>NC_072389.2:10345121-11011996 GCF_028885625.2 Pongo pygmaeus
TCATTTAGTGAGTCAGTTAGGCGCGTTCCCCTCAAAACCCCCACCCCCCGCCTCCCAACACCCTGCTTGGAAACCTTCTGGAGCCATCCTGGTGTGCCTCTGTCTTCTCTCCCCTTCCCCCACACCTTACCGGCGATCTCATTCTTGCCAGGCTGACATTTGCAATGGTGGGCATCAGGCCTCACTCAGTGGCCACCATTTTTGAAGATGGGGGTGGCACGGTCCCACTTCCCTGGAGGCAGCTCGGGCCGATAGCATAGCCCTTGACCTGCGTGGGCAAGCGGGCGGGTCTGCTGTTGTGGGGTTTTTTCCCCACTTCCCTCCTCAGGCCTCCCTCCCTAGGAAAGCTTCACCCTGGCTGGGTCTCCATCACCTTTTATCATGATGTTTTAGTTTCTCCGCCCTCCAGCCAGTATAGTTACACAATGGGAATGGCGTCACAGCTCTAGTCTGGGCGTTCTTTGTATTTGCCCATAATAGAAACGTTTTCTGAAAACTAATACTTTGCTCACTTAAGATTTCCTGGGACGGTGCCTTGGCCTGTGTTTGTTGTTTTGTTTTGTTCGTGTTTTTCCTTTTTTGTATGTATTTCTTTTCAGGTGAAGTAGAAATCCCCAATTTTCAGGAAGACGTATCTTTTCCCCAAGACATGTTAGCTGCTGTTTTCTCCTGTTGTTAACTAGCGCTTTTGTGAATCTCTCAACGTGTAGTGAGAGCCGGTTGATGTTTACTTCAGAACATCTTATTTTCTTGAAATCCATAAGCCAATGCTGCTGCTGCTCTTGCTGCTGCTGCTGCTGCTCTTGTTGCTGTTGTTGTTTTCAAAGCACACCCCGGCCACCCTTTACGGAATCAAAAGCGTTATAAAATATGTGTAATTATTTCCTGACCACGCCATTCCTCCTCCTCTCTCTGTCTCTCAGTCTCTCTTTCTCTGTCTCTCTCTCTCTGCCTGTCTGTCTATTTTTCTCTCTCTCTCTTTGCCTGTCTCTCTCACTGTGTCTGTCTTCTGTCTTACTCCCTTTTTTTGCCTTTCTGTCTCTCTCTCTCTGCCTGTCTGTCTGTCTCTCTCTCTCCCTGTCTGTCTGTTTCTCTCTGTCCGTCTCTGTCTTTATGGCTGTCTCTCTCTTTCTTTCTCTCTGTCTCTCTGTCTCTGTGTGTCTCTCTCTCTGCCTGTCTCTCTCACGGTGTCTGTCTTCTTTCTTTCTTTCTCTGCCTGCCTCTCTCTCTCTTTCTCTCTCTCTGTCTCTCTCTGTCCATCTCATCTTTCTCTGTCTGTCTCTTTGTCTCTCTGTCTGTATCTCTCTTTCTTTCTTTTTCTCCCTGTCTCTGTCTCTCTCTCTGTCTCTCTCACTGTGTCTGTCTTCTGTCTTATTCTCTTTCTCTGGCTGTCTGTGTCTCTCTCTCTCTCTCCCTATCTGTCTGTCTCTCTCTCTCCCTGTCTGTCTGTTATTTCTCTCTCTTTGCCTGTCTGTCTCTCTGTCTCTGTCTCTCGGTCTCTCTCTCTCTGTGTCTGTCTTCTGTCTTACTTTCTTTCTCTTCCTGTCTGTCTCTCTCTCCTTGTCTGTTTCTCTCCATCTCTTTCTCTGTCTGTCTCTCTCTCTGTCTGTTTCTGTCTCTCTCTCTGTCTGTCTCTTTCTCTCTCTGTCTCTTTCCCTCTCTGTCTCTTTCCCTCTGTCTGTCTGTCTCTTTCTTTCTCTCTGTCTCTCCAACTGTCTCTGTCTCTGTGGGTGTGTGTCTGCTTTCTGTCTTACTCTCTTTCTCTGCCTGTCTGTCTGCCTGTCAGTCTGTCTCTCTCTCTCTGTCTATCTCTCTCTCTCTGCCTCTGTCTCTCTTTCAGTTTCTCTCTGTCTCTTTCCATCTGTGTGTTTCTCTGTGTCTTTATCTCTCTGTCTCTCTCTGTCTTTCTCTCTTTGTGTATCTTTGTGTCTCTCTGTCTGTCTCTCTGTCTCTGTCTCTGTCTCTCTCTCTGTCTGTTGCTCAGTCACTCTCTGGCTCTCTCTATCTCCCGCCCTCTCTTTCTTGGAAAAATAAGTTCAAGTACATCTAATCTAATCCATTACCACGGCCTGAATTCTTAACTTTAGACATCCCAGATTTGATCTCCCTACAAAATGCTGTACAGAACTGGAGAGTTGATTTCTGGACTTGGATACCTCATAGATACTACATATTAATAAAGATCCAACCCTAAAATCTGGGGTTGCATCTATCTCGACTGTCTCAAAAAATCATACCTCTGTTCACCTAGGATGCTGGGAGGGTTTTCTCAATGTGCATCTGTTCATGTCCTTCATGACCTATGACCAAGCCCTGTCCGTTCTGTCTGAAATATGTATCTGCAAACACTTCTCTCCATTTCCACAACTACCCATGGCCCATTTTGGAACCACTGGCTCTTTGAAAAAAAATCCCTGAAGTGGCTTTGGCTTTTTGGCTAGGAGGTCTAAACCTGCTGAGAACTTTCTTGCCCAGGATTCTGTGTGAACAAAAATGCTTCTGCTGGGAGCTGGGATCCTCGGTACCATGCTTGCTAGCACTGGATGAGTCTCTGGAAGGACGCACGGGACTCCACAAAGCTGACCTGTCCCACCGAGGTCAAATGGATACCTCTGCAATGGCCCGAGGCCTCCAACTTACATCACTGTAACCAACCGTTACCTTCAGCATCCTTGTGAGCCTGCACAAGGCCCCGACTCCGGGGAGACTCTTGGGAGCCCGGCCTTCCTCGGCTAAAATCCAAAGGGATGGTGACTTCCACCCACAAGGTCCCCACTGAACTGCAAAGATGTGGAGCGTAGGTCAGAGAGGGGACCAGGAGGGAAGACGTCCTGACAGGCAATGAGTTCCCTAGGCTCTGGCCACCCCACTCACGTCCCATGTACTGGGCACCCATGGGACACCACCGCTTTATCCCCTCCTCTGTCCACAGCCGCCCCAACCCCACCCCACAACCCAGGCACACACGCTGGAGGTTACAAAACCACACGGCCTGAATAGAGCCTGACGGAGTGAGAGCTCATTTCACGAAGCGGGGGGGTGGGTTGGGGTGGGGTGGGGTGGGGGTTGGGGGTCTGTAGAGAGCCCAATTCTCCCTCGTGGGTGGCTACAGGATACAAATGAATATCGCTTCTTAGGCAGAGGGGCTTCTTTAGGCCGTCACGTTTGCAGGACTGTCTCTCAAACCCTTCCTTGAGGCCACAAAATAGATTCCACTCCACCCATCAATGTTTCCCCGGGTGCTGAATGTATCCTGTCAAGAGACCTGAGCCTGACACTTTGAGTTAAACAACTTTATTGGCTTTCTGTGTTTGTTTGCTTCTGAGAGGGAGTCTTGCTCTGTCCCCCCATGGCTGGAGTACAGTGGCATGATCTCAGCTCACTCAAACCTCTGTCTCCTGGGTTAGAGTGATTCTCCTGCCTCAGCACCACCACACCTGGCTCATTTTTTTATTTTTAGTAGACACAGGATTTGACCCTGTTTCATTGGTTTTTACTGGAGATTCAAGATTTGAGTCACACCTCATTGTGTGCCATATAATGACTTTTTTTTTTTTTTAAAGCACAATATATCTGCTTTATTTGAGTGGCTTTGTATATCGTTATAATTGTGTTATAGATGAAGGAAAGGTATTAAACATGGTGCTAATGATAGTAAAAGTGAAAAGAAAAGAAAGGCTATCTATTTTGTAGATAGAATAAAGTTGCTCAGTATTTAGAGTTACCTAAATACGTCAGCATTTAAACTCCTCCTACTAAAAGCATGCCAGTCTGAATAATCCTCCTTGAAACACAATTTTTGATATGGTTAATGTTTTTAAGTATGTGACTCCTGCAGAATAGCTGGACAGAAAATACACATTTAAAAAAGAACAGCACAAGGATCCACCAGACTTGGGAAAAAATCAAAAACAACACAAGCCTTATGAAGAACTGAGTTCTTAAAATATTATGGAGAACATGGCTATTGGAAGAGATGGCAATATTGGCAAGTTGATTGTTACATTGGTCAGCAATAGCTAGCACTATTTTTTTGGCAATCTTTCAGGCACTGCAACTACTACTGCAAAATGATATATAGTCCATTAAACAACATAATCACAAATCAAAAAATATTTTAGTAATATAATGCTTCAGATTTAGAAGCAAATCAAGTGTTAAAATTCAACTGCTATAATAACTAACCCCAAAGATAATCGTATCTGACAAAAAAGCTTCCGCAGAGTTACTACTTCAGAATTATACTTTCTCTTGATATTTATTTTATTTTATTTTATTATTTTTATTTTATTTTTTTCTTGATAAGGCGTCTCACTCTGTCGCCCAGGCTGGAGTGCAATGGCATAATCTTGGCTCACTGCAACCTCCACTTCCCAGGTTTAAGTGATTATCCTTCCTCAGCCTCCTGAGTAGCTGGGACTACAGGCGCCTGACACCATGCCCAGCTAATTTTTATACTTTTAATATAGGTGGGATTTCACCATATGGTCTCGATCTCTTGACGTTGTGATCTGCCCACCTTGGCCTCCCAAAGTGCTGGGATGACAGGCATGAGCCACCATGCCTGGCATTCTCTTGATATTTAAACTTTTAAGTCAGTCCAGAGAAATATGATAAATGTCAACAGTAAGTATGGTGTTGAGGCAGAAGTAGGACCAAACTTTTTCATATGTTATTCAGTTGATAACAATATGACCTGGGTAGTAATTTCCTATGTTTCTACTTATACACAAATACAAAACAGTAAAACAGAGATACTGCTAAATAAAGGATACATTAAGTTCTTAATAGTAACTCAATAAACTGGAACATTGTCAAAAAGCACCTAGTGAACTTTTTCAGTGTTTTTTTCTATTATCCAATAAGTGAATTAGGCTATTCCTTTCCAATTTCCCAAGCACTTTTTGTCCCTATCACCATTTCTGTGTTCGAAGAAAAATTAACAAATCAAGTAAAAAAACTAAACAAGCAAAAAAAAAAACACAACTACAGTATCTGCAAAAGTTTTGTAGAAGACTGAAACTGTTGAGTATAAGCATCTCGTATTCTATTATCATTAGTTAACTGAAGAGTTTGTTAAAGACATACATTTCATAAAAAAAGTTAGTTTGAAGTTATTGACCAGTATGTACCATTCCTAAGTATTAGTAACCAAATTCATGACAATAAAGAGCTATCTAACAAGAAAAATTAGTGACTACCAGCACCATCAACAAGACTTTGTCTTTACAATTCATTACCACTTACCATGCATTGTAATGTCTAGGATTGACTCTGATAGCATTTCAAAAACAAGCTAACGCTTTGTCCAATTCTTCAGTTAAGACAAACTCTCGCCCTAATAAAGTATAGGCATAAGCATAATTTGGATCCACTTGGATAGCTCTCTGGAAGAATTTAATTGCAATATCGTGTTCCCGTTGCAGACTGAAACAGTTCCCTGCAGCACACCAGGCCTCTGGAGAATTTTTATCCATGTCTGTTAAGTCTTTTGACAGAAATGAAAGAGCGACATCTTTTTGAAGATGCCAAAGTGTTGTAGAGTAGATTTCCATGCCTTCGAATCTATAATTCTCTATCCTTCTAACCTCTGAGAATATTCTTTCGGCTTGCATGTACTCTGAAAGTTCAAAATAGGACCTTCCAATGTGGCACATTACCCAACCAGTATTGTAGTGGTGAGAAGGTAGATGGCTCAAAATATTTATAGCTTCTTTGCAGTGGTATGAACATAAAGCTAAATAACCTTTCCCCCTTTCATGAAGAAGGCTCATCAAGCCTTCTGCTGCTGCTTTTTGTAGATTAAAAGCCTGAATCTGAGGTGTGATTGTGGATATTTCCTCTTCTGAATTGATGGAAGAGTCCAATTTTGTAATTTCCAGGTTTTCATTTATAGTAGATTGAGTTATTCCTCCTTTATTATTTTTACTTTTTGTTTTTCTCTTTGGGATTTTAGGTGGAAACTTCATTTTTAATTTCTTCCTATTCTCCTTGGTTGTGGAACTGTCACTAGTAAAGAGTCATGAACTTCTTCGATGCAGTGCATTTGGGGGAGATGTCATAGTGGGGCTCATTACCTGAGGTGTTGTAGTTATTTATGGACCAGAACTTTCTGTTAGTGAAAGAATTGGAGTTACCTCTCGGCTATTTCCACTCTGCGAGAAGACAGACTTTGCTCCAGTTTGGCCAATTCTGGCAACAGACTTTTTTGAAGGGGCTCCGGTGGATGGCACATCAATTACAGAAGGTGTATTAGTGTAGTTTTGTAAATAAGATCCATCTCCATGACTTGGGGTTTCTAATGGCAAAATCCCAAAACTTGGGGTAAATGGACTAAGAGCTGCTTGTCCTGTTAATAAACTTCGACCAGTTTTTGGTTTATTTTGAACCTGTTTAGATAACATGGAAGTTCCTGTTCCCAGTGGGACAGTTTCAGGTGAAATTACAGCTGAATAAATAAAAGACACTGGGGAATCTGTATTCAAGGAGTACTTTGAATTGGAAGATTCTAAACTGACTCTGTTTAATTCAGTTGTGTCCTGGGGTGTTTCCATAAGAATCGTCTCAGGCTGTCTGTGACATAAACTGTGATTAAGTACTTGTGTTGTGCAAGAGTTGGGCAGACAGTTGCTAAAGTTCTGTAAAGATGTGAATTTAAATGTTTGGCCAGGATCTGGCTTTTCACCTATTTCACGTAACGACTCAAAGGGATACCAGAGGAAATGATTTAAACTAAGTCTCTTTTGGTAACATTCTTATCCTTTAGCAAGCCGATCTGTCTTGCAATATACACGTCCTGACAATGGAAGGGGAAAGCAAACTGAATCACCAAACTCAGTAACGATATCATCATGGCTTTTCTGCTTATTAAACACTCCACCAGATAAGATTTGTTCCCATTCTGCAAGCTTACTGAGATCAACACAACATTTTGCAAGCAGGTATTTGCATTGTGGTGTAGGACAACTATGTCTTTTCAAGAGTCTATATGCTTTATAGGCCTTTCCTGGGAGGTAAGAACAGGTCGCCATTAAAAACAAAGCTTCTTCTGAGTGTACTTCTGCATAAAGGCTTTCTGTGAGGAAAACCTCATCTCGGTAAGCATAGTGGTTTAGTGCTTGCCATATAGCAGCCTGGACGGGTTCCTGCAGCACTGTCATCCTCGAGGCAAAGGCCCAATTTCTGCAGTGCCTCAGGAAACCCTCACACCACCCACACCCCTCCCCCCTGTAGCAGCTCCGGCCCTGCCAGCCTAGGCTCATTTAAATTCACCAGTTACCGGGGGATGGGGGTGGCCGAGCCAGAATGACTTCTTTATCCTGCCGACTCTGGAAAGCCTGGCCTCTTGTGATCCATTCCAAAGCGAAAGTCACCTCATGTTTGGGAAACAGATCCACTCCCAAGTTCAGTGGAGGGTTGTGGCATGTAGGACGAAGGACTCTCTTCCATCTGATTTGGTCTGCACAGCAGGGCCTAGGGCTGGAGTCCTCTCTGTGAGGACCGCTGTCTCCCTCTACCTTGGGTTCCATTGGCCCCACCCTGGGACATGGGCCTTGGCAGATTCTGGCCCTTCCTGGCCCTTAAGTTGCTGTCAGAAACCCCATCTCGTGTTCGGATGCCCTGAATAACTGTGGCTCTAGCCTCTCTGGAAACATTGGAAATCTCTCCTCTACACATGGTCACCTAAAACCCCAGGAGCTTGGGACACACATCTGCCATCACCTCACTGCTTTCGGGAGAGAATGCTGAGAGTCTCTTGCCAACTCTCTCTTGACTTGAGTTCTTCATGGGTGTGTGGTTAAGACATAGTGAGACCAGATGTATTAACTCAGGCCGGGTGCTGGTGGCTCACGTCTTTAACCCCAACACTTTGGGAGGCCGAGGCTGTAGGATCCCTTGAGGAATAGCCTAACCCTGGGGAGGTTGAGGCTGCAGTGTGTGAGCCATAATGGTGTAATTTGGATCCAGCAGTTTTCTAAACAGTCATTTTGTAGAATCTGCAAAGAGATATTTGTGAGCCCATTGAGGCCTATGGTTAACAGGGAAATATTTTCAAATAAAAAGAAAACAGAAGCTTTCTGAGAAACTTCTTTTTGATGTGTGTATTCATCTCACAGTGTTGAAACTTTTTTTTATTGAGCAGTTTGGAAACAGTCTTTTTGTAAAATCTGCAAAGGGATATTTCTTAGCCATTTGAGACCTAAGGTGAAAAAGAGATATCTTCACATAAAAACTAGACAGAAGCATTCTGAGAAAGTTCTTTGTGATGTGTGCATTCATCTCACAGAGTTGAACCTTTCTTTGGTTTGAGCAGTTTGGAAACAGTCTTTTTTTTAAATATGCAAATGGATATTTGTGAGCCCTTCACAGCCTATGATGAAACAGGAAATACCTTGACATAAAAACTAGACAGAATCTTTCTGAGAAAATGCTTTGCAATGTGTGCTTTCATCTCACAGAGTTGAACTTTTCTTTTGATTGAGCAGTTTAAAAACAGTCTTTTTGTAGAATCCACAAACGGATATTTGCAGAGCTTTTAGGCCTATGGTGAAAACGGAAATATTTTCACAAAAACACTAAAAAGAAGCTTTCTGAGAATCTTCTTTGTCATGCCTGGATTCATATCACAGAGCAGAACCTTTCTTTTGATTGAGCAGATTGGAAACAGTATTTTTTACAATCTGCAAATGGATATTTCTGAGCCGTTTGATGCCTGTAGTGAAAAAGAATTATCTTCACATAAAAACTAGACAGAATCATTCCGAGAAACTTCTTCCTGATGTGTGCATTCATCTCACAGAGCTGAACCTTTCTTTTCATGGAGCAGTTTGGAAACAGTCTTTTTGTAGTATCTGCAGAGGTATATTTGTGAATGGTGTAAGGACTATGGTGAAAAAGCAAATTTCTTCACATAAAAACTAGACAGAAGCATTTTGAGAAACTTCTTTTTTATGTGTGCATTCATCTCACACAGATGAATCTTTCTTTTCATTGAGCAGTATGGAAAGAGTCTTTTGGTTCAACCTGCAAAGGGATATTTCTGAGCAGTTTGAGGCCTATGGTGAAAAAGTAATAACTTCACATAAAAACAAGACAGAAGCATTCTGAGAAACTAATTTTTTATGTGTGCATTCATCTCACAGAATTGAACCTTTCCTTTGATGAAGCAGTTTGGAAAGAGTTTTTTGTAGAATCTGAAAAGGGATAGTTGTGATCCCTTTGAGGCCTAAGGTGAAATAGGAAATATCTTCACATAAAAACTAGACAGAAACTTTCTGAGAAACTTCTTTGTGACGTGGGCTTTCATCTCAAAGATTTGAACCTTTATTTTGATTGAGCAGTTTGGAAAGACTCTTTTTCTAGTATCTGAAGAGGGCTATTAATGAGCAGACTGAGGCCTATAGTGAAAAAGGAAATGGCTTCTCAAAAAAACTAGACAGAAGCACTATGAGAGACTTCTATGTAATGTGTGCATTCATCTCACCAAGTTAAATCTTTCTTTTGATTGAGCTGTTTGGAAACCCTCTTTTTTGTAGCATCTGCAAGGGTATACTTCTGAGCCCTTTGAGGCCTATTTTGAAATATGAAATATCTTCACATATAAACTAGACAGAAGGTTTCTAAGAAACTTCTTTGTGGTGTTTGCTTTCACCTCACAGAGTTGAACCTTTCTTTTGACTGAGCAGATTGGAAACACTCTTTTTGTAGAATCTGCAAGTGGATATTTGGAGTGCTTTGAGGCCCATGGTGAAAAAGGAAATATCTTCACAAAAAACTAAACAGAAGTTTTCTAAGAAACTTCTTTGGGATGTGTGCATTCACCCCACACATTTGAACCGTTCTTTTGATTGCTATGGTGAAAAAGGAAACTTCTACACATAAAACTATACAAAAGCATTCTGAGAATCTTCTTTGTGATGTGTGCTTTCATCTCACAGAGTTTAAACTTTCTTTTCATTCTGCAGTTTAGAAACAGTCTTTTTGTAGAATCTGCAAAGGGATGTTTGTGAGCAGTTTGAGGCCTATGGTGAAAAAGGAAATACCTTCACATAAAAACCAGACAGAAGCTTTTTGAGAAACTTCTTTGTGATGTTTGCATTCATCTCCCAGAGTTGAATCTTCCTTTTCATTGAGCTGTTTAGAAACAGTCTTTTTGCACAATCTGTAAAGGGATATTTCTGAGTGGTTAGAGGCCTATGGTGAAAAAGAAATATCTTCACATAAAAATCAGACAGAAGCATTCCGGGAAACTTCTCTGTGATGCGTGCATTCATCCCACAGATTTGAAACTTTCATTTCATTCAGTAGTTCGGAAAGAGTCTTTTCATAGAATCTGCAAAGGGATATTTCTGAGCCCTTTGAGACCTATGGTGAAATAGGAAATATCTTCACATAAAAACTAGACAGAAGATTTTTGAGAAATTTCTTTGTGATGCTTGCGAACCTTCTTTTTGATTGAGCAGTTTGGAAACAGTCGTTTTGTAGAATCTGCAAAGGGATATTTCTGAGCCCTTTGAGTCCTATAGTGAAATAGAAAATGTCTTCACATAATAACTAGACAGAAGCATTCTGAGAAACTTCTTTGTGATGTGTGCTTTCATTTCACAGAGTTGAACGTTTCCTTTGATTGAGCAGTTTGGAAACACTCTTTTTGTAGAATCGGTAAATGGATATTTGGAGCACTTTGAGGCATAAGGTGAAAAAGGAAGTATCTGTACCTAAAAACTAGAGAGCAACTTTCTGAGAAACTTCTTTGTGATGCATGCTTTCATCTCACAGATTTGAACATTTCTTTTCATTGAGCAGTTTGGGAACAAGTCATTGTATAGAATCTGCAAATGTATATTTGTGAGCTGTTTGATGCCTATGCTGAAAAACTAAATATTCACTTAAAAACCAGACAGAAGCTTTTAGAGATAACTTTTTGTGATGTTTGCATTCATATCAAAGAGTTGAAACTTTCTGTTCGTTGAAGAGTTTGGAAACATTCTTTTTGTGCAATCTGCAAAGGAATATTTCTGAGTGGTTTCAGGCCTGTGGTGAAAAAGAAATATCTTCACATAAAAACTAGACAGAAGCATTCTGAGAAACTTCTTTTTTATCTGTGCATTCACCTCACAGAGTTGATCCTTTCTTTTCATTGAGCAGTTTGGAAACAGTCTTCTTGTAGTATCTGCAAAGGGATATTTGTGATCCCCTTTAGGCCTATGGAGAATTAGGAAATATCTTCACATAAATACTAGACAGAATCTTTCTGAGAAACTTCTTTGTGATGTGTGCTTTCATCCTACACAGTTGAACCTTTCTTTTGATTGATCACTTTGGAAACAGTCTTTTTGAAGAGTCTACAAATGGATATTTGGAGAGCTTTGAGGCCTAAGGTCAAAAAGGAAATATATTCACATAAAAACTAGACAGAAGCATTTTGAGAAACTTCTTTGTGATGTGAGCTTTCATTTCAGAGAGTTGAATCTTTCTTTTGTTTGAGCAGTTTGGAAATAATCTTTTTGTAAAATCTGCAAAGGGACATTTCTGAGCAATTTTAGGTCTATGGTGAAAACGAAATATCTGTACATAAAAAGTAGACAGAAGCATTCTGAAAAACTGCTTTGTGATGTGTCCATTCATGTCACAGAGTTGAACCTTTCTTTTGATTGAGCAGTTTGGAAACAGTCGTTTTGTAGAATCTGCAAAGAGATATTTGTGAGCTCTTTATGGCCTGTGATGAAATACAAAATATCTCCACATAAAAACTAGACAGAAGATTTCTGAGAAACTTCTTTGTGATGTGTGCTTTCTTCTCACAGTACTGAACCTTTCTTTTGATTGAGCAGTTTGGAAAGTCTTTTTGTAGAATCTGCTAATGGATATTTGGAGCTATTTGAGGCCCATGGTGAAAAAGGAAGAATCTTCACATAAAAACTAGACAGAAGATTTCTGAGAAACTTCTTTGTGATGTGTGAATTCATGTCGCAGAATTCAACCTTTCTTTCGATTGAGCAGTTTGGAAATAGTCTTTTGTAGAAGCTGCAAAGGGAAATTTCTTAGCCTTTCGTGGCTTATTGTGAAAAAGAAATATCTTCACATAAAAACTAGACAGAAGCTTTCTGAGAAACTTCTTTGTGATGTGCCCATTCATCTCACAGAGTTAAACCTTTCTTTTGATTTAGCAGTTTGGAACATGTATTTTCTTAGAATCTGCAAATGGATATTTGTGAGCCCCTTATGGCCTATGTTGAAATATGAAATATCTTCACATAAAAACTAGATAGAAGCTTTCTGAGAAACTTCTTTGTGATGTACACTTTCCTCTCACAGAGTTGAACCTTTCTTTTTATGGGGCGGTTTGGAAACAGTCTTTTTGTAGAATCTGCAAATGGACATTTGGAGCGTTTTGAGGCCTATAGTGGAAAAGGAAATATCTTCACATAAAAACTAGACAGTAGCTTTTTGAGAAAACTATTTGTGACATTTCCATTCATCTCTAATAGTTGACCATTTTTTTTCATTGGGCAGTTTGGAAACAGTCTTTTTGTACAAACTAGAAAGGGATATTTCAGAGTGGTTTGAGGCCAATGGTGAAAAATAAATATCTTCACATGAAAACTAGACAGAAGCATTTTGAGAAACTTACTTGTGATGTGTGCATTCATCTCACAAATTTGAACGTTTCTTTTGATTTAGCAATTTGGAGAAAGTCTCTTGGAAGTATAAGCAGAGTTATATTTGTGAGCAGTTTAAGGCCTATTGTGCAAAAGGAAATACCTTCATATAAAAAGTAAACAGAAGTTTTTGAGAAACTTCTTTGTGATGTGTGCTTTCATCTCACAAAGTTTCACCTTTCTTTTGATTGAGAAGTTTGGAAACATTCTTTTTGTAGAATCTGCAAATGGATATTTGGAACAATATGAGTCCTGTGGTGAAAAAGGGAATATGTTCACATAAAAACTAGACAGAAAAATTCTGAGAAACTTCTTTGTGATGAGTCCATTCATCTCACAGAGTTAAAACTTTCTTTGATGGATCAGTTTGGAAACAGTCTTTTTGTAGTATCTGCAGAGGGATATTTTTGAGCGGTTTAAAGACTATAGTGAAAAAGGAAATATCTTCACATAATAACTAGACAGAAGCATTTTGGGAAACTTCTTTGTGATGTGAGCATTCATCTCACAATGTTGAAGGTTTCTTTTGATTTAGCAATTTGGAGAAAGTCTCTTGGAAGTATAAGCGGAGTTATATTTGTGAGCAGTTTATGGCCTATGGTGCCAAAGGAAATACCTTCATATAAAAAGTAGACAGAAGCTTTCTGAGAAACTTCTTTGTGATGTGTGTTTTCGTCTCACAGAGTTGCGCCTATCTTTTGATTGAGCAGTTTGGAAATATTCTTTTTGTAGGACCTGCAAGTGGATATTTGGAGCAATTTGAGTCCTACAGTGAAAAAGGAAATATGTTCACATGAAAACTAGACAGAAGAATTCTGAGAAACTTCTTTGTGATGAGTCCATTCATCTCACAGAGTTGAAACTTTCTTTGATGGACCAGTTTGGAAACAGTCTTTTTGTAGTATCTGCAGAGGGATATTTTTGAGCAGTTTAAAGACTATGGTGAAAAAGGAAATATCTTCACATAATAACTAGACAGAAGTATTCTGAGAAACTTCTTTGTGATGTGTGCATTCATCTCACAGAGTTGAACCTTTCTTTTGATTGAGCACTTTGGAAACAGTCTTTTTGTAGAATCTTCAAAGGAATATTTGTGAGCCCTTTATGGCCTCAGGTGAAATGGAAATATCTTCACATACAAACTAGAGAAAAGCTGTCTGAGTAACTTCTTTGTTATGTGTGCTTTCATCTCAGAGAGTTAAAAATTTGTTTTGATTGATCAGTTTGGAAACAGTCTTTTTGTAGGATCTGCAAATGGATATTTGGATCACTTTGAGGCCTATGTTGAGAAAGGAAATATCTTCACATAAAAACAAGACAGAAGATTTCTGAGAAACTTCTTTGTTACATGTGCATTCATCTCACAGGGTTGAATCTTTCTTTTGATTGAGCAGTTTGGAAACAGTCTTTTTGTAGAATCTACAAAGGGATATTTCTGAACGGTTTTATGCCTATGGTGAAAAAGAAATATCTTCACATAAAAACTAGACAGAAGCATTATGAGAAATTAATTTATTATTTGTGCATTCGTCTCACAGAGTTGAAACTTTCTTTTCATGGAGCAGTTCAAAAACTGTCCTTTTGTAGAGTCTGCAAAGGGATATTTGTGAGCCCTTTGAGGCTTATATTGAAATAGAAAATATCTTCACAAAACAAGTAGACAAAAGCATTATGGGAAACTTCTTTGTGATTTGTGCTTTCATCTCTCAGATTTGAATCTCTCTTTTCATTGAACAGTTTGGAAACTCTCTTTTTGTAGATTCTGCAAAAGGATATTTGGAGGGCTTTGAGGCCTATGGTGAAAAAGGAAATATTTTCACTTAAAACTAAACAGAAGCTTTCTGAAAAACTTCTTTGTGATGTGCGTATTCATGTCACAGAGTTGAACCTTTCTTTTCATTGAGCAGTTTGGAAACCATCTTTTCGTACAATCTGCAAAGGGATATTTCTGAGTGGTTTGAGGTCTATGATGAAAAATAAATATCTTAGCATAAAAACTACACAGAGGCATTCTGAGAAACTTCTTTTTCATGTGTGCATTCATCTCCCAGAGTTGAACATTTCTTTTCATTGAGAAGTTAAGAAACAGTCTTTCTGTAGAATCTGCGAAAGGATATATGTGAGCCCATTGAGGGCCATGGTGAAATAGGAAATATCTTCACAGAAAAACTAGACAGAAGCATCCTGAGAAACTACTTTGTGATGTTTGCATTCATCTCACAGAATTGAAACTTTCTTTTGATTGATCCATTTGGAAACAGTCTTTTTGAAGAATCTGCAAATGGATATTTGGAGCGCTTTGTGGCTTGCGGTGAAAAACTAAATATCTTCACATAAAATCTAGTGAGAAACTTTCTGAAGAACGTCTTTGTGATGTGTGCTTTTATCCCACAGAGTTGAACTTTCTTTTCATTGAGCAGTTTGGAAGCAGTCTTTTTGTATTATATGCAGAGGGATATTTGGGAGCAGTTTAAGGCCTATGGTGAAAAAGTAAATATCTTCACATAAAAACTAGACAGAAGCATTCTGAGAAAGTTCTTTGTGGTGTGTACATTCATCACACAGAGTTGAAAATTTCTTTTGATTGAGAAGTTTGGAAACAGTCTTTATGTCCAATCTGCAAAGGGATATTTCTTAGACGTTTGAGGCCTATGATGAAAAAGAAATATCTTCACATAAAAACTAGACAGAAGCTTTCTGAGAAACTGCTTTGTGATGCATCCGTTAATCTCATACAGTTGAAATTTTCTTTTGATGGAGCAGTTTGGAAAGAGTCTTTTTGTAGATTCTGTAAAGGGATATTTGTTATCCCTTTATGGCCTAAGGTGAAATAGGAAATATCTTCCCATGAAAAATAGACAGAAGCTTTCTGAGAAACTTATTTGCGATGTGTGATTTCGCCCCACAGAGTTGAAAATTTCCTTTGTTAGAGCAATTTGGAAAGAGGCCTTTTGTAGGATCTGCAAAGAGATATTTTTGAGCCCACTGAAGCGTATGGTGAAAAAGGAAATATCTTCACATTAAAACTAGAGAGAAACCATCTGAGAAACTTGTTTGTGATGTGCACTTTCATTTCACATGTTGAACGTTTCCTTTGATTGAGCAGTTTGGAAAGAGTCTTTTTGTAGATTCTGTAAAGGGATATTTGTTATCCCTTTATGGCCTAAGGTGAAATAGGAAATATCTTCCCATGAAAACTAGACAGAAGCTTTCTGAGAAACTTATTTGTGATGTGTGATTTCGCCTCACAGAGTTGAAAATTTCCTTTGTTAGAGCAGTTTGGAAAGAGGCCTTTTGTAGGATCTGCAAAGAGATATTTTTGAGCCCACTGAAGCGTATGGTGAAAAAGGAAATATCTTCATATTAAAACTAGAAAGAAACCATCTGAGAAACTTGTTTGTGATGTGCACTTTCATTTCACATGTTGAACGTTTCCTTTGATTGAGCAGTTTGGAAAGAGTCTCTTTGGACAATCTGCAAAGGCATATTTCTAAGCCCATTGAGGCCTATGTTGAAATATGAAATATCTTCACATAAAAACTAGACAGAAGCTTTCTGAGAAACTTCTTTTTGATGAGTGCTTTCATCTTGCAGAGTTGAACCTTTCTTTTGATTGAAAAGTTTGGAAACAGTCTTTTTGTAGTATCTGCAGAGGGATATTTGTGAGCAGTTTAAGGCCTATGATGAAAAAGGAAATATCTTCACATAAAAACTAGACAGAAGCATTCTGAGAAACTACTTTGTGATGTTTGCATTCATCTCACGGAGTTTAATCTTTCTTTTGATTGAGCAGTTTGGAAACACTCTTTTTGTAGAATCTGCAAATGGATATTTGGAGTGCTTTGAGGTCTATCGTGGAAAAGGAAATATCGTCAAATAAAAACTAAACAGAAGCATTCTGAGAAACGTCTTTGTGATGTGTGCATTTATCTCAGTGTTGAACCTTTGTTTTGACTGAGCAGTTTGGAAACTGTCTTTTTGTACAATCTGCAACGGGATATTTCTGAGTGGTTTGAGGCCTATGGTGAAAAAGAAAAGTCTTCACATAATAACTAAACAGATGAACTCTGAGAAACTTCTTTGTGATGTGTGCATTCCTTGCACAGAGTTGAATCTTTCTTTTCATTGATCAGTTCAGAAACCATCTTACTGTAGAATCTGCAAAGGTATATTTGTCAGCCCTTTGAGGCCTAAGGTGAAATAGGAAATATCTTCACATAAAAACAGACAGAACATTCTGAGAAACTTCCTTATGATGTGTGCTTTCTTCTCACAGAGTAGAAGCTTTCTTTTTATTGAGCAGATTGGAAACAGTCTTTTTGTAGTGTCTGCAGTGGCATATATCAGAGCGTTTTGAGGCCTATGGAGATAAAGAAATATCTTCACATAAGAAAGAGACAGAAGCATTCTGAGAAACTTATTTCTGACGTGTGTATTAATCTCACAGAGTAGAACCTTATGAATGCACAATTCAGAAACAGTCTTTTTTTACTATCTGCAGAGGGATATTTGTGTGCAGTTTGCAGCCTATGGTGGAAAAGTAAATATCTTCACAGAAAACTAGACAGAAGCATTCTGAGAAACTTCCTTATGACGTGTGCTTTCTTCTCACAGAGTAGAAGCTTTCTTTTGATTGATCAGTTTGGAAGGAGTCTTTTTGTAGAATGTGCAAAGGGATATTTTTGAGCCCTTTGAGGCCTATGGTGAAATAGGAAGTATCCTCATATGAAAACTAGACAGAAACTTTTTGAGAAACTTCTTTGTGATTTTTTTCCATTCATCTGATAGAGTTGAACCTTACTATTCATAGAGCAGTTTGGAAACGGTGTTTTTGTGGAATCTGCAAAGGGATAGTTTTGAGCCCTTTGAGGACTATGGTGAAATAGGGAATATCTTCACATAAAAACTATACAGAAGCATTCTGAGAAAGTTTTTTGTGATGTGTGCATTTATCCCAAAGAGCTTAAACTTTCTTTTGATTGAGCAATTGGAAACAGTATTTTTTTGGAATCTGCAAAGGGATATTTGTGAGCCCTTTGTGGCCTACGGTGGAATAGGAAATATCTTCACATAAAAACTAGACAGAAGTTTTATGCAAAACAACATTGTGATGTGTGCTTTCATCTCACAGAGTTGAACTTTTCTTTCGATTGAGCAGTTGGGAAACAGTCTGTTTGTAGAATCTGCAAAGGGATTTTTTTTCCTATTTTTTATTTTATATTTATTTTTATTTTATTATTATTATAATTTAAGTTTTAGGGTACATGCACACAATGTGCAGGTTAGCTACATATGTATACATGTGCCATGCTGAGGTGTTGCACCCATTAACTTGTCATTTAGCATTAGGTATATCTCCTAATGCTATCCCTCATCCCTCCCCACATCCCACAACAGTCCCCAGAGTGTAATGTTCCCCCTCCTGTGTCTATGTGTTCTCATTGTTCAATTCCCACCTATGAGTGAGAATATGCGGTGTTTGGTTTTTTGTTCTTGCGATAGTTTACTGAGAAAGATGATTTCCAATTTCATCCATGTCCCTACAAAAATATGAACTCATCATTTTTTTATGACTGCATAGCTTCAAGGAGAATAAAATACCTAGGAATCCAACTTACAAGGGACGTGAAGGACCTCTTCAAGGAGAAATACAAACCACTGCTCAATGAAATAAAAAAGGATACAAAGAAATGTAAGAACATTCCTTGCTTATGGGTAGGAAGAATCAATATCATGAAAATGGCAATACTGCCCAAGGTAATTTATAGATTCAACGCCATCCCCATCAAGCTACCAATGACTTTCTTCACAGAATTGTAAAGGGTTATTTGAGAGCACTTTGAGGCCTACGGTGAAACAGGAAATATCTTCATATAAAAACTAGACAGAGGCTTTCTGAGAAACTCCTTTGTGGTGTGTTCTTTCATTTCAGAGAGTTGAACCATTCTTTGGATTGAGCAGTTTGGAAACAGTCTTTTCGTATAATATGCAAATGGATATTTCGTGGGATTTCAGGCCTATGGTGAAAAAGAAAATATCTTCACACGAAAACTACACAGACGCTTTCTGAGAAACTTTTTTGTGATGTTTGCATTCACCTCACAGAGTTGAAACTTTCTTTTCATTGGAAACTTTCTTTTCATTAGGAAATAGTGTTTTTGTTCAATATGCAAAGGGATATTTCTGAGCAGTTTGAGCCCTATGGTGAAAAAGAAATATCTTCACATGAAACCTAGATAGAAGCATTCTGAGAAACGTATTTGTGATGTGTTCATTTATATCACAGTGTTGAAACTTTCTTTAGACAGAGGAGCTTGGAAAAAGTCTTTTTATGAAATCTGCAAAGAGATATTTGAGAGCACTTTGAGACCTACAGTGAAATAGGAAATATCTTCACGTAAAAACTAGACAGAAGCATTCTCATAAACTTCTTTGTGATGTTTGTGCTCACCTCATGGAGTTAAAACTTTCTTTTGACTGAGAAGTTTGGAAACAGTCTTTTTTTAGAATATGCATAGGGACATTTGTGAACCCATTGAGGCTTATGGTGAAATAGGAAATATCTTCACATAAAAACTAGATAGAAGCTTTCTGAGAAACTTCTTTGGGATGTGTGATTTCCTCTCACAGAGTTGAACCTTTCTTTTGATTGAGCAGTTGGGAAACTGTTTTTTGTAGAATCCAGAAAGGGATATTTGTGAGCCCTTTGAGGTTTATGGTGAAACAGGAAATATCTTCACATAAAAACTAGACAGAAGCTTTCTGAGAAACTTCTTTGTGATGTGTGCATTCATCTCACGCAGTTGAACTTTCCTTTGATTTAGCAGTTTAGAAGCAGTATTTTTGTAGAATCTGCAAGTGGATATTTGCAGTGCTTTGAGACCTATGGTGAAAAAGAAATATCTTCCCATAAAAATTAGATAAAAGATTTCTAAGAAAATTCTTTGGATGTGTGCATTGATATCACAGAGTTGAACATTTGTTTTGATTTTGAGCAGTTTGGAAACAGTCAATTCATAGAATATGCAAATGGATATTTGTAGCACTTTGAGGCAAGTGGTGAAAAAATTCCTCTCACAGAGTTTAACCTTTCTTTTGATTGAGCAGTTTTGAAACAGTCTTTTTGTAGAATCTGCAAGGGGTAATTCTGAGCACTTTGAGGCCTATTCTGAAAAAGGAAATATCTACACATAAAATTAGACAGAAGCTTTCTAAGAAATTTTTGTGATGTGTGCTTTCATATCACAGAGTTGAGCCTTTCTTTTGATTGAGCAGTTTGGAAACAATCTTTTTGTGGAATCTGCAAATGGATATTTGGAAGGATTTGAGGCCTATGGAGAAAAAGGAAATATCTTCACATAAAAACAAGACAGAAACATTCTGAGAAACTTCTAGGGATGTGTGCTTTCGTCTCACACAGTTGAAGGTTTCTTTTCATTGAGCAGTTTGCAAACAGTCTTTTTGTAGAATCTGCAAAGGAATATTTTGAGCAGTTTGAGGCCTATGGTGAAAAAGGTAATATCTTCACATAAAAACTAGACCAAGGCATTCTGAGAAACTTCTTTGTAATGTTTTCATTCACGTCACAGAATTGAAGTTTCTTTTCATTAAGCAGTTTGGAAACAGTCTCTTTGTGCGATCTGCAAAGGGATAATTCTGAGTGGTTTGAAGCCTATGCTGAAAAAGAAATATCTTCACATAAAAACCAGACAGAAGCATTCTGAGAGTCTCCTTTGTGATGTGTGCATTCGTCTTACAGATTTAAACATTTCTTTTGATTGAGGAGTTTGGAAAAAGTCTTTCTGTATAATCTGCAAAGGGATGTTTGTGAGCCCTTTGAGGCCTATGGTGAAAAAGGAAACTATCTTCACATAAAAACTAGACACATATTTCTGAGAAACTTCTTTGTGATGTGCACTTTCATCTCATAGAGCTGAACCTTTATTTTGATTGAGCAGTTTGGAAAAAGTCTTTTAGTAGAATGTGCAATTGGATATTTGGAGCGCTTTGAGGCCTATGGTGAACAAGGAAATATCTTCACATAAAAACTAGGCAGAATCTTTCTGAAAACCTTGTTTGTGATGTGTGCATTCATCACACAGAGCTGAATGTTTCTTTTGATTGAGCAGTTTGTTAACAGTCTTTTTAAAGATTGTGCCAAAGGATATTTGTGAGCCCTTTCAGGCTTATGGTGAAAAAGGAAATATCCACTAATAAAATCTGGACAGAATCTTTTTGTGACACTTCTTTGTGATATGTGCATTCAACTCACAGAGTTGAACCATTATTTTCATTGAGCAGTTTGGAAACAGTCTTTTTGTAGAATCTTCAAAGGGATATTTTTAAGTGATTTATGGCTTAAAGTGAAAAAGGGAATATCAACAAATAAAATCTAGACAGAAGCTTACTGAGACACTTTTTTGTGATGTGAGCATTCATCTCACAGAGTTCAAACTTTCTTTTGATTGAGCAGTTTGTAAATTGTCTTTCTGTAGAATCTGCAAAGGGATATTTTTAAGCAGTTTATGGCTTACGGTGAAAAAGGAAATATCCACAGATAAAATCTAGACAGAAGATTTCTGAGACACTTTTTTTTTGATGTGAGCATTCATATAACAGTGTTGAAACTTTCTTTTGATTGAGCAGTTTTTAAAGTGTCTTTTTGGAAAATCTGCAAAGGGATATTTGTGAGCCGTTTGAGGCCTAAGGTGAGAAAGTAAATATATTCAGGTAAAAACTGGACAGAATCTTTCTGAGAAACTTCTTTGTGATGTCAGCATGCATCTCACAGTTTGGAACTGATCTTTTGATTGAGCAGTTAGGAAACAGTCTTTTTGTAAAATCTGCAAAGGGACATTTGTGAAAGCTTTGAGGCTAATGGTGAAAAAGGAAATATATTCACATAAAAACTAGACCGAAGCTTTCTGAGAAACCTCTATTTGATGTGTGCATTCATCTCAAGAGTTGAACCTTTCTTTTAATTGAGCTGTTTGGAAAGAGTCTTTTGTAGATCTATAAATGGATATTTGAGAGCGGTTTGAGCCCTATGGTGAGAAGTGAAATGTCTACAAATACATACTAGAAAGAATCTTCCTGAGAAACTTCTTTGTGATGTCTGCATTCATCTCATGGAGTTGAACCTTTCTTTTGATTTAGCAGTTTGGAAACAGTCTTTTTGTAGAATCTTCAAAATGATATTTGTGAACGATTTGAGGCTTATGTTGAAAAAGGAAATATTTTCACATAAAAAATAGACAGAAACTTTCTGAGAAGCTTTTTTGTGATGTGTGCATTCATCTCACAGATTTCAACATTGATGTTGATTGAGCAGTTTGGAAACGTCTTTTTGTAGATTCTGCAAAGGGATATTTGTGAGCAGTTTGAGGCTTATGGTGAAAAAGGAAATATCTACAAATAAAATCTACACAGAAACATTCTGAGAAACTTCTTTGTCATGTGTGCATTCATTTCACAGAGTTGAACTTTTCTTTTGATTGAGCAGTTTGGAAACAATCTTTTTGGAGCATCTCCAAAGGGATATTTTTGAGTGTCTTAAGGCATATGGTGAGAAAGTAAATATATTCACATAAAAACTTGACAGAATATTTCTGAGAAACTTCTTTGTGATGTGTGCCTTCGTGTCACAGAGTTGAACCATTCTCTTGATTGAGCAGTTTGGAAACAGTCTTTTTGTAGAATCTGCAAAGGGATATTTGTGAGTGATAGGAGGCCTATGGTGACAAACGAAATATCTTCACATAAAAACCAGACAGAAGATTTCTGAGAAACCTCTTTGTGATGTGTGCATTCATCTCTCAGAGTTGAACCTTTCTTTTCATTGAGCAGTTTGGAAACACACTTTTTGTAGAATCTGAAAACTGATATTTCTGAAGGCTTTGAAGCTGATGGTGAAAAAGGAAATATCATCCCATAACAACTAGACAGAAGCTTTCTGAGAAACTTCTTTGTGATGTGTGCATTTACCTCACAGATATGAACCTGCCTTTTGATTGAAAAGTTTGGAAACCGTCTTCTTGTAGAATCTGCAAAGAGACATTTGAGAGAGGTTTGAGGTCTATGGTGAAAAATGAAATATCTTCACATAAAAGCTAGATAGAAGCTTTCTGAGAAACTTTTTTGTGATGTTTGCATTCTTCTCACCGAGTTGAACCTTCTTTTGATAGAACAGTTTGGAAACAATCTTTTTGTAGAATCTGCAAGTGGATATTTTGAGCACTTTGGGGCCTATGGTGGAAAAGGAAATATCTTCATATAAAAACTAGAAAGAAGCTTTCTGAGAAACTTCTTTGTGATGTGTGCATTTACCTCACAGATATGAACCTGCCTTTCAATTGAGAAGTTTGGAAACCATCTTTTTGTAGAATCTGCAAAGAGACATTTGAGAGAGGTTTGAGGTCTATGGTGAAAAAGGAAATATCTTCACATAAAAGCTAGATAGAAGCTTTCTGAAAAACTTTTTTGTGATGTTTGCATTCTTCTCACCGAGTTGAACCTTCTTTTGATAGAACAGTATGGAAACAATCTTTTTGTAGAATCTGCAAGTGGATATTTGGAGCACTTTGGGGCCTATGGTGGAAAAGGAAATATCTTCATATAAAAACTAGAGAGAAGCTTTCTGAGAAACTTCTTTGTGATGTGTGCATTCAGTTCACAGAGTTGAACCTTTCTTTTGATTGAGCAATTTGGAAACAGTCTATTTGTAGAATCTGCAAAGTGATATTTGTGAACACTTTAATGCTTACAGTGAAAAGGGAAATATCTTCAAATAAAAAATAGACAGAAGGTTTCTGATAAACTTCTTGGTGATATATGCATTCATCAAACAGAGTTTTACCTTTCTTTTGATTGAGCAGTTTGTAAACAGTCTTTTTGAAGTATCTGCAAAAGTATATTTGTGGGCAGTTTGAGGCCTATGTTGAGAAAAGAAATATATTCACAGAAAAGTTGACAGAAGCTTTCTGACAAACTTCTTTGAAATGTGTGCATTTGTCTCACAGAGTTGAACCTTTCTTTTGATTGAGAAGTTTTGAATCAATCTTTTTGTAGGATATGCAAAGGGATATTTGCGATCCATTTTTGGCCTACAGTGAAAAAGAAAATGTCTTCACATAAAAACTAGACAAAAGTATTCTAAGAAACTTCTTTGTAACTTGTGCATTCATCTCACAGAGTGGAACCTTTCTTCTGATTGAGCAGTTTGGAAGCAGGTTTTTGAATAATCTGCAGAGGTATATATGTAGGTTTGACATCTCTGGTGAAAAATGAAATGTCTTCACATAAAAACTAGACAGAATCTTTCTGAGAATCTTCTTTGTGATGTGTGCATTCATCACACAGAGTTGAAATTTTCTTTTGATTGAGCAGTTTGTAAACAGTCTTTTTGTAGATTCTGCCAAAGGATTTTTGTGAGCCCTTTCAGGCTTATTGTGAAAAAGGAAATATCCACTAATAAAATCTGGACAGAATCTTTCTGTGAAACTTCTTTGTGATTGGTGCATTCATCTCACGGGTTTGAACCTTTCTTTTGATTGAGCATTTTGGAAACAGTCTTTTGGTAGAATCTGCAAAGTGATATTTCTGGGCACTTTGAGCTATATGGTGAAAAAGGAAATATATGCACATGAAAACTAAACAGAATCTTCCTGAGAAACTTCTTTGGTGTGTATGCATTCATCTCACGGATTTGAAGCTTCCTTTTGATTCAGAATTTTGGGAGCAGTCTTTTTATAGAATCTGCATAGGGATATTTGTGAAAATGTTGGGGCATACAGTGAAAAAGGTAATGTATTCACAAAAAAACTATAGAGAAGCATTCTGAGAAACTTCTTTGTGATGTGTGCATTCATCTCACAGAGCTGAATCTGTCTTTTGATTGAGCTGTTTGGAAACGTCTCTTTGGAGAATCTGCAAAAATATATTTGTGAGCAGTTTGAGGCCTAAGGTGTAAAAGGAAATATCCACAAATGAAAGCTAGAAAGAAGCTTTCTGTGAAACTTCTTTGTGCTGTGTGCATTCATCTCAGAGGGTTGAACCTTTGTTTTGATTCAGCAGTTTGGGAGCTTTTTGTATAATCTGCAAAGTGGTATTTGTGAACAATTTGAGGTTTATGGTGAAAAAAGAAACATCCTCACAAAAAAACTAGACAGAAATTTTCTGAGAAACTTCTTTGTGATGTATGCATTCATCTCACAGAGTTGAAGCTTGCTTTTGATTGATCCATTTGGAAGCATTCTTTTGTAGAATCTGCATAGTGATATTTGTGAACCCTTTGAGGCCTATGATAAAAAAGGAAATATCTTCATGCAAAAACTAGACAGAAGCATTCTGAGAAACTTCGTCATGTTGTGTGCTTTCATCTCACCGAGTTGAACCTTTCTTTTCATTGAGCAATTTGAAAACAGTCTTTATGTAGAATCTGCATAGGGACATTTGTGAGCGATTTGAGGCCTATGGTGAAAAAGGAAATATCTTCACATAAAAACTAGACAGAAGCATTCTGAGAAACTTCTTTGGGATGTGTGCATTCAGCTCACAGTGTTGAACCCCTCTTTAGATTGAGCAGGTTGGAAACAGTGTTTCTATAGAATCTGCAAAGGGATATCTGTGAGCCCTTTGAGGCCTATGGTGAAAAAGTAAATAGCCACAAATAATACCTAGACAGAAGCTCTCTGAGAAACTTCTTTGTGATGTGTGCATTCATCTCACAGAGTTGAATCTTCCTTTTGATTGAGTAGTTTGGAAACAGTCTTTTTGTAGAATCTGCATAGGGATATTTGTGAGCCCATTGAGGCCTATGTTGAAAAAGGAATTATCTTCACATGAAAACTAGACAGAAGCTTTTTGAGAAACTTCTTTGTGATGTGTGTGTGTATCTCACAGAGTTGAACCTCTCTTTTGATTGAGTAGTTTGGAAACAGTCTTTTTTAGAAACTGCAAGGAATATTTTTGAGCAATTTGAAACCTATGGTGAAAAAGGAATTATCTACAAATAAAATCTAAACAGAAGCTTTCTGAGAAACTTCTTTGTGATGTGTGCATTCATCTCACATAGGTGACCTTTTGTTTTGATTGAGAAGTTTTTAAATAGTCTTTTTGTACAATCTGCAAAGAGATATCTGTGAATGCTTTCAGGCTTATGATGGAAAAGGAAATATCTTCACCTAAACCTATGAAAAAGCTGTCTGAGAAACTTCTTTAGGATGTATGTATTCATCTCACAGAGTTGAACATTTATTTTGATTCACCAGTTCAAAAACAGTATTTTTGTAGAATCTGTAAGGAGACATTTTTGAGCTCTTTGAGGCCTATAGTGTAAAAGGAAATATCTTTACATAAAAACTATACAGAAGCTTTCAAAGAAACTTCTCTGAGATGTGTGCATTCATCTCATAGAGTTGAACCTTTGTTTTGATTGAGCATTTTGGGAAGAGTCTTTTTGTATAATCTGTAAAGGGATATTTGAAGGCGTTTTGAGGCATATGGTGAAAAAGAAAATACCTTCACATAAAAAGTAGACAGAAGCTATCTGAGAAACTTCCTTGTGATGTGTGCATTCATCTCACAGAGTTGAAACTTTCTTTTGACTTATCAGGTTGGAAACAGTCTTTTTGTAGAATGTGCAGAGGGATATTTATGAGTGGTTTGAGGTCTGCAGTGAAAAAGGAAATATTTTCACATAAAACCTAGAGAGAAGCATTCTGAGAAACTTCTTCATGATGAGCACATTCGTCTCAGAGAGTTGAACCGTTCTTTTCATTGGGCAGTTTGGAAACCGTCTTTTTGTAGAATCTGCAAAGTTATATGTTTCAGTGGTTTGAGTCCTATGGTGAAAACGGAAATATCGAAAAATGAAACGTAGACAGCAGCTTTCTGAAAAACTTCTTTGTGATGCGTGCATTCCTCTCACAGGGTTGAAACTTTCTTTTGATTGAGCAGTTAGGAAACAGTCTTTTCATAGAACCTGCAAAGTGATATTTGTGAAGGCTTTGAGGCTTATGGTGAAAAAGGAAATATCTTCATATAAAAACTAGACTCATGTTTTCTGGGAAACTTCTTTGTGATAGGTGTATGCATCTCAAAGAGTTGAATCTTTCTTTTGATTGAGCAGTTTGGAAACAGTCTTTTTGGAGAATCTGCAAAGGGATGTTTTTGAGTGGTTTGAGGCATGTGGTGAAAAAGGAAATATCTCCATATAAAAACTAGACAGAAGTATTCTGAGAAACCACTTTGTGATGTGTGCATTCATCTCACAGGGTTGAATTTTCTTTCATTGAGTAGTTTGGAAGCAGTCTTTTTGTAGAATATGCAAAGGGATATTTGTGAGCTTTTTGAGGCCTGTTGTGAAAAAGGAAATATCCACAAATAAAATCTAGACAGAAGCCTTCTGAGAAAATTCTTTGTGGTGTGTGCATTCATCACACAGAGTTGAACCTTTCTTTTGATTGAGCTGTTTGGAAACAGTCCTTTTGTAGAATCTACAAAGGGTTATTTATGAGCAGTTTGAGGCCTATGGTGAAAAAAGGAGTATCAACAAACAAGAACTAGATAGAAACTTTCTGAGAAACTTCTCTGTGATGTGTGTATTCATCTCACAGAATAGAAAGCTTTCTTTGATTGAGCAGTTTGGAAAAAATCTTTTTGTAGAATCTGCAAAGGGACGTATGTAGGTGATTTCAGGTCTATGTTGAAAATGGAAATATCTTCACATAAAAACTAGACAGAAGCTTTCTGAGAAAATTCTTTGTGATGTGCTCATTCATTTCACAGATCTGAAGTGTTCTTTTCATTGACCAGTTTGGATAGAGTCTTTTTGTAGAACCTGCTTTGTGATATTTGTGAGCTCTTTGAAGCCTATGGTGAAAAAAGAAATCTTCACACAAAAACTAGACACAAGCTTTCTGAGATACTTCGTTGTGATGTATGTATTCATCCCGAAGAGTTGAAACTGTCTTTGGATTGAGCAGTTTTGAAACAGTCCTTTTGTAGAATGTACAAAGGGATATTTGGATCCCTTTTTGGCCTATGGTGAAAAAGGAAATGTCTACACATAAAAACTAGACAGAAGCATTCTATGAAACTTCTTTTTGATGTGTGCTTTCTTCTCACAGCTTTGAACCTTTGTTTAGATAGAGCAGGTTGGAAAATGTTTTTGTAGAATCTGCAAAGTGATAATTTTAATGCTTTGAGACTTATGGTGAAAAAGGAAATACCCTCAAATAAAAACTGGACAGAAGCTTTTTGAGAAACTTCTTTGTGATGTGTGCATTCATCTCAAAGAGTTGAAACTTTGTTTTGGTTGAGCAGTTTGGGAACAGTCTTTTTGTAAATTCTGTAAAGGGACACTTGTGAGCAATTTGAGGCCTATATTGAAAAAGGAAACATCGTCAAATAAAAACTAGACAGAAGCTTTCTGAGAAACTTCTTTGTGATGTGTGCATTCACCTCACAGAGCTGAACCTTTCTTTTGATTGAATAGTTTGGAAACAGTCTTTTTGTAGAATCTGCAAAGGGTTATTTATGAGTGGTTTGAGGCCTATGGTGAAAAAGGGAGTATCAACAAATAAAAAGTAGACAGAAAGTTTCTGAGAAACTTCTCTGTGATGTGTGCATTCATCTCACAGAGTGGAAACTTTCTTTGAACCGTTTGGAAACAGTCTTTTTGTAGAATCTGCAAATGGATATATATAGGCAGTTTGAGGTCTATGGTGAAAACGGAAACAGCTTCACATAAAAACTAACTGCTCAATGGGAGGAAACTTTTACTTCTGCGTGATGAATGCACATGTCAGAAAGGAGTTACTCAGAAAATTTCTTTATACTTTTTATGTGAAGATATTTCCTTTTTCACCATATGCCTCAACGTGCTCCCAGATATCCCTTTGCAAATACTATGAAAAGAATGTTTCCAAACTGCTCAATAAACAGAGTGTTTCAACACTGTGAGACGAATGTGCACATCACAAAGAAGTTTCTCAGAAAACCTCTTTCTCGTTTTTATGTGAAGATATTCCCTTTTTGAACATAGTGCTCAATGAGCTCCCAAATATACCTTTGCAGAATCTACAAAAAGACTTTCCAAACTGCTCAATCAAAAGAAAGTTTCAACTCTGTTAGATGAATGCACACATCAGAAAGTAGTTTCTCAGCAAGCTTCTCACTAGTTTTATGTGAAGATAGTCCCTTTTTCAATGTGGGCCTCAAAGCACTCAAAAATATCCCTTTGTAGATTCTAGAATAACAGAGTTTACAAACTGCTCAATGAAAAGAAATGTTTACCTCTGTGAGATGAATACACATATCTTAAAGCAGCTTCTCAGAATGCTTCCTTCTAGTTTTTATGTGAAGATATTTCTTTTTTCACCATAGGCCTCAATGCGCTCCTAAATATCCCTTTGCAGTTTGTACAAAAAGACTATTTTCAAACTGCTCAATTTGAAGAATGTTTCAACTCTGTGAGATGAATGCACACATCATGAAGAAGTTTCTCAGAAACTTTCTTTATAGTTTTTCTGTGAAGATATTTCCTTTTTCACCATAGGCCTCACCTCAAAGCCCTCACAAATGTCCCTTTGCAGATTCTACAAAAAGACTGTTTCCAAACCGCTCAATAAAAAGAATTATTGAACACTGTGAGATGAATGCACACATCTCAAAGAAGTTTCTCAGAAACCTTCAGTCTAGTTTTTATGTGAATATATTTCCTTTTTCACCATAGGCCTCAAAGCGCTCCAAATATCCATTTGCAGATTCTACAAAAAGGCTGTTTCCAGACTACTCAACCAAAACAAAGGTTTAACTCTGTGTGATGAATGCACACATCACAAGGAAGTTTCTCAGAATGCTTCTGTCTAGATTTTAAGTGAAGATACTTGCTTTTTCACAATTGGCCTCAAAGTACTCACAAATATCCCTTTACAGATTCTATAAAAATGCTTTTAGCAAATTGCTCAATCAAAAGAAAGGTTCAACTCTGTGAGATGTATGCACACCACAAAGAGGTTTCTCAGAAAGCTTCTCTCTAGTTTTTATGTGAAGATATTTCCTTTTTCACCATAGGCCTCAAAAGGTTCACAAATATCCCTTTGCAGATTCTACAAAAAGACTCTTCACACACTGCTCAATCAAAAGAATGTTTCAACTCTGTGAGATGAATGCTCACATCACCAGAATGTTTCTCAGAAAGCTACTGTGTAGTTTTTATGTGAAGATATTTCGTTTTTCACCACATGCTTCAAAGGGCTCATAAATATCCCTTTGGAGATTTTACAAGAAAAGAGTCTCAAATCTTCTCAATGAAAAGAAACAGAAACATCTGGGAGATGAGTGCACATATCACAAAGCAGTTTCTCAGAAACATTCTGTCTAGTTTTCATGTGAAGGTATTTCCTTTTTCACCACTGGATGCAAAGTGCTCAAAATTGTTCCTTTGCAGATTCTACAAAAAGTCTGTTTCCACACTGCTCATCAAAAGAAAGTTTCAACTCTGTGAGATGAATGCACATGTCAAAAAGAAGTGTCTCAGAAAGCTTCTATTAGGTTTTTATGTGAATGTTTCCTTTTTAACCATAGGCCTCAATGCCCTCACAAATATCTCTTTGCAGATCCTGCAAAAAGACTGTTTCCAAACTGCTCAATAATAATAATTATTGAACTTTGTGAGATGAATGCACACACCTCAAAGAAGTTTCTCAGAAACCTTCAGTCTAGTTTTTATGTGAATATATTTCCTTTTTCACCATAGGCCTCAAAGTGCTCCAAATAGCCTTTTGCAGGTTCTACAAAAAGACTGTTTCCAAACGCCTCAAAGAAAAGAAAATTTCAAATCTGTGAGTTGAATGCACACATCACTAAGAAGTTTCACAGGAGGCTTCTGTCTAATTTTTATATGAAGACATTTCCTTTTTCACCATAGGCCTCCATCTGCTCACAAATATCCCTAGCAGATTTTACAAGAACCGAATTTCCAGACTGATCAAAGAAAACAAATGTTTTCCTCTATGAGATGAATGCACACATCACAAAACTCTTTCTCAGAAACCTTCTTTATACTTTTTATGTGATGATATTTCTTTTTTCTCCCTAGGACTCAAAGCACTCAAAAATATCCCTTTGCAGATTCTACAAAAAGATTGTTTCCAAACTGCTCAATCAAAAAAATAGTTCAACTCCATGAGATGAATGCATACATCACAAAGAATTTTATCAGAAACCTTCTTTATAGTTTTTATGTGAAGGTATTTCCTTTTTCACCATAAGCCTCAAAGTGCTCAGCCATATCCCTTTGCAGATTCTGCAAAAAGATGTCTTCCCAGCTGCTCAAGCAAATAAATGTTTGAACTCTGTGAGATGGATGCACACATTACAAAGATGTTTCTCAGAAATCTTCTGACCATTGTTTATGTGAAGATATTTCCTTTTTCACCATAGAACTCAAAGTCCTGAAAAATATCCCTTGTAGATTCTACAAAAAGGCAGTTTCCAGACTGCTCAATCAAAATAATGGTTGAACTCTGTGAGATGATTGCACACATCACAAAGAAGCCACTAAGAAAGCTTCTGTCTAGTTTTTATGTGAAGATATTTTTTTTTACTATAGGCCTCAAAGCACTCACAAATATCCCTTTGCAGATTCTACAAGAACAGAGTTTCCAGACTAATCAGAGAAAATAAACATTTATGTCTGTGAGATCAATGCACACATCACAAAACTGTTTCTAAGAAACCTTCTTTATACCTTTTATATGAATGCATTTCCTTTCTTACCATTGGCCTCAAAATGCTCATAAATATCCCTTTGCAGATTCCACAAACAGATAGTTTCCATACTGCTCAATCAAAAGTAAGTTTCATCTTTGTGAGATGAATTCCCACATCACAAAGACGTTTCTCAGAAAGCCTCTCTCTAATTTTTATGTGAAGATATTTCTTTTTTCACCATAGGCCTCAAAGGACTCATAAATATCCCTTTGCAGACTCTAAAGAACAGTTTCCAGACTGACCAGAGAAAAGAAAAGTTTACCTCTGTGAGATGAATGCTTACATCACAAAGCTGTTTCTGAGAAACCTTGTTTATACTTTTTATGTGAATATGTTTCCTTTTTCACCATAGGCCTCAAAGCACTCATAAATATCCCTTTGCAGATTCTACAGAAAGACTGTTTTCAAACTGTTCAATCAAAAGAATGGTTGAGCTCTATGAGATGAATGCACACATCACAAAGTTGTTTCTTGGGAAGCTTCTGTCTAGTTTTTATGTGAAGATATTTCCTATTTCATCATAAGCCTCAAAGCTCTCAAAAATATGCCTTTACAGATTCTACAAAAATATTGCATCCAAATTTCTCAATCCAATGAAAGTTTCAAATCTGTGAGATGAATGCACACATCACAAGGAGGTTTCTCAGAAAGCTTCTCTCTAGTTTTCATGTGAAAATATTTCCTTTTTCACCATAGGCATCAAAGCATCACAAATATCCCTTTGCAGATTCTACCAAAATACTGTTTACAAACTGCTCAATCAAAAGGATGTTTCAATTCTGTGAGATGAATTCTCGCATCTCCAAGATGTTTCACAGAAAGCTTCTGTCCAGTTTTTACATGAAGATAATTCCTTTTTCACCGTAGGCCTCAAAGCACTGACAAATATCCCTTTGCAGATTTTACAAGAACAGAATTTCCAATCTGCTCAATGAAGAGAAATGGTTAACTCTGTGGGATGAAATCACACATCACTAAGCAGTTTCTCTGAAATATTCTGTCTAGTATTTATGTAAAGATAATTCCTTTTTCAACATAGGACACAAAGTGCTAACTAATAACCATTTGGAAATTCTACAAAATACTGTTTCCAAACTGCTCATCAAAAGAAAGGTTCACCTCTCTGGGATGAATACATATATCAAAAAGATGTTTCTCAGAAAGCTTCTATCTTGTTTTTATGTGAATGTGTTTCCTTTTTCAACACGGGCCTCAAAGTGCTCAAAAGTATCCCTTTGCAGATCCTAAAAAAAGACTGTTTCCAAACTGCTGAGTCAAAGGAATGGTTCAACTCTGTGAGATGAATGCACACATCACAAAGAGGTTATTCACAAACCTTCTTTATAATTTTTATGTGAAGATATTTCCTTTTAACCATAGACCACAAAGCGCTCACAAATATACCTTTGCAGATTCTACAAACAGACGGTTTCCCAACTGCTCAATCAAAAGAATTGTTGAAATCTGTGAGATGAATGCATACATCACAAGGCAGTTTCTCAGAATTCTTTAGTTTAGTTTTTATGTGGACATATTTTCTCTTTCACCATAGGCCTCAAAGTGCTCAGAAATATCCCTTTACAGATTCCACAAAAAGATGTTTCCAAACTGCTCAATCAAAAGAAAGTTTCAATTCTGTGAGATGAATGCACACATCACTAAGAAGTTTCTCAGTAGTCTTCTGTCTAGTTTTTATGTGAAGACAATTCCTTTTTCACCATAAGGCTCTATGCACTCACAAATATCTCTTAGCTGATTCTAAAAAAACAGATTTTACCAACTTATCAAAGAAAAGAATCATTTACCTGTGTGAGATGAACGAAGACATCACAAAACAGTTTCTCAGAAACCTTCTTTATAGTTTTCTTTGAAGATACTTCTTTTTCTGCATAGGCCTCAAAGTGCTCAAAAATATCCATTTGCAGAATGTGTAAAAATACCATTTCCAAACTGCTCAATCAAAAGAGAGGTTCAACTCTGTGAGATGAATGCACATATCTCAAAGAAGTATCTGAGAAGCTTTCATTTTACTTTGTATGTGAAGATATTTCCTTTGTCAACATAGGCCTCAAAGTGCTCAAAAATACCCCTTTTCAGATTGTACAAGAACAGATTTTCCAGACTGAACAGAGAAAATAAACCCTTACTTCTGTGAGATGAATGCACACATCACAAGGCTGTTTTTAGGAAACCTGCTTTACAGTTCTTATGTGAAGATATGTCCTTTTCCACCATAGGCCTCACAGCACTCCAAATATCCACTTGCAGATTCTACAAAAAGAGTGTTTCAAAAATGTTCAATCAAAGGAAAGGTTCAACTCTGTGAGATGAATGCAAACAACAGAAAGAAGTTTCTCAGAATCCTTCTTTCTAATTTCTATGTTAAGGTATTTCCTTTTCCACCATAGGCATCAAAGTGCTCTAAATATCCACATGCAGATACTACAAAAAGTCTGTTTCCAAACTGCTCAATCAAAAGTGTGGTTTAACTCTGTGGGATGAATACACACATCACTAAGAAGTTTCTCAGAATGCTTCTGTCTAGTTTTTATATGAAGATATTTCCTTTTTCAAAAAAGACCTCTAATAACAACAAATATCCACTTACAGATTCAACAAAAAGAGTATTTCAAAACTGGTCAATAAAAAGAAAGTTTGAACTCGGTGAGATGAATGCACACATCACAAAGCAGTTTCTCAGAATGCTTCTGTCGAGTTTTTATGTGAAGATATTTCCTTTTCCACTGGAATCTGCAAAGCGCTCGAAATATCCAATTTCAGATACCACAAAAAGAGTGTTTCAAAACTGCTAAATCAAAAGAAATGTTCAAATCTGTGAGGGAAATGCACACATCACAAAGAAGTTTCTCAGAATGCTTTTGTCCAATTTTTAAGTGAAAATATTTCCTTTTCCACCACAGGCCTTAAAGCACTCCAAATATCGATTTGCAGATACTACAAAATGACTATTTCCAAACTGCTCAAACAAAATAGTTGTTCAACTCTGTGAGTTGAATGAACACACCAGAAAGAAGTTTCTCAGAATGCTTCTGTCTAGTTTTTATGTGAAGATATTTCCTTTTCCATCGTAAGCCACCAATCACTCCAAATATCCACTTGCAGATTCTACAAAAAGAATGTTTCAAAACTGCTTAATCAAAAGAAAGGTTCAACTCTGTGAGATGAATGCAAATATCACAAAGAAGTTTCTCAGAATGCTTCTGTCTAATTTTTATGTTAAGGTACTTCCTTTTCCACCATAGGCCTCAAAGCGCTCCAAATGTCCACCTGCAAATTCTACAAAAAGAGTGTTTCAAAACTACTCAATCAAAAGGATGCTTCAAGTCTGTGAGAAAAATGTATCCATCACAATGAAGTTTCTCAGAATGCTTCTATCTAGTTTTTATGTGAAGATATTTCCTTTTGAACGTAGGCCTCAAAGCGCTGCAATATCCAATTGCAGATTCTACAAAAAGAGTGTTTCAAAATTGCTGAATCAAAAGAAACGTTCAACTTGCTGAGAAGAACTCACCCATCAAAAAGAAGGTTCTCAGAATGTTTCTGTCTAATTTTTATGTGAAGATATTTCCTTTTCCAGAAGAGGCTGCAAAGCTCTCCAAATATCCACGTGAAGATTCTACAGAAAGAGTGTTTCAAAACTGTTCAATGAAAAGAAAGGTCCAACTCTGTGGGATGAATGCACACATCTCACAGATGTTTCTCAGAATGCTTCAGTCTAGTTTTTGTGTGAAGATATTCCCTTTTCCACCATTGGCCACAAAGCGCTCCAAATATCCACGTGCAGATACTACAAAAAGATTGTTTCCAAACTGCTCAATCAAAACAGTCTTTCAACTCCCCCAGATGAATGCACACATCACTAAGAAGTTTCTCAGAATGCTTCTGTCTAGTTTTTATGTGAAGATATTTCCTTTTCAAATATAGTCCTCTAAGCGTTTCAAACATACATTTGTAGATGCTACAAAAAGAAAGTTTCCAACTGCTCAATCAAAAGATAGGTTCAACTCTGTGAGTTGAATGCACACATCTCAAAGAGGTTTCTCAGAATGCTTCTCTCTAGTTTTTATGTAAAGATATTTCCTTTTCCACCAGAGGCCACAAAGCACTCCAAATATCCATTTGCCAATTCTGCAAAAAACTGTTTCCAAACTGCTCAATCAAAAGTAAGTTTCAGCTCTGTAAGAAGAAGGCACACATCACAAAGAAATTTCTCAGAAAGTTTCTGTCTATTTTTTATGTGAAATTATTTTCGGTTTCCCTAGAGGCCACAAAGGGCTCCAAAATATCCCTTTGCAGATTCTAGAAAATGACTTATTCGAAACTTTTCAAAATAAAGAAAGGTTCAGCTCTGTGAGATGAATGCACACATCACAAAGAAGTTTATCTGAATGCTTCTGTCTAGTTTTTACGTGAAGATATTTCCTTTTCAACTATAGGCACAAAGCACTCCAACTATCCACTTGCAGATTCTATAAAAAGAGTGTTTTGAAACTTCTCAATCAAAAGAAAGTTTCAACTCTGTGAGGTGAACACACACAACACAAGGAGGTTTCTCAGAAAGTTTCTGTCTAGTTTTTATGTGAAGATATTTCCTATTGTCCCAGAGGCCTCAATAGGTTCACAAATGTCCCTTTGCAGATTGTACAAAACGACTGTTTGCAAACTGCTCCATTAAAAGAAAGGTTTACTTCTGTGATATGAATGCACACATCACAAAGAAGTTTCTCAGAATGCTTCTGTCTAGTTTTAATGTGAAGATATTTCCCTTTCTACTGTAGTCTGCAAAGCCCTCCAAATATCCACTTGCAAATTCTACAAAAGGAATGTTTCCAAACTGCTCAATCAAAAGAAAGATTCAATTCTGTGAGATGAACACACAAGTCACAAGAAGTTACTCAGAATGCTTCTGTCTAGTTTTTACGTGAAGTTATTTCTTTTCCTCAATAGGCTACAAAGCGCTCCAAATATACACGTGCAGATTCTATAAAAAGAGGGTTTCCAAACTGCTCAATCAAAAAAAAAGGTTGAACTCGGTGAGATTAATGCAAAAATCACAGAGAAGTTTCTCAGAATGCTTCTGTCTAGGTTTTAGGTGAAGATATATCCTTTCCTCTATAGGTCCCAAACACTACAGATATCCACTTGTAGATACTACAAGAAGAGTGTTTCAAAACTACTCAATCAAGAGAAAGGTTCAACACTGTGAAATGAATGCACACATAAAAAAGAAGTTCCTCAGAATGCTTCTGTCAAGTTTTTATGTGAATATATTTCCTTTTTCAATGTATGCCTCAAAGCATTCCAAATATCCATTTGCAGATAGTACAGAAAGACAGTTTCCAAACTGCTCAATCAAAAGAAAGGTTCAACTCTGTGAGATGAATGCACACATCAGAAGGCAGTTTCTCAGAATGTTTCTGTCTAGTTCTTATCTGAAGATATTTACTATTTCCCCAGAGGCTTCAGTGGTCTGACAAATATCCCTCTACAGAGTCTACAAAACGACTGTTTCCAAACTGCTCAATCAATACAAAGGTTCAAGTCTGTTAAATGAATGCACACTTCAAAAAGAAGTTTCTCAGAATGCTTCTGTCTATTTTTTATGTGAAGATATTTCTTTTTCACCATAGGTCTCAAAGTGCTCCAAATATCCACTTGCAGATTCTACGAAAAGACTGATTTCAAAGTGCCCAATCAAAAGAAAGTTTCAACACTGTGAGATTAAAGCACACATCAGAAATAATTTTCTCAGAAATTTTCTGTTTAGTTTTTATGTGAAGATATTTCCTATTACCCCATAGGCCTAAAAGGGCTCACAAATACCCCTTCGCAGATTCTACAAAACGACTGGTTCCAAACAGTTCAATCAAAAGAAAGTTCAACTCTGTGAGATGAATGCACACATCACAAAGAAGTTTCTTAGAATGCTTCTGTCTAGTTTCTATGTGAAGATATCACCTTTTCGACTGTAGGTCACAAAGCGCTCCAAATATCCACTTGCAGATTCTACAAAAAGAGTTTTTCAAAGCTGCTCAATCAAAAGAAAGGTTCAACTCTTTGAGATGAATGCACACATCACAAAGAAGTTTCTCAGAATGCTTATTTCTAGTTTTTATGTGAAGATATTTCCTTTTCCACTGTAAGAAGCAAAGGGCTCCAAATACCCACTTACAGATTCTACAAAAACAGTATGTCCAAACTGCTCAATTGACAGTAAGGTTCAACTCTGAGATATGAATGCACACATCTCAAAGTAGTTTCTCAGAAAGCTTCTGTCTAGTTTTTATGTAAAGATATATTCCTTTTCACCACAGGTGGCAAAGCACTCAAAATATCCACTTGCAGAATCTACAAAAAGAGTGTTTCAAAACTGCTCTGTCAAAAGAAAGCTTCAACTATGTTAGTAGAATGCAGACATCAAAAAGAAGTTTCTCAGAATGCTTCTGTGTAGTTTTTATGGGAAAATATTTCCTTTTCCACCATAGGCCTCAAAGCGCTCTAAAAATCCCCTTGCAGGTTTTACAAAAAGAGTGTTGCAAAACTGCTCAATAAAAAGAAAGGTTCAACTCTGTGAGATGACTGCACACATCACAAAGAAGTTTCTCAGAATGCTTCTTTCTAGTTTTTATGTGACTATATTTCTTTTCCACCATAAGCTGCAAAGCGCTCCAAATATCCACTTGCACATTCTACAAAAAGAGTGCTTCAAAACTGATCAATCAAAAGATAAATTCAACTCTGTGAGATGAATGCACACATCACAAAGAAGCTTGTCAGAATTCTTCTGTCTCTTTTTTATGTGAAGATATTACCTTTTCCAACATAGGTCTCAAAGTACTCCAAATATCCAATTGCAGTTTCTAGAAAAACAGTGTTTCACAACTGCTCAATCAAAAGAAAGGTTCAACACTGTGAGGTGAATGCACACATCACAAAGAAGTTTCTCAGAGTGCTTCTGTGTACTTCGTATGTGAAGATATGTCTTTTCCACCATAGGCCTCAAAGCGCTCCAAGGATTCACTTGCAGATTGTACAAAAAGAGTGTTTCAACAATGGTCAATTAAAAGAAAGATTCAACTCTGTGAGTTGAATGCAAACATCACAAAGAAGTTTCTCAGAATGCTCCTGCTTAGTTTTTATGTGAAGATATTTCCTTTTCCACAATAGGCCCCAAGGCTCACCAAACATCCCCTTGCAGATCCTACAAAAGGACTGTTTCAAAACTGCTCAATCAAAAGAAGGGTTCAGCCCTGCGACATGAATGCACACATCAAAAAGAAGTTTCTCAGAATGCTTCTGTCAAGTTTTTATATGAAGATACTTCCTTTTCCACCATAGGTCTCAAAGCGCTCCAAATATCCATCTGCAGATTCTACAAGAAGAGTGCTTCAAAACTGCTTAATCAAAAGATAGTTTCAACCCTGTGAGTTAAATACACACATCACAAATAAGTTTCTCAGAATGCTTCTTTCTGGTATTTATGTGAAGATATGTCGTTTTCCACTATAGGCCTCAATCTCCTCCAAATATCCGTTGGCAGATACTACAAAAAGAGTGTTTCAAAACTCCTCAATCAAAAGAAATGTTAAACTCTGTGAATTGAATGCACACATCCAAAGTGTGTTTTTCAGAATACTTCTGTTTAGTTTTTCTGAAGATATTTCCTTTTCCACCATAGGCCCCAAAGACCTGCAAACATCCACAGGCAGATTCTGCAAAAGAGTATTTCAAAACTGCTCAATCAAAAGAAAGTTTTAACTCTGTGAGTTGAATACACTCATCACAAATAAGTTTCTCAGAATGCTTCTGTCTAGTATTTATGTGAAGTTATGTCCTTTTCCACCGTATGCCTGAATCCGCACCAAATATCCATTTGAAGATGCTACAAAAAGAGTGTTTCAAAACTGATCAATCAAAGGAAAGGTTCCATTCTGTGAGTTGAATAAACACATCACAAAGAAGTTTCTCAGATTATTTCTGAGTAGTTTTTATGTGAAGATATTTCCTTTTCCATCATAGGCCCCAAAGTGCGCCAAACAGCCAAAGGCAGATTCAACAAAAAGAGTGTTTCAAAACTGTTCTACCAAAAGAAATCTTCAACTCTGTGAGATGAACACACACATCAGTAAGAAGTTTCTCAAAATGCTTCTGTCTAATTTTTATATGAAGATATATCCTTTTCCACCATTGACCTCAAGGTGCTCCAAATATCCACTTGCAGATTCTACAAATAGAGTGTTTAAAAACTGCTCAGTCAAAAGGAAGGTTAAATTCTGTGAGATGAATGTGCACATCACAAACAAATTTCTTAGAATACTTCTGTCTAGTTTTTATGTGAAGATAATTCCTTTTCCTCCATGGGCCTGAAACGCTCCAAATATCCAATTGCAGAATCTACAAAAAGAGTGTTTTAAAACTGCTCAATCAAAAGAAAGGTTCAACACTGTGAGATCAATGCACACATCACAAATAAGTTTCTCAGAATGCTTCTGTCTTGTTTTTATGTGAAGGTATTTCCTTTTCCACTGCAGGACTCAAAGCGATCCATATATGCACTTGCAGATTCTACAAAAAGAGTGTTTCAAAACTGCTCAATCAAAAGAAAGTTTCAACTCTGTGAGATGAATGGACACATCACAAAGAACTTTCTCAGAATGCTTTTGTCTAGTTTTTACGTGAAGATATTTCCTTTTGCAACATAGGCCTCAAAGTGCTCCAATCACCACTTGCAGATTCTACAAAAAGAGTGCTTCAAAACTGCTTAATTAATAGAAAGGTTCAACTGTGTGAGATGAATGCACACATCACAAAGTAGTTTCTCTGATGCTCCTGTCAAGTTTTTATGTGAAGATTTTTCCTTTTCCAGTAAATGTTGCATATCATGCAAAATATCCACTTTCAGATTCAACAAAAACTGTGTTTTAAAACTGCTCAATCAAAATAAAGGTTCAACCTTGTGGGTTGAATGCACACATCACAAAGAACTTTCTCAGAAAGCTTCAGTCTAGTTTTCACGTGAAGACATTTCCTTTTCCACCACAGACCTCAAAGCGCTCCAAATATCCACTTGCAGATTGTAGAAAAAGAGTGTTTCAACACTGCTCAACTGAAAAAAAGATTCAACACTGAGAGATGAATGCAAATATCACAAAGAAGTTTCTCAGAATTCTCATGTTTAGTTTTTATGGGAAGATAGTACCTTTTTCACCATAGGCCCTAAGGCGCTCCAAACATCCACTTGTGGATTGTACAAAACGACTGTTTCAAAACTGCTCAATCAAAAGAAGGTTTCAACTCTGTAAGATGAATGCACACATCACAAAAAAAGTTTCTCAGAATGCTTCTGTCAAGTTTTTACGTGAAAATATTTCCTTTTCCACCATAGGCCTCAATCCACTCCAAATATCCATTTGCAGATACTACAAAAAGACTGTTTCAAAACTGCTCAATCAAAAGAAAGTTTCAACTCTGTGAGTTGAATGCGAACAGCACAAAGAAGTTTCTCAGATTACTACTGTGTAGTTTTTATTTGAAGATATTTCCTTTTCCACCATAGGCCCCAATGCGCTCCAAACATCCACCTGCAGATTCTACAAAAAGAGTGTTTCAAAACTGCTCTATCAGAAGAAAGGTTCAACTCTGTGAGATGAATGCAAACATCACAAAGAAGTTTCTCAGAATGCTTCAGTCTAATTTTTATGTGAAGATATTTCCTTTTCCACCAAAGAGCACAAAGTGCTCCAAATATCCACTTGCAGATTCTTAAAAAACAGTGTTTCAAAACTGCTCAATAAATAGAAATGGTCAACTCTTTGGGATGAATGCACACAAGAAAAAGAAGTTTCCCAGACTGCTTCTGTCTGATCTTTATATGAAGATATTTCCTTTTTCAGCATTGAACTCAGAGATCTTCAAATATCCACCTGCAGATTCTTCAAATAGATTGTTTAAAAACTGCTCAATCAAAAGAAAGGTTCGACTCTGTGAGATGAAGGCAAATATCAGATAGATGTCTGTCCGCATGCTTTTGTCTAGTTTTTATGTGAAGATATTTCCTTTTCCAACATAGGTCTGAAAGCTCTCCAAATATCCACTTGCAGATTGTACAAAAAGAATGTTTCAAAAATGCTGAATAAAAAGAAATTTTCAAGTTGGTGAGATGAACGCACACATCAAAAAGAAGTTTCTCAGAATGCTTCTGTCCAGTTTTTATGTGAAGATATTTCTTTTTCCACCTTAGGCCGCAAAGTGCTCCTCATATGCACTTGCAGAGTCTACAAATAATGTGTTTCAAAACTGCTCAAACAAAAGAAAGTTTCAACTCTGTGAGTTGAAACCAGACATCACAAAGTAGTTTCTCAGAATGCTTCTGTCTTGTTTTTATGAGAAGATTTTTCCTTTTCCACAATAGTCCGTAAAGTGCTCCAAATATCCACTTGCAGATTCTACAAAAGGAGTGATTCAAAACTGCTCAATCAAAAGAAAGATTCAACTCTGAGAGATGAATGCACACATAGCAAAGTAGTTTCTCAGAATGATTCTGTCTAGTTTATTGGGAAGATATTTCCTTTTCCACCATAGGCCCCAAAGGGCTCCAAATATCCACTTTCAGATTGCACAAAAAGTGTTTCAAAACTGCTCATTCAAAACAAAGGTTGAACTCTGTGAGATGAATGCACACATCACAAAGAAGCTACTCAGAATGCTTCTGTCTAGCTTCTATGTGACAGTATTTCCTTTTCCACCATAGGCCCAAAATCACTCAAAATATCTGCTTGCAGGTACTACGAAAAGAGTGTTTCAAAACTGCTCAAACAAAAGAAAGGTTCCACTCTGTGAGATGAATGCACACATCACAAAAAAGTTTCTGAGAATGATTCTGTCTGGTTTTTACGTGAAGGTGTTCCCTTTTCCACCAGAGGCCTCAAAGGGCTCCAAATATCCAATTGCAGATTCTACACAAAGATAGTTTAACAACTGTTCAATCAAAAGAAAAGATCAACTCTCTGAGATGAATGCACACATCACAAAGAAATTTGTCAGAATGCTTCTCTCTAATTTTTATGTGAAGATATTTCCTTCTCCACCATAGGCCTCAAAGCGCTCCAAATATCCACTTGCAGATTCAACAAAAAGAGTGTTTTAAATCTTCTCAATCAAAAGAGAGGTTCAAATCTGTGAGATGAATGCACACATCACAAAGAAGTTTCACAGAGTTCTTCTGTCTACCTTTTATTTGAAGAAATTTCCTTTTCCAACATAGGCCACAAAACGCTCCAAATATACAGTTGCAGACTCTAAAGAAAGAGTGTTTCAAGCTCCTCAATCTAAAGAAAGGTTCAACTCTGTGAGTTGAATGCACTCATCGAAAGATATTTCTTATAATGCTTCTGTGTCATTTTTAAGTGAAGATATTTCCTTTTCTACCATAGGCCTCAAAGCACTCCAAATATCCACTTGCAGATTCTACAAAAAGAGTGTTTCAAAACTGCTCAATCAAAAGAAAGGTTCAACACTGTAAGATGAATGCACACATCACAAAGGAGTATCTCAGAATGCTTCTGTGTAGTTTTTATGTGAAGACATTTCCTTTTCCACCATAAGACTCAAAGAACGCTGAATCTCCAATTGCAGATTCTACAAATAGAGTGTTTAAAAGCTGCTCAATCAAAAGAAAGTTTGAACTCTGCGAGATGAAAGTGCACATCATGGAGAAGTTTCTCAGATTCTTCTGTGAAGTTTTTATGTGAAGATATTTCTTTTCCACCATAGGCCTCAAAGCGCTCCAAATATCCACTTACAGATTCCACAAAAAGAGTGTTTCAAAACTGTTCAATGAAAAGAGAGATTCAATTCTGAGATGAATGCACACATCACAAAGAGGTTTTTCAGAATCCTTCTGCCTAGTTTTTATGTGAAGATAGTTCCTTTTCCACAATAGTCTATAAAGCGCTCCAAATACACATTTGCAGATCCTGCAAAAAGAGTTTTTCAAAACCGCTCAATCAAAAGAAAGGTTCACCTCTGTGAGATGAATGCACACATCACAAAGAAGTTTCTCAGAAAGCTTCTGTGTAGTTTTTATGTGAAGATATTTCATTTTCCACCATTGGCCCCAAAGCGCTCCAAATATCCCCAGCAGATTTTATAAAGAGTGTTTCAAAACTGCTCAGTCAAAAGAAATCTTCATCTCTGTGAGGTGAACACACACGTCACAGAGCAGATTCTCAGAAGGTTTCTAATTTTTATGTGAAGATATTTCCTTTTCCACCATAGGTCTCAATGCCCTCAAAATATCCACTTGCAAATTCTACAAAAAGAGTATTTCAAACTGCTCAATCAAAAGAAAGTCTCAACTCCATGAGATGAATGAACACATCACAAAGAAGTTTCTCAGAATGCTTCTGTCTAGTTTTTGTGTGAAGATATTTCCTTTTCCACCATAGGGCTCAGAGCACTCCAATTATCAACTTGCAGATTCTACAAAAAGAGTGTTTCAAAACTGCTCAATCAAAAGAATGGTTTAAATCTGTGAGATGAATGCACACATCACCAAGAAGTTTCTCAGAATGCTTCTGTCTAATTATCATGTGAAGATATTTCCCTTTCCACTAGAAGCCACAAAGAACCCCAAATATCCACTTGCAGGTTCTACAAAAAGAGTGTTTCAAATCTGCTCAATCAAAATAAAGGTTCAGTCTGGTGAGATGAATGCACACATCACAAAGTTGTGTCTCAGATTGCTTCTGTCTGGTGTTTATGTGAAGATATTTCTTTTGCACCTTAGGCCCCTATCTACTTGCAGATTCTACAAAAAGAGTGTTTCAAAACTGCTGTATCTAAAGCAGTGTTCAACGTTGTGAGATGAATGCACACATCACAAAGAAATTTCTCAGAATGCCTCTGTCTTGTTTTTAAGTGAAGATGTTTCCTTTTCCATCGTAGGCCTCAAATCGATTCAAATATCCACTTGCAGACTCTCCAAAAAGAGTGTTTGAAAACTGCTCTATCAAAAGAAAGTTTCAATTCTGTGAGATGAAGGCACACATAACAATGAACTTTCTCAGAATGCTTCTGTTTAGCTTTTAAATGAAGATATTTCCTTTTCCACCATAGACCTCAAAGCACTTGAAATATCCACTTGCAGATTCTACAAAGGAGTGTTTCAAAACTATTGAATCAAAAGAAGGTTTCAACTCTGTGAGATGAATGCACACATTGCAAAGAGGTTTCTCAGAATACTTCTGTCTAGTTTTTATGTTAAAATATTTCCTTTTCCACCATAGGCTGCAAATCTCTCCAAATATCCACTTGCAGTTTCTACAAAAAAAGTGTTTCTAAACTGCTCAATCAAAAGAAAGGTTCAACTCTGTGAGTTGAATGCACATATCACTAAGAAGTTTCTCAGAACACTTTGGTCTAGTTTCTGTGTGAAGTTATTTCCTTTTCAACTATACGCCATAAATCGCTAAAAATATCAAGTTGCAGATTCTACAAAAAGTGTGTTTCAAAACTGCTCAATCAAAAGAAAGGTTCAACTCTGTGAGATGAATGCAAACATCACAAAGAAGTCTCTCAGAATGCTTCTGTCTAGTTTTTATGTAAAGGTATTTCCTTTTTCATCATGGGCTGCAAAGCACCCCAAATACCCACATGCAGAATCCATAAAAAGAGGGTTTCAAAACTGCTCAATATATACAAAGGTTCTACTCTGTGAGATGAATGCACACATCACTAAGATGTTTCTCAGAATACTTCTATCTAGTTTTTATGTGAAGATATTTCCTTTTCCACCTTAGGCCTCAAAACGCTCCAAATATCCACTTGCAGATTCTACAAAAAGAGTGTTTCAAAACTGCTCAATCAAAAGTAAGGTTCCACTCTGTGCGATGAATGCACACATCACAAACAAGGTTCTGTGAATGCTTCTGTCTAGTTTTTATGTGAAGATATTTCTTTTCCACCTTAGCACTCAAAGCGCTGCAAATATGCTCTTTCAGACTCTACAAAAGAAGTGTTTCAAAACTGCTCAATCAAAAGAAAGGTTCAACTCTGTGAGATGAATGTGCACGTCACAAAGAAGTTTCTCAGAATGATTCTTTGTAGTATTTATGCGAAGATATTTTGTTTTCCACTAGAGGCCACAAAGTGCTCCAAATATCCACTTGCAGATTCTACAAAAAGAGTGTTTCAAAACTGCTCAACCTAAAGAAAGCTTCAACTCTATGAATTGAATGCACACTTCACAAAGAAGTTTCTGAGAATGCTTCTGTCTAGTTTTTATGTGAAGATATTTCCTTTTCCACCATAGGCCTCAAAGCGCTCCAAGAATCCAGTTTCAGAAACTACCAAAAGATTGCCTCCACACTGCTCAATCAAAAGAATGGTTCAACTGTGTCAGTTGAATACACACATCACAAGGACATTTCTCAGAATGCTTCTGTCTTGTTTTTATGTGAGGATATTTCCTTTTCCACCATAGACCTCAAAGCCCTCAAAGTATCCACCTGCAGATTCTTTAAAAGAGTGTTTCAATACTGCTTAAACAAAAGAAAAGTTCAACTGTATGAGATGAATGTATACATTAAAACCAGCTTCTCAGAAAGCCTCTGTCAAATTTTTATATGAAGGTATTTCCCTTTCCACTGTAGGCCTCAATTCGCTCCAAATATCCACTTGCAGATTCTACAGAAAGTGTGCTTCAAAACTGCTCAATCAAAAGAAAGTTTCAACTCTGTGAGTTGAATGTGCACATCAGAAAGAAGTTTCTCAGATTACTTCTGTGTAGTTTTTATGTGAAGATGTTTCCTTTTCCACCATAGGCCCCAATGCGCTCCAAACATCCACGTGCAGATTTTACAAAAAGAGTGTTTCAAAACTGCTCAATCAAAAAAAAAGATTCAACTCTGTGAGATGAACACAAACATCACAAGGAAATTTCTCAGAATGCTTCTGTCTAATTTTATGTGAAGATATTTCCTTTTCCACCAAAGGGCTCAAAGAGCTCCAAATATCCACTTGCAGTATCTATGAAAAAGGATTTCAAAACTGCTCAATCAAAAGAAAGTTTCATCTCTGTGAATTGAATGCACACATCACAAAGAAGTTTCTCAGAATTCTTCTGTCTAGTTTTTATGTGAAGATATTTCATTTTCCTCTATAGGCCTCAAAGCACCACAAATAACCATTTGCATATACTACAAAAATACTGTTTCTAAACTTCTAAATCAAAAGAAAGGTTCAACCCTGTGAGTGGAATGCACACATCATGAAGAAGTTTCTCAGATTTCTTCTGTCTAGTTTTTATGTGAAGATATTTCTTTTTCCACCATAGGTTTCAAAGCTCTCCAAGTATCCAATTGTGGATTCTACAAAAAGAGTGTTTCAAAAGTCCTCAAACCAAAGAAATGTTGAATTCTTTGAGAGGAATGCAGACATCACATGGTATTTTCTCAGAATGCTTCTGTCTAGTGTTTATGTGATGTTATTTCCTTTTCCACCATGGGCCTCAAAGTGCTCCAAATAACCTCTTGCGGATTTGACCAAAAGAGTGTTTCAAAACTGCTCTGTCAAAAGAAAGGTTTACCTCTGTGAGATGAATGCTCACATCACAGAGAAGTTTCTCAGAATGCCTCCATCTAGTTTTTATTTGAAGATATTTCCTTTCCCACCATAGGCCTCAAATCTCTCCAAATATCCATTTGCAGATACTACAAAAGACTGTTTCCAAATTGTGCAATCAAAGGAAACGTTCAACTCTGTGAGTTGAATGCACACATCACAACGAAGTTTCTCAGAATGGTTCTGTCTAGTTTTTATGTGAAGATATTTCCTTTTCCACTATAGGCTTCAAAGCGCTCCAAATATCAAATTGCAGATAGTACCAAAAGACTGTTTCCAAACTGCTCAATCAAAAGAAATATTCAACTCTGTGACATGAATGCACACATCACAAAGAAGTTTTTCAGAATGCTTGTGTCTAGTTTTTAAGTGAAGATATTTCCTTTTCCATCCTAGGCCTCAATGAGCTCCAAATATCCACTGGCAGATTCCACAAAAAGAGTGCTTCAAAACTGCTGAATCAAAAGAAAGTTTCAACTCCGTGAGATGAATGCACATATCACAAAGAAGTTACTCTGAATGCTTCTGTGTAGTTTTTATGTGAAGATATTTCCTTTTCCACTATAGGTCACAAAGCTGTCCAAATATCCACTTGCAGATTCTACAAAAACAGTGTCTAAACTGCTCAATAAAAAGAAAGTTTCAAATCTGTGAGATGAATGCACACATCACAAAGAAGTTTCTCTGAATCCTTCTGTCTAGTTTTATGTGAAGATATTTCCTTTTAAACTGTAGGCCTCAAAGCACTCCAAATATCCATTTGCAGATACTACAAAAAGACTGTTTTCAAACTGCTCAATAAAAGGAAAGGTTCGACTCTGTGAGTTGAATGCTCACATCAGAAAGAAGTTTCTGTGAATGCTTCTGTGTAGTTTTAATGTGAAGATGTTTCCTTTTCCACTATAGGCTGCAAAGCACTCCAAATAGCCACTTGCAGATTCTAGAAGAGTATATCAAAACTGCTCAATCAAATGAAAGGTTCAACTCTGTGCGTTGAATGCACACATCATGAAGAAGTTTCTCAGAATGCTTGTGTCTTGTTTTCATGCGGAGATATTTCCTTTTCCACCATAGGCCACATAGTGCTCCAAATATCCAATTGCAGATTCTGCAAAAGGAGTTGTTCAAAACTGCTCAATCAAAAGAAAGTTTCAACTGTGTGAGATGAATGCAAACATCACAAGGAAGTTTCTCAGAAGGTTTCTGTCTAGTTTTTATGTGAAGATATTTCCTTCTCCACCATAGGCCTCAAAGCGCTCCAAAGATCAAGTTGCAGATACTACAAAAAGAGTGTTTCAAAACTGCTCAATCAAAAGAAAAGTTCAACACTGTGATTTGAATGCACACATCAAAAAGTAGTTTCTATGGTTTTAGGTCTAACATTTAAGTCTTTAATCCATCTTGAATTAATTTTTGTATAAGGTGTAAGGAAGGGATCCATTTTCAGCTTTCTACGTGTGGCTAGCCAGTTTTCCCAGCACCATTTATTAAGTAGGCAATCCTTTCAGCTTTGCTTCTTTTTCTCAGGTTTGTCAATGATTAGATATTTGTAGACATGCAGTGTTATTTCTGAGGACTCTGTTCTGTTCCATTGATCTATATCTCTGTTTTAGTACCAGTACCATGCTGTTTTTGTTACTGTAACCTTGTAGTATAGTTTGAAGTCAGGTAGCATGATACATCCAGCTTTGTTCTTTTGGCTTAGTATTGACTTGGTGATGCAGGATCTTTTTTGATTCCATGTGAACTTTAAAGTAGATTTTTCCAATTCTGTGGAGAAAGTCATTGGTAGCTTGATGGGGATGGCATTGAATCTATAAATTTCCTTGGGCAATATGGCCATTTTCACGATATTGATTCTTCCTACCCATGAGCATGGAATGATATTCCATTTGTTTGTTTCCTCTTTTATTTCATTAAGCAGTGGTTTGTAGTTCTCCTTGAAGAGTTCCTTCACATCCCTTTTAAGTTAGATTCCTATGTATTTTGTTCTGTTTTAAGCAATTGTGAATGGGAGTTCACTCATGATTTGGCTCTCTGTTTGTCTGTTATAGGTGTATAAGAATGCTTGTGATTTCTGTACATTGATTTTGTATCCTGAGACTTTGCTGAATTTGCTTATCAGCTTAAGGAGATTTTGGGCTGCGACAATGGGTTTTTCTAGATATACAATCATGTCATCTGCAAACAGGGTAATTTGACTTCCTCTTTTCCTAATTGAATACCATTGATTTCCTTCTCCTGCCTAATTACCCTGGACAGAACTTCCAACACAATGTTGAATAGGAGTGGTGAGAGAGGGCATTCATGTCTTGTGCCAGTATTCAAAGAGAATGCTTCCAGTTTTTGCCCATTCAGTATGATATTGGCTGTGAGTTTGTCATGGATAGCTCTTATTATTTTGAGATACGTCCCATCAATACCTAATTTATTGAAAGTTTTTAGCACGAAGGGTTGTTGAATTTTGTCAAAGGCCTTTTCTGCATTTATTGAGATAATCATGTGGTTTTTGTCTTTGGTTCTGTTTATATGCTGAATTACATTAATTGATTTGAGTAAATTGAATGAGCTTTGCCTCCCAGGGATGAAGCCCACTTGATCATGGTGGATAAGCTTTTTGATGTGCTGCTGGATTCTGTTTGCCAGTATTTTATTAAGGATTTCTGCATCAAGGATATTGGTATAAAATTCTCTTTTTTTGTTCTGTCTCTGCCAAGCTTTGGTATTAGGATGATGCTGGCCTCATAAAATGTGTTAGGGAGGATTTCCTCTTTTTCTATTGAATGGAATAGGTTCAGAAGGAATGGTACCAGTTCCTCCTTGTACCTCTGGTAGAATTCGGCTATGAATCCAAACCATAAAAACCCTAGATGATAACCTAGGCATTGCCATTCAGGATATAGGCATGGGCAGGGGCTTCATGTCTAAAACACCAAAAGCAATGGCAACAAAATTCAAAATTGACAAATGGGATCTAACTAAACTAAATAGCTTCTACAGAGCAAAAGAAACTACCATCACAGTGAACTGGCAACCTACAAAATGGGAGATAATTTTCACAACATGCTCATCTGAGAAAGGGCTAATATCCAGAATCTACAATGAACTAAAACAAATTTACAAGATAAAAAGAAACAACCCCATCAAAAAGTGGTCAAAGGACATGAACAGACACTTCTCAAAAGAAGACATTTACGCAGCCAAAAAACGTGAAAAAATGCTCACCATCACTGGCCATCAGAGAAATGCAAATCAAAACCACAATGAGATACCATCTCACACCAGTTAGAATGGCATGCATTAAAAGGTCAGGAAACAACAGGTGCTGGAGAGGATGTGGAGAAATAGGAACACTTTGACACTGTTGGTGGGACTGTAAATGAATTCAACTTTTGTGGAAGTCAGTGTGGCTATTCCTCAGGGATCTAGAACTAGAAATTCCATTTGACACAGCCATCCCATTACTGGGTATATATGCAAACGAATATAAATCATGCTGCTATAAAGACACATGCACACATATATGTTTATTGTGGAACTATTCACAATAGCAAAGACTTGGGACCAACCGAAATGTCCAACAGTAATAGACTGGATTAAGAAAATGTGGCATATATACACCATGGAATACTATGTAGCCATAAAAAATGACGAGTTCATGTCCTTTGCAGGGACATGGATGAAATTGGAAATCATAATTCTCAGTAAACTATTGAAAGGACAAAAAACCAAACACCGCATGTTCTCACTTATAGGTGGGAATTGAACAATGAGAACACAAGGACACAGGAAGGGGAACATCACACTCTGGGGACTGCTGTGCGGTGGGAGGAGGGTGGAGGGATAGCATTAGGAGATATACCTAATGCTGAGTGAGGACTTAATGCGGGCAGCACACCAGCATGGCACATGTATACATATGTAACTAATCTGCACATTGTGCACATCTACCATAAATCTTAAAGTACAATAAAAAAAAGAAGTTTCTCAGAGTGAATCTGTCTACTTTTTATGTGAAAACATTTCCTATTCCACCCAAGGCCTCAAAGCACTCCAAATATCCACATGCAGATCCTAGAAAAAGAGTGTTTAAAAACTGCTCAATCAAAAGAAAAGTTCAAATCTGCGAGATGAATGCACACATCACAAAGTACTTTCTCAGAATGCTTCTGTCTAATTTTTATGTGAAGATATCTCCTTTTCCACTATAGGCCTCAAAGCGCTCCAAATATCCATTTGCAGATACTACAAAAAGATTGTTTCCAAACTGCTGAATGAAAAGAAATGCTCAACTCTGTGAGTTGAATGCACATATAACAAAGAAGTTTCTCAGAATGCTTCTGTCTAGTTTTTATGTGAAGATATTTTCTAGCCCAACAAAGATCTCAAAGCATTCAAAATATCCACTTGAAGATTCTACAAAAGGAGTGTTTCAAAACTGCTCATTCAAAAGAAACGTTCAACTCTGGAACACGTATGCACACATCACAAAGAAGTTTCTCCAAATGGTTCTGTCTAGTTTTTATGTGAAGATACTTCCTTTTCCACCATAGGCCACAATATGCTCTGAATATCCACTTGCAGTTTCCACAAAAAAAGTGTTTCCATACTGCTCAATCAAAAGAAAATTTAAACTCCACAAGATTAAGGCACACATCACAAAGAAGTTTTTCAGAAAGCTTCTGCGTAGTTTTTATGTGAAGATATTTCCTTTTCCACAATAGGCCTCAAAGCACTTCAATTGTCCACTTGCGGATTCTACAAAAAATTTTTCAAAACTACTCAATCAAAAGAACGGTTCAATTCTGTGGGATGAATGAATAAATCACAAAGAAGTTTCTCTGAATGCTTCTGTGTAATTTTTATGTGAAGATATTTCCCTTTCCACCATAGGCCTCAAAGCACTCAAAATATCCACTTGGAAGTTCTACAAAAAGAGTGTTTCAAAACTGCTTAATCAAATGAAAGTTACAACTCTGTGAGATGAATGCACACAACACAAGACGTTTCTCAGAATGATTTTGTGTAGTTTTTATTTGAAGACAAATCCTTTTCCACAGTATACCTCAAAGCGCTCCAAATATCCACTTGGTAATTCTACAAAAAGAGCGTTTAAAAACTGCTCCACAAAAAGAAAGTTTCAACTCTGTGAGATGAATGCACACATCAAAAAGAAGTTTCTCAGAAAGCTTCTGTGTAGTTTTTATGTGAAAATATTTCCTTTTCCACCATAGGCTTCAAATGGCTCGAAATATCCACTTGTAGATTCTGCAAAAAAGGAGTTTCAAAACTACACTATCAAAAGTTAGTTTCAACGCTGTGAGTTGAATGCTCACATTACAAAGAAGATTCTCAGAATTCTTGCGTGTAGATTTTTGTGAAGATATTTCGTTTTCCACAATAGGCCTCAAAGTGCTCCAAATATTGACTCACAGATTCTACAAAAAGAGTGTTTCAAAGCTGCTCAATCAAAAGAAAAGTTCCACTCTGTGAGATGAATGCACACATCACAAAGGAATTTCTTATAATGCTTCTGTGTAGTTTTCATGTGAAGATATTTCCTCTTCCACAATGGGCCTCAAAGAGCTCCAAATATCCACTTCTGGATTCTCCAAAATAATGTTTCAAAACTGCTCAATCAAATGAAAGGCTGAACTCTGTGAGATGAATGCCCACATCACAAAGATGTTTTTCAGAATGTTTCTGTAGAGTTTTCATTGGAAGATATTTCCTTTTCCACCATAGGCTGCAAAGGGTTCCAAATATCCACTTGCAGATTCTACAAAAAGAGAGATTCAAAACTGCTCTGTCAAAAGATACGTTCAACTCTGTGAGTTGAATGCACACATCTCAAAGCTGTTTCTCAGTATGCTTCTTTGTAGTTATTCTGTGAAGATATTTCCTTATCCACCATAAGCCTCAAAGCGCACCAAATATCCACTTGCAGATTCTACAGAAAGAGTGTTTCAAAACTGCTCCATCAAAAGAAAAGTTAAACTCTGTGAGATGAATGCACACATCACAAAGATGTCTCTCAGAATGCTTCTGTGTAGTTTTATGTGAATATATTTCGTTTTCCACAACAGGTATTTAAGCATTCCAAATATTCACTTGCAGATTCTACAAAAAGAGTGTTTATAAACTGCCCAATCAAAAGAAAAATTCAACTCTTGGAGATGAATGCACATATAAAAAGGAGTTTCTCAGAATGCTTCTGTGTTGCTTTTATGTAAAGAAATTTCCTTTTCCACCATAGGCCTCTAAGTGCTCCAAATATCCACTTGCAGATTCTACAAAAAGAGTGTTTCAAAACTGCTTAATCAAAAGAAAAGTTCAACTCGGTGAAATGAATGCACACATCACAAGGAAGTTACTCAGAATGCTTCTTTGTAGTTTTTATGTGAAGATATTTATTGTTCCACAATATTCCTCAAAGAGCTTCAAATATCCACTTGCAGTTACTAAAAAAAGAGTGTTTAAAACTGCTCCATCAAAAGAAAAGATCAACTCTGTGAGAAGAATACACACATCACAAAGAAGTTTCTCAGACTGCTTCTGTGTAGTTTTTATGTGAAGATATTTCCGTTTCCACCATAGGCCTCAAAGTGCTCCAAATATCTACTTGCAGATTATACAAAAACAGTGTTTCTAAACTGATCAATCAAAAGAAAACTTCAACTCTGTGGATGAATGCACACCTCACAAGGAAGTTTCTCAGAATGCTTCTGTGTAGTTTTTATGTGAAGATATTTCCTTTTCCACAGTAGGACTCAAAGCCCTTCAAATATCCACTTGCAGATTCTATAAAAAGGATGTTTCAAAACTGCTCAATCAAAACGAAGTTTCAACTCTGTGAGATGAATGCACACATCACAAAGAATTTTCTCAGAATGGCTCTGTGTAGTTTTTATTTGAAGATATTTCCTTTTCCACAATAGAAGTCAAAGAACTCCAAATATCCTATTGCAGATCCTACATAAAGAGGGTTTCCAAATTCCCCAATCAAAGGAAACGTTCAACTCTGTGAGATGAATGCTGATATCACGAAGAAGTTTCTCAGAATACTTCTGTGTAGTTTTTATGTGAAGATATTATCTTTTCACATTAGGCCTCAAGCTGCTCCAAATATCCTCTTGCAGATTCTACAAAAAGAGTGTTTCAAAACTTCTCAATCAAAAGAAATGTTCAACCCTGTTAGATGAAGGCACACATCACAAAGAAGTTTCTCAGAATGCTTCTGTGTAATTTTAATGTGAATATATTTCCTTTTCCCTATAGGCCTCAAATCACTCCAAATATCCACTTGCACACTCTACATAAAGAGTGTTTCCAAAATGGTCAATCAAAAGAAAGGTTTAACTCTGTGAGATGAATGCACACATCACAAAGAAGTTTCTCAGAATGCTTCTGTGTAGTTTTTATGGAAGATAATTCCCTTCCACAATAGGCTGCAAGGGCTCTAGTTATCCACTTGCAGATTCTACAAAAAGAGAGATTCAAAGCTGCTCAATCAAAAGAAAGTTTCAATTCTGTGTGATGAAGGCACACATCACAACAAGTTTCTCAGAATGCTTCTGTGTAGTTTTTATGAGTAGATAATTCATTTTCTACAATAGGCTTCAAAGCACTCCAAATATCCACTTGCAAACACTACAAAAAGCTTGTTTCAAAACTGCTCAATCAAAAGAAAGCTTTAACTCTGTGAGTCGAATGCACACATCACAAAGAAGTTTCTGAGAATGCTTCCATGTAGCTTTTATGGGAAGATATTTCCTTTTCCACTGTAGGCCTCAAATTGCTTAAAATATCCCCTTCCAGATTCTATAAAAGGAGTACTTCAAAACTGCTCAATCAAAAGAAAATTTCAACTCTCTGAGATGAATGTACACATCACAAAGGAGTTTCTCAGAATGCTTTTGTGTGGTTTTTATGTGAAGATATTTCAATTTCCAAAATAGTCCGCATAGTGCTCCAAATATCCTGTTGCAGATTCTACAAAAAGAGATATTCAAAACTGCTTAATCAAAAGATAGGTTCAACAATGTGAGTTGATTGCACACAACACAAAGAAGTTTCTCAGAATCATTCTGTGTAGTTTCTATGTGAAGATATTTCCTTTCAGACAATAGGCATCAAAGTGCTCCAAATATCCACTTGCACATTCTACAAAAAGAGTGTTTCCAAACTGCTGAATCAAAAGAAAGGTTCAACTCTGTGAGATGAATGCACACATCACAAAGAAGTTTCTCAGAATGCTTCTGTGTAGTATTTATTTAAAGATATTTCCTTTTCCACAATAGGCCTCGAAGAGCTCCAAATATCTACTTGCAGATTCTGTAAAATAGTGTTTCCAAACTGCTTAATCAAAAGAAAGGTTCCACTCAGTGAGATGAATGCACACATAACAAAGAAGTTTCTCAGAATGCTTCTGTGTAGTTTTTATAGGAAGATATTTCCTTTTCGGCAATAGGCCTCAAAGGGCTGCAAATATCCACTGGCAGATCCTACAAAAAGAGTGTTTGAAAACTGCCCATCAAAAGAAAATTTGAACTCTGTGAGATGAAGGCATAGATCACAAAGGTGTTTCTCAGAATGCTTCTGTGTAGTTTTTGTATGAAGATATTTCCTTTTTCACCATAGGTCACAAAGGGCTCCAAATATCCTCTTGCAGATTATACAAAAAACAGAGTTTCAAAACTGTTCATTCAAAAGATTGGTTCAACTCCATCAATTGAATGCGCTCATCACAAAGCAGTTCCTCAGAATGCTTCTGTGTAGCTTTTGTGTGAAGATATTTCCTTTTCCAACATAGGCCTCAAAGCGCTCCAAATATCCACGTGCATATTCTCCAAAAAGAGTATTTCCAAACTGCTCAATCAAAAGAAAGTTTCAATTCTGTGAGATTAGTGCACACATTGAAAAGAAGTTTCTCAGAATGCTTCTGTACAGTTTTTATGTGAAAATATTTCCTTTTCCACAACAGGCCCCAAAGCGCTCCAAAAATTCACTTGCAGATTCTGCAAGAAGGGTGTTTCAAAACTGCTCAATCAAAAGAAAGATTGAACTCTGTGAGATGAATACACACATCATAAAGTAGTTTCTGAGAATGCTTCTGTGTAGTTTTTATGTGAAGATATTTCCTTTTCCACCATAGGCCGCAGAGCGCTCCAAATATCCAATTACAGATTCTACAAAAAGAGAGTTTCAAATCTGCTCTACGAAAAGATAGGTTCAACCCTGTGAGTTGAATTTACACATCACAAAGAAGTTTCTCAGTATGCTTCTGTGTAGTTTTTTGGTGAACTTATTTCCTTTTCCACAATAGGCTAGAAAGGGCTCTAAATATTCCCTTGCAGTTCTTCAAAAAGAGAGTTTCAAAACTGCTCTATCAAAAGATAGGTTCAACTCTGAGAGTTGAATGCACTCATCAAAAAGAAGTTTCTCAGAATGCTTCTGTGTAGTTTTTATGTGAAGATATTTCCTTTTCCATAATAGGCCTCCAAGCCCACCAAATATACACGTGAAAGTTTTCCAAAAATATTGTTTCAAAACAGCTCAATTAAAAAAGATCAACACTGTGAGATTAATGCACACATCATGAAGAAGTTTCTGAGAATGCTTCTGTATCACTTTTAAGTAAAGGTATTACCTTTTCAACCATAATCCTCAAAGCGCTTCAAATATCCACTTGCAGATTCTATAAAAATAGTGTTTCCAAACTGCTTATTCAAAAGAAAGGTTCAACTCTGTGATATGAATGCACACGCCACAAAGAAGTTTCTCAGAATGCTTCTGTGTATTTTCTTTGTGAAAATATTTCCTTTTCCAAAATAGGCTGCAAAGGACTCCAAATATCCACCTACAGATTCTACAAAAAGAGAGATTCAAAACAGCTGAATCAAAAGGTACGTTCAACTCCGTGATATGAATGCATACATCACAAAAGTGTTTCTAAGCATGCTTCTGTGTAGTGTTTATGTGAATATATTTCTTTTTTCATCATAGGCCACAAAGCGTTCCAAATATGCACTTGTAGATTCTACAACAAGAGTGTTTCAAAGCTGCTCAATCAAAAGAAAGGTTCAACTCTGTGAGATGAATGGACTCATCACAAAGAAGTTTCTCAGAATGCTTCTGTGTAGTTTTTATGTGAAGATATTTCCTTTTCCACAATAGGTCTAAAAGCACTCTAAATATGCACATGCACATTCTACAAAAAGAATGTTTCAAAACTGCTGAGTCAAAAGAAAGGTTCAACTCTGTGAGATGAATGCACACATCACAAAGATGTTTCTCACAATGCTTCTGTGTAGTTTTTATGTGAAGGTATTTCCCTTTCCAAAATAGGCTGCAAAGGACACTTAATATCTACTTGCAGATTCTACAAAAAGAGTGATTCAAAACTGCTCAATCAAAAGATAGTTTCAACCCTTTGAGTTGAATGCAAACATCACGAAGAAGTTTCTGAGAATGCTACTGTGTAGTTTTTATGTGAAGACATTTCCGTTTCTACTATAGGACTCAAAGCGCTTCAAATATCCACTTGCAGATTCTACAGAAAGAGTGTTTCTAAACTGCTCAATCAAAAGAAAGGTTCAACTCTGTAAGATGAATGCACACATCACAAAGAAGTTTCTCAGAATGCTTCTGTGTAGTTTTTATGTAAAGATATTTCCTTTTCCACAATAGGCCACAAAGGGCTCAAAATATCCACATGCAGATTCTACAAAAAGACGGTTTCAAAACTGCTCAATCAGAAGAAAGTTTCAAAAAGAAGTTTCTCAGAATATTTCTGTGTTGTTTTTATTTAAAGATATTTCCTTTTCCACCATAGGCTGCAAAGGCCTTGAAATATCCACATACAGATTCTGCAAAAAGAGAGATTCAAAACTGTTCTATCAAAAGATAGGTTCAACTCTATGAGTTGAATGCAAATATACCAAAGAAGTTTCTCAGAATGCTTCTGTGTAGTTTTTATATGAAGATATTTGCTTTTCCACAGTAGTCCTCAAAGGGCTCAAAATATCCACATGTAGATTCTGCCAAAAGAGAGATTCAAAACAGCTCAATCAAAAGATAGGATCAACTCTGTGAGATGAATGCACACATCACAAAGAAGTTTCTCAGAATGTTTCTGTGTAGTTCTTCTTTGAAAGTATTTCCTTTTCCACCATAGGTCAAAAGGGGCTCCAAATATCCATATGCGCATTCTGCAAAAAGAGAGATTCAAAACTGCTCAATAAAAAGATAGGTTCAGCTCTGTGAGTTGAATGCACACATCACAAAGAAGTTTCTCAGAATACTTCTGTGTAGTTTCTATGTGAACGTATTTGATTTTCCACATTAGGCATCACAGCACTCCAAATATCCACTTGCAGATTCTACAAAAAGAGAGATTCAAAACTGCTCAATGAGAAGATAAGTTCAACTCTGAGAGTTGAATGCACACTTCACAAAAAGTTTCTCAGAATGCTTCAGTGTAGTTTTTACGTGAAGATATTTCCTTTTCCACAATAGGCCTCAAAGCTCTCCAAACATCCACTTGCAGATTCTGAAAAATGAGAGATTCAATACTGCTCAACTGCTCAATCATAAGATAGGTTCAACTCTGTGAGTTCAGTGCACACATCCCAAAGTAGTTTCTCAGAATGCATCTGTGTAGATTTTATGAAAACATATTTGATTTTCCTCAGTAGGCTTCACAGCACTCCAAATATCCACGTGCAGAGTCTACAAAAAGAGAGATTCAAAACAGCAAAATCAAAAGATAGATTCAACGCTGTGACTTGAATGTATACATGACGAAGACGTAGCTGAGAATGCTTCTGGGTAGTTTTTATCTGAAGATATGTCCTTTTACACCATAGGCCTCAAATCGCTCCAAACATCCCCTAGCAAATTGTACAAAAAGTGTTTCAAATCTGTGCTTTCAAAAGGAAGTTTCCTCTCTGTGACTTGAATGCAAAAAGCGCAGGGAAGTTTCTGAGAATGCTTCCATCTAGTTTTTATGTGAAGATATTTCCTTTTCCAGCGTTGGCCTCATATCACTCCAAATATCCACTTGAAGATCCTACTAAAAGAGTGTTTCAAAACAGTTATATCAAAGGGAAGCTTCAACTCTGTGAGTTGAATGCGCACGTCACAAAGAAGTTTCTGAGAATGCTTCTATCCAGCTTTTATGTGAAGATATTTCCTTTTCCAGCTTAGGACTCAAAGCGTTCCAAATGTCAACTAGCAGATTCTATGAAAAGAGTTTTTCAAAACTGTTCTATCAAAAGGAAGGTTCAGCTATGTGAGCTGAATGCAGAAAGCACAGGGAAGTTTCTGAGAATGCTTCTCTCTAGTTTTTATGCGAAGATATTTCCTTTTCCAACATAGGCCTCAAAGCGCTCCAAATAAACAGTTGCAGATCCTACAAAAGGAGTGTTTCAAAACTCTTCTATCAAAAGGAAGGTTCAGCTCTGTGAGTTGAATGCACTCATCATGAAGAAGTTTCTGAGAATGCTTCTGCCTAGTTTTTCTGTGATGATATTTCGTTTTCCAGCATTGGCATAAATGCCCTCCAAATATCCACTTACAGGTGTTACTAAAAGAGTCTTTCAAAACTGCTCTATCAAAAGGAAAGTTCAAGTGTGTGAGTTGAATGCACTCATCACACAGAAGTTTCTGAGAATGCTTCTGTCCAGTTTTGAATGTGCAGATATTTGCTTTTCCATCCTAGGCCTCAAAGCGCTCCAAATAAACACTTGCAGATTCTACAAAAGGAGTGTTTCAAAGCTATTCTATCAAAAGGAAGGTTCAAGTCCATGAGTTGAAAGCACTCATCAAACAGAAGTTCTTGAGAATGCTTCTGTCTAGGGTTTCTGTGAAGACATTTCCTTTTGCAGCATAGGCCTGAAATCGCTCCAAATATCCACTTGCAGATTTACAAAAAGGCTGTTTCAAAACTGCTCTATCAAAAGTCAGGTTCAACTCTGTGAGTTGAATGCACACATCACAAAGAAGTCTCTGAAAATGCTTCTGTGTAGTTTTCAGGTGAAGATATTTCATTTCCCAGCAAAGCCCACAAAATGTTCCAAATATCCACTTGCAGATTCTACAAAAAGAGTGTTTCAAAATTTCTCTTTCAAAATGAAGGTTCAAGTCTGTGAGTTGATTACACTCATCACAAAGAAGTTTATGAGAATGCTTCTGTCTAGTTTTTATGGGAAGATATTTCGATTTCCAGCATAGGCCTCAAATCGCTCCAAACATCCACTAGCAAATTCTACAAAAAGAGGATTTCAAAACTGTGCTTTCAAAAGGAAGGTACCTCTCTGTGACATGAATGCATAAAGCACAGGGAGTTTCTGAGAATGCTTCCGTCTAGTTTTCATGTGAAGATATTTCCTTTTCCAGTGTTGGCCTCTTAACACTCCAAATGTCCACTTGCAGATTCTACTGAAAGTGTGTTTCAAAACAGCTGTATCAAAAGGAAGCTACAACTCTGTGAGTTGAATGCGCACATCACAAAGAAGTTTCTGAGAATGCTTCTATCTACTTTTCAGGTGAAGATATTTCATTTCCCAGCAAAGGCCTCAAAACGCTCAAAATATCCACTTGCAGATTCTACTAAAAGAGTGTTTTCAAAACTGCTCTTTCAAAAGGAATGTTAAAGTCTGTGAGTTGAATGCACTCATCACAAAGAAGTTTCTGAGAATGCTTCTGTCTAGTTTTTATGTAAAGATATTTCCTTTTCCAACATAGGCCTCAAAGCGCTCCAAATAAACGGTTGCAAATCCTGCAAAAGGAGTGTTTCAAAACTGTTCTATCAAAAGGAAAGTTCAAGTGTGGGAGTTGAATGCACTCATCACACAGAAGTTTCTGAGAATGTTTTTGTCTCGTTTTTATGTGAAGCTATTTCCTTTTCCAGTGTTGGCCTCTTAGCACTCCCAATATCCACTTGCAGATCCTACTGAAAGAGTGTTTCCACACAGTTATATCAAAAGGAAGCTTCAACTCTGTGAGTTGAATGCGCACATCACAAAGAAGTTTCTGAGAATGCTTCTATCTAGTTTTTATGTGAAGATGTTTCCCTTTCCAGCATAGGCCACAAAGCCCTCCAAATATCCTCTTTCAGACTCCACAAAAAGAGGGTTTCAAAACTGTTCTATCAAAAGGAAGGTTCAACTGCATGAGTAGAATGCACACATCACAAAGAAGTTTCTGAGAATGGTTCTATCTAGTTTTCATCTAAATGTATTTCCTTTTTCACTAGATGAAGCAATCGCACCAAATATCCACTTGCAGTTCCCACAACAAGAGTATTGCAGAACTGCTCTATGAAAAGGAAAGTTCAACTCTGTGAGTTCAATCCGCAAATGACAAAGAAGTTTCTCAGAATGCTTCTGTCTAGGGTTTAGTTGGAGATATTTCTTTTGCAGCATAGGTCTCAAATCGCTCCAAATATCCACTTGCAGATTTTACATAAAGGCTGTTTCCAAGCTTCTCTCTCAAAAGGCAGTTTCAGCTCTGTAAGTTGAATGCACACAGCACAAAGAAGTTTCTGAGAATGCTTCTGTCTAATTTTTATGGGAAGATATTTCGTTTTCCAGCATAGGCCTCAAATCGCTCCAAACATCCCCTAGCAAACTGTACAAAAAGTGTTTCAAATCTGTGCTTTCAAAAGGAAGTTTCCTCTCTGTGACTTGAATGCAAAAAGCGCAGGGAAGTTTCTGAGAATGCTTCCATCTAGTTTTTATGTGAAGATATTTCCTTTTCCAGCGTTGGCCTCATATCACTCCAAATATCCACTTGAAGATCCTACTAAAAGAGTGTTTCAAAACAGTTATATCAAAGGGAAGCTTCAACTCTGTGAGTTGAATGCGCACGTCACAAAGAAGTTTCTGAGAATGCTTCTATCCAGCTTTTATGTGAAGATATTTCCTTTTCCAGCTTAGGACTCAAAGCGTTCCAAATGTCAACTTGCAGATTCTATGAAAAGAGTTTTTCAAAACTGTTCTATCAAAAGGAAGGTTCAGCTATGTGAGCTGAATGCAGAAAGCACAGGGAAGTTTCTGAGAATGCTTCTCTCTAGTTTTTATGCGAAGATATTTCCTTTTCCAACATAGGCCTCAAAGCGCTCCAAATAAACAGTTGCAGATCCTACAAAAGGAGTGTTTCAAAACTCTTCTATCAAAAGGAAGGTTCAGCTCTGTGAGTTGAATGCACTCATCATGAAGAAGTTTCTGAGAATGCTTCTGCCTAGTTTTTCTGTGATGATATTTCGTTTTCCAGCATTGGCATAAATGCCCTCCAAATATCCACTTACAGGTGTTACTAAAAGAGTCTTTCAAAACTGCTCTATCAAAAGGAAAGTTCAAGTGTGTGAGTTGAATGCACTCATCACACAGAAGTTTCTGAGAATGCTTCTGTCCAGTTTTTAATGTGCAGATATTTGCTTTTCCATCCTAGGCCTCAAAGCGCTCCAAATAAACACTTGCAGATTCTACAAAAGGAGTGTTTCAAAGCTATTCTATCAAAAGGAAGGTTCAAGTCCATGAGTTGAAAGCACTCATCAAACAGAAGTTCTTGAGAATGCTTCTGTCTAGGGTTTCTGTGAAGACATTTCCTTTTGCAGCATAGGCCTGAAATCGCTCCAAATATCCACTTGCAGATTTACAAAAAGGCTGTTTCAAAACTGCTCTATCAAAAGTCAGGTTCAACTCTGTGAGTTGAATGCACACATCACAAAGAAGTCTCTGAAAATGCTTCTGTGTAGTTTTCAGGTGAAGATATTTCATTTCCCAGCAAAGCCCACAAAATGTTCCAAATATCCACTTGCAGATTCTACAAAAAGAGTGTTTCAAAATTGCTCTTTCAAAATGAAGGTTCAAGTCTGTGAGTTGATTACACTCATCACAAAGAAGTTTATGAGAATGCTTCTGTCTAGTTTTTATGGGAAGATATTTCGATTTCCAGCATAGGCCTCAAATCGCTCCAAACATCCACTAGCAAATTCTACAAAAAGAGGATTTCAAAACTGTGCTTTCAAAAGGAAGGTACCTCTCTGTGACATGAATGCATAAAGCACAGGGAGTTTCTGAGAATGCTTCCGTCTAGTTTTCATGTGAAGATATTTCCTTTTCCAGTGTTGGCCTCTTAACACTCCAAATGTCCACTTGCAGATTCTACTGAAAGTGTGTTTCAAAACAGCTGTATCAAAAGGAAGCTACAACTCTGTGAGTTGAATGCGCACATCACAAAGAAGTTTCTGAGAATGCTTCTATCTACTTTTCAGGTGAAGATATTTCATTTCCCAGCAAAGGCCTCAAAACGCTCAAAATATCCACTTGCAGATTCTACTAAAAGAGTGTTTTCAAAACTGCTCTTTCAAAAGGAATGTTAAAGTCTGTGAGTTGAATGCACTCATCACAAAGAAGTTTCTGAGAATGCTTCTGTCTAGTTTTTATGTGAAGATATTTCCTTTTCCAACATAGGCCTCAAAGCGCTCCAAATAAACGGTTGCAAATCCTGCAAAAGGAGTGTTTCAAAACTGTTCTATCAAAAGGAAAGTTCAAGTGTGGGAGTTGAATGCACTCATCACACAGAAGTTTCTGAGAATGTTTTTGTCTCGTTTTTATGTGAAGCTATTTCCTTTTCCAGTGTTGGCCTCTTAGCACTCCCAATATCCACTTGCAGATCCTACTGAAAGAGTGTTTCCACACAGTTATATCAAAAGGAAGCTTCAACTCTGTGAGTTGAATGCGCACATCACAAAGAAGTTTCTGAGAATGCTTCTATCTAGTTTTTATGTGAAGATGTTTCCCTTTCCAGCATAGGCCACAAAGCCCTCCAAATATCCTCTTTCAGACTCCACAAAAAGAGGGTTTCAAAACTGTTCTATCAAAAGGAAGGTTCAACTGCATGAGTAGAATGCACACATCACAAAGAAGTTTCTGAGAATGGTTCTATCTAGTTTTCATCTAAATGTATTTCCTTTTTCACTAGATGAAGCAATCGCACCAAATATCCACTTGCAGTTCCCACAACAAGAGTATTGCAGAACTGCTCTATGAAAAGGAAAGTTCAACTCTGTGAGTTCAATCCGCAAATGACAAAGAAGTTTCTCAGAATGCTTCTGTCTAGGGTTTAGTTGGAGATATTTCTTTTGCAGCATAGGTCTCAAATCGCTCCAAATATCCACTTGCAGATTTTACATAAAGGCTGTTTCCAAGCTTCTCTCTCAAAAGGCAGTTTCAGCTCTGTAAGTTGAATGCACACAGCACAAAGAAGTTTCTGAGAATGCTTCTGTCTAATTTTTATGGGAAGATATTTCGTTTTCCAGCATAGGCCTCAAATCGCTCCAAACATCCCCTAGCAAACTGTACAAAAAGTGTTTCAAATCTGTGCTTTCAAAAGGAAGTTTCCTCTCTGTGACTTGAATGCAAAAAGTGCAGGGAAGTTTCTGAGAATGCTTCCATCTAGTTTTTATGTGAAGATATTTCCTTTTCCAGCGTTGGCCTCATATCACTCCAAATATCCACTTGAAGATCCTACTAAAAGAGTGTTTCAAAACAGTTATATCAAAGGGAAGCTTCAACTCTGTGAGTTGAATGCGCACGTCACAAAGAAGTTTCTGAGAATGCTTCTATCCAGCTTTTATGTGAAGATATTTCCTTTTCCAGCTTAGGACTCAAAGCGTTCCAAATGTCAACTTGCAGATTCTATGAAAAGAGTTTTTCAAAACTGTTCTATCAAAAGGAAGGTTCAGCTATGTGAGCTGAATGCAGAAAGCACAGGGAAGTTTCTGAGAATGCTTCTCTCTAGTTTTTATGCGAAGATATTTCCTTTTCCAACATAGGCCTCAAAGCGCTCCAAATAAACAGTTGCAGATCCTACAAAAGGAGTGTTTCAAAACTCTTCTATCAAAAGGAAGGTTCAGCTCTGTGAGTTGAATGCACTCATCATGAAGAAGTTTCTGAGAATGCTTCTGCCTAGTTTTTCTGTGATGATATTTCGTTTTCCAGCATTGGCATAAATGCCCTCCAAATATCCACTTACAGGTGTTACTAAAAGAGTCTTTCAAAACTGCTCTATCAAAAGGAAAGTTCAAGTGTGTGAGTTGAATGCACTCATCACACAGAAGTTTCTGAGAATGCTTCTGTCCAGTTTTGAATGTGCAGATATTTGCTTTTCCATCCTAGGCCTCAAAGCGCTCCAAATAAACACTTGCAGATTCTACAAAAGGAGTGTTTCAAAGCTATTCTATCAAAAGGAAGGTTCAAGTCCATGAGTTGAAAGCACTCATCAAACAGAAGTTCTTGAGAATGCTTCTGTCTAGGGTTTCTGTGAAGACATTTCCTTTTGCAGCATAGGCCTGAAATCGCTCCAAATATCCACTTGCAGATTTACAAAAAGGCTGTTTCAAAACTGCTCTATCAAAAGTCAGGTTCAACTCTGTGAGTTGAATGCACACATCACAAAGAAGTCTCTGAAAATGCTTCTGTGTAGTTTTCAGGTGAAGATATTTCATTTCCCAGCAAAGCCCACAAAATGTTCCAAATATCCACTTGCAGATTCTACAAAAAGAGTGTTTCAAAATTGCTCTTTCAAAATGAAGGTTCAAGTCTGTGAGTTGATTACACTCATCACAAAGAAGTTTATGAGAATGCTTCTGTCTAGTTTTTATGGGAAGATATTTCGATTTCCAGCATAGGCCTCAAATCGCTCCAAACATCCACTAGCAAATTCTACAAAAAGAGGATTTCAAAACTGTGCTTTCAAAAGGAAGGTACCTCTCTGTGACATGAATGCATAAAGCACAGGGAGTTTCTGAGAATGCTTCCGTCTAGTTTTCATGTGAAGATATTTCCTTTTCCAGTATTGGCCTCTTAACACTCCAAATGTCCACTTGCAGATTCTACTGAAAGTGTGTTTCAAAACAGCTGTATCAAAAGGAAGCTACAACTCTGTGAGTTGAATGCGCACATCACAAAGAAGTTTCTGAGAATGCTTCTATCTACTTTTCAGGTGAAGATATTTCATTTCCCAGCAAAGGCCTCAAAACGCTCAAAATATCCACTTGCAGATTCTACTAAAAGAGTGTTTTCAAAACTGCTCTTTCAAAAGGAATGTTAAAGTCTGTGAGTTGAATGCACTCATCACAAAGAAGTTTCTGAGAATGCTTCTGTCTAGTTTTTATGTGAAGATATTTCCTTTTCCAACATAGGCCTCAAAGCGCTCCAAATAAACGGTTGCAAATCCTGCAAAAGGAGTGTTTCAAAACTGTTCTATCAAAAGGAAAGTTCAAGTGTGGGAGTTGAATGCACTCATCACACAGAAGTTTCTGAGAATGTTTTTGTCTCGTTTTTATGTGAAGCTATTTCCTTTTCCAGTGTTGGCCTCTTAGCACTCCCAATATCCACTTGCAGATCCTACTGAAAGAGTGTTTCCACACAGTTATATCAAAAGGAAGCTTCAACTCTGTGAGTTGAATGCGCACATCACAAAGAAGTTTCTGAGAATGCTTCTATCTAGTTTTTATGTGAAGATGTTTCCCTTTCCAGCATAGGCCACAAAGCCCTCCAAATATCCTCTTTCAGACTCCACAAAAAGAGGGTTTCAAAACTGTTCTATCAAAAGGAAGGTTCAACTGTATGAGTAGAATGCACACATCACAAAGAAGTTTCTGAGAATGGTTCTATCTAGTTTTCATCTAAATGTATTTCCTTTTTCACTAGATGAAGCAATCGCACCAAATATCCACTTGCAGTTCCCACAACAAGAGTATTGCAGAACTGCTCTATGAAAAGGAAAGTTCAACTCTGTGAGTTCAATCCGCAAATGACAAAGAAGTTTCTCAGAATGCTTCTGTCTAGGGTTTAGTTGGAGATATTTCTTTTGCAGCATAGGTCTCAAATCGCTCCAAATATCCACTTGCAGATTTTACATAAAGGCTGTTTCCAAGCTTCTCTCTCAAAAGGCAGTTTCAGCTCTGTAAGTTGAATGCACACAGCACAAAGAAGTTTCTGAGAATGCTTCTGTCTAATTTTTATGGGAAGATATTTCGTTTTCCAGCATAGGCCTCAAATCGCTCCAAACATCCCCTAGCAAACTGTACAAAAAGTGTTTCAAATCTGTGCTTTCAAAAGGAAGTTTCCTCTCTGTGACTTGAATGCAAAAAGCGCAGGGAAGTTTCTGAGAATGCTTCCATCTAGTTTTTATGTGAAGATATTTCCTTTTCCAGCGTTGGCCTCATATCACTCCAAATATCCACTTGAAGATCCTACTAAAAGAGTGTTTCAAAACAGTTATATCAAAGGGAAGCTTCAACTCTGTGAGTTGAATGCGCACGTCACAAAGAAGTTTCTGAGAATGCTTCTATCCAGCTTTTATGTGAAGATATTTCCTTTTCCAGCTTAGGACTCAAAGCGTTCCAAATGTCAACTTGCAGATTCTATGAAAAGAGTTTTTCAAAACTGTTCTATCAAAAGGAAGGTTCAGCTATGTGAGCTGAATGCAGAAAGCACAGGGAAGTTTCTGAGAATGCTTCTCTCTAGTTTTTATGCGAAGATATTTCCTTTTCCAACATAGGCCTCAAAGCGCTCCAAATAAACAGTTGCAGATCCTACAAAAGGAGTGTTTCAAAACTCTTCTATCAAAAGGAAGGTTCAGCTCTGTGAGTTGAATGCACTCATCATGAAGAAGTTTCTGAGAATGCTTCTGCCTAGTTTTTCTGTGATGATATTTCGTTTTCCAGCATTGGCATAAATGCCCTCCAAATATCCACTTACAGGTGTTACTAAAAGAGTCTTTCAAAACTGCTCTATCAAAAGGAAAGTTCAAGTGTGTGAGTTGAATGCACTCATCACACAGAAGTTTCTGAGAATGCTTCTGTCCAGTTTTGAATGTGCAGATATTTGCTTTTCCATCCTAGGCCTCAAAGCGCTCCAAATAAACACTTGCAGATTCTACAAAAGGAGTGTTTCAAAGCTATTCTATCAAAAGGAAGGTTCAAGTCCATGAGTTGAAAGCACTCATCAAACAGAAGTTCTTGAGAATGCTTCTGTCTAGGGTTTCTGTGAAGACATTTCCTTTTGCAGCATAGGCCTGAAATCGCTCCAAATATCCACTTGCAGATTTACAAAAAGGCTGTTTCAAAACTGCTCTATCAAAAGTCAGGTTCAACTCTGTGAGTTGAATGCACACATCACAAAGAAGTCTCTGAAAATGCTTCTGTGTAGTTTTCAGGTGAAGATATTTCATTTCCCAGCAAAGCCCACAAAATGTTCCAAATATCCACTTGCAGATTCTACAAAAAGAGTGTTTCAAAATTGCTCTTTCAAAATGAAGGTTCAAGTCTGTGAGTTGATTACACTCATCACAAAGAAGTTTATGAGAATGCTTCTGTCTAGTTTTTATGGGAAGATATTTCGATTTCCAGCATAGGCCTCAAATCGCTCCAAACATCCACTAGCAAATTCTACAAAAAGAGGATTTCAAAACTGTGCTTTCAAAAGGAAGGTACCTCTCTGTGACATGAATGCATAAAGCACAGGGAGTTTCTGAGAATGCTTCCGTCTAGTTTTCATGTGAAGATATTTCCTTTTCCAGTATTGGCCTCTTAACACTCCAAATGTCCACTTGCAGATTCTACTGAAAGTGTGTTTCAAAACAGCTGTATCAAAAGGAAGCTACAACTCTGTGAGTTGAATGCGCACATCACAAAGAAGTTTCTGAGAATGCTTCTATCTACTTTTCAGGTGAAGATATTTCATTTCCCAGCAAAGGCCTCAAAACGCTCAAAATATCCACTTGCAGATTCTACTAAAAGAGTGTTTTCAAAACTGCTCTTTCAAAAGGAATGTTAAAGTCTGTGAGTTGAATGCACTCATCACAAAGAAGTTTCTGAGAATGCTTCTGTCTAGTTTTTATGTGAAGATATTTCCTTTTCCAACATAGGCCTCAAAGCGCTCCAAATAAACGGTTGCAAATCCTGCAAAAGGAGTGTTTCAAAACTGTTCTATCAAAAGGAAAGTTCAAGTGTGGGAGTTGAATGCACTCATCACACAGAAGTTTCTGAGAATGTTTTTGTCTCGTTTTTATGTGAAGATATTTCCTTTTCCAGTGTTGGCCTCTTAGCACTCCCAATATCCACTTGCAGAATAGACTAGAATGTGGAATGGAACATGGAGTGTAATGGAATGCAATGTGCATTGAATAGTGGAATGGTGGAATGGAATGTGGATTGGAATTGATTGGAGAGCGGAATGGAATGTGGAGTGGAATGGAATGGAATGTGGAAAGGAATGTGTACTGGAATGGAATGCAATGAAGAATGGAATGTGGAACGGAATGTGGAACGTAATTGAATGGAATGTGGAATGGAATGGAATGGAATGTGGAATGGAATGGAATGAAATATGGAATGGAGTGGAATACAATGAAGAATGGAATGTGGAATGGAATGCAACGGAATGTGGAATGGCTTGAAATGGATTGAGGTATGGAATGTGGAACACAATGGAATGGAACATGAAATAGAATGTTGAATGGAATGTGGAATGGAATGTGGAATGGCATGTGAAATGGAATGTGGAATAGAATGTGAAATGGAATGTAATGGAAAGTGCAAAGTAAAGAGGAATGGACAGCGGAATGGAACATGGAATGGAATGTGGAGTGGAATGGAATGGAATGTGGAATGGAATGAAATGGAATCAGGAATGGAATATGGAATGGAATGGAATCGAATATGGAATGGAATGTCGAATGGAATGTGGATTGAAATGTGGAATGGAATGGAATGGAATGTGGTATGGAATATTTAATGGAAAGTGGAATGGAATAGAATACAATGTGGAATGGAACGTGGAATGTAATGGAATGCAACATGCATTGAATAGTGGAATGGTGGAATGGAATGTGGATTGCAATTGAATGGAGAGTGGAATGCAATGTGGAATGGAATGGAAAGGAATGTGGAATGGAATGTTTACTGGAATGGAATGCAATGAAGAATGGAATGTGGAACGGAATGTGGAATGGAATGTGGAACGGAATGTGGAATGGAATGGAATGGAATGTGGAATGGAATGGAATGGAATGTGGAATGGAATGGAATGGAATGTGGAATGGAATGTGGTCCGGAATGGAATGCAATTTGGAAGGCAGTTGGGAATGGAATGGAATGGAATGTGGAAGGTAATGTGGAAAGGAATGTAGTGGAATGTGCAATGGAACGGAATGGAATGTGGAAGTTAATGTGGAAAGGAATGTAGTGGAATGTGCAATGGAACGGAATGGAATGTGGAATGCAATTTGGAATGCAATATGGAATGGAAAGTGGAATGCAATGGAATGCAATGAGGAATGGAACATGCAATGAAATGGAATGGAACGCGGAATGGAACTTGGAATAGAAAGTGGAATGGAAAGTAGAATGGAATGTGAAATGTAGCGTGGAAAGTAATGTGGAATGCTACGTGGAATGGAACGTGGAATGGAATGGAATGGCACGTGGAATGGAACATGGAATGCAATGGAATGGTACGTGGAATGGAATGCAGAAAGGAATGTGGAATGGAACGTGGAATTGAACGTGGATTGTAATGAGTGGAAAGTGGAATGGAACGTGGAATGGGATGTGCAGTGGAAAGTGGAATGGATTGTGGAATGCAATGTTCAATGGACAGGAATGGAATGTGGAATGGAATGGAATGCAATGTGGAATGGAATGCAATGGAATGTGGAATGGAACTTGGAATGGAATGCAATAGTATGATTTATAGAATGTGGAATGAAATGGAATGGAATGGAATCCAGTATGGAACGGAATGGAATGGTAGGGAATGAGGAATTGAATGGAATGGAACGTGAAATGGAACGTGGAATGGAAAGAGGAATGGAACGTGGAATGGAACGTGGAATGCAATGTGTAACGGAAATTATAATGGAATGGAATGGAATGTGGAAAGGAATGGAATGGAATGTGAAACGCATTTTGGAATGGAATGGAATGGAATGTGGAAGGGAAGGGAATGTGGAATGGAATGTGGAATGGAATGTGCAATGGAATGGAATGTGGAATGGAATGTTTACTGGAATGGAATGGAATGTGGCATGGTACGTGGAATGGAAGGTGGATTGACAAGTGGAATGGAATGGACTGGAACGTGGAATGGAATGTGGAATGGAAAGGAATGGAATGGGGAAAAGAATGTAATCAAATGTTGAATATAACGTGGAATTGAATGGATTGGAATGTGGAATGGAATGTGGAATGCAATGGAATGGAATGTGGAAGGGAATGTGGAATGGAATGTGGAAGGTAATGTAGAATATAATGGAATGAAATGTGGAATGGAATGTGGAATGGAATGGAATGGAATGTGGAAAGGAATGTTGAATTCAATGTGGAATAGAATGTGGAATGGAATGAAACGGAATGTGGAATGGAATGTGGATTGGAACATCGAATGGAATGGAAAGGAACGTGTATTGGAAAGTGGAAAGGAATGGAATGGAATATGGAAGGGAATGTGCAATGGAAAGCTGAGTGGAATGGAAAGGAAAGTGGAATGAAATGTGGAATGGAATGGAATGGAATGTGGTATGAAGTGTGGAATGCAATGGAATGGAATGTGGAATGGCATGTGGAATGCAATGGAATGGAATGTGAAATGCAATGTGGAATGGAATGGAATGGAATGTGTAATGGAATGTGGAATGGAATGGAATGGAATGTGGAATGGATTGTGGAATGGAATGGAATGGAATGTGGAAAGGAATGTGGAATGCAATGAAATGGAATGTGGAATGAAATGTTGAATGCAGTGGAATGGAATGTGGAATTGAATGGAAAGGAAAGTGGAATGCAACGTATAATGGAATGGAATGGAACGTGGAAAGAAATGTGGAATGGAAAGTGGAATGGAATGGGAAACGGAATCTGGAATGGAAGCTGGAATGGAATGGAATCTAAAGTGGAATGGGATGCGGAATGAAATGTAAAGGAATGGACTGGAATGTGGAATGGAATGTGGACTGGAATGTGGAATGGAATGCGGAATGGAACAGAATGCAATATGGAATGAAATGTGTAATTGAATGTGCAAAGGAAAGTGGAATGGAATGGAATGGATTATGGAGTGGAACGTGCAATTGAACGGAATGGAACGTGGAATGGAATGTGGAATGGAATGTGGAATGGAATGTAATGGAACGTGGAATGGAACGTGGAATGCAATGGAATGCTTCGTGGAAGGGAACGTGGACTAGAACATGAAATGGAAAGTGGAATGGAACGTGGAATGCAATGGGCAATGCACTTTGGAAATTAATGTGGAATGTAATGGAAAGGAAAGTGGAATGGAACGTGGAATAGAATGGAATGGAACGTGGAATAGAACCTGGAAAGGAATGTGGAATTGAACCTGGAATGAAACGGGGAATGGAAAGGAATGGAATGTGGAATGGAATGTGGAATGGAATGGAGTGGAATATGGAATGAAATCTGGAATGGAATGTGTAAGGGAATGGAATGGAATGTGGAATAAGATTTGTACTGGAATGGAATGCAATGCAGAATGGAATGTGGAATGGAATGGAAAGGAATGTGAAATGGAATGAGGAATGGAATTTAATGGAATGTATAATGGAATGAAATGGAATGTAGAATGGAATGTGTAATAGAATGTGGAATGAAATGTGGAATGGAAATTAATGGAACGTGTAATTTAATGTGGAATGGAAAGTGGAAAGGAAAGGAATGGAATGTCGAAGGGAACGTGGAGTGCAATAGAATGGAAGGTGGAATGGAATGTGGAATGGAATATAGAATGCAACGTCGAATGGAATGGAATGTCGAATGGAACGTGGAATTGAATGGAATGGAACATGGAATGGAACCTGCAATGGAACGTGGAATGGAATGTAGAATGGAGCGTGGAATGGAATGTGGAATGGAATGTTTAATTGAACATGGAACGGAATGGAATGGAATGTGGAATGGAACGTCGAATGGAATGGAATGGAACGTGGAACGGAAAGTGGAATGGATTGTGGAATGGAACGTGGAATGGAATGTGGAATGAAACATGGAATGGAATGTATAATGTAATGTGGAAAGGAAAGGAATGGAATGTGGAATAGAATGTGGATTGGCATGGAATGGAATCAGGAATGGAATGGAATGGAAAGGAATGTTATGGAATGTGGAATGGAATGGAAAGGAATCTGGAATGGAACGTGTAATGGAACGTTTAAAGGAATGTGCAATGGAAACGAATAGAATGTGGAATGGAAGGGAATGGAAAGGAACTCAATGTGGAATAGAATGGAATGGAATGTAGAATGGAAAGGAATGGAATGGAATGGAATGCAGAATGGTAAGGAATGGAATGAGTAATGGAATGTAATGAAATGGAATGGAATGTGGAACGTTAAGAAATGGAATGGAATGGAATGTGGAATGGAAAGTAATTAAATGGAATGGAATGTGGAATTTAATGTAATGGAAAGAGGAATGGAACAGAATGGAATGTGCAATGGAATGGAATGGAAAGGAATGGAAGGTGGAATGGAATGTGAATTGGAATATGGAATGGAACGTGGAATGGAATGAAATGGATAGAGGAATGGAGTGTAATGGATCGTGGAATGGAATGGAATGAAAGGTTGAATGGAACGTGGAATGGAACGTGGAATGGTACGTGGAATGGAATGTGGAAGGAACGTGGAATGGAATTGAAAGGAACGTGGAATGGAAAGTGGAATGCAATGGAATGGAAGGTTGAATGGAACGTGGAATGGGATGTGGAATGGGAAGTGGAATGGAATGGAATTGAAAGTGGAATTGAATGTGGAATGGAATGAAATGGGATATGGAATGGAACGGAATGGAATGTGGAATGGAAAGGAATGGAACGAGGAATGGAGCATGGAATAGAAAGTGCAATGCAATGTAGAATGGAACGTGGAATGGAACGGAATGTGAAATGGAATGAAATGAAATATGGAATGGAACGGAATGGTATGTGGAATGGAAAGGAATGGAACGAGGAATGGAGCATGGAATAGAAAGTGCAATGCAATGTAGAATGGAACGTGGAATGGAACGGAATGTGAAATGGAATGAAATGAAATATGGAATGGAATGGAATGGAATGTGGAATGGAATGGAATGGACTGGAATGTTTAATGGAATTAAATGGAATGGAATGGAATGCGGACTGCAATGGAATGAAATGTGGAGCGGGATGGAATGGAATGGAATGGAATATCGAATGGAGTGGAATGGAATTTAATGGAATGTGGAATTAAATGTAATGCAATGTGGTGGAATGGAATGAAAAGTTGAATAGAATGGAATGTAATGTGGAATGGAATGTGGAATGGAATGTGTAATGGAATGGAATGGAATGTGGAATAGAATGGAATTGAATGGAATGCAGAATGGAATGTGAACGCAATGTGGAATATAATGGTATGGAATGTGGAATGGAATGGAATACAATTTTGAATGTAATGGAATGGAATGCAATGGAATGGATAGTGAAACAGAATGTGGAATGGAATGTGAAATGGAATGTGGAATGGAATGAAATGAAACGTGGAATGGAATGGAATGGAATGTGCAATGGAATGCAATGGAACATGGAATGGAATGGAACTGAACTTGGAATGCATCGTGGAACGGATCATGGAATGGAACGTGGAATGGAATGTGGAATGGAATGTGGAATGGAATCTGGAATGGAATAGAATGGAATGTGGTATGAAATGTGGAATGGAATGAAATGGAATGTGACATGTGATGTGGAATGGAATGCAATGGAATGACAATGGAATGTGGAATGGAATGGAATGCAGTAAGGAATGGAATGTGGAATGGAATGAGGAATGGAATGGAATGGAATGAGGAATGGAATGGAATGGAGTATGGAATTTAATGGAATGGAATGTGGAATGGAATGTTGAATAGAATGTGGAATGGAACGTGGAATTGAACAGATTGGAATGTGGAATGGAATGGAATGGAACGTGGAATGGAATGGAATCGAAAGAAATGTGGAAGGCAATGTGGAATGGAATGGAAAGGAATGTGGAATGGAATGTAATGGAATGTGGAATGGAATTTGGAATGGAATGGAATGGAATGTGGAATGGAACGTGGAATGGAACGTGCAATGGATCATGGAATGGAAAGTGGAATGGATCGCGGATTGGAAAGTGGTTTGGAATCTGTATTGGAATGTGGAATGGAATAAGGAGTATGAATTTGAATGGAATGGAATGTTGAATGGAACGTGGAATGGAATGGAATAGAAAGTGTAATGCAATCGAATTGAATGTGGAATGGAATGTGGAATGGAATGTAATGGAATGGAATGTGGAATGGAATTGAAAGTGGAATGGAATGGAATTGAAAGTGGATTGGAATGGAATGGAATGTGGAATGCAATGGAATGGAATGTAAAATGGAATTCAGAATGGAATTTGAAATGGAATGTATTGGAAGGTGGAATGGAATGAAATGGAACGTGGAATGGAATAGAATGGAAAGTGGATAGGAAAGTAATGGAATGTGGAATGGTATGTGGAATGTAACGTGGGATGGAATAGAATGGAATGAGAAATGGCATGGAATGGAATGTGGACTGGAATGGAATGGAATGGAATGGAATGGAATGGAATGTGGAATGGAAGGTGGATTGGAACGTGGAATGAAGGGAATGGATCATGGAATGCAACGTGGAATGGAACGAGGAAAGGAAGGTGGAATGGAACGTGTAATGGAATGGTGGGGAACGTGGAATGGAATGTGGAATGGAATGTGGAATGAAATGGAATGGAATGTGGAATGGAATGGAATTGAATGTGGAAGGGAATGAGGAATGGAATGCGGAATGTAATGTGGAATGGAATGTGATGGAATGTGGAATGGAATCAAATGGAATGTGGAAGTGAAAGAGGAATGGAATGTGGAATGCAATGTGGAAAGGAATGGGATGGAATGTGGAATGGAATGTGGAATGGAATGGAATGGAATGTGGAAGGGAAAGCAGAATTGACTATGGAATGGAATGTGTAATGGAATGGAATGAAATGGAATGTGGAAGGGAATGTGGTAGAGAATGTGTAATGGAATGTGGAATGGAATGGAATGGAATGTGGATTGGAATGGAATGGAAATTGGAATGGAATGGAATGGAATGGAATGGAATGCCATGGAATAGAATGTAGAATGGAATGTGGAAAGGAATGGAATGGAAAATGAAATGGAATAGAATGTAATGTGGAATGGAATGGAATGTACTTTGGAAAGGAATGGAATGGATTGGATGTGGAATGGACTGAAATGGAAAGTGGAATGGAATGTGGAATGGAATGGAATGGAATGTGGAATGGAATGTGGAATGGAATGGAATGGAAGAGGAATGGAATGGAAGGCAATTTGGAAAGGAAAGAATGGAATTTGGAATGGAATGGAATGTAGTGGAATGTAGAATCGAATGGAGTGGAATGTGGAAAGGATTGTGCAATGGAATGTGGATTGCAGCGCAGTGGAATGTGGAATGGAATGTGGAATGGAATAGAGTGGACAGTGGAATGGAATGGAATGCAACGTGTAATGGCATGGAACGGAAGGTGGAATGGAATGTGGAATGATACGGAATGGAAAGAGGAATAGAATGTGGAAAGGAATGGAATGGCACGTGGAATGGAACGTGGAATGTAATGTGGAAAGGAATGTGGAAAGGAATGGAATGTGGAATGGAATGCAACAGAATGTGGAATGCAAATTGGAAAGGAATGGAATGGAATGGAATATGGAATGGAATGTGGAGTAGAATGGAATGGTATGTGGAATTGAATGGAATGGAATGTGGAATGGAACTTGAAGTGATATGGAATGGAATGTAGAATGGAATGGAATGGAATGTGGAATGGAATGAAATGGAATGTGGAATGGAATGCAGTGGAATGTGGAATGGAATGGAAAGTCGAATGCAATGGAATAAAATGCAATGTGGAATGGAATGTGGAATGGAATGGAACGGAATTCGGAATGGAATGTGGAATGGCATGGAATGGAATGTGGAATGGAATGGATTTTGGAATGGAATGTCTAATGGGATGTAAATGAATGTGGAATGGATTCTGTAATGGAATGGAATATGGAAACAATGGAATGGAATGTGAAATGGAGGAATGGAATGTAATATGGAATGGAATGTGGAAAGGAATGGAAAAGTATGTGCAATGGAATGTGGAATGTCATGGTATGTAATGAGGATTGGAACGTGGAATGGAATGGAATGAAATGGAATTTGGAATGGAATGGAATGGAATGTAGAATGGAATGTAATGGAATGAGGAATGGAACACAGAATGCAATGTAATGGAATGTGGAATGGAATGGAATGGAATGCGGATTTGAATGGAGTGGAATGTGGAATGTGACGTGAAATGGAATTGAATGGTATTTGTAATGCAATGAAATGGAATGCAGAATGGAATGAAGTGGAATGTGGACTTGAACATGGAATAGAATGGAATGGTATGTGGAACGCTATTTAATGGAATGCGGATTGGAATGGATTGGAATGCCAAATGGAACGTGAAATGGAATGGAATGGGATGTCGAATGGAATGAAATGGAATGTGTAACGGATTGGGATGTTCAATGGAAAGTGGAATGGAATGGAATGGAATGTGGAATGGAATGTAGAATGGAATGTGGAGTGCAATGTGGAATGTAATTTGCAATGGAATGGAATCGAATATGGAATATAGTAGAATGGAGTTTGAACTGGAACGGAATGGAAAGGAATGCAACGTGAAATTGAATGGAATGTGGAATGGAATTCAATGGTATGTGAAATGGAATTGAATGGAATATTGAATGTAGTGGAAAGGAATGTGGAATGGAAAGTGCAATAGAATGGAATGGAATGCGGAATGGAATGGAATGGATTGCTGAATCGAATAGAATGGAATGGAATGTGGAATGGAACAGAAAAGAAACGAATGGAATGTAATGTGGAATGGAATGCAATGTAATGTGGAATGGAATTCAATTGAATGTGAAATGGAATGCAATTGTATTTTGAATGAAATGGAATGGAACGTGGAATTGAATGGAATGGAATGGAATGTGGAATGCAATGGAAAGGAATGGAATGTGGAATTTAATGTGGAATGGAAAGGAATGGAACGTGGACTGGAATGTAGAATGGAATGTAGAATGGAAGAGAATGGAATGTGGAATGCAAAGGAAAGGAATGTGGAATGGAATGGAAAGGAAAAGAATGGAATGGAATGTGGAATGGAACGTGGAAGGGAGTGTGGAATGTGTAACGGAATTGAATATGGAAAGGAATGGAATGGAATGTGGTATGGAAAGGAATCGAATATGGAATGGAATGTGGAATGAAATGGAATGCAATGTGGAATGGGATGTGGAATGAAATGGAATGGAATGTGGAATGGAATGTGTAATGTAAAGGAATGGAATGTGGAATGGATCGTGGAATGCAATGGAATGAAATGTTGAATGGAACGTGGAATGCAATGGAATGGAATGAAAAGGATGGTGGAATGGAATGGAATGGAATGTAGAATGGAATGGAATGTGGAATGAAATGGCATGGAGTGTGCAATGGAATGGAATGGAATGTGGAATGGAATGGCATGGAATGTGGAATGGAATAGAATGGAATGTGGAATGGAATTGAAAGGAATGTGGAATGAAATGTAGAATGGAATGGAAAGCATTGTGGAATGGAATGTGCAATGGAATTGAATGGAATGTGGAATGGAATGTAGAATGGAATGGAATGCAATGTGGAATGGAATGTGGAATTGAATTGAATGGAAAGAGGAATGGAACGTGGAATGGAACTTGGAATCTAATGGAATGGAATGTGGAATGGATTGGAATGGAATGGAATGAGGTTTGGAATGCAATGGAATGTGGAATGGAAAGGAATTGAATGCAATGAATTGGAATTTGAAATGTAATGGAATGGAATGCTGAATGGAATGTAATGGAAAGTGGAATGGAATGGAATGGAAAGTGGAATGGAATGGAACGGAATGCAAAGTAGAATGGAATGGAAATGGATAGTGGAATGGAATGGAAAGGAATAGAATGGAACGTGGAATGGAACACAGAATGGAATAGAATGGAACGTGAAATGGAACGTGGAATGGAAAGGAATGGAACGTGGAATGGTTCGTCAAATGGAACGTAGAATCGAACATGGAATATAAAGAGGAATGGAATGTGGAATATGGAATGGAATGGAATGGAATGTGGTATGGAATGGAATGTAATGTGGAATAGAATGTGGAATGGAATGGAATTCAAAGTGGAAAGGAATGTTGAATGGAATTGAATTGAATGTGGAATGAAATCCAGTGGAATGTGGAATGGAATTTGGAATGTAATGTGGAATGCAAAGAATGGAATGCAATTCGTAATGAAAAGGAACAGAATGTGGAATGGAATGTAATGTAATCTGGAATGGAATGGAATGGAATGTGGAAAGGATTGGAATGCAAAATGGAATGGAATGTTATGTGGAAAGCAATGTGGAAGCCAGTGGAATGGAATGTGGAACGGAATGTGGAAAGGAATATGGAATGGAATGGAATGGAACGTGAAATGGAATGTGGAATGAAATGGAATAAAATGTGGAATGGAATGGAATGGAATATGGAATGGAATTGAATGGAATGAGGAATGGAATGGAAAGCACTGTGGAATGGAATGAAATGGTACGTGGAATGGAAAGTGGAATGGAATGGAAGGTAGCATCGAATGTGGAATGGAATGGAATGGAAAGGAAACTGGAATGTAATTTAATGCGGAATGGAATGGAATGGAATGGAATGTGGAATGGAATGTGGAATAGAATGGATTGGAAAATGGAATTGAATGTGGAATGGACTGGAATGTGGAATGGAATGTGGAATGGAATGAAATATAATGTGGATTGTAATGAAACGGAATGTGGAATGGAACGTGGCATAGAATGGAGTGGGAAGTGGAATTGAATGAAAAGTGAGGTGGAATGCAATGCAATGGAATATGGAATGGAATGGAATGGAATGGAATGGAATGGAACGTGGAATGGAACGTGGAATGGAAAGTGGAATGGAACGTGCAATGGAAAGTGAAACGGAAAGCGTAATGTCTAATGGAATGGAATGGAATGTGGAATGGATTGGAAGGGAATGTGGAATGTATTGGAATAGAATGTGGAATGGAATGTGGAATGGAATGGAATGGAATGTGGAATGGAATGTAGAAGGGAATGGAATGGAATAGAAAAGAACGTGGAATGAAATGGAATGGAACGTGGAATGGCATGGAAAGGAATGTTAAAGGGAATAGAATGGAATGTGGAATGGAATGGAATGGAATGGAATGTGGAATGCAATGTAATATGGAATGGAATGGAAGGTGGAATGCATGGGAATGTGGAGTGGAATGGAACGTGGAATGGAATTTGGAATGGAATGGATTGGAAAATGTAATTGAATGTGGAATGGAATGGAATGCAATGTGGAATGGAATGTGGAATGGAATGGAAATAATGTGGATTGGAATGAAATGGAATGTGGAATGGAACATGGAATGGAATCGAATGGAAAGTGGAATGGAATGAAATGTGGAATGGAGTGGAATGGAATGTGGAATGGAATGGAGTTGAATTGAATGTGGAATGGAAAGGAATGTGGAATGGAATGGAATGTGAAACGGAATTGAATGTGGAATGTAATGGAAAGGAATGTGCAATGGAATGGAATGCAATGTGAATGGAATGTGCAATGGAATGGAAATAATGTCGATTGGAATGAAATGGAATGTGGAATGGAACGTGGAATGGAATCGAATGGAACGTGGAATGGAATGAAATGTAAGGTGGAACGGAATGCAATGGAACATGGAATGGAATGAAATGTGGAATGGAATGGAATGGAATGTGGAATGGAATGGAGTTGAATTGAATGTGGAATGGAATGGAACGGAATGTGGAATGGAATGGAATGTGAAACGGAATTGAATGTGGAATGTAATGGAAAGGAATGTGCAATGGAATGGAATGAAATTAGGAACGGAATGTGAAATGGAATGGAATGGAATGTGGAATTGAATGGAATGGAATGTGGAAAGGAATGTGGAATGGAATGGAATGGAATGTGGAATGCAATGACTAATGGCAATGAATGGAATGGAATGTGGACTGGAATGGAATGAAATACAATGGAAAGGAATATGGCAAGTAATGCAGAATGGGATGGAATGGAATTTGGGCTTGAACGGAATGCAAACTGGAATGGAATGAAATGTGGAAAGGAAAGGGACTGCATGTGGAATGGAATGAAATGGAATGTGGAATGGAAGGGAATATAATGTGGAATGGAATGTGAAAAGGAATGGAATGGAATGTGGAATGTAATGGAATGGAATCGAAAGGATTGTGAAATGAAATGTGGAATGCCATGGAATAGAATGTGGAAGGGTCTGGAATGGCATGTGGAATAAAATGGGATGGAATGAGGAATGGAATCAAATGCAAAGTGGAATGGATAGGAATGCAGTGGAACGGAACGGAAAGTGGAATGGAATAGAATGGAATGCGAAATGGAATTGAATGGAATGAGCAATGGAATGGAATGGAATGGAATGTGGAATGAAATGCGGTGTGGAACGTGGAATGGAATGGAATGGAATTTGAATGGAATGGAATGGAATGTGCAGTGCAACAGAATGGAATGGAATGTGGAATGGAATCGAATGGAATGGAATGTACACTCGAATGGAATGGAATGGAATGGAATGTGGAATGGAATATAATGGAACGTGGAATTGAATGTAGAATGGAATGGAATGGAATGAGGAATGAAATGTTGAATGGAATGGAATGCAATGTGGAATGGAATAAAATGGAATGCAATTTGAAATGGAATGGAAAAGAGTGGAATGTGGAATGGAATGGAATGAAGTGAAATGTGGAATGGAACAGAATTGAATGGAAACTGTAATGTAATGTATTGGAAAGTGGAATGGAATGTAGAATGGAATTCAACGGAATGTGGAACGCAAAGTGGAATGGAATGCAATGCAATGGACTGGAATGTGGAATGGAATGGAATGGAATGTGGATTCCTACAGAATGAAATGTGCAATGGAATGGAATGTGGAATGGAGTGGAATGGAGTGTGGAATGGAATGAGGAATGGAACGGAATGAAACGTGCAATGGTATGTGAAATGGAATGAGGAATGAAAAGTGGAATGCAATGTGGAATGGAATGTGGAATGGAATGGAATGTGGAATGGAATGAGGAATTGAATGGAATGGAATAAGGAATGGAATGTGGAATGGAATGGGGAATGGAAAGTGAAATGGAATGGAATGGAAGGCAGAATCGAAAGGAATGGAATGTTGAATGGAATGTGGAATGGAGTGGAATGGATTTTGGAATTGATTTTGGAATGGAATGTGGAATGGAATGGAATGGAATGCGGAAAGGAATGTGGAAAGGGATGGAATGGAAAGGAAAGGAATGTGGAATGCAATATGGAATGGAGTGTGGAATGGATTGTGGAAAGTAACGGAATGGCATGTGGAATGGAATGTGGAATGGAATGTGGAATTTAATGGAATGGAATGTGGAATGGAATGGAATTGAAAGTGGAATAGAATGTAATGGAATGGAATATGCAATGGAATGGAATGGAAACTGGAACGGAAAGAAATGGAACGTAGAATGGAATGGAATGGTACTTTTAATGGAATGGAATGAAACGTGGAATGGAATGTGGAATGGAACGTGGAATGCAATATGGAATGGAATGTGGAATGGAATGGAATGGAATGTGGAATGGAAAGGAAAGGAATGTGCAAAGGAATATGGAATGGAATATGGAATGGAAAGCAATGGAATATGGAATGGAATGTGGAATGGAACGTTAAATGAAAAGTGTAATGGAATGGAATGGAAAGTGGAATGGAATTGAATGAAAAGTGGAATTGAATGGAATGGAACATCGAATGGAATGTGGAATGGAATGGAAAGGAATGTGGAATGGAATGTAAAATGAAATGTGTAATGGAATGGAGTGGAATGGAAAGTGAAATGGAATGTGGAATGGAATGAGAAATGGAACATGGAATGGAATGTGAAATGGAACATGGAATGGAACGTGGAATGGAATAAAATGGAATGTGGAGTGGAACGTGGAATGGAATGTGGAATGGAATGGAATGGAATGTGGAATGGAATGTTGAAAGGAATGGAATGGAATGGATTTTGGAATGGAATGTGCAATTGAATGGAATGGAATGTGCAAAGAAATGTGGAATGGAATATGGAGGGGAATGCAATGGTATGTCAAATGGAATGTGGAATGGAATGTGAAATTTCATGTGGAAAGAAATGTCGAATTTAATTGAATGGAACGTGGAATGGAATGTGGAATGGAACGTGGAAAGTAACGTGGAATGGAATGGAATGGAATGTGGAATGGAATCTGGAATGGAATGTGGAATGGAATGCAATGAAATGGAATGTGGAATGGAATGTGGAATCAAATGTGGAATGGAATGTGGAATGGAATGGAATGGAAAGTGGAATGGAATGTGGAATGGAAAGTGGAATGATGTGTGGAATGGAACGTGGAATTGAATGAGGAAAGGAATGGAAAGAAATGTGGAATGGAATGTGGAATGGAATGTGAAATGCAATGTGGAATGGAATGGAATGGAATGCGGAACAGAATTGAAAGTAATGGATCGTGGAATGGAACGTGCAATGGAAAGTCAAATTGAATTGAATGGAATGTGGAATAGAATGTGGAATGGAATGGAATGGAACGTGGAATGGAATGGAATTGTATGTGGAATGGAATGGAATGGAATATGCAATGGAATGGAATGGAACAGAATATGAAATTGAAGTTGGAATTGAATGGAATGGAATGCGGAAAGCAATGTGGATAGCAGTGGAGTGGAACATGGAATAGAAGGCAGAATGGGATGGAATGGAATGTGGAATGGAATGTAATGCAATGTGGAATGGAAGCTGGAATGGGAGGTGTTATGAAACCTGAAATGGAACGTGGAATGAAAGGTGGAATTCAATGGAATAGATTGTGGAATGGAATGTAATGGAACGTGGAATGGAAAGGAATGCAATGTGTAATGGAAAGCAATGGAAAGTGGAATGCCATGGAATGGTATGGCACGTTGAATGGAATGAAATGGAATGGAATTGAATGGGCAATGGAATGGAATGAAATGTGGAATGGTATAGAATTGAATGCGGAATGGAATGGAATGGAATTTGGAGTGGAATTGAATGGAATGGAATGTGGAATTGAATGCAATGGAATAGAATGAATTGTAATGGAAGGTGGAAATCACCGTGGAATGGAAGATGGAATGGAATGCAATGGATTATGGAATGGAACAGAATGGAACGTGCAATGGAAAGGAATTGAATGTGTAATGCAATGGAATGGTATGGAATGTGGAATGGAATGGAATGCAATGGAATGGAATGTGCAATGGAATGGACTGGAATGTTGAATGGAATAGAATAGAATGAGGAACGGAATGGAATGGAATGTGGAGAATATTAGAATGGAATGGAATGGTATGTGGAATGGAATGCAATGTAATAGAAGGAAATGGAATGTAACGTGGAATGGAATGTGCAATGGAATGGAATGCAATGGATTGTGGAATGAAATGGAACGTGGAATAGATTGTGGAATGGATCGTGGAATCGTATGCAAAATGGAATTTGGAATGGAATGTGGAATGGAAACTGGAATGGAATAGATTGGAATGCAGAATGGAATGTGGAATGAAAGTGGAATGGAAAGAGGAATGAAATGGAATGGATTGTGGAATTGAATGTGCAATGCAATAGAATGGTATGTGGAATGGAATGTGGAATAGAATGTGGAATATAATGGAATGGAATGTGGAATGGAAAGTGGATTGGAATGGAATGGATTGTGGAATGGAACGGAATGGAATATGGAATCGAATGTGGAATGGAATGCAATGGGATGTGGAATGGAATGTGAAGTGAAATGGAATTTAATGTGGAATGGAATGTGCAATGGAATGGAATATAATGTGGAATGGAATGTGGAATGGAATGGAATGGAATGTGGAATGGAATGGTATGGAATGTGGAATGTAATGGGATGGAATGTGGAATGGAATGGAATGGAATGTGGAATGGAATGTGGTATAGAATGCGGAATGGTATGTGGAATGGAATGTGGAGTGGAACATAATGTAATGTGCAACAGAATGTGAAATGGAATGTGGAATGGAATGGAATGGAGTGTGGAATGGAACGTAGAATGCAATGTGGAATGGAACGTGGAATGGAACGTGGAATGGAAGGGAAAGGAATGTGGAATGGAATGTGTAATGGAATGTGGAATGGAAAGTGGCATGGAACGTGGAATGGAATGGAATGGAACGTGGAATGGAATGTGTAATGGAAAGTGGAATGGAATGTTATGCAATGTGGAAAGGAATGGAATGGAATGTGGAATGGAATTTAATGGAATGCAGAATGGAATGTGGAATGGAATGGAATGGAATGGAATGGAATGTGGAATGGAATGTGGAATGGAATGGAATGTGGAATGCAATGGAATTTAAAGCTATGGAATGTGGAATGGAATGGAATGTGCAGAGGAATCCGGAATGGCATGGAATGGAACGTGGAATGCAATGTGTAATGGAACACGGAATGGAAAGTGGAATGGAACGTGGAATGGAATGTGCAATTGCATGCAGAATGGAAAGTGGAATGGAATGGAATGGAACGTGGAATGGACCATGGAATTGAATAGAATGCAATGTGTAATGGAATGTGGAATGGAATGAGGAATGGAACGTGGAATGGAATGGAATGGAATGGAGTAGGTATGCAATGGAATGGAATATAATCTGGAATGGAATGGAATGTGGAAAGAATGTGGAATGGAATGGTATTTAATGTGGAATGGAATGGAGTATAAAAGAATGAAATGGAATGTGGAATGGAATGTTTAATGGAATGTGCAATGGAATGGAATGGATTGTGGAATGGAATGGAATGGTATGGAATATGGCATGGATTGTGGATTGGAATGGAATGGAATGGTATGGAATATGGAATGGAACGGAAAGGATTGTGTAATGGAACGTGGAAAGGAACAGGGAATGGAACATGTAAAGGAACATTTAATGGAAGGTGGAATGGAATGGAATCTAACGTGGAATGCAATGTGGGATGGAATGGAATCGAAAGTGTAATGGAATGTTGGATGGAATGGAATGGAACGTGGAATGGAATGTGGAAAGGAAAGTGGAATAGAATTTGGAATGGTACTTGGAATGGAATGTGGAATGTAATTGAATGGAATGTGGAATGGATTGGAATGGAATGCAGCAAAGAATCGAATGGAATGGAAAGTGGAATAGAATGGAATGGAATGGAATGGAATGGAATGCAGAATGGAATGGAACGAAATGTGGAATGTAATGGAATGGAATGGAATGTGAAATTGAAAGAAATGGAATGTGGAATGGAATGGAATTGAGTGGGGAATGGAATGGAATGGAATGTGGAATGGAATGCAATGGAAAGTGGAATGGAATGTGGAATGGAATGTGAAATTGAATGTGCAATGTAATGGAATGGAATGTGGAATGGAATTGAATGGAATGTGGAATGGATTGTAATGGAATGTGGAAAAGAATCGAATGGAATGGAAAGTGGAATAGAATGGAATGGATTGAATGAAATGCGGAATGGAATGGAACGGAATGTTGAATGTAATGTAAAGGAATGGAACGAGAAATTGAATGAAATGGAATGTGGAATGGAATGGAAGGGAATGGAATGGGGAATGGAATGTGGAATGGAACGCAATGGAAAGTGGAATGGAATGTGAAATGGAATGTGCAATGGAATGGAATGGAATGTGGTATGGAATTGAATAGAATGTCGAATATAATGGAATGGAGTGTGGAATGGAATGGAACGCAATGTGGAATGGAATGGAATGGAATTTGGAACAGAATGGAACGTGGAATGGAATGCAATGGAATGTGAATTGGAATGGTATGGAATATGTAATGGAATGTGGAAAGGAAAGGAAGGGAATATGGAATGGAATGTGGAATACTTGGAATGGAATGTGGAATGGAATGGAATGGAATGTTGAAGGGAATGTGGAATGCAACGTAATGGAAAGTGGAATGGAATGTTCAATGAGATGCAATGGAATGTGCAATGGAATGTGGAAGGAATGGAATGGAATGCAGAATGGAATCTTGTATGGAATGGTATGGAATGTGGAATGGAATTTAATGGAATGTGGAATGGAATGTGGAATGTAATGTAGTGGAATGTGGAATGTTATCTGGAATGGAATGTGAAATTGAATGGAATGGAAGGTGGAATGCAATGAAATTGAAAGTTGAATGGAATGTGGAATGGAATGGAATGGAATGCAATGTGAAATGGAATGGAATGGAATGGAATGCAATGTGGAATGGAATGGAATTTAATGTGGAATGGAATGTGGAATGGAATGGAATGGAATGTGGAATGGAATGTGGAATGGAATGGAATGGAATGTGGAATATAATGGAATGGAATGTGGAATAGAATGTGGAATGGAATGCAATGGAAAGTGGAATGGAATGGAAAGGAATGTGGAATGCAATGCAATGGAATGTGGAATGGAATGTATTGGAATGTGGAATGGAATGGAATAGTATGTGGAATGAAATGTGAAATAGAATGGAATGGAATGGAACGTGGAATAGAGTGTGTAATTGACGGAATGGAATGTGCAATGGAAAGGAATGGAATTTGCAATGAAACGTGCAATGGAATGGATTGGAATGGAATGTGGAAAGGAATGTGGAATGGAATGCAATCAAATGTGGAATGGAATGTGGAATAGAATGGAATGGAATGCGGAATAGAATGGAATGGAATGTGGAATGGAATGGAATGGAACGTGGAATGGATCGTGGAATGGAACGTGGAATGGAATTTGGAATGTAATGATATGTGGAATGGAATACAGTAAATGAATGGAATGGAATGTTGAATGGAATGGAATGAATATGGAATGGAATGGAATGGAATGGAATGTGGAATGGAATGGAATACAATACAGTGCAATGGAATGTGGAATGGAAAGGAATGTGAAATATAATAGAATGTGGAATGCAATGAAATGGAATGGAATGGAATGAAATGGAATGGAATGGGGAATGGATTAGAATGGAATGTGGAATGGAATGGAATGGAATGGAATGGAATATGGAATGCAATAGAATGTGGAATGGAATGGAATGGAATTGAATGGAATGTGGAATGGATTAGAATGGAACATGGAATACAATGGAAAGGAAAGTGAAATGTAACGGAATGGAATGTCCAGTGGAATGTGGAATTGAATGGAATTGAATGCGGAATGGAATGTGGAATGGAATGGAAAGGAATAGAGTTTCCAATAGGTTGATTGAATGGAATGGAATGTGGAATAGAATGTGTAATGGAATGGAATGGAATGTGGTATTGAATGCAATGGTAAGTGGAATGGAATCCAATGGAACGTGGAATGGAAAGTGGAATGGAATTGAATATAATGTGGAACCTATTCCAACCATTATATTCCATTCGATTCCACATTCCATTCCACATTCCATTCCACTCCACTTTCCATTGCATTCAATTCCTTTGCATTCCATATTACTTTCCATTCCACGTTCCATTCCACGTTCCATTCCATTCCACTCCATTCCATTCCATTCCACATTCCATTCCACATTCCATTCCATTCCATTCCACATTCTATTTAACATTCCATTCCACATTCCATTTCATACTCCATTTCGTTCCATTCCACATTCCATTACATTCCACTCAACTTTCAAATCCAATTTCAATTCCATTCCATTCCATTCCATTCCACATTCCATTCTGCTTTCCATTCCATTCCATTCCACATTCCATTCCACTTTCCATTCCACATTCCATTCCACTTTCCATTCCATTCCATTCCCCATTCTATTCCAATCCATAGTATTCCAGTCCACACTCCATTCCATTCCATTCCATTCCACATTCCATTCCATTCCATTCCATTCCACATTCCTTTCCATTCCATTGCACATTGCATTCCATTCCAGTTCAAATTCCATTACATTACATTCCACACTCCAATCCATTCCATTTCACATTCCTTTCGAATCCATTCCATTCCATTCCACATTCCTTTCGATTCCATTCCATTCCATTCCACATTCCATTCCATTCCATTCCACATTCCATTCCACATTCCAAACATTCCATTCCACATTCCATTGCACTTTCCCTTCCATTCAAGTACACATTCCATTCCATTCCACATTCCATTCCGTTCCATTCCATTCCACATTTCAATGCATTTTATTCGATTCCATTCCACATTCCAGTCGCCATTCCATTCCCCATTTCATTCCACATTCCTTTCCTTTCCATTCCACATTCCCTTAATTCCATTCCATTCCATTCCACATTCCATTCCACATTCCATTCCACTCCGTTCCACATTCCATTCCATTCCATTCCACATTCCACTACATTCCATTCAATTCCACACTGCTTTCCATTCTATTCCATTCCCCGTTCCATTCCACATTCCTTTCCATTCCATTCCACATTCCATTCCTTTCCATTCCACATTCCATTCCTTTCCATTCCATTCCACATTCCATTCCATTCCACGTTCCATTCCATTCCTTTCCACTTTCCATTCCGCGTTCCGTTGCATTCCATTCCACATTCCATTCAATTCCAATAAATTGCATTCCATTCCACTTTCCATTCCACATTCCATTCCACATTCTATTCCATTACACTCCACTTTCCTTTCCATTCCATTCCATTACACATTCCGTTCCACGTTCCATTCCACATTCCATTGCATTCCATTCCACATTCCATTCCACTTTCAATTCCTTAAAATTCCACATCCCATTCCATTCCATTCCACTTTCCATTCCATTACATTCCAGGTTCCACTCCATTCCATTCCAGGTTTCATGACATTCAATTGCACGTTCCATTCCATTCCATTCGACGTTCCATTCTGCATTCCGTTCCATTCCACATTGCAATCTTTTCCATTCCACGTTCAATTCTATGCCATTCCACATTCCATTCTATTGCATTCCACTTTCCATTCCTCATTCCATTCCATTGCATTCCACATTGCATTCCTTTCCATTCCATTCCACATTCCATTCCTTTCCATTCCACGTTCCATTCAATTCCATTCTCCATTCCACTCCTTTACATACCACGTTGCATTCCGCATTATATTCCATTCCAAATTCCATTGCATTCCGCTTTCCATTCCATTCCATTCCACATTCCATCCCACATTCCATTCCATTCCATTCCACATTCCATTCCACATTACACTCAATTCCATTCGACTCCACATTCCATTCCATTCCATTCAACATTCCATTCCATGACATTCCACATTCCATTCCATTCCATTGCACATTCCATTCTACTCCATTCCACATTCCATTCCATTACATTGCACATTCCATTCCATTCCATTCCACATTCCATTCCATTCCATTCCACATTACATTCCATTCCATTGCACATTCCATTCCATTTCTTTCCGTTCTAGTCCACATTCCATTCCTTTCCATTCTGCATTCCTTTCCACATTCCATTCCACATTCCATTCCTTTCTTTTCCATTCCATACTCCATTCCGTTCCTTTTCACATTCCATTCCATTCCATTCCACTTTCCATTCCATTCCATTACATTACATTCCACAATCCATGCCATTCCTTTAAACATTCCATTCCATTCCATTCCACATTCCATTCCACTTTCCATTCCATTCCATTTCATACTCCATTCCACATTCCATTCCATTCCACAATGCGTTCCATTCCACTTCATTCACTTCTTTCCATTCCTTTCCATTCCACATTCATTTGCATTCCATTCCATTCCACAATCCTTTCCATTCCATTCCACATTCAATTGCATTCCATTCCATTCCAAATTCCTTTGCATTCCATACCACATTCCATTCCACATTCCCTTCCATTGAATTCCACATTCCATTCAATTCCATTCCATTCAAATCCACATTCCATTCCACATTCCATGCCATTGCATTCGATTCCACATTGCATTCCATTGCATTCCAGGTTACATTCCTTTCCATTCCATTGCATTCCACATTCCATTAGATTTCATTCCATTCCACAATCCATGCCTTTTCGTTCCACATTCCATTCCATTCCATTCCACATTCCATTGCACATTCCTTTCCATTCCAGTCCACATTCCATTGCATTGCATTCCACATTGCATTCCGTTGCATTCCACATTCCATTCCATACCATGCCTTTCCATATTCTATTCCATTCCATTCCATTCAACATTACATTCCACATTCCATTGCATCCTGTTCCACATTCCATTCCATTCCATTCCACATTCCATAGCATTCCATTCTTTCCACATTCCATTCCATTCCATTTCACATTCAATTCCACGTTCAATTCCACGTTCCTTTCCCTTCCATTAAACTTTCCTTTCCACGTTCCATTCCATTCCATTCAAAATTCCATTTCATTCCATTCCACATTCCATTTCACGTTCAGTTCCACGTTAGTTTCCATTCCATTCCACTTTCCATTCCATGCTGCATTCCATGTTCTATTCCACTTTCCATTCCATTCCATTTCATGTTCCATTCCATGTTTCATTCCACTTTCCATTCCACCTTGCATTCCACGTTCCATTAAACTTTCAATTCCAGGTTCCATTCCTTTCCATGCCACTTTCCATTCCATGTTCCATTTCACGTTCCATTCCACATGCCATTCAACATTCCATTGCACATTCCATTCCACACTCCATTCCACGTTCCATTCCATTCAATTCCCCATTCCATTACACGGACCATTCCATTCCATTCCACATTCCATTCCACAGTTCAATCCATTCCATTTCACATTCCATTCCACATTCCATTCCACAGTCCATTCCTCAATCCATTCCAAATTCCATTCCAGAATTAATTCCACATTCCTTTCCATTCCACGTTCTCCTCCACATTCCTTTCAACATTCCATTCCTTTCCACGTTCCATTCCACATTCCATTCCAAGTTCCATTTCACAATGAATTCCTTTCCATTCCTCTTTCCATTCCACACTGCATTTCATACCATTCCACGTTCCATTCCACATTGCATTCCATTCCATTCCACATTGCATTCCAAATTCCATTGCATTCCACATTCCGTTGTACATTCCGTTCCATTCCATTCCACTTTCCAGTCCATTTCATTCCACATTCCATTCGACCTTCAATTCCATTCCATTCCACATTCCATTCCACATTCCCTTACACATTCCATTCAACATTCCATTCTACATTCCATTGCATTCCATTATTCATTCTATTACACATTCCATTTATTCTCTTCCAGATTCCATTACACATTCCATTCCAAATTCCATTCCACGGTTCATTCCTCTACATTCCACATTCCATTCCACATTCCATGCCATTGCATTCGATTCCACATTGCATTCCATTGCATTCCAGGTTACATTCCATTTCATTCCATTGCATTCCACATTCCATTAGATTTCATTCCATTCCACAATCCATGCCTTTCCGTTCCACATTCCATTCCATTCCGTTCCACATTCCCTTCCATTCCATTGCACATTCCAATGCACATTCCTTTTCATTCCAGTCCACATTTCATTGCATTGCATTCCACATTCCATTCCGTTGCATTCCACATTCCATTCCATACCATGCCTTTCCATATTCTATTCCATTCCATTCCATTCAACATTACATTCCACATTCCATTGCATCCTGTTCCACTTTCCATTCCTTTCCATTCCACATTCCATTCCATTCCATTCTTTCCACATTCCATTCCATTCCATTTTACATTCAATTCCACGTTCAATTCCACGTTCCTTTCCATTCCATTAAACTTTCCCTTCCACGTTCCATTCCATTCCATTCCACATTCCATTTCATTCCATTTCACATTCCATTTCACGTTCAGTTCCACGTTAGTTTACATTCCATTCCACTTTCCATTACACGCTGCATTCCATGTTCTATTCCACTTTCCATTCCATTCCATTTCTTGTTCCATTCCATGTTTCATTCCACTTTCCATTCCACGTTGCATTCCATGTTCCATTATCTTTCAATTCTAAGTTCCATTCCTTTCCATTCCACTTTCCATTCCATGTTCCATTCCATGTTCCATTCCACATGCCATTCAACATTCCATTGCACATTCCATTCCACATTCCAGTCCACGTTCCATTCCATTCAATTCCCCATTCCATTACACGGTCCATTCCATTCCATTCCACATTCCATTCCACATTTCAATCCATTCCATTTCACATGCAATTCCACATTTCAATCCATTGCATTTCACATTCCATTCCACATTCCATTCCACAATCTATTCCACAATCCATTCAAAATTCCATTCCAGAATCCATTCCACATTCCATTCCATTCCACGTTTCCTTCCACATTCCTTTCAACATTCCAATCCTTTCCACGTTACATTCCACATTCCATTCCAAGTTCCATTTCACAATGCATTCCTTTCCATTCCTCTTTCCATTCCACACTGCATTTCATTCCATTACACGTTCCATTCCACATACCATTCCATTCCATTCCACATTGCATTCCAAATTCCATTCCATTCCACATTCCATTGTACATTCCATTCCATTCCATTCCACTTTCCAGTCCATTTCATTCCACATTCCATTCGACTTTCAATTCGATTCCATTCCACATTCCATTCCACATTCCATTCCACGTTCCATTCCACGTTCCATTCAACATTTCGTTGCATTCCATTATTCATTCCATTCCACATTCCATTACACATTCCATTTATTCTATTCCAGATTCCATTACACATTGCATTCCAATTTCCATTCCACTTTTCATTCCTCTACATTCCACATTCCATTCCACATTCTATTCCAATCCATTCCACGTTACATCCCATTCAATTCCACATTCCATTCTATTCCACATTCCATTCAATTCCATTACATTCCACATTCCATTCTTTTCAATTCCATTCCACTTTCCATTCCACATTCTGTTCCATGACATTCCACATTCCATTCCCTTTCACATTCAATTCCCCGTTCAATTCCACGTTCCTTTCCTTTCAATTCCACTTTGCATTCCACGTTCCATTCCACGTTCCATTCCACGTTGCATTCTACGTTCTATTCCTGGTTCCGATCCTTTCCATTAAACATTCCATTCCATGTTGTATTCCACGTTCCATTCCACCTTCCATTCCACATTCCATTCCACATTCCATTACACATTCCATTCCATTCCATTCCACATTCCATTGCACATTCCATTCCACATTCCATTGCACATTCCATTCCATTGAATTCCACATTCCATTCCACATTCCATTCCTTTCCATTCCACATTCCATTTCATTCAATTCCACGTTGCATTCCACCATCCATTCCACATTCCATTACATTCCATTCCACAATCTATTCCATTGAATTCCACATTCCATTCCACGTTCCATTCCATGTTCCATTCCATGTTCAATTCCAGTCCATTCCACGTTCCATTCCATTTCATTCCATATTCCATTCCATTCCATATTCCGTTGCATTCCACATTGCATTTCATTACATTCCACATTACGTTCCATTCCACATTCCATTCCATTACATTCCCCATTCCATTCCAAATTCCATTCCACTCGAATCGTCATTCCGTTCCACATTCCATTCCATTCCATTCCACTTTGCATTCCAAATTCCACTCCATTCCATTTCACATTCCATTCCATTCCATTCCATTGCATTCCACTTTCCATTCAATTCCATTACACATTCCCTTCTATTCCATTCCGTGTTCTATTTCTTTCAATTCCACGTTCCATTCCATGTTCCATTCCACATTCCATTCCACGTCGCATTCGACGTTCCATTCCAATCCATTCCATGTTCCATTCCACATTTCTTTCCATTCCATTACATATTCCATTCCACATTCCTTTCTGCTTCATTCCATATTCCATTCCACATTCCGTTGCGCTCCATTCCACATTCTATTACATTCCATTTCAAATTACATTCCATTTCATTCCATTCCACATTACACTCCATTCCAATCGACTGCATTCTCTTCCACGTTGCTTTCCATTTCATTCCACGTTCCTTTCCATTCCATTACGCATCCCACTCCAAATTCCATCCCACATTCCATTCCATTCCATTCGACATTCCATTCCATTCCATTCCTCTCCATTCCTCATTCAATTCCATTCCACATTCCATTCCACATTCCATTCCATTGAATTTCACATTCCTTACAATTCCAATCCATTCCATTCCACATTCCATTCCATTCCATTCGTTATTCTATTCCATTCCATTCCACATTGCATTCCATTGCATACCAATTTCATTCCATTCTATTCCATATCCCATTGCAAATTCCATTCCATTGCATTCCACATTAAATTCCTGTTTCCATTCCATTCCATTCCACATTCCATTCCAAATTCCATTCCATTCCATACCACATTCCATTCTACATACCAGTCCATTATATTCCACTTTCCATTCCATTCCATACCTTTCCACATTCCATTCAATTCAATTCCACCTTCCATTCCATTCCATTCCATTCCACTTTGCATTCCATTGCATTCCACATTCCATTCCACATTCCATTGCACGCTCCATTCCACTTTCCATTCCACTATCCATTCCACGTTCCATTCCATGTTACATTCCACATTCCTTTCCACGTTCCATTTCACGTTCCATTCCACGTTCCATTCCACGTTGCATTCCTCGTTACTTTCCACGTTTCATTCCGTGTTCCAATGCACGTTGCATTCCACATTCCATTCCACATTCCATTCCATTCCATTCCACATTCCATTCCATTCCATTCCTCATTCTGTTCCACGTTCCATTCCACGTTCCATTCCATTATATTGTTCATTTCATTCCATATTGCATTCCATTCCATTCCACATTGCATTGCATTGCTTTGAATTCCACATTCCATTGAATTCCATTCCACTTCCCATTCCACATACCATTCCGTTCCATTTCACATTCCATTACAAATTCCATTCCATTACATTCCACTTTTCATTCCAAATTTCATAACATTCCTTTCCACATTCCATTCCACTTTCCATTCAATTGCATTCCATATCCAATTCCATTGCACTTTCCATTCCATTCCATTCCACATTGCATTCCTTTCCATTCCATTCCATTCCACATTGCATTCCACATTCCATTCCATTCCATTCCTCATTCCATTCCATTGTCTTCCACATTCCAATCCATATTCCTTTGAATTCCATTTCACGTTCCTTTAATTTCCATTCCATTCCATTCCCCATTCCTCATTCCATTCCACATTCGATTCCAACTTCCATTCCATTCCATTCCACATTCCATTCCATTCCATTACATATTGCATTCCACATTCCATTCCTTTCCATTCCACATTCCATTCCATTCCATTCCATTCCATATTGCATTCCACATTCCATTCCTTTCCATTCCACATTCCATTCCACATTTCATTCCGTTTCAATCTTTATTTCTTTCCATATCACTTTCCATTCCACTCCATTCCACATTCCATTCCATTCCATTCCACTTTCCATTCCATCCCTCTCCATTCCCCATTGCAGTCCACATTCCAGGCCATTCCAGTAAACATTCCGTTCCACATGACATTTCATTCCATTTCACCTTCCATTCCATTCCATTCCATTGCATTCCACATTCCATTCCATTCCATTGCATTCCACATTCCATTCCACTCCATTCCAAATTCCATTCCATTCCATTCCACATTCCATTCCACATTCCCATCCATTCTATTCTACATTCCATTCCTTTCCATTGCATTCCTTTCCACATTCCATTCCATTCCATCCATTCCATATTCCATTCTATTCCATTCCACATTGCATTCCATTCCACATTCCATTGCATTCCATTCCACATTCCATTCCATTCCATTTCACATTCCATTCCACTTTCCTTTCCATTCCATTTCACGTTCCATTCCATTCCACTCCATTCCATTTCACATTTCATTCCATTCCGTTACACATTCCCTTCCATTCCATTCCATGTTCCAGTTCTTTCAATTCCACTTTCAATTCCACCTTCCATTCCACGTTCCATTCCACCTTTCATTCCATTCCATTACATATTCCATTCCACATTCCATTCTTTTTCATTCCACATTCCGTTCCACATTCCATTGCGTTCCTTTCCGCATTATATTCCATTCAATTTCAAATTTCATTCCATTTCATTCCATTCCAAATTCCATTCCATTCAATTCCCCTGCATTCCCTTCCACCTGGTTTTCATTTGCATTCCACATTCCATTCCATTACATTACGCATTCCACTCTGAATTTCATCCCACATTCCATTCCATTCCATTGCACATTCCTTTCCATTCCATTCCTTTCCATTCCTCATTCCATTGCATTCCATTCCACATTCCATTCCACATTCCATTGCATTCAATTTCACATTCAATACAATTCCAATCCATTCCACATTCCATTCCATATTCCATTCCTTTCCATTCCACATTCCATTCCATTCCATTCCAGTGTCCATTCCATTCCACTTTCCATTTCACATTGCATTCCGTTTCATTCCACATTCCATTCCACATTTCATTTTACATTCCATTCCACTTTCCATTGCACTTTCCATTCCATTCCATAACACATTCCATTCCATTGCATTCCACATTCCATTCCATTCCATTTCACATTCCACATTCCATTCCACTTTCTATTCCACGTTACATTCCTCATTCCGTTCCACGTTGCATTCCTTTCCATTCTACGTTCCATTACACATTCCATTCCATTACATTCCACTTTCCATTCCAGGTTCCATTGCATTCCATTCGACGTTCCATTCCACATTCTATTCCATTCCATTCCACATTCCATTCTGTTCCATTCCACATTCTATTCCGCATTGCTTTCCATTCCATTCCACATTCCATTCAATTCCATTCCACTTTCCATTCCATTCGATTCCACATTGCATGCCACATTCCATTCTGTGCCATTCCGGTTTCCATTCCGCATTCTATTTCATTCAAATCCACATTCCATTCGATTCAATACCATTCCAGTCCACATTCCACTCCATTCAATACCATTACACATTCCATTCCATTCCATTCTACATTCCATTGCATTCCATTCCACATTCCATTCCATTCCATTCCACATTCCATTCCATTCCATTCCATAACACTCCAAATACCATTCCATTCCATTCCATTACAAATTCCTCCCCATGCCATTCCACATTCCTTTCCATTCTATTCCACTTCACATTCCATTCCATTCCACGTTCTATTCCACGTTCCATTCCAGTTTCCGTTCCACTTTCCATTCCCTTACATTCCACTTTCAGTTCTACGTTCCATTCCATCTTCCATTCCATGTTGCTTTCCATTCTATTCCACTTTCCATTCCACTTTCAATTCCACTTTCCCTTCCATTCCATTCCACCTTCCAATCCACGTTCCAGTCCATATTCCATTCCATGCCATTCTGCATTTTTTTCATCACATTCCACATTCCATTTCACAGTCCATTATATTCCACTCCACATTCCATTCCTAATTCCATTCCACTCACTTCCACTTTGCATTGCAGATAGCATTCCATTCCTTTCCACATTGCATTCCATTCTTTTCAAGATTCCATTCCATTCAATTCCACATTCCTTTCTGGTCCATTCCATATTGCATTCCATTCCTTTGAATTCCACATTCCATTCCAAATTCCATTCCACATTCCATTTGATTCCATTCCACATTCCATTCAATTCCATTCCACATTCCATTCCATTCCATTCCATTCCATTCCACTCCATTCCATTCCACGTTCCATTCCATTAAATTCCACATTCCATTCTACATTGCTTTCCATTCCATTCCATTTTCCATTCCATCAAATTCCACATTCCATTCTACATTGCTTTCCATTCCATTACATTTTCCATTCCACATTGCATTCCATTCCATTCCACATTACATTCCATTCTATTCGTCATTCCATTCCTCATTACATTCCATTCTATTCCTCATTCCATTCCACATTACATTCCATTCCATTCCACATTCCATTCCATTCAATATTCCATTCCATTCCAATACACATTGCATTTCATTCCATTCCATTCTGAATTCCATTCCACATTCTATTCCATTCTACTTTCCATTACACTCTCCATTCCATTTCATTCCACATCCCTTTATGCATTCCATTCCATTCCATTCCATTCCACATTCCATTCCGGAGCCCATTCCACTTTCCATTCCACATTCCATTCCACATTCCACTCCGTTGCATTCCAGATTTCATTCCTCATTCCATTCCATTCCATTCCACATTTCATTACACATTGCATTCCATTCCTGCCCACATCCCATTCCACATTCCATTCCATTCATTTCCAAATTCCATTCCATTTCATTACACATTCTGTTCCACATTTCATTCCACATCCAATTCCATTCCATTCCACGTTGCATTCCACAATCCATTCCACATTCCATTGCACATTCCATTCCACATTTCATTACATTCCATGCCACATTCCATTCCACATTCCATTACATTCCATTCCACATTCCATTCCACATTCCTTTCCACTTTCCATTCTCATTCCACTGCATTTCATTCCACATTACATTCCACATTCCATTGCATTCCAATTCACTTTCCATTCCACATTCCATTCCATTCCATTCCATTCCATTCCACATTCCATTCCGCAGTCCATTCCATTCCTTTCCACTTTCCATTCCATTGCAATCCACTTTCCATTCCACATTTCGTTCCATTCCATTCCACATTCCTTTCCACATTCCATTTCACATTCCATTCCATTCCATTCCGCATTCCATTTCATTCCATTCCATTCCATTCGACATTCCATCCCAATGTGCATTAAATTCCATTCCACATTCCATTGCTTTCCATTCCGCATTCCATTCCATTCCAATCCACATTTCATTCAATTCCATTGCAAATTCCATTCCACAACCCATTCCATAACATTCCACATTCCATTACATTGCATTCCTTTCCATTCCACATTCCATTCCATTCCAATCCACATTTCATTCCACATTTCGTTCCATTCCATTGCACATTCCATTCCACATTCCATTCCACAACCCATTCCATAACATTCCACATTCCATTACATTCCATTCCATTGAATTCCACGTTCCATTCCATTTTCCATTCCATTCCATTAAACTTTCCATTCCACACTGAATTCCACATTGCACTCCATATTCCATTCCATTTCATTCCACACTTAATACCACATTCTATCCCATGTTCAATTCCACATTCCATTCCCCGTTCCATTAGACCTTATTTTCCACGTTCAATTCCATAGAATTTCATCCTCCTTTCCACATTCCATTCCATTCCATCACAAGTTCCATTCCACATACCATTCCACTTTCCATTCAATTCCATTCCCCGTTCCATTCCATGTTCCATTCCATTCCATTCCACATTCCATTCCACATTGCAATGAATTCCATTCCATGTTCCATTCCATATTCCTTTGCATTCCATTCCAAGTTCTATTCCACACTCCATTCCACATTCCATTCCACATTCTATTAATTTCTATTCCACATTCCATTTCACAAGCAATCCTGCATTCCAGTCCACATTCCATTCCACATTCCATTCCATTCAATTCCAAACTCCATTCCACATTCCATTCTACATTCCATTCCATTCCATTCCACATTCCATTCCACATTCCATTCCACATTCCATTCCACTTTCCATTCCATGTTCCATTCGATTTCATTCCATGTTTGATTCCACATTCCATTCCATTTCATTAAACTTTCCATTCCACATTCCATTCCACATTATATTCTGTTGCATTCCACATTCCATTCCATTCCGTTCCACATTTCTTTCCATTGCACTCCACATTTCATTCGACATTCCCTTCCATTCCATTCCATATTCTATTCCAAGTTCCATTGCATTCATATCCGCATTCCGTTGCACGTTTCATTCCACATTCCATTCCACATTCCATTCCACATTTCATTCCGTAACATTCCGCATTCCATTCAACATTCCATTCCACAATCCAATCCATTCCATTCCGCATTCCATTCCACATTGCATTCCATTACATTCCACATTCCATTTTCATTCCATTGCATTACATTCCACATTCCATTTAAAATTCCATTCCATTCCATTTCACATTTCATACCACATTACATTCCATTGCATTCCACATTGCATTCCACATTCCATTCCAGGTTCCTTTCCACCTTTCATTCCAGATTCCATTCCATTCCATTCCACGTTCCATTCCATTCCATTCGACGTTCCTTTTCATTCCGTTCCACATTCCTTTCCACATTCCATTTCACACTCCTTTCCACATTCTATTTCTCTTTCCATTCCATTCCATTCCATTACACATTCCATTCCATTCCATTCCACATTCCTTTCCATTCCATTCCACATTCCTTTCTACATTCCATTCCACATTCCATTCCACTCCATTCTATTCCACATTCCATTCCATTCAATTGCACAGTCCATTCCACATTCCATTCCAAGTTCCATTCCATTGTATTCCACATTCCAATCCTTTCCATTCCGCAATGCATTCCATTCCACTCTATTCCACATTCCATTCCATTCCATTAAACAATCAATTCCATGTACCATTCCACATTCCATTCCACGTTCCATTCCATTCCATTCCACATTCCAGTACATTCCCTTCCACATTCCAATCCTTTCCATCCAACATCCCATTCCACATTCTACCACATTCCATTCCAAGTTGCATCGCATTCTTTTCCACGTCCCATTCCGCATTCCATTCCACATTACATTCGACGTTCCAAACCAATCTATTTCACGTTCCTTAACATTCCATTACACGTTCCATTCCCCTTTTCATTCCCCCTTCCTTTCCACGTTGCAGTACAGGTTGCATTCCATTCCATTCCACATTGTAATCCATGATCCATTCCATTCCATTCCACATTCCATTGCATTCAATTCCACATTCCATGCCATTCAATTCCACATTACCTTCCATTCCATTCTACATTCCATTCCAAGTTCTAGTCAACGTTCCATTCCACGTTGCATTCCACACTCCATTCCATTCCATTCTATTCCACATTCCGTTACACATTCCACTCCATTCCATTCCACTTTCCATTCCAAATTCCATTCCATTCAACTCCATTCCATAACACATTGCATTCCATTCCATTCCTTTCCACATTCTATTCCATTCCACATTCCAATCCTCATTCCATTCAATTCCATTAAACATTCCATTGTGCATTCCTTTTCATTCCATTCCACATTCCATTCCACTCCATTCCACATTGCATTCCACATTCCATTCCATTCCACTCCGCTTTCCATTCCATTCCATTCCAGGTTCCATTCCATTGCATGCTCCCATCCATTCCATTCCACGTTGCATTCGGCATTCCATTCCATTCGATTCCACTTTCCATTGCATTCCATTCCACGTTCCATTTCATTCCATTCCACATTCCATTCCACATTCCATTTTACATTACATTCCACATTCCATTTCACATTCCATTCCACATTCCATTTCACATTTTATTCCATTCCATATTCCATTCCATTCCGTCCACATGCCATTCAATTGCATTCCACATTCCATTCCTTTCCACATTCCATTACCCATTCAATTCCATTCCATTCCGTTCCACATTCCATTCAATTCCATTCAACATAGCATTCTTTATTCCAATCCACATTTCTTTTCACATTCCATTCCACATTCCATTCCACGTTCCATTCCATTCCATTCCACATTCAATTCCTTTCAGTTCTTCATTTCATTCCATTCCATTGCACATTACATTCCATTCCGTTGAATTCCACATTCCATTCCATTCCACATTCCATTTCACATTCCATTCTTCATTCCATTCCATTCTATTCCACATTCAATTCCATTCTATTCTGCATTCCATTCCACATGCCATTCCACTTTCAATTCCATTCCATTCCACATTCCATTCCTTTGCATTCCACATTATATTCCATTCCATTCCACGTTCCATTCCATTCACTCCATTACATTTCATTCCACATTCCATTGAATTCCATTCCATTCCACAATCCATTCCACATTCCATTACCCATTCAATTCTATTCCATTCCATTCTACATTCCATTCCATTCCATTCAACATTGCATTCCTTATTCCAATCCACATTCCTTTTCACATTCCATTCCACATTCCATTCCACGTTCCATTCCATTCCATTCCACATTCAATTCCATTCAATTCTATATTTCATTCCATTCCTTTGCACATTCCATTCCATTCCATTGAATTCCACATTCCATTCCATTCCACATTTCATTCTTCATTCCATTCCATTCTATTCCACATTCAATTCGATTCTATTCCACATTCCATTCCACATGCCATTCCACTTTCCATTCCATTCCATTCTGCATTCCATTCCTTTGCATTTCACATTCTATTCCATTCCATTCCACGTTCCATTCCATTCCACTCCATTACATTTCATTCCACATTCCTTTGAATTCCATTCCATTCCATTCCATTCCACATTTCATTACACATTGCATTCCATTCCTGTCCACATCCCATTCCACATTCCATTCCATTCATTTCCAAATTCCATTCAATTCCATTTCACATTCCTTTCCATTTCATTCCACATTCCATTCAATTCCATTCTACATTCCATTCCATTCCATTGCACATTCCGTGTCATTCCTTTCCGCATTCCATTCCATTCCATTCCACCTTCCATTTCAAATTCCATTCTATTCCATTCCATATTCCTTTCCATTCCATTCCACATTCCACTCCACATTCCATCCCATTACCTTCTGCATTCCATTCCACATTCCATTCCATTCCGTTCCACATTCAATTCCTTTCGGTTGCATATTCCATTATATTCCATTGCATTCCCCATTCTATTCCACATTCCATTCCACATTCCTTTCCACATTCCATACCATTCCATTCCATATTCTATTCCACATTCCATTACATTCCATATTCTATTCCACATTCCATTCCACATTCCCTTCCATTCCATGCCATGTTCCCTTGCACATTCCATTCCACATTCCATTCCACATTGCATTACACTTTCATTTCCATTCCATTCAACATACCATTCCACAATGCATTTCACATTTCATTCCACTTTTCATTGCATTTCATTCCGCATGTCATTCCATTTCACGTTCCATTCCATGTTCCATTCCACGTTTCACACCACGTTCCATTCCAATCCATTCCACGTTCCATTCCATAATCCTTTCCATTCCATTCTACTTTCCATTAGGCATTATATTCCACATTACATTCCATATTTCATTCCTTTGCCTTACACATTCCATTCCACAATACATTCCACATTCCATTTCAGTCCATTCCACATTCCATTGCATTTCGTTCCACATTTCATTCCATTCCATTCCACATTCCATTCCCTATTCCACTCCATTCTATTCCACATTCCATTGCACATTACATTCCGCATTCCATTCCCTTCCATTCCACGTTCCATTCCATTCCATTCCACATTGCATTCCGCATTCCATTCCGTTCCGTTACACATTCCATTCCACAATTCAGTCCACAATACATTCCACATTCTATTCCACATTCCAACCACATTCCATTCCATTCGTTTCCTCATTCCTTTCCGCAATCCATTCCATTCCATTCCACATTCCATTCTCCTTTCCATTACACGTCCCTTGCCATTCCATTCCACGTTCCATACCATTCCATTATAGGTTCCATTCCATTGTATGCTCCCATCCATTCCATTCCACGTTGCATTTGGCATTCCATTCCATTCCATTCCGGGTTCCATTGCATTCCTTTCCACGTTCCATTTCATTCCATTCCACATTCCATTCCACATTCCATTCTTCGTTCCATTCTATTCCACATTCAATTCGATTCTATTCCACATTCCTTTCCACATCCCATTCTACATGCCATTCCAGTTTCCATTCCATTCCAATCCACATTCCATTCCTTTGAATTCCACTTTCTATTCCATTCCATTCCACGTTCCATTCCATTCCACTCCATTACATTTCATTCCACGTTCCATTGAATTCCTTTCCATTCCACAATCCATTCCACATTCCATTCCATAGCATTCCACAATCCATTCCACATGGTATTCCATTCCATTCAATTTCATTCCACATTCCTTTCCATTTCATTCCACGTTCCATTCAATTCCATTCTACATTCCATTACATTCCATTCCACATTCCGTGTCATTCCATTCCGCATTCCATTCCATTCCGTTCCACCTTCCAATTCACATTCCATTCTATTCCTTTCCACTTTCCATTCCATTCCATGCAATGTTCCCTTGCACATTCCATTCCACATTCCATTCCACATTGCATCACACATTCGTTTCCATTCCTTTCATCATGCCATTCCACAATCCATTTCACATTTCTTTCCACTTTTCATTGCATTCCATTCTGCATGTCATTCCATTCCACGTTCCCTTCCATGTTCCATTCCACGTTCCACACCACGTTCCATTGCAATCCATTCCACGTTCCATTCCACATTCCATTCCATTTCATTCGACTTTCCATTACGCATTATATTCCACATTACATTCCGCATTTCATTCCTTTGACTTACACATGCCATTCCACAATACATTCCATATTCCATTCCATTCCATTCCACTTTGCATTCCACATTCCATTGCATTCCGTTCCACATTCCATTGCATTCCATTCCACATTCCATTCCATATTCCACTCCATCCCACATTCCATTCCATATTCCACTCCATCCTATTCCACATTCCATTGCACATTACATTCCACGTTGCATTCCATTCCATTCCACATTCCTTTCCACATTCCATTCCATTTCATTCCACATTCCATTCCGCATTCCATTCCGTTCCGTTACACATTCCATTCCACAATTCAGTCTACAATACTTTCCACATTCTATTCCACATTACAACCACATTCCATCCCATTCCATTCCTCATTTCTTTCCGCAATCCATTCCATTCAATTCCACTTTCCATTCCACTTTCCATTACACGTCCCATACCATTTCATTCCACGTTCCATCCCATTCCATTATAGGTTCCATTCCATTGCATGCTCCCATCCATTCCATTCCACGTTGCATTCGGCTATCCATTCCATTCCGTTCCATTGCATTCCATTACACGTTCCATTTCATTCCATTCCATTTTCCACTCCGCATTCCATTTTACTTTCCATTCCACATTCAATTCCACATTACATTCCACATTCCATTGTTTGTTCCATTCCATTCCATTCTATTCCACATTCAATTGAATTCCATTCCACATTCCATTCCACATTCCATTCCACATGCCATTCCACTTTCCATTCCATTCCATTCCACATTCCATTCCATTGAATTCCACATTTTATTCCATTCCATTCCACGTTCCATTCCATTCCAATCCATTACATTTCATTCCACATTCCATTCCATTGCATTCCATTCCACAATCCATTCCACATTCCATTCCATAGCATTCCACATTCCATTCCACATTGCATTCCATTCCATTCAATTTCATTCCACATTCCTTTCCATTTAATTCTACATTCGATTCAATTCCATTCCACATACCTTTCCATTCCATTCCACATTCCATGTCCTTCCATTCCGCATTCCATTCCATTCATTTCCACTTTCCATTTCACATTCCATTCTATTCCATTCCACATTCCATTCCATTCCATTCCACATTCCACTCCACCTTCCATTCCATTACCTTCTACATTCCATTCCACATTTCATTCCATTCCGTTCCATATTCGATTCCTTTCGGTAGCATATTCCATGATATTCCATTCCATTCTCCATTCTATTCCACATTCTATTCCACATTCCATCCCACTTTCCATCCCATTCCATTCCAAATACGATTCAACATTCCATTCCATTCAATTCCACATTAATTTCCATTCCGTTCCACAATCCATTTCATGCCATTCCATTCCATTCTATTCCACATTCCATTCCGTTCCTTTCCATTCCATTTTCCATTCCATTTCATTCCAGAATCCTTTCCATTCCGTTCCACATTCCATTCAATTCCATTCCATTTGACATTCCATTCCGTTTCATTGAATTCCACATTCCATTCCTCTCCAGTCAATTCCACATTCCATTCCAAATTCAATTACACATTCTATTCCACTCGATTTCTCATTCCATTCCACTTTCCATTCCTCATTCCATTCCACCTCATTCCACATTCCATTCCACATTGCATCCCATTCCATTACATATTCCGTTCCACAATGTTTTCCATTCCATTCCACATTCCATTCCATTCCATCTTCCGTTCCACGTTCCATTCCATTCCATTCCACCTTCCATTCCACGTTCCATTACACGTTCCATTCCCCGTTCCATTCCACGTTCCATTCCACATTACATTATGTTCCATTCCACATTCCATCACACATTCCATTCCACATTCCATTCCATTCAATTCCACATTCCATTCCACTTCATATTACATTCCATTCCACTTTCCATTCAACATTCCATTCCACTTTCAATTCCATTTCTGTCCACTTTCCATTCCGCATCCCATTGCATTCCATTCCACATTCTATTCCACACTCCATTCCATTCCATTCCACATTCCATTCCATTGCACATTCCATTCCACAATCCATTCCATTCCATTCCTCATTCCATTGCACGTTCCGCTCCACATTCCATTCCACATTCCATTCCATTCCATTCCAGCTTCCATTCCACCTTCCATTCCAAACTCCAATTTACATTCCATTCCACTTTCCATTCCACATTCCATTACACGTTCCATTCCACGTTCCATTCCTTTCCACTTTCCATTGCATTGCGTTCCATTCCACATTCCATTCCATTTCATTCTATTCCATTGCATTCCATTCCACATTCCATTCCATTCTAATCGTCTCCACATACCACTCCATTCCATTCCTCATTCTATTCAATTCCATTCCACATTCCAATCCATTCCATTGCACATTACTTTTCTTTCCATTCCATTCCATTCAACATTCCATACCACTCCATTGCATTACACATTCCATTCCTTTCCATTGCACGTCCCATTCCATTCCATTCCAGAATCCATTCCATTCCATGCGACCTTTCATTCCTCGTTCCATTCCAATTTCAATTCCACATTCCATTCCTTGTTTCATTGCACGCATCATTCCACTCCATTGCACATTACATTGCACATTTCATTCCACCTTCCATTCCACATTTCACTTCACTCCTTTCCACATTCCACTCCATTCCATTCCAAATTCTATTCCACGTTCTATTATTTCCACATTCCATTCCATTACATTACATATACCATTCCGTTCCAATCGACATTCCATTCCATTCCATTCCACTCCACACTCCATTCAATTCCATCCCATTCCATTCCACATTCCATTCAATTCCATTCCACGTTCCACTCGATTCAATTCCACATTCCATTTCATTCCATTCCACATTCCATTCCATTTCAATCCTCTCCCCTTTCCATTCCATTCCATTACATAATCCATTCCATTCCATTCCAACTTCCATTCCGCGTTCTATTCCACATTCCATTACATTTCATTCTATTCCATTGCATTCCAATCCTCATTCCATTCCATTACATTCGACTCCGCATTCCATTCCACATTAAATTTTATTTCATTCCACATTCCATTCCACTCGTTTCTATTCCATTCCCCTCCACATTCCACTTCATTCCATTCCACATTCCTTTCCACTGTCCATTACAAATTCATTTCCATGCCATTCCACATTGCACCCTTCCATTGGATTCCATTCCAAATTCCATTCCATTCCACTCCACATTCCACTTTAAATTCCACATTCCATTCCACATTCCATTGCATTTCATACCAAATTCCATTCCATTCCATTCCACATTCCATTTCATTCCATTCCACATTCAATTCCATTCCATTTCACATTCCATTCTGTTCCATTCCACATTCCTTTCCGCATTGCATTCCATATTCCATTCAACATTCCAATCCACACTCCATTCCACATTCCATTCCACAATCTATTCCGAACCATTCCACAATCCTTTCCACATTTCATTCCACATTCCATTCCATTACATTCCACATTCCATTCCACATTCCATTCCATTGCATTTCACATTCCATTCCGTTTCATTCCACATTCCTTTCCACATTACATTCCGCATTCCATTTCACATTCCGTTCCACATTCCATTCTACATTCCATTCCATTCCATTCCACAGTCCATTTCATATTCCATTCCGTTCCATTCCACGTTCATTCCACATTCCATTCCACTTTCCATTCCACATTCCATTCAATTCCTTTCCACATTCCATTCCATTCTATTACATTCCACATTCCTTTTCATATTGCATTCCACATTCCATTCCATTCCTTCCCACATTCCATTCCACATTCCATTAAACGTTCCATTCCTCTCCATTCCACTTTCCATTGCACGTTGCGTTCCACGTCCAATTCCATTCCATTCCACGTTCAATTCCACGGTCAGTTCCTTATATTTAACGTTCCATGCTACATTCCATTCCACATTCTATTCCACTTTCCATTCCATCCATTCAACATTCCAATCCACACTCCATTCCACATTCCATTCCACATTCCATTCCGTACCATTCCACATTCCATTCCAGATTCCATTCCATTCCATTCCACATTCCATTCCAGATTCCATTCCACAACACATTCCACATTCCATTTCATTCAATTCCACATTCCATTCCATTGCATTCCAGATTCCATTTCACATTCCATTCCACGTTACATTCCACATTAAATTGCACACTCCATTCCACATTCAGTTCCACATTTCATTCCGTTCCATTCCACATACCTTTCCAGATTCCATTCCACAACCCATTCCATTCCATTCCACATTCCATTCCATTCCATTCTATTCCACTTCCCTTTCCGTTCCATTCCACATTCATTTCCACATTCCATTCCATCGTCCATTACACATTCCATTCCATTCCATTCCACATACCATTCCATTCCATTTCACATACCATTCCATTCCATTTCACATTCCATTCTGTTCCTTTCCACATTCCTTTCCACATTCCTTTCCGCATTGCATTCCACATTCCATTTAACATTCCAATCCACACTCCATTCCCCATTCCCTTCCACAATCCATTCCGTACCATTCCACATTCCTTTCCACATTCTATTCCACAATCCTTTCCATTCCATTCCACATTCCATTCCACATTCCATTCCATTGCATTTCAGATTCCATTCCGTTCCATCCCAGATTCCTTTCCACATTACATTCCGCATTCCATTCCACATTACATTCCACAATCCATTCCAATCCATTCCATAGTCCATTTCATATTCCATTCCGTTCCATTCCACGTTCATTCCACATTCCATTCCACATTCCATTCCACATTCCGTTCCTTTCCATTCCATTCCACATTCCTTTTCACCTTCCATTCCACATTCCATTCCATTCCTTTCCACATTCCATTCCACATTCCATGAAACGTTCCATTCCTCTCCATTCCACTTTCCATTGCACGTTCCATTCCACGTCCAATTGCATTCCATTCCACGTTCAATTCTACAGTCAATTCCTTACATTTCACATTCCATGCTACATTCCATTGCACATTCTATTCCACTTTCCATTCCATCCATTCCACATTCCATTCCACACTCCATTCCACATTCCATTCCACATTCCATTCCATTCCATTCCACATTCCATTCCATATTCCATTCCATTCCATTCCAGATTCCATTCCACAACCCATTCCACATTCCATTCCGTTCAATTCCACATTCCATTCCATTGCATTCCAGATTCCATTTCACATTCCGTTCCACATTACATTCCACATTCAATTGCACACTCCATTCCACATTCCGTTCCACATTTCATTCCGTTCCATTCCACATACCTTTCCAGATTCCATTCCACAACCCATTACATTCCATTCTACATTCCATTCCATTCCATTCCATTCCACATCCCATTCCACATTCCATTCCATTCCATTTCACATTCCATTCCATTCAATTCCACATTCCTTTTCACATTCCATTCCACATTCTGTTCCACAATCCAATCCATTCAATTTCACATTCCATTCCGTTCCATTCCACATTCATTTCCACATTCCATTCCACTGTCCATTACACATTCCATTCCACATTCCATTCCACATTCCAATCTAGTCCTTAGAATGTTCCATTCCGTTCCATTCCGCATTCCTTTGCACATTCCATCCAACATTCCATTCCACATTCCATTCCACATTCTGTTCCACATTCCATTCTACATTCCTTTCCACAGTCCATTCCATTTCATTTCATTCCACATTCTATTTCTTTCCATTCCACGTTACATTCAATGTACCTGTCCACGTTCCTTTCCAAGTTCCATTCCACGTTACACTCCATTCCATTCCACGTTGCATTCCAGGTTCCATTCCACATTCCAATTCACATTCCATTGCACGTTCCATTCCATTCCATTCCACGATTCATTACACATTCCATTCCATTCCATTCCACGTTCCATTCCGCATTCCATTGCACATTCCATTTCCACATTCCATTCCACATTCCGTTCCATTTCATTTCATTCCATTCCACATTCCATTATACCTTCCATTTCACATTGCATTCCACATTCCGTTCCATTCCAATTCACATTGCACTCCTTTCCATTCCATGTTCCTTTCCATTCCACATTCCATTCCTTTCCATTCCACATTCCTTTTCATTGCATTCCACATTCCTTTCCACAATGCATTACAATCCATTCCATTCCACATTCATTTCCATTCCATTCCACATTCCATTCAACATTCCATTCCATTCCATTCGACATTCCATTCCATTCCATTCCACATCCCATAACTTTCCATTCCACATCCCATTCCGCATTCCATTCCTCGTTCCATTCCACGTTCCATTCCATTCCACATTCCACTGCATTCCATTCCTTTCCACATTCCATTCAACATTGCATTCCATTACATTCTATTCCATTGCATTCCATTCTATTCCACGTTCCATTCCACATTCCATTCCACATTCCATTCAACGTTCCTTTCCATTACACATTCCATTGCATTCCATTGCATTCCACATTCCATTCCATATTGCATTCCATTTCGTTCTATCCCATTGCATTCCATTCCACATTCCAATCCTTTCCAATCCTCTCCACATTCCATTCCATTCCATTCCACATTTGATTCTATTCCATTCCAAATTCCAATCCATTTCGTTGCACATTCCATTCCATTCCACATTCCATACCGTTACATTGCATTCCACATTACATTCCTTTCCATTACAAATTCCATTCCTTTCCATTCCACCATCCATTCCATTCCATTTCACAATCCATTCCTTTCCATTCCACCTTCCATTCCACGGTCCATTCCACATTACCTTACATTACATTCTATTCCATTGCACTCCATTCCACGTTCCATTCCATTCCATTCCATTCCACATTCCATTCCACATTCCATTCCATACCATTCCACATTCCGTTTCGCATTCCATTGCATTCCTCTCAACATTCCATTCCACATTCCGTTGCACATTCCATTCCACATTCCATTCCATATTCCATTCCATTCCATTCCACATTCCATTTAATTCAAATCCACATTCCATTCCACATTTCATTCCATTGCATTCCACATTCCATTCCACATTCCATTCCATGTTGCATTCCATTCCACATTTCATTCCATTGCATTCCACATTCCATTCAACATTCTTTTCCATATTACATTCAATTCCATTCCACATTGCATTCCACATTCCATTACATTCCATTCCACATTCCAATCCACGTTCCATTCAACATTCCATTCCACATTCCATTCCATGTTGCGTTCCATTCCGTTCCACGTTGCATTCCAAGTTCCATTTCTTTCCATTCCACGTTCCATTACTCATTCCATTGCACTTTCCATTGTACCTTCCATTCCACTATGCATTCCCCGTTCCATTCCAAAATCCTTTCCATTCCATTCCACATTCCATTCCACATTCCTTTTCACATTTCTTTCCATTCCATTTCACATTCCATTTCACATTCCATTCCCCAATCCATTGCATTCCAATCGACAATCATTTCCATTTCATTTGACATTCGATTCCACGTTCCGTGCAATTCAATTCCATATTCCACTCCACACCGTTCCATATTCCATTCCACATTCCATTCAACATTCCATTTAATACTCCATTCCACATTCCATTCCATTCCATTCCACATTCCTTATCACATTCCGTTTCACATTCCATTCCACATTCCATTCCATTCCATTCCAAATTCCATTCCACATTCCTTTCCATTGCATTCAGCTTTGCATTCCATTCCATCTGACATTCCATTCCACGTTTCATTCCATTACATTCCACATTCCATTCCATTCCGTTCCACATTCCATTCCACATTCCATTTCATTCCATTCCACATTCCATTCCATTCCACTCCACATTCCATTCCACAAAGTTTTCCACATTCCATTCCATTGCATTCAACATTCCATTCCATTCCATTCCACATTCCATTCCTCATTCCATTCCTTTCCTTTCAACATTCCATTCCACATTACATTCCATTCCATTCCAGTTTTCATTCCACGTTCCTTTCCATGTTCCATTGCACGATCCATTCCACGTTCCGTTCCATGTTCCATTCAACGTTCCATTGCATTCCAATCCACATTCCACTGCACAATCCAATCAATTCCTTTCCACATTCCATTCCACATTCCATTTCACATTCCATTCCACATTCCAATCCATTCCATTCCAATTTCCATTCCACGTTTCATTCCATTCCATTCCACGATCCATTTCATTCAATTCCACTTTCCATTACACATTCCCTTCCACATTCCATTTCACTATCCATTTCTTTCCATTCCACTTTCCATTCCACATTCCCTTCCACATTCCATTTCACAATGCATTCTACATTCCATTTCAATTTCCATTCCATTCCACTCCATTGCATTACACATTCCATTCTATTCTAATTCTCATTCCAATACATTCCACTCCACGTTCCATTCCGTTCCACATTCCATTCCATTCCGTTCCACTTTCCATTCCATTCCATTCCACATTCCATTCCATTCCATTCCACATTCCCTTCCACATTTCTTTCCATTCCATCCCATTCCACATTCCTTTCCATTCCATTCCATTCCACAATACATTCCATTTCATGCCACATTACATTCCACGTTCCATTCAACATTCCATTCCACATTAGAATCCAATCCATTCCAGATTACTTTGTACATTGTATTCCGCATTGCATTCCACTCTCCATTCCATTCCATTCCAGCTTCCATTCCATTCCACTCCACATTCAATTCCATTCCATTCAATTTCTCATTTCTTTACATTACATTGCATTTCACATTCCATTCCATTCCATTCCCTATTAAATTCCATTGCATTCCATTCTGTTCCACATTCCATTCCATTCCACTCTATTCCACAATCCGTTCCATTACATTCCACATTCCATTCAGTTACATTCCACGTTCCATTCCACATTACATTCCACATTCTATTCCACGTTCCATTCCACTTTCCATTCCACTTTCCATTCCATTCCATCTCACATTCCATTACATGTTCCTTTCCGTGCCATTCAACATTCCATTCCACGTTCCTTTCCTTTCCGTTCCACATTCCATTCCACTTTCCATTCCATTGCATTCCACCTTCCATTCCACGTTCCATTCCATGTTCCATTCCACGTTCCATTCCACATACCATTCCACGATCCTTTCCACGTTCCATTCCACATTCCATTCCATTCCATTCCATATTCCATAACATTCCATTCCATTCCACAATCCATTCCATTCCATTCCATATTTCTATCCACATTCCGTTCCACATTCCATTCCGTTCCATTCCACATTCCATTCCACTCTCTAATCCACATTCCATTCCACATTCCATTCCTTTCCATTCCGCCTTGCATTCCAAATTCCATTCCACATTCTATTCCACATTCCATTCTGTTCCATTCCGCATTCCATTCCACATTCTATACCGTTGCATTCCACATTCCATTGCATTCCATTCCGCATTCCTTTCTAAATTCCAATCCATTCCATTCCACATTCCATTTCATTCCATTCCATATTCCATTCCACATTCTATTCCACATTACTTTACACATTCCTTTCCATTCTATTCCAAATTCTATTCCACATTGTATTCCACATTCCCCTCAATTCGATTCCACATTCCATTCCACATTTCACTCAACATTCCATTCCACATTCCATTCCATTCCACTGCACATTCCATTCCACTTTCCATTCCATTCTATTCCACATTCCATTGCACTTTCCTTTTCACATTCCTTTGCATTCCATTGTGCATTCCATTCCATGTGCCATTCCATTGCATTCCACGTTCCATTCCATTGTGTTCCACATTCCATTCCACTTTCCTTTCCATTCCATTACACTTTCCATTCCACATTACATTCCACATTACATTCCACATTACATTCTGTTCCATTCCATGTTACATTCCATATACCATTCCACATTCCATTCCACATTCCATTCCATTGCGTTCTACATTCCATTCCACATTATATTCCATTCCATTCCACAATCCATTCCAAATTCCATTCCACATTCAATTCCACATACCATTCCATTTAAGTCCACATTCCATTCCACTTCCCATTGCATTCCATTCCACATTCGAATCCACAATCCATCTCATTCCATTCCACATTCCATTCCATTCCAAACCACTTTGCATTCCTCATTGCATTCCATTGTATTCCACTTTGTATTCCACATTCCATTCCACATTCCATTCCATTCCATTGCACATTCCATTACACAATCCATTCGATTGCATTCCGCGTTCCATTCCACGTTACATTCCACATTCCACTCCATTCCATTCCAGGTTCCATTCCACATTCCATTTCACATTCCATTCCACATTCCATTCCACATTCCATTCCACGTTCCATTCGACATTGAATTCCACGTTCCATTCATTCCACATTGCATTGCATTCCTTTCCATTCCACATTCCATTCTACATTCCCTTCCATTTCATTCTATTCCATTACTTTGCATTCCACATTCCATTCAATTAAAATCCTCTCCACATTCCATTATATTCCATTCCACATTCTATTCTATTCCATTCCACATTCCAATCCATTCCATTGCACATTCCATTCCACTAAATTCCATTTCATTCCACATTCCACACCATCCCATTTCATTACACATTGTATTCCTTTAAATTGCACTTTCCCTTCCATTCCATTCCACAATTCATTCCATTCCATTCCACCTTCCATTCCATGGTCCATTCCACATTCCATTACGTTTCATTGTATTCCATTGCATTCCATTCCGTATTCCATTCCATTCCATTCCAGTCCACCTTCCATTCCATTTCGTTGCACATTCCATTCTATTCCATTCCACATACCATTGCATTCTCTTACACATTCCATTCCATTCAACATTCTATATCATTCCATGGCATTCCACATTCCATTCCTTTCCATTACACATTCAATTCCGTTCCATTCTTCGTTCCATTCCTTTCCATTTCACAATCCATTCCATTCCATTCTGCCTTTCATTCCACATTCCATTCCAAGTGCCATTCCACGTTGCATTCCACGTTCCATTCCACGTTTCATTCCATTCCATTCCACCTTCCATTCCTTTCCTTTCCACCTTGCATTCCACATTTTATTCCACACCTTTCCACATTCCTTTCCACATTCCATTCCATTCCAGTCCACATACCATTCCATTCCATTCCACATTCCATTCCATTCCATTCCACATTCTATAACATTAAATTCTATTCCATTCCACATTTCATTCCTTTCCACATTCCATTCCACATTCCCTTACATTCCATTACATTCTATTCCACATTCCTTTCTGCATTCTATTAAATTCCTTTCCACATTCCATTCCATTCCATTCCACATTCCATAACTTTCTATTTGACATTCCATTAAACATTCTATTCCCTATTCCATTCCATTCCATTCCGCATTCCATTCCACGTTCCATTCCACATTCCATTCCACATTCCATTCCGTTCCACTTTCCATTCCATGAACCATTCCATTCCATTCCACTTTCCATTCCACATTCAATTCCGCGTTCCATTCCATTCCATTCCAAGTTCTATTCCATGTTCCTCTCCATTCTATTCCACGTTCCATTTCACATTGCATTGCACATACCATTCGACGGTCCATTCCACATTCCATTGAACATTCCTTTCCAACTTCCATTCCACGATCCATTCCATGTTCCATTGCACGTTGCATTCCACGTTCCATTCCACAGTCCGTTCCAATTCATTCCACTTTCCATTCCAGATTCCATTCCACATAACATTATGTTGCATTCCACATTCCGTTCCACATACCAGTCCGCATTCCATACCACATTCCATTCCACATTCCATTCCATTCCATTGCACATTTCATTCCACATTATATTCCATTCCATTCCACATTCCATTCCACATTCCATTCCACATTAAATTCCATTTCACTTCACATTCCATTCCACATCCCATTGCATTCCATTCCACATTCGATTCCACATTCCATTCCATTCCATTCCACAATCCATTCCATTCCAATCTTCTTTCCATTCCACATTACATTCCATTGTATTCCACATTCCATTCCACATTCCATTCTATTCCATTTTACAATCCTTTCCAAAATCCATTCCATCCCATTCTATTCCATTGCACATTCCTTTCCACAATCCATTCCATTCCATTCCTCTTTCCATTCCAAGTTCCATTCCATATTCCATTCTGCATTGCTTTCCCTTCCATTCCAGGTTCCATTCCACCTTCCATTCCAAATTCCAATTCACTTTCAATTCCATGATCCATTACATTTTCCATTCCACGTTCCATTCCACGTTCCATTCCATGTTCCATTCCATTCCACATTCCATTGCATTCCATTCCATTGGACATTCCTTTCCACATTCCATTCCATTTCATTCTATTCCATTGCATTGCATTTCACATAACATTCCATTCCATTCCAATCATCTCCACATTCCATTCCATTCCTTTTCTCATTCTATTCTATTCTATTCCACATTCCAATGCATTCCATTGCACTTTCCTTTCCACTGCATTCCATTCCATTCCACATTCCATACCATTCCATTGCATTACACATTCAATTCCTTTCCATTGCACATTCCATTCCGTTCCATACCACAATCCATTCCATTCCATTCCACCTCCCATTCCACGGTGCATTCCACAGTCCAGTACATTTCATTCTATTCCATTGTATTCAATTCCATATTTCATTCCATTCAATTCCACTCCACATTCCATTCAATCGCATTCCACATTCAATCCTATTCCATTCCAATGCACAATCGATTCCATTCCATTCAACTTTCCGTACCATTCCATGGCATTCCACATTTCATTCCTTTCCATTACACATTCCATTCCTTTCCATTCCAAGTTCCATTACATTCCATTCCACAATCCATTCCATTCCATTCCACCTTTCATTTCGTGTTCCATTTCAAGTTCCATTCCACCACCCATTCCAACTTCCATTCCATGTTTCATTCCATTCCATTCCACATTCCATTCCATTCCATTCCACCTTCCATTCCACATTCCTTTCCACATTCCTTTCCACATTCCATTGCATTCCATTCCAACTTCAATTTCAGATTTCATTCCATTGTATTCCATTCCATTCCATTTTCCTTTCCATTTCATTCCGCATACCATTCCATTCCATTCCACATTCCATTCCATTCCATTCCACATTCTATTCTACTTTCCATTCAATTCAATTTTACTTTCCATTCCACGTTCCATTCCATTCCATTTGTATCCACATTCCATTCCATTCCATTCCACAATCCATTCCACATTCCATTCGACATTCCATTCCACATTCCATTCCACATTCCATTCCATTCCATTCCATCTTCAGTTCCACAATCCATTCCATTGCACTCCATTCAATATTCCATTCCATATTCCATTCCAATCAATTCCACATTCCCTTCCACATTACATTATTTTCCATTCCACATTCCATTCCACATTTTATTCCACATTCCATTCCATTAGATTCCACATTCCATTCCACATTACATTACATTCCACATTCCACTCCACATTCCTTTCCACATTCAATTCCACATTCCATTCCATTTCAGTCAACAATCCATCCCACTGTCCATTCCATTCCATTCCATAATCCATTCCATTCCATTCCATCTTCCATTCCAAGGTACATTCCTCATTCCATCACATTTCATTCTATTCCAGTGCATTCCATTCCAAATTCCATTCCATTCCATTCCACTCCACATTCCATTCCATTCCATTCCACATTCCATTCTATTCCATTCCACATCCCATTCCATTCCATTGAATATTCCATTCAATTACACATTCCACTCCATTGCATTCCATTCCATTCAACATTCCATAGCATTCCATTGCATTGCACATTCCATTCCTTTCCATTCCACGTTCAGTTCCATTCTATTCCACATTCCAATCTGTTCCATTCCACATTCCATTACATTCTATTCCACATTCCATTCCAAATCGCATTCGATGTTCCATTCCACTTTCCATTCTTCTTTCCATTCCACATTCCATTCCATATTCCATTCCATTCCATTCCACAATCCATTCCATTCCATTCTACCTTCCATTCCTCGTTCCATTCCAAGATCCATTCCATGTTCCATTCCACGTTTCATTCCAATTTTCCTTCCATTCCATTACACATTTCATTCCATTCCATTCCACCTTCCATTCCACATTGCACTCCACTGCTTTCCACATTCCTTTCCACATTCCATTCCATTGCATTCCAACTTCAATTCCACATTCCATTCAATTGCATTCCACATTCCTTTCCGTTGCAATCCACATACCATTCAACTCCATTCCATTCCATTCCATTCCATTCCTTCTACATTCCATTCAATTCCATTCCACACCTTCCACATTCCATTTGATGCCATTCCACATTCCATTCCGTTCAATTCCACATTCCATTCTCTTGCATTCCACATTCCATTCTCTTGCATTCCACATTCCATGCCATTCAATTCCACATTTTATTCCACGTTCCATTCCCTTCAATTCCACTTTCCGTTCCATATTCCATTCCATTCCATTCCATTCCACATTCCATTCCATTCCATTCTACAATCCATTCCACATTCCATTCCACATTCCATTCCATTCCATTCCATCTTCAATTCTACATTCCATTCCATTCCATTCATCCTTTCATTACATATTCCATTATATTCCATTCCACATTCCATTCCATTCCATACCATTCCTTTCCATTCCATTCCATTCCACATTCCATTCTATTCCATATTACATTCTATTTTACATTCCATTCCAAGTTCCATTCCACTTTCCATACCACGATCCATTCAACATTCCACTCCACATTAAATTAAAAATTCCATTCCAAATTCCATTCCATTGCATTCGAGATTCCATTCCACATTCCATTTCATTCCACTCCACATTCCATTCCATTCCCCTCCACGTTCCATGCCACATTCCATTCCATTCCATTCCACATTCCGTTCCACGTTACATTCCATTCCAATCCACGTTGAATTCCATGTTCCATTCCACATTCCATTTCACATTCAATTGCAAATTCCGTTGCGTTCTATTCCACATTCCATTCCACATTCCATTCCACATTCCATTCCACTCCACATTCCATTCCACATTCCATTCCACTCCATTCAACATTGCATACCACATTCTATAGTATTGCATTCCACATTCCATTCCAAAATACTTTTCGCTTTTCATTATATTCCATTCCACATTCCATTCAACGTTCATTTCCATTTGATTCCACATTCCTTTCCATTTCATTCCTGATTCCATTCCTCATTCCATTTCACATTACTTTCCCCATTCCATTCCACATTCCATTCCCCATTCCATTCCATTAAATTCCACATTCCATTCCACATTCCATTCCACGTTCCATTCCACATTCCATTTCACATTGCATTCCACGTTTCATTCCATTCTCTTCCACACTACTTTCCATTACATTCCACATTCCTTTCCATTCAATTCAATTCCATTCCGCATTCCATATCATTCCTTTTCAATCCACATTCAATTCCTTTCCATTACAGATTCCATTCCATTCTATTCCACATTCAGTTTCATTTCATTCCATTCCATTCTCATTCCATTACACATTACATTGCATTCCATTCCACATTGCATTCCATTCCATTCCACATTTCATTTTACGTTGCATTCCACGTTCCGTTCCGCATTCCATTCCACGTTCAATTCAATGTTCCATTCCACTTTCTATTCCATTCCATTCCAGATTCCTCTGCACATTCCATTCCATTCCATTCCATTCCATATTAAATAGCATATATTACATTCCATTACACAGTACATTCCATTCCACATTCCATTCCACATTCCATTCCAATCCATTCCACATTCTATTCTGTATTTCATTAAATTCCATTACACATTCCATTTTATTCCATTCTACATTCCTTCCATGTTACATTCCACGTTGCATTGCAAGTTCCATTCCACTTTCCATTCCAGCTTCCATTCTGCATTCCATTAAATTCCATTACCCATTCCATTCTATTCCATTCTACATTCCTTCCACGTTACATTCCACGTTGCATTGCAAGTTCCATTCCACTTTCCATTCCAGCTACCATTCCATTCCTCTCGACTTTCCATTCCATTCCATTCCACGATCCATTTAATTCCGTTCCACATTCCATTTCACAATCCATTTCACATTCAATTCCACATTCCATTTCACATTCCATTCTATTCCATTCCATTCAATTTCACTTTCCAATTCTTTCCAATCCACATTCCATTCCTTTGCATTCCACCCTAAATTCCATTCCTTTCCAAATTCCATTACTTTCCATTCCATTCCATTCTATATTCCATACCATTCCATTCCACATTCCATTTTTTGAATACCACATTCCATTCCATTCCTTTCCGCATTCCATACCATTACATTCCTTTCCACATCCCTTTCCACTTTTCATTCCTTTTCATTCCACATTCCATTCCATTAATTTCCACATTCCATTCCCCCTTCCAATCACTGATCCATTCCAGGTTCCGTTCCATTCCATTCCACAATCTATTCCACATTTCATTACATTCCATTCCACGTTCCATTCCAAATTGCATTACATAGCATTCCACGTTCCATTCCACATTCCTTTGCACATTCCATTCCAGTTTCACCCCACATTCCATCCATTAAATTTCACGTTCCATTTCACTTTCCATTCCATTCCATTCCACGTTCCTTTCCACATTCCATTGCATATTCCTTTCCAAGTTCCATTTCACATTCTATTCCATATTCCATTCCATTTTCCATTCCACGTTCCATTCCATGTTCCATTACATTCCACTCCACGTTCCATTCCACTTTCCATTCCATTTCATTCCACATTTCATTCTACATTCCATTCCACATTCCATTCCACATTCCATTCCACTCCTTTCCACAATCCATTCCACGCCATTCCAAATTCCATTTCACATTCCATTCCGTTCCATTCCACATTCCATTCCACGTTCCATTCCATTTCATTCCACATTCCGTTCCACATTCCATTGCATTCCTGTCCACATTACATTCCACTTTCCATTCCAGATTCCATTCCTTTCCATCACACAATCCAATTCACATTCCAATGCATTCCAGTCCACATTCCATTCCACATTCCAATCCACTCCGCATTCCATTCAACTGCAATCCACATTTCATTCCACATTTCATTCCATTACATTCCACATTCCATTCCACTTTCCATTCCATATTCCATTCAGTTCAATTCCACATTCCATTCCACATACCATTCCACGTTTCATTCCACATTTCATTACCAGTTCAATTCTGCATTCCTTTCCATTCCATTTCACAATGCATTCCATTCCATTCGACATTCTTTTGCATTCCACTCCACATTCCATTCCAACTTCCGTTACATTCAATTGCATATTCCCTTCCACACCATTCCTTTTTCCATTCCACATTCCATTTCACATTCCCTTCCACATTCCATTCCATTCCATTCCACATTCCATTCAACATTCCATTCCATTCCGTTCCACATTCCTTTCCACATTTCATTTCATATTCCTTTCCACATTCCATTCCATTCCATTCCACATTCCATTCCACATACAATTCCATTGCATTCAACATTGCATTCCATTCCTTCCGACATTCTATTCCACATTCCATTCCATTCCATTCCGTGTTCCATTTCACATTTGATTCCATTCCATTCCATACCACTTTCCATTCCACAATGCATTCCATTCCGTTCCACAATTCATTCCACTTTCCATTCCCTTCCATTCCACTTTCCATTCCATTCCATTTAACGTTCCATTCCAATCCATTCCACTTTCCATTCCACATTCCACTTCATGTTCGATTCCACATTCCATTCCATTCTATGCCACATTCCATTGTATACCCTTCCACATTCCTTTCCACATTCATATCCATTCCGTTCCACATTCAATTCCATTCGATTCCACATTCCATTCCACATTTCTTTCCACATTCCATTATTTTGCATTACACATACCATTAGACATTCCATTCCACTGTCCATTCCGTTCCATTCCAAGTTGCATTCCACATTCCTTTCCATTCCATTCTAGGTTCCATTCCACATTCCATTCCATTCCATTCCACAATGCATTCCACATGCCATTGCACATAGCATTTCACATTCCATTCCATTCCATTCCAGAATGCTTTCCACATTCCATTGCACATAGCATTCCACATTCCGTTCCGTCCATAACACGTTCAATTCCACATTCCATTCCACATTCCATTCTGTTTTATTCCACATGCCACTCCACATTCCAGTCCACATTCCATTCCATTTCTTTCCACGTTCAATTCCTCATTCCATTCCACGATCCATTCCACATTCCATTGCACATTGCATTCCACATTCCATTCCATTCCATAAAACTTTCCATTCCACATTCCATTCCACATTCCTGTCCGTTCTATTCCACATGCCACTCCACATTGCAGTCCACATTCCATTCCATACCATTCCACATTCCATTCCACATTCCCTTCCACATTCCATTCCATTCCATTCCACATTACATTCAAAATTCCATTCCATTCAATTCCACATTCTATGCGACTTTGCATTCCACATTCCATTCCATTCCATTGCACATTTCATTAGACATCCCATTCCATTCCATTCCATATTCCATTCTACATTCCACTCCATTCCATTTCACACAGCAATCCACATTCCATTCCACATTCCCTTCTTCATTCCATTCCTTTCTATTCCACATTCCATTCCAAATTCCATTCCATTCCATTCCACTTTCCATTCCACGTACCATGCCACATTACCTTCCACATTCCATACCATTCCTTTCCACTTTCCATTCCACGTACCATGCCACATTACCTTTCACATTCCATACCATTCCTTTCCACTTTCCATTCCACAATCCTTTCCAGTCCATTCCACATTCCATTCCACATTTCCTTCCACATTCCATTCCATTTAATACCATTCCAGTCCACCTTCCATTCCATTCCATTACACATTCCATTCCTTTCCTTTCCACATTGCATTCCTTTCCATTCCGAATTCCATTTCCCATTCCATTCCACTCAATTCCACATAACACTTCATTCCACATTCCATTCATCATTCTAATCAATTCCATTCCAACTTCCGTTCCACATTCCATTCCATTCTACTCCACTTTCCATTCCTCATTCCATTCCACTTTCCATTCCATTCCATTACACATTCAGTTCCATTCCATTCCACATTCTATTCCATTAAATTCCATTCCACATTTCATCCCATTCCATTCCACATTCCATTCCACATTCCATACCATTCCATTCCATTGCATTCCACATTCTGTTCCATTCCATTCTACTCCATTCCACATTCCATCCCATTCCATTCCACATTCCATTCCATTCCATTCCACATTACATTCCAAGTTTCTTCCCGTCAAATTCATATTCTATTCCACGTTTCATTCCATTCCATTATGCCTTCCATTCCATTCCATTCCAGTCCATTCCATTCCACTATCCATTACGTTGCATTGATTTCTTCATTCCATTCCGTTCCATTACACATTCTATTCCATTCCATTACTTATTCCATCACATGATCCATTCCACGTGCCATTCAACATTCCATTACACTTTCCATTCCATGTTCCTTTCCATTTTCCATTCCATTCCATTCCATATTCCATTCCATATTCCACTGTATTCCATTCCACAGTCCATAACATTCCATTGCATTCCATTCCACATTCCATTCGATTGCATTCCACATTCCGTTCCACTTTCCATTCCATTCCATTCCACTATCCATTCCATTCTATTCCACATTCCATTCCATTCCATTCCACGTTCCATTCCATTCCATTCCACATTGTATTCCGCATTCCAAACCATTCCCTTCCACATTCCATTCCACATTCCATTCCATTCGATTCCACATTGCATTCCACATTCCATTCCATTCTATTCCATTCCACATTCCATTCCATTAAGTTCAATTCCATTTCACATTCCATTCCATTCCATTCCACGTTATATTATATTCCAGGTTCCATTCCGAGTACGATTCCACATTCCACTCTGCATTCCATTCCATTGCATTCCACATTGCATTCCACATTCTATTCCATTCCATTGAAGATTCCATGCAATTCCATTCCACGTTGCTTTCCACATGCAATTCCGTTCCATTTCACTTTTCATTCGACATTCTATTCCATGTTGCATTCCACATTCCATTCCTTTCCATTCCACATTCCATTCCATTTCATTCCACGTTCCATTCCGTTTCATTCCACAATCCATTCCATTCCCTTCTATTCCAGGTTCCATTAAATTCCATTCCACATCCCATTCCATTCCATTCCATTCCATTCCATTCCATTCCAAATTCTATTCCATTCCATTCCAATCCCTTCCATTTCATTTTCCATTCCATTCCATTCCATGTTCCAATCCATTCCATTCCACATTCCATTCCATTCCATTCCACATTCCATTCAATTCCATTCCACATTCCATTCCATTCCATTCCATTCCTTTTCACGTTCCATTCCTTTCCATTCCATTCTACATTCCATTCCATTCTACATTCCATTGATCATTACACCCCATTCCATTCCACTTTCCATTCCTCATTCCCATCCATTCCATTCCGTTCTACATTCCATTCCAAGTTCTAGTCCTTGTTCCATTCCACGTTGCATTCCAAACTCCAATCCATTCCTTTCCACATTCCATTCCATTCCATTCCACATTCCATTACACATTCCAATCCATTCCATTCCACATTCAATTCCAAATTCCATTCCATTCAACTCCATTCCATAACACATTGCATTCCATTCCATTTCTTTCCACTTTCCATTCCATTCCACTTTTCAATCCTTATTCCATTCAATTCCATTAATCATTCCATTTCGCATTCGTTTTCATTCCATTGCAGATTCCTTTCCATTCCATTCCGCATTCCATTCCATTCAATTCAACGTTCCATTCCATGCCATTCCAGGTTCCATTCCAATACCAGTTACCATCCATTCCATTCCACGTTCCACCTTGCATTCAATTCCATTCCATTGCACTTTCCAGTCCATTCCATTCCACATTCCGTTTCATTCCATTCCAAATTCCATTCCACATTCCATTTTACTTTCCCTTCCACATTGCATTTCACATTCCATTCCACATTCCATTTCACATTCCATTCCACCTTCCATTTCACATTCCATTCCACTTTCCATTTCACATTCCATTCCATTGCACATTGCATTCTATTCCATCCACATTCTGTTCCATTGCATTCCACATTCCAGTCCATTCCACATTCCATTCCACATTCCATTACCCAAGCAATTCTATTCCATTCCATTCCACACTCCATTCCATTCCATACAACATTGCATTCCTCGTTCCAATCTACATTACTTTTCACTTTCCATTCCTCATTCCATTCCACCTTTCATTCCATTCCATTCCACAATCAATTCCACTCAATTCTACATTCCATTCATTCCATTCCAAATTCCATTCCATTCCATTTAACTCCACATTTCATTCCGTTCCACATTCCATTACACATTCCATTCTTAGTTCCATTCCATTGCATTCCATTCCACATACAATTCGATTCCATTCCACATTCCTTTCCACATTCCTTTCCACATTCCATTCCACATGTCATTCCACTTTCCATTCCATTCCATTCCACATTCCATTCCATTGAATTCCACATTCTATTCCATTCCATTCCACATTCCATTCAATTCCTTTCTATTCCATTCCATTCCACAATCCATTCCATTCCATTCCACAATCCATTCCACATTCCATTCCACATTGCATTCCATTCCATTCAATTTCCTTCCACATTCCTTTCCATTTCATTCCACATTCCATTCAATTCCATTCCACATTCCATTCCATTCCATTCCACATTCCATGTCATTCCATTCCACAATCCATTCCATTTCATTACACATTCCATTCCACATTCCATTGCATTCCGTTCCACATTCCATTCCATTCCTTTCCACATTCCATTCCATCTTCCACTCCATTCTATTCCACAATATATTGCACATTACATTCCACATTCCATTTCATTCCATTCCACAATCCATTCCAAGTTCCATTCCCTTCCATTGCGCCTTCCATTCCGCATACCATTTCTTTCCATTACACATTCCATTGCACATTTCATTCCACAATCCATTCCACATTCCATTCCACATTCCAACCACATTCAAATCCATTACATTCCTCATTCCTTTCCGCATTCCATTCCATTCCATTCCACATTTCATTCCACTTTCCATTCCATGTTCCATTCCATTCCTTTCCACGTTCACTTCCATATTCCATTTAGCATTCCATTCCACGTTTCATTGCACATTCCATACCACGTTCAATTCCATGTTCCATTCCACCTTCCATTCCATTAAATTCCACGTTGCATTCCACATTCCATTCCATTCTATTCTATTCCTTTGCATTGCATTCCACATTCCATTCCATTCCATTCTGCATTCCATTCCATTCCATTCCATTCTATTCCACGTTCCATTCTGTTCCATTCTATTCAACATTCCATTCCATTCCATTCCACATTCCATTCTATTCCATTCCACATTCCATTCCATTAAGTTCAATTCCATTCTGCATTCCATCCCATTCCATTCCATTCCATTCCACGTTATATTATATTCCAGGTTCCATTCCGAGTGCCATTCCACATTCCACTCCGCATTCCATTCCATTGCATTGAGGTGGAATGGAATGTGGAATGTAACGTGGAATGGAATGGAATGTGGAATGTAATGGATTGGAATGTTTAATGGAATGGCATGGAATTTGTAATTGAACATGGAATGGAATTGAATGGAATGTGGAATAGATTGTCGAATGGAATGGAAAGGAATCTAGAATGGAATGGAATGTAATGGAATGGAACATGAAATGGAACGTGGAATGGAACGTGGAGTGGATTCTGGAATGGAATGGAAAATAATGTGGAATGGAAGGTAATGAATTGTGGAATGGAATGTAGAATGGAATGGAATGGAATGTCGAATGGAATGGAATGGAATGTCGAAAGGAATGGAACGGAATATGGAATAAAGGTTGGAATGGAACAAGGAATGGAACATCCAATGGAACGTGGAATGAATTGGAATGGAACGTGCAATGGAATGTGGAATGGAATGTGGAATGTAATGGAATGGAATGTGGAAGAGAATGTGGACTGGAATGGAATGGAATGCGGAATAGAATATGGAAAGAACACAATGGAATTTGGAATGGAATGTGGAATGAAACGTGGAATGGAATGGAATGAAATGTGGAATGGAACGTGGAAGGGAATGGAATGGAACTTGGCATGGAACATGGAATGGAAAGTGAAATGGCACGGGAAATGGAATGTGGAATGGAACGTGGAATGTAATGGAATGGAAAGTGGAATGGAAAGTTGAATGGAATGGAATGGAATGGAAAGGAATGTGGAATGGAAAGTGGAATATAATGTGGAATGTAACTTGGAACGGAAATGAAGGGAATGTGGAATGGAACGGTGTGGAATATGGAAAGTAATGGAGTGGAATGTGGAATGGAATGTGGAATTGCATGGAATGGAATGTGGAGTTGAAAGTTTAATGGAATGGAATGGAATCGGGAATGGAATGGAATGGAACGCGAAATGTAACGTCGAATGGAAAGTGGAAAGGAATGTGGAATGGAATGGAAAAGAATGTGGAATGGAAGGTAATGAAAAGTGGAATGGAATGTGGAATGGAATGGAATGGAATATGGAATGGAATGGAAAGGAATGTTGAATGGGAGGTAATGGAATGTGGAATGGAATGTGGAGCTGAAAGGAATGGAGTGGAATGGCATGTGGAATGTTATGGAAAGGAATGTGGAATGGAACATGGAATGGAACTTGGAATGGACCATGGAATGGAATATAATGGAATTTGGAATGGAACGTGGAATGAAATGTGGAATGGAATGTGGAGTGGAACGTGGAACGCAATGTGGAGTGGAACGTGTAATGGAATGTTGAATGGAACGTTCAATGGAACGTGTAATGGAATGGAATGGAATGCAGAATGGAACGTGCAAGGGAATGTAGAAAAGAACGTGGAATCGAATGTGGAATGGAACGTGGAATTGGAAGTCGAATGTAATGTGGAATGTGGAATGGAATGGAAAGTGGAATGGAATGGAATGGAATGTAGAATGGAACCTTGAATGGAAAGTAGAATAGGAACGTGGAATGGAATGTGTAATGGAACGTGGAATGGACAGTGGAATATAATATGGAATGGAAAGGAATGGAATGTTAATGGAATGAGATGGATTTGAATGCAGAACGGAAAGGAATGGAATGTGGAATGGAACGGAAAAGAACGTCGAAAATAATTTGGAATGGAATGGAAAGGAATCCAGAATGGATTGAAATGGAATGGAATGGAGTGTAAAGGAATGGAATGCGGAATGGAACGTGGAATGGAACGTGGAATGGAATGGAATGGAACACAGAAGGGAACGTAGAATGGAACGTAGAATACGACAAGGAATGGAATGCAGAATGGAAAATTGAATGGAAACTGGAATGCAATGTGGAATGGAAAGGAATGGAGTGGAATAGAATGTGGAATGGAATAGAATGGAATGTTGAATGGAATGGAATAGAACGGAAAGTGGAATGGAATGGAATGGAAAATAGAATGGATCATGGAATGGAATGTAGAATAGGAAGGTGGAATGGAATGTGGAATGCAATGTGGAATGGAAAGTGGAATATAATGCGGAATGGAAAGGAATGGAATGTGGAATGGAATGGAATGGAATAGAATGTGGAATAGAAAGGAATGGAATGTGGAATGGTATGGAAAGGAAAGTCAAATATAATTTGGAATAGAATGGAAAGGAATCCAGAACGGATTGGAATGGAATGGAATGTAGTGTAATGGAATGGAAAGTGGAATGCAACGTGGAATGGAATGTGGAATGGAATGGAATGGAATATGAAATGGAAGGGAATGGAAAGTGGAATGGAATGTGGAATGGAATAGAATGTAACTGAAAGGAATAGAATGTGGTATGGAATGGAATGGAATGTGGAATGGAATGGAATGGAATGTGGAATGGAATTGAGTGGAATATGGAATGGATCGTGGAATGGAACATGGAATAGACCATTTAGTGGAAAGTGGAATGCATTGGAATGGAATGTGGAATGGAAAATTGAATGTAATGGAATGGAATGTGGAAGAGAATGTGGAATGGAATGGAATAGAATGCAGAATATTATATGGAATGGAAAGCAATGGAATGTGGAATGGAATGTGGTATGAAACGTGGAATGGAATGCAATCGAATGTGGAATGGAATGTGGAATGGAACGTGGAATGGAATGCAGTGGAACGCAGAATGGAACGTGGAATGGAACGTACAATACAACGTGGAACTTAATGCAGAATGGAAAATGGAATGGAAAGTGGAATGGAATGTGGAATGGAAAGGAATGGAATGGAATGTGGAACGGAATAGAATGGAATGTTGAATGGAATGGAATGGAATGGAAAGTGGATTGTAATGGAATGGAAAATAGAATGGATCGTAGAATGGAACGTAGAATAGGAAAGTGGAATTGAAAGTGGAATGCAACGTGGAATGGAAAGTGGAATATAATGTGGAATGGAAAGGAATGGAAAGTGGAATGGAATGGAATGGAATAGAATGTGGAATAGAAAGGAATGGAATGTGGAATGGTATGGAAAGGAAAGTCGAATATAGTTTGGAATGGAATGGAAAGGAATCCAGAACGGATTGGAATGGAATGGAATGTAGTGTAATGGAATGGAAAGTGGAATGGAACGTGGAATGGAATGTGGAATGGAATGGAAAGGAACACAGAATGGAACGTGGAATGGAACGTAGAATACAAAAAGGAATTGAATGCAGAATGGAAAATGGAATGGAAACTGGAATGCAATGTGGAATGGAAAGGAATGGAGTGGCATGGAATGTGGAATGGAAAGGAATGGATTGGCATGGAATGTGGAATGGAATAGAATGGAATGTTGAATGGAATGGAATAGAATGGAAATTGGAATGGAATGGAATGGAAAACAGAATGGATCATGGAATGGAATGTAGAATAGGAACGTGGAATGAAATGTGGAATGCAACGTGGAATGGAAAGTGGAATATAATGCAGAATGGAAAGGAAAGGAATGTGGAATGGAATGGAATGGAATAGAATGTGGAATAGAAAGGAATGGAATGTGGAATGGTATGGAAAGGAAAGTCGAATATAATTTGGAATAGAATGGAAAGGAATCCAGAACGGATTGGAATGGAATGGAATGTAGTGTAATGGAATGGAAAGTGGAATGGAAAGTGGAATGCAACGTGGAATGGAATGTGGAATGGAATGGAATGGGATATGAAATGGAAGGGAATGGAAAGTGGAATGGAATGTGGAATGGAATAGAATGTAATTGAACGGAATAGAATGCGGTATGGAATGGAATGGAATGTGGAATGGAATGGAATGGATTGTGGAATGGAATTGAGTGGAATATAGAATGGATCGTGGAATGGAACATGGAATGGAACATTTAAAGGAACGTGGAATGGATTGGAATGGAATGTGGAATGGAAAATTGAATGTAATGGAATGGAATGTGGAAGACAATGTGGAATGGAATGGAATGGAATGCAGAATAGTATATGGAACGGAACGCAGTGGAATGTGGTATGAAACGTGGAATGGAATGCAATCGAATGTGGAATGGATTGTGGAATGGAACGTGGAATGGAATGGAGTGAAACGCAGAATGGAACGTGGAACGGAACGTAGAATAAAACGTGGAACCGAATGCAGAATGGAAAATGGAATGGAAAGTGGAATGCAATGTGGAATGGAAAGGAATGGAACGGAATGGAATGTGGAACAGAATAGAATGGAATGTTGAATGCAATGGAATGGAATGGAAAGTGGATTGTAATGGAATGGAAAATAGAATAGATCGTAGAATGGAACGTAGAATAGGAACGTGGAATTGAATGTGAAATGCAACGTGGAATGGAAAGTGGAACATAATGTGGAATGGAAAGGAATGGAAAGTGGAATGGAATGGAATGGTATAGAACGTGGAATAGAAAGGAATGCAATGTAGAAAGGTATGGAAAGGAAAGTCGAATATAATTTGGAATGGAATGGAAAGGAATCCAGAACGGATTGGAATGGAATGGAATGTAGTGTAATGGAATGGAAAATGGAATGGAAAGTGGAATGGAAAGGAATGAAATGTGGAATGGAAGGTAACGGAATGTGGAATGGAATGTGGAATGGAATAAAATGTAATTGAAAGGAACAGAATGTGGAATGGAAAGGAATGGAATGTGGAATGGAATGTGGAATAGAACGGAACGGAATGTTGAATGGAATTGAACGTAATATGGAATGGATCGTGGAATGGATTGGAATGGAATGTGCAATGGAATGAGGAACGGAAAGTGGAATGTAATGGAATGGAATGTGGAAGAGAATGTGGAAAGGAATGGAATGGAATGCAGTATAGTATATGGAATGGAACGCAATGGAATGTGGAATGAAACGTGGAATGGAATGGAATCGAATGTGGAATGGAACGTGGAATGGAATGGAATGGAACTTTGCATGGAACGTGGAATGGAAAGTGAAATGGCATGGGCAGTGGAATGTGGAAAGGAACGTGAAATGTAATGGAATGGAAAGTGGAAAGGAAAGCTGAATGGAATGGAATGGAATGTGGAATGGAAGGTGGAATAAAATGAGGAATGAAACTTGGAATGGAAATTAAAGGAATGTGGAATGGAACGGATTGGAATATGAAATGAAATGGAATGGAATGTGGAATGGAATGTGGAATGCAATGGAATGGAATGTGGAATAGAATATGAAATGGAATGGAATGGAATCCGGAATGGAATGGAATGGAATGGAACGCGAAAAGTAACGTTGAATGGAAAGTGGAATACAATGTGGAATGGAATGGAAAAGAATGTGTAATGGAAGGTAATGGAATGTGGAATGGAATGTGGAATGGAAAGGGTTGGAGTGAAATGGAATGTGGAATGTTATGGAACGGAACGTGGAATAGAACATGGAATGGAACGTGGAATGGACTGTGCAATGGAATGGAATGGAATGTGGAATGGAAGGTGCAATTAAGTGTGGAATGGAATGTGGAATGGAACGTGGAATGGAATGTGAAATGGAATGTGGAATGGAAGGTGGAATTAAGTGTGGAATGGAATGTGGAATGGAACGTGGAATGGAATGTGAAATGGAACGTGGAATGGAACGTGGAATAGAATAGAATGGAATGCAGAATGGAACGTGGAATGGAACGTAGAATAGAACGTGGAATTGAATACGGAATGGAAAATGGAATGGAAAGTGGAATGTAATCTGGAATGGAAAGGAATGGAATGTGGAATGGAAAGGAACAGAATGTGGAACGGAATATAATGGAATGTTCAATGGAATGGAATGGAATGGAAAGTGGCATGGAATGGAATGGAAGGTCAAATGGAACATGGAATGGAACGCAGAATAGGAACGTGGAATGGAATGTGGAATGCAACGTGGAATGGAAAGTGGAATATAATGTGGAATGGAAAGGAAAGGAATGTGTAATGGAATGGAATGGAATGGAATGTGGAATAGAAAGGAATGGAATGTGGAATGGAATGGAAAGGAAAGTCGAATATACTTTGGAATGGAATGGAAAGGAATCCAGAATGCATTGGAATGGAATGGAATGGAGTGTAATTGAATGGAAAGTGGAATGGAAAGTGGAATGGAACGTGGAATGGGATGTGGAATGTAACGGAATGGAATATGGAATGGAATGGAATGGAATTTAGAATGGAATGCGTAATGGAATAGAATGTAATTGAATGGAATGGAATGTGGAATGGAAGGGAATGGAACGTGCAATGGAATGTGGAATGGAATGTGGAATGGAATGGAATGGTATGGAATGTGGAATGGAACAGTATGGAAAGGGAAATGGAATGGAATGGAATGTGGAATGGAATGGAATGGAATAGAATGCGGAATGGTATGGAATGGAATGTGGAATGGAATGGAATTTAATGGAATGGAATGTGGAATTCAATGGAATGGAAAGCAGAATGGCATGGAATGTTTAATGGAATGTAATGGAATGTAATGGAAGGTGGAATGGAAAGTGAAATGGATTGTGGATTGGAAAGTGGAATGGAATGAAATGAAACGTGGAGTAGAATGGAATGGAACGTGGAATGGAATGGAATGGAACGTGGAATGGAAAGTGAAATGGAATGGAATGGAACGTTTAATGGATCGCGGATTGGAACACGGTATGCAGCGTGGAAAGGAAAGTGGAATGGAATGGAATGCAATGTTGAATGGAATAGAATGGAATGAGGAATGGAATGGAATGGAATATAGAATGTAACGCGGAAAGGAATGGAATGGAATGTGGAATGGAACGTGGAATGGAACCTCTAATGGAATGGAGAAAGGAACATGGAATGGAATGGAACGTGTAATGCAAAGCAGAATGGAACGTGGAATGGAATGGAACGTTACGTGGAATGGAATGGAACGGAACGTGGATTGGAATGGAACGGAACGGAGAATGGAATGTGGAATGGAATGTAGAAGGGAACGTGGAATGGAATGTGGAATGGAACATGGAATAGGAAATAGAATGTAATGTGCAATGGAAAGGAAAGGAATGTGGAATGCAATGGAATGGAATATGGAACGGAATGGAAGGGAATGTCGAATATAATTTGGAATGGAATGGAAAGGAATTCAGAATGGAATGGAATGGAATGGGGAAAGGAATGTGGAAAAGAATATGGAATGGAATGTGGAATGTAACATGGAATGGAATGGAACAGAATGTGGAATGGAATGTGGAATGTTATGGAATGGAGTGTGGAATGAAATCTGTAGTGGAATGTTGAATGCAATGTGGAATGGAACGGAAGGTGGAATGGAATGTGGAATGGATGGAAAGAATGTGGAATGGAATGTGGACTGCAATGGAATGCAGTGCGGAATGGAATGGAATGGAATGTGGAATGGAATGTGGAAAGGAATGCAGAATGGAAAGTGGAATGGAACGGAATGGATTGTGGAATGGAATGTGGAATGGAATGTTGAATGGAACGTGGAATAGAATGTGGAATGGAATGTTGAATGGAACGTGGAAAGGAATGGATTGCAATGTAATAGATTGTGGAATGGAATGTGGAATGGAATGTGGAATGGAACGTGGAATGGAATGGAAAGGAACATGGAATGGGATGGAACTGAATTTGCAATGGAAGGTGGAATGGAAAGTGAAATGGAATGGAATGGAACGTTTAATGGAACGCGGATTGGAACACGGTATGCAGCGTGGAAAGGAAAGTGGAATGGAATGGAATGCAATGTTGAATGGAATAGAATGGAATGAGGAATGGAATGGAATGGAATATAGAATGTAACGCGGAAAGGAATGGAATGGAATGTGGAATGGAACGTGGAATGGAACCTCTAATGGAATGGAGAAAGGAACATGGAATGGAATGGAACGTGTAATGCAAAGCAGAATGGAACGTGGAATGGAATGGAACGTTACGTGGAATGGAATGGAACGGAACGTGCATTGGAATGGAACGGAACGGAGAATGGAATGTGGAATGGAATGTAGAAGGGAACGAGGAATGGAATGTGGAATGGAACATGGAATAGGAAATAGAATGTAATGTGCAATGGAAAGGAAAGGAATGTGGAATGCAATGGAATGGAATATGGAACGGAATGGAAGGGAATGTCGAATATAATTTGGAATGGAATGGAAAGGAATTCAGAATGGAATGGAATGGAATGGGGAAAGGAATGTGGAAAAGAATATGGAATGGAATGTGGAATGTAACATGGAATGGAATGGAACAGAATGTGGAATGGAATGTGGAATGTTATGGAATGGAGTGTGGAATGAAATCTGTAGTGGAATGTTGAATGCAATGTGGAATGGAACGGAAGGTGGAATGGAATGTGGAATGGATGGAAAGAATGTGGAATGGAATGTGGACTGCAATGGAATGCAGTGCGGAATGGAATGGAATGGAATGTGAAATGGAATGTGGAAAGGAATGCAGAATGGAAAGTGGAATGGAACGGAATGGATTGTGGAATGGAATGTGGAATGGAATGTTGAATGGAATGTGGAATGGAACGTGGAAAGGAATGGATTGCAATGTAATAGATTGTGGAATGGAATGTGGAATGGAATGTGGAATGGAACGTGGAATGGAATGGAAAGGAACATGGAATGGGATGGAACTGAATTTGCAATGGAAGGTGGAATGGAATGGAATGGAACGTGGAATGGAACATGGAATGGAACGTGGAATTGAAAGTGGAATGGGACGTGGAATGGAATGTGCAATGCAGCGTGGAAAGGAATATGGAATGGAATGGATTGGAATGTGGAACGGAATGTGGAATGGAATGTGGAATGGAAGTTGGAATGAAATGGAATGTAACTTGGAATGGATCGTGGAAAGGAACCTGAAATGGAATGTGGCATGGAACACGGAATGGCATGGGCAATGGAATGTGTAACGGAATCTGGAAAGTAATGGAATGGAAAGTGGAATGGAAGGTGGATTGGAATGGGGAATGGAATGTGGAATGGAATGTGGAATGGAAAGCAACGTTGAATGGGATATGGAATGAAATGTGGAATGAAATGTGGAATGGAATGTGGAATGTAATGGAACGGAATGTGGAATGGGAAGTGGAATGGAATGTGGAATGGAATGGAATGGGATTTGAAATGGAATGGAATGCAATGTGGAATGGAAGGTGGAATGGAATGTGGAATGTAATGTGGAATGGAATGTAATGTGGAATGGAATGGAGTGGAATGTTCAATGGAATGGCATAGAATTTGTAATGGAAAATGGAATGTAATGGAACAGAATGTGGAATAGAATGTGGAATGGAATGGAAACGAATCTGGAATGGAATGGAATGGAATGGAACGTGAAATGGAGCGTGGAATGGAACATGGAGTGGAATCTATAATGTAATGGAAAAGAATGTGGAATGGAAGGTAATGGAATGTGGAATGGAATGGAATGGAATGAGGAATGGAATGGAATGGAATATGGAATGGAACGTGGAATGGAACGTGGAATGGAACATGTAATGGAATGTGGAATGCAACGCGGAATGGATTGGAAAGGAACATGCAATGGAATGTGGAATGGAATGTGGAAAGCAACGTGGAATGGAATGGACTGGAATGATGATTGGAATGGAATGGAATGTGAAATGGAATGGAATGGAAATTGGAATGGAATGTGGAATTAAATGGAATGGAACATCGAATGGAAAGTGGAATGGATTGTGTAATGGAAAGTGGAATGTAACGTGGAATGGAATGGAATGGAAGGTGGAATGGAATGTGGAATGGAATGTGGAATGGAATGGAATAGAACTTCAAATGGAATTGAATGGAATGTGGTATGTAATGTGGAATGGAATGGAATGGAATGGAATGTGGAATGGAATGTGGTATGGGATGTGGAATTGAGTGGAATGGAATGTGGAACAGAATGGAATGGAATGTGAAAGGGAATGTGGAAAGCAAGGTGGAATGAAATGTGGAATGGAATGTGGAATGATATGGACTGGAATGTGGAATGGAATGTGGGATGGAATGTGGAATGGAACGTGGAATGGAATGCAATGGAAAGAGGAATGGAACGTGGAATGTAATGCAATGGATAGTGGAATGGAACTTGGAATGGAATGGTATGGAATGTTGAATGGAACGTGGAATGGAATGTGGAATGGATCGTGGAATGGAACGTAGAATGGAATGGAATTGAATATGGAAGGGAATGTGGAATTGAATGTGGAATGGAATGTGGAATGCAATGGAATGGTATGTGGAATGGAATTTGGAATGGAATGGAATGGATTGGTATGTGGAAATGAAGGTGGAATGGAAAGCGGAATGGAACGTGCAATGCAATGTAAAGGAATGTGGAATGGAATGTCGAATGGTGTGGAATCGAGTTTGGAATGGAATGTTGAATGGAATGTGGAATGGAATGGAATGTGGAATGGGAGGTGGAATGGCATGGAATGGAATGTTGAAGAGAATGTGGAAAGGAATGGAATGGAATGTGGAATAGAATATGGAATGGAACGGAATGGAATGTAGAATGTAATGTGAAATAGAACGTGGAATGGAATGGAATCGAATGTGGAATGGAAAGTGGAATGGAATGGAATGGAACTTGGAATGAAACATGGAATGGAAAGTGAAATGGCATGTGGCATGGAAAGTTTAATGACATGGGCAATGGAATGTGGAATGCAATGTGGAATGAAACGTGGAATGCAATGGAATCGAATGTGGAATGGAATGTGGAATGGAATGGAATGGAACATGGAATGGAACGTGGAATGGAAAGTGAAATTGCAAAGGGCATGGAAAGTGGAATGACATGGGCAATGGAATGTGGAATGGAACGTGTAATATAATGGAATGGAAAGTGGAATGGAATGTGGAATGGAAAGGAATGGAATTTGGAATCGAGTTGAATGGAATGTGGAATGGAAGTTGGAATGCAATGTGGAATGTAACGTGGAACGCAAAAGAAGGGAATGTGGAATGGAACGGAGTGGAATATGGAGTGAAATGGAATGGAATGTTGAATGGAATGTGGAATGGAATGAAATGGAATGTGGAATAGAATGTGGAATGTAATGGAATGGAATCCAGGATGGAATGGAATGGAATGGAATGGAATGCGAAATGTAATGTGGAATGGAACGTGAAATGGAATGTGGAATGGAATGGAAAAGAATGCAGAATGGAAGGTAATGGAAAGTGGAATGGAATGTGCAATGGAATGGAATGGAATATGGAATGGAAAGGAAAGGAATGTGGAATGGAATGTGGAATGGAATGGAATGGAGTGAAATGGAATGTGGAAATTTATGGAATGGAACGTGGAGCGGAACATGGAATGGAAAGCGGAATGAACCGTGGAATGGAATGGAATGGAATGTGGAGTGTAACGTGGAATGGAATGTGGAATGGAACGTTCAATGGAACGTGTAATGGAATGGAATGGAATCCAGAATGGAACGTGGAAGGGAACGTAGAATAGAACGAGGAATCGAATGTGCAATGGAACATGGAATGGAAAGTCGAAAGTAATGTGGAATGGAAAGGAATGGAATCTGGAATGGAATGGAATGGAATGTGGAACCGAATGGAGTGGAATATGGAATGGAAAGGAAAGTGGAATGGATTGGAATGGAATGTAGAATGGAACATTGAATGGAAAGCAGAATAGGAACGTGGAATGGAATGTGGAATGGAACGTGGAATGTACATTGGAATATAAGGTGGAATGGAAAGGAATGGAATGTTAATGGAATGAAATGGATTTGAATGTGGAATAGAAAGGAATGGAATGTGGAATGGAATGGAAAAGAATGTCGAAAATAATTTGGAATGGAATGGAAAGGAATCCAGAATGGATTGAAATGGAAATGAAAGGAGTGTAATTGAATGGAATGTGGAATGAAAAGTAGAATGGAACGTGGAATGGAATGTGGAATGGAAAGTGGAACGGAATGTGTAATGGAATGGAATGGAACACATAATGGAACATGGAACGGAATGTAGAATAGAACGTGGAATCGAATGTGGAAGGGAAAATGGAATGGAAAGTGGAATGTAATGTGGAATGGAAAGGAATGGAATGGAAAGGAATGTGGAAAGGAATAGAATGGAAAGTTGAATGGAATGGAATGGAATGGAAAGTTAAATGGAATGGAATGGAACGTAGAATGGATCATGGAATGGAATGTAGAATAGGAAAATGGAATGGATTGTGGAATGCAACGTGGAATGGAAAGTGGAATATAATGTAGAATGGAAAGGAATGGAATGTGGAATGGAATGGAAAGGAAAGTCAAATATAATTTGGAATGTAATGGAACGGAATCCAGAACAGATTGGAATCGAATGGAATGGAATGGAATGGAATGGAATGGAAAGTGGAATGCAAAGTGGAATGGAAAGTGGAATGGAATGTGGAATGGAATGGAATGGAATATGGAATGGAAGGGAATGGAATGTGGAAAGGATTGGGAATGGAATAGAATGTAATTGAATGGAATGGAAAATGGAATGGAAGGGAATGGAATGTGGAATGGAATGTGGAATGGAATGTGGAATTGAATGTGGAATGGAATGGAATGGTATGGAATGTGGAATGGAATGGAATTGAATGTGGAATGGAATGGAATTTAATGGAATGGAAAGTGGAATGGAATGTGAAATGGAATGTGGAATGGAAAGTTAAATGGAGTGAAATGGAACATGGTATGGAATGGAATGCAACGTGGAATGGAATAAAATGGAACGTGGAATGGAACGTGGAATGGAACGTGGAAAGGAACGTGGAATGGAATGGACTGGAATGTTGATTGGAATGGAATGGAATGTGAAATGGAATGGAATAGAAATTGGAATGAAACGTGGAATTTAATGAAATGGAACGTCGAATGGAAAGTGGATTGGATTGTGGAAAGGAAAGTGGAATGTAACGTGGAATGGAACGGAATGGAATGTGGAATGGAATGTGGAATGGAATGTGGAATGGAATGTGGAAGGTAATGGAATGCAACTTCAAATGGAATGGAATGGAATGTGGTATGTAATGTGGAATGGAATGGAATGGAATGGAATGTGTAACGGAATGTGGTATGGGATGTGGAATGGAATGGAATGGAATATGAAAGGGAATGTGGAATGCAAGGTGGAATGAAATGTGGAACGGAATGTGGAATGAAAAGGAATGGTATGTGGAATGGAATGTGGAATGGAACGTGGAATGGAATGCAATGGAAAGTGGAATGGAACGTGGAATGTAATGCAACGGAAAGTGGAATGGAACTTGGAATGGAATGGTATGGAATGTTGAATGGAACGTGGAATGGAATGTGGAATGGATCGTGGAATGGAACGTAGAATGGAATGGAAATGAATATGGAAGGGAATGTGGAATTGAATGTGGAATGGAATGTGGAATGCAATGGAATGGTATGTGGAATGGAATTTGGAATGGAATGGAATGGATTGGTGTGTGGAATAGAATGTGGAATTGAAGGTGGAATGGAAAGCGGAACGGAACGTGCAATGCAATGTAAAGGAATGTGGAATGGAATGTCGAATGGTGTGGAATCGAGTTTGGAATGGAATGTTGAATGGAATGTGGAATGGAATGGAATGTGGAATGGGAGGTGGAATGGCATGGAATGGAAAATTTAAATGACTTGGAATGGAATGTGTAATGGAATGTGGACTGCAATGGAATGCAAAGTGGAATGGTAGGTAAGGGAATGTGGAATTGAATGTTTAATGGAATGTGGAAGGAAATGAGGAGTGGAAAATTTAATGGAACGTTGAATGGAATGGAATGGATTGCGGAATGGAACGTGGAATGGAACGCGGAATGGAACGTGGAATGGAACATGGAATGGAAGTTGGAATGGAGAGAGGAAGGGAATTGAATGGAACAAGTAATGTAATGTGGAAGAGAATGGAATGGCATATGCAATGGAATGTGGAATGGAATGGAATTGAATGGAATGTAGAATGGAAGGTGGAATGGAATGAAATGGAATGTGGAATGGAATGTAGAATGGAAAGTGGAAAGGTATGTGGAATGGAACCTGGAATGGAATGGAATTTAACTTGTAATGGATTGGAATGAAATGTGGAATGGAAAGTGGAATGAAATGGAATTGAATGTGGAAAGGAAAGTGAAATATATCGTGGAATGGAAAGCAATGCAACGTGGTATAGAATGTGGAATGGAACTTGGAATGGAACAAGGAATGGAATGTGGAATGGAACGTGGAATGGAATGGAATGGAATGTGAAAAGGAAAGTGGAATGGAACTTGGAATGGAATGGAATCGAATGTGGTATGCAATGTGGAATGGAATGGAAAGGAATGTGGTATGGAATGTGGTATTGGATGTGTAATGTAATGGAATGGAATGTGGAATGGAATGTGGAATGGAAAGGAATGGAAAGTGAATGGCAATTTGGAATACAATGTGGAATGTAATGTGGAATGGAATGTGGAATGAAATGTGGAATGGAAAGTGGAATTTAATGTGGAATGTAATGGAATGCAATGTGGAAAGGAATGTGGAAAGGAATGGAATGGAATGTGTAATGGAATGTGGAATAGAATGTGGAATGGAATGGAATGGAATGTGGAATGGAATGTGGAATGCCATGCAATGGAATGTGGAATGGAATGTGGAATGGAATGTGGAATGGAATGGAATGGAATGTGGAGTGGAATGTGGAATGCAATGTAATGGAATGTGGAATGGAATGTGGAATGGAACGTAGAATGGAACATGGAATGGAATGGAAAGGAATGTGGAATGGAACATGGAATTGAATGGAATGGAAAATGGAATAGTACGTGGAATGAAACCTGTAAGGGAATGTGGAATGTATCGTGGAATGGAAAGTGGAATGGAATGGAATGGAATGTGCAGAGGAATGTGGAATTGAACGTGGAAGGGAATGGAAGGGAAAGTGGAATGGATCATGGAAGGGAATGGTATGGAACGTGGAATGGAACGTGGAATGGAATGTGCAGTGTATCGTGGAATGAAAAGTGGAATGGAATGGAATGGAATGTGGAATGGAATGTGGAATTGAATGTGGAATGCAATGTGGAATGCAATGGAATCGTATGTGGAATGGAATGTGGAAAGGAATGGAATGGAATGGAATGTGGAATAGAATGTGGAATTGAACGTGGAATGGAAAATGGAATGGAACGTATAATGGAATGTAACTGAATATGGAATGGAATGTGGAATGGTATGGAATCGAGGGTGGAATTGAATGTGGAATGGAATGTGGAATGGAATGGAAAGAGTAATAGAATGTGGAATGGCATGGAATGGAATGTTCAAAGGGAAAGTTGAATGGAATGGTATGTGGAATGGAATTTGGAATGGAATGGAATGGATTGGTATGTGGAATAGAATGTGGAATTGAAGGTGGAATGGAAAGCGGAACAGAATGTGCAATGCAATGTAAAGGAATGTGGAATGGAATGTCGAATGGTGTGGAATCGAGGTTGGAATGGAATGTTGAATGGAATGTGGAATAGAATGGAATGTGGAATCGGAGGTGGAATGGCATGGAATGGAAAGTTTAAATGGCTTGGAATGGAATGTGTAATGGAATGTGGAATGCAATGGAATGCAAAGTGGAATGGTAGGTAAGGGAATGTGTAATTGAATGTTTAATGGAATGTGGAAGGAAATGAGGACTGAAAAATTTAATGGAACGTTCAATGGAATGGAATGTATTGTGGAATGCAACGTGGAGTGGAACACGGAATGGAAGTTGGAATGGAGAGAGGACGGGAATTGAATGGAACAAGGAATGGAATGTGGAATAGAATGGAATGGCATATGGAATGGAATGTGGAATGGAATGGAATTGAATGGAATGTAGAATGGAAGGTGGAATGGAATGAAATGGCATGTGGAATGGAAAGTGGAAAGGTATGTGGAGTGGAACCTGGAAAGGAATGGAATTTAACGTGTAATGTATTGGAATGAAATGTGGAATGGAAAGTGGAATGAAATGGAATTGAATGTGGAAAGGAAAGTGAAATATATCGTGGAATGGAAAGGAATGGAACGTGGTATGCAATGTGGAATGGAACTTGGAATGGAACAAGGAATGGAATGTGGAATGGAACATAGAATGGAATGGAATGGAATGTGGAAAGGAAAGTGGAATGGAACGTGGAATGGAATGGAATGGAACGTGGAATGGAATGGAATCGAATGTGGTATGCAATGTGGAATGGAATGGAAAGGAATGTGGAATGGAACGTGGTATTGGATGTGTAATGTAATGGAACTTTGAATTGATCGTGGAATGAAATGAGAATCGAACGTGGAATGGAACGTGGACAGGAATGGAATGGAATGTGGAATGGAATGTGGAAAGGAATGTGGAATAGAATGTGTAATGGAATGTGGAATGCAATGGAATGGAATATGAAATGGCATTTGGAAAGGAATGGAATGGAATGTGGAATGGAATTGGGATTGGAATGGAATGTGGAATGGAATGTGAAATGGAATGGAACGGAATGTGGAATGGAATGTGCAATGGTATGGACAGGAGTGTGGAATGGAATGTGGAATGGAATGTGGAAAGGAATGGAAGGTGGAATAGAATGTGGAATGGAATGGAAGGGAATGTTTAAATGGAATGGAATGGAATGTGGAAAGGAATGTGGACTGCAAAGCAAAGCAATGTGGAATAGAATGGAATGGAATGTGGAATGGAATGTTTAATGTAATGTGGAATGAAATGTGGAGTGGAACGTGGAATGGAACGTGGAATGGAATGGAATGGATCGTGGAATGGAACGTGGAATGGAACGTGGAATGGAAGGTGGAGTGGAGCGTGGAATGAAACGGAATGGAACGTCGAATGGAATGTGGAATGGAATGGAATGGAATATGTAATGGAATGGATTCGAATGTGGAATGGAATTTGGAACGGAACGGAATGTTACGTGGAATATAATGTGGAATGGAATAGAATGGAATGTGGAATGGAATTCAATGGAATGTGGAATGGAATGGAATGGAATCTGGAATGGAATGGAATGTGAAATGCAATGTGCAGTGGCACGTGTAATGGAACGGAGTACAATGTGGAATGGAATGTGCAATGGAACATGAAATGGAATGTGGAATGGAAGGCAATGTGGAATGGAACGTGGAATGGAAAGTGGAATGGAATCTGGAATGGAAACTGGAATGGAATGGATTGGAATGTGGAATGGATCGTGGAATGGAACGGAATGGAACGTGGAATGGAACGTGGAACGGAACGTGGAATGGAATGTGGAATGGAAAATGGAGTGTAAACTGCAATGGAATGTGGAATGGAACTTGGAATGGAATGGAATGGAAAGTGGAACGGAATGTTGAATGGAATGGAAAGGGACATGGAATGTAATGAGGAATGGAATGTGGAACGCAATGTGGAATGGAATGGAATGGAATGTGGTATGGAATGTGGAATGGAACGTGGAATGGAATGGAAAGGAATGGAATGGAATGGATTGTGGAATCGAATATGGAATGTAATGTGGAATGGAACGTGGATTGGAATGGAATGGAATATGGAATGGGATGGAATGGAATGTAGAATGGAACGTAGAATGGAATGGAATGGAACGTGGAATGGAACAGGGAATGGAAAGTGGAATGGAATGTGGAATGGAATGGAATGGAATGAGGAATGGATAGTGGAATGCAGTGTGGAATGGAATGGAATGCAACGTGGAATGGAAAATGGAATGTAATTGAATGGAACGTGGAATGGATTGTGGAATAGATCATGGAATGGAAAGTAGAATGCAATGTAATGGAACATGCATTTGAATGTGGAACGGAATGTGGAATAGAAAGTGGAATGGAATGTGGATTGGAATGCTGAATGGAAAGGCATAGAATGTGGAAAGGAATGGAATGGAATGGGGAATGGAATGGAATTGAATGTGGGCTGGAATGGTATGAAATGGAATGGAATGTGGAATGGAAATTGGAATGGAAAGTGGAATGGAATGGAATGCAACATCGAATGGAACGTGGAATGGAAAGTGGAATGGAAGGTGGAATCAAATGTGGAATGGAATGGAATAGAAGGTGGAATGAAACGTGGAATGGAACGGAATGCACTGAGGAAGATAATGTGGAATGGAATGTGGAATATAATGCGGAATGGAATGGAATGGAAAGTGGAATGCAATGTGGAATGGAATGGAAAGAATGTTTAATGGAATGTGGAATTGAATGGGATGAATGTCTAATGGAATCTGGGAGGGAATGGATTAAAATGTGGAATGCAATGTGGAATAGAAAGTGGAATTGAATGGAATGGAATTTTGAATGGAATGAGGAATGGAATGGAATGGAATGTGGAAGGGATTGTGGAATGGAATGTGGAATGGAATGGAATGTAGAATGGAATGTGGAATGGAATGGAATGGAATGTGGACTAGAATGTGGAATAAAAGGTGGAATGGAATGTGGAATGGAATGTGAAGTGGCATGCGGATAATAACTGAATACATGTGGAATTGAATGCGGAAAGGAATGTGTTATGGAACGGGATGAAACGTGGAATGCAATGTGGAATGGAATGTGGAATGGATCGTGGAATGGAATGCAATGAATTTAGGAATGGAACATGGAATGGAATGGAATGAAACGTGGAATGGAACGTGGAATGGAACGTGGAATGAAACGTGTAATGGAACGTGGAATGGAATGTGCAATGGAATGTGCAGTGGTAAGTGGAATGGAATGGAATGGAAAGCGGAATGGAATGTGGAATGGAATGCAAAGGAACGTGGAAAGGAATGTGGAATGGAATTTGTAATGGAAAATGGAATGGAAGGAAAAGGAATGTGCAATGTAATGTGGAACGGAATGTGGAATGTGATGTGCAATGTAATATGGAATGGATTGTAGAATGGAATGGAATGGAACGTGGAATAGAGCTTGGAATGGAATGGGGAATGGAAAGTAGAATGGAACTCGGAAAGGAATGTAGAATGGAAAGTGGAATGGAATGTGGAATGGAATGTGGAATGGAATGTGTAGTGGAATGGAGTGAAATGGAATGGAATGTGGAATGGTACGTGCAGTGTATCGTGGAATTGAATGTGGAATGTATTGTGGAATGGAACGTGAAATAGAATGTGGAATGGAATGTGGAATGGAATATGGAATGGAACTTGAAATTGTTTGGAATGGAATGTGGAATGGAATGGATTGGAATGTGGAATGGATCGTGGATTGGAACGTGGAATGGAACGTGGAATGGAATGGAATGGAATGGGGAATGGAATGTTGAATGGAATGGAATGGAATGTGGAATGGAAAGGAATGGAATGTGAAATGGGACGTGGAAAGGAACATGGAACGCAACGTGGAACAGAACGTGGAATGGAATGTGGATTGCAACGGAATGGAATGTGGAATGGAATGGAATGGAATGTGGAATGGAATTGGATGGAGTGGAATGTGGAATGAAATGAAATGGAATGGAATGGAATGCGGAATGCAATGAAATGGAATGTGGAATGGAATGGAATGGAATGTGGAATTGAATGGAATGGAATGGAATGGAATGGAATGTGGAATTGAATGGAATGGAATGAAGAATGGAATGGATTGGAATGGGGAATGCAATAGAATGGAACATGGAATGGAATGTGATATGGAATGTGGAATGGATTGTGCAATGGAATGGAATGTGGAATAGAATGGAATGGAATGGAATGTGGAATGCAACGTGGAAAAGAAAGTGCAATTGAATGGAATGGAATGTGGAAAGAAATGGAATGGAATGTGTAATGGAATGGAATGGAATGGAATGGAAAACGAAATAGAATGTGGAACGGATTGTGAAATGGAATATGGAATGGAATGCGGAATGGAATGAAATGGAAAGTGGAATGGAATGGAGTAGAATGTGGAATGGAATGGAACGGAACGTGGAATGGAATGTGGAATGGACCATGGAATGGAAAGTGGAATGGAATGTGGAATGGAATATGGAATGCAATGGAATTGAATGTGGTATGAAATGTGGAATGGAATGGAATGGAATGTGGAATGGAATGCGGAAAGAAACGGAATGCAATGTGGAATGGAATGTGGAGTGCAATGTGGAATGAAACATGGAATGGAAAGTGGAATTGAATGGAATGGAACTAGGAATAGAATGTGGAATGGAATGGAAGGGAATGAGAAGTGAAATGTGGAGGGTAATGGAATGGAAGGTGGAACGGAATGGAATGGAAAGTGGAATGCAATGTGGAATGGAACGGAATGTAAAGTGGAATAGAATGTGTAATGGAATGTGGAATGGAAAGTGGAATGCAATGGAATGGAATGTGGAATGGAACATGGAATGAAATCGATTGGAACGCAGAATGGAAAGTGGAAAGGAATGTGAAATGGAATGTGCAATGGAATGGAATGGAATGTGGAATGGAATGTGGAATGGAATGGAATGGAATGTGGCAGGGATTTTAATGGAATGTGGAATGGAAAGTGGATTAGAACGTAAAGTGGATTGTGGAAAGGAATGCGGAATGGAAAGCAATAGAATGTGGAATGGAATGTGGATTGGAGTGTGCAATGGATCTTGGAACGGAATGCAACAAAATTCTGGAACGTGGAATGGAAAGTGGAATGGAATAGAGTGGAAAGTGGAATGGAATGTGGAATGGAACTTGGAATGGAACGGAATAGACTGTGGAATGGAACGTGAAATTAAATGGAACTGATGGTGTAATGTAACGTGGAATGGAACGTGGCATGGAACACGGAATTGAACGTGGGATACAATGTGGAAAGAAATGTGGAATGGAACGGAATGGAATGTGGAATTGAATGTGGAATTGAGTGTGCAATGGAACGTGGAATAGAATGGAACATGTAATGGAACGTGGCATGGAATGGAATGCAATGTGGAATGGAAAGTAATGGAATGTGCAATGGAATGTGGAATGGAATGTGGAAGGCAATGGAAAGAAATGTGGAATTAAATGTGGATTGGAATCGAATGGAATGTGGAATGGATAGAAATGGAATGTGGAATGGAATTTAATGGTAATTGGAATGGAACCTGTAATGGAATGGAATGGAATGTGGAATGGAATGGAAAGGAATGTGGAATGGAATTTGGATTGGAAAGGAACGGAAAGTGAAATGCAAAGGGAAGGACTGCGGAATTCAAAGGGGAAAGGAATGTGGAATGGAATGTGGAATGGAATGGAATGGAATGGAATGCAATATGGAATGGCATGTGAACTGGAATGCAATGGATTGTGGAATGGAATGTGGAACGAAATGCCATGAAATGAAAATGGAACATGGAATGCAATGTGGAATGGAATGTGGAGTAGATTGTGAAATGGACTGCGGAACGGAATGTGGAATGGAATGTGGAACGGAATGGAATGGAATATGGAATGGAATGCCAATTGGAATGCAATGGAATGTGGAATGGAATGTGGAATGGAATGTGGAATGGGATGGAACGTGGAAAGGAAATTGGAATTGAAAGTGGCATGGAACGTGGAATTTAATGTGCAATGGAATGGAATGGAATGTTGAATGGAACGTGGAATTGAGGGTGGAATGGAATGTGGAATGGAATGGAATGGAATGTAGAATGGAACGTGAAATGGAAAGTGGAATGGAATGGAATGCAATGTGGAAAGGATCTCGGAATGAAATGGAATGGAATTCAATTGAACGGAATGCAGAATGGAATGGAATGGAATGTGGAATTGAATGTGGAATGGAACGTGGAATGGAAGGGAATGAATTGTGGAATGAAATGTGCATTGGAATGAAATGGAATGTGGAATGGAATGGACTGGAATGTTGAATGGAATGTGGAAAAGAACTTAATGAAAAGTTGTATGGAACATGGAATGGAATGGAATGGAATGGAATTTGGAATGGAATGGAATGGAATGTGGAATGGAATGTGGAATGGAATGTGGGATGGAATGGATTGGAATGTGGAGTGGAATGGAAGGGAATGTGGAATGGAATGTCGAATGGAATCCGGAAATAAATGCCATGGAATGAGAATGGAGTGTGGAATGGAATGTGGAATGGAATTTGGAATAGACTGTGGAATGGAATGTGGAATGGATTGTGAATTGGAATGCAATGGAATGTAGAATGCAATGTGGAATGAAATGCAATGTAATGAGAATGAAATGTGGAATGGAAAGTGGAATGGAATGGAATGGAATGTGGAAAGGAATATGGAATGGAAAGTAGAATGGATAGTGGAATGGAATGTGGAATGGAATATGGAATGGAAGGTGGAATGGAAAGCGGAATGGAATTTAATGGGAAGTGGAATGGAATGTGGAATGATACGTGGAATGGAAAGGACTGTAATATGGAATGGAATGTGGAATGGAATGTGGAATGGAAGTTGGAATGGAGCGTAGAATGGAATAGAATGGAGTGGAACGTGGAATGGAATTTAATGGAATGTGGAATTGAATGTGGAATTGAACGGAATGGAATGTGGAATGGAACGTGTAACAGAATGGAAAGGAATCAGGAATGGAATGGATTGGAATAGGATGGAATTCGGAATGGAATGGAATGCAATATGGAATGGAATATGCAATGTAATGGAAAGGAATGTGGAATGGAATTGAATGGAATGTGGAATGGATTGTGGAATGGAATGGAATGGAATGGAAAGCAATGTGGAATGGAATACAATGGAATGTGGAATGGAATGGAATTAAATGTAGAATGGAATGGAATGATATGTGAAATGGAATGGAATGGAAGGCAATGTGAAATGGAATGGGATTTAATGAGGAATGGAACAGAATGGAAAGTGGCATTGAATGGAATGGAGTGTGGAATGGAATATGGAATGTAATGTAATGGAATGGAATGGAATGGAATGTGGAATGGAATTGAATGGAATATGGAATGGAATGGAAAATAGTGGAATGTGGAATGGATTGTAACCAAATCTGGAATGGAATGGAATTGACTGTGGAATGGAATGGAATGGAATGCAATGTGGAGTGGAATGGAATGCAATGTGAAATGGAATGGAATGGAATGTGAAATTGAATTGAATTGAATGTGGAATGGAAAGGAATGTAATGTGCAATGTAATGTGGAATTGAATAGAATGAAATGGAATGGAATAGGGCATGGAATGGAATGCAATGTGGAATGGAATGGAATGGAATGTGGAATGGAATGTGGAATGGAACAGAATGCAATTGAATATGGAATGGAATAGAATGGAATGTGGAAAGAATGTGGAATGGAATGGAATGGAATGTGGAAGGAATTGTGGAATGGAGTGGATCGTGGAATGGAATGTGAATGGAATGGGATTTGGAATGCAATGTGGAATGGAATGGAATGGAATGCGGAATGGAATGTGGAATGGAATGTGGAATGGAATGTGGAATGGAAAGTGGAATGGAATTGAATGGAACATGGAATGGAATGTGCAATCGACTGTAATGGAATGTGGATTGGAATAGAATGGGAAGTAGAATAAATTGGAATGTGGAAAGGAATGATACGTGGAATAGAATGGAATGGATAATGGTTTGGAATGGAATATAACATGGAATGGAAAGGAAAGAATGGAATGGAATGCGAAATGGAATGCAGAATGGAATGTGAAATGGAATGGGGAATGGAATGTGGAATGGAATGAAATGGAACGTGGAATGGAATGGAGTGGAAAATGGAAAGGAGAGGAATGGAACGTCAAATGGAACGTGGAATGGAACATGGAATTGAAAGTGGAATGGAACACGGAATGGAATGTGAAATGGAAAGGAATGGGATGGAATGGAATGTGGAATGGAAGGCGGTGGAATGCAATGTGGAATGGAATGCAATGGAATGAAATGTAAGGGAATACGGAATGGAATGGAATGGCATGCGCAATGGAGTGGAATGGAATGTGGAATGGAATTTAATGGAATCTGGAATGGAATGGAATGGAACACGGAATGGAATGGAATGGAATGCGGAAAGCACTGGAAATGATTGCAATGTGGAATGGAATGGAACAGAATGGAATGGAATCGAATGCGGAATGGAACGGAATGGAACGCGGATTGGAATGGAATGGAATGAGGAGTGGAATGGAATGGAATGGAATGCGGAATGGAATGGAATGGAATGCGTAATGGAATGGAATGGAAGGCGGAAGGGAATGGAATGGAATGTTGAATGGAATATAATGGAATGGAAAGTTGAATGGAATGGAATGGAATGCGGAATGAAATGTAGAATGGAATGTGGAATGAAATGTGGAATGGAGCGGAATGGAATGGAATGGAATTTGGAATGAAATGGAATGGAATTTAAAGGAATATGGAATGGAATGGAATGTGGAATGGAACGGAATGCAATTTAGAATGGAATGGAATGGAATGTGGAATGGAATGGAATGGAATATGGAATGAAATGGAATGGAATGTGGAATGCAATGGAATGGAATATGTAATGGAATGGATGGGAATATAAAATGGAAAGGAATGAAATGTGGAATGGAATGTTGGCTGGATTTGAAAGGAATGTGGAATGGAATGGAATGGAATGGAATGTGGAATGGAATGGAATGGAATGTGGATTGGAATGTGGAATGTATTGGAATGGAATGTGGAATGTAATCTGGAATGGAATGGAATGGAGTGCAATGCTTTGGAATGGAATGTGGAATGGAATGTGGAATGGAATGGAATGGAATGTGGAAGGAATTGTGGAATGGAGTGGATCGTGGAATGGAATGTGAATGGAATGGAATTTGGAATGCAATGTGGAATGGAATGGAATGGAATGCGGAATGGAATGTGGAATGGAATGTGGAATGGAATGTGGAATGGAAAGTGGAATGGAATTGAATGGAACGTGGAATGGAATGTGGAATCGAATGTAATGGAATGTGGATTGGAATGGAATGGGAAGTGGAATAAATTGGAATGTGGAAAGGAATGATACGTGGAATAGAATGGAATGGATAATGGTTTGGAATGGAATATAACATGGAATGGAAAGAAAAGAATGGAATGGAATGCGAAATGGAATGCAGAATGGAGTGTGAAATGGAATGGGGAATGGAATGTGGAATGGAATAAAATGGAACGTGGAATGGAATGGAGTGGAAAGTGGAAAGGAGAGGAATGGAGCGTCAAATGGAACTTGGAATAGAACATGGAATGGAAAGTGGAATGGAACACGGAATGGAATGTGAAATGGAAAGGAATGGAAAGGAATGGAATGTGGAATGGAATGCGGTGGAATGCAATGTTGAATGGAATGGAATGGAATGAAATGTAAGGGAATACGGAATGGAATGGAATGGCATGCGGAATTGAATGGAATGGAACGGAATGGAAGTGAACGGAATCTGGAATGGAAAGGAATGGAATGGAATGTGAAATGGATAGGAATGCGATGTGGAATGGAAAGAAATTGAATGTGGAGTGGAATGGATTGGAATATGGAATGGAATGGAATGGAAAGGAATATGAAATGGAATGGAAAGGAGTGATGAATGGAATGGAATAGAATGTGGTATGGAAAGGAGTGGAAGTTTGAATGGAATGTAGAATGGAGTGGAATGTATTGTGGACAGGAATGGAATAGAATGTTTAATGGAATGTGGAATGGAATGTGGATTAATATGTGGAATGGAATTTGGAATGGAATCGAATGGAATGTGGAATGGAATGTGGAATGGAATGGAATCGAATGTGGAATGGAATTGAATGGAATGTGGAATCGAATGTGGAATAGTATGTGGAATGGAAAGTGGAATAGAATCGAATGGAATGTGGAATGGAATGAAATGGGGAATTGAATGTGGAATGCAGTGGAATGGAAGGTGGAATGGAATCGAAAGGAATGTGGAATATAATGGAATGGAATGTAGGATGGAAACGAATGGAATGTTGAATGGAATGGAATGGAATGTGAAATGGAATGATATGGAATTGAATGTGGAATAGAATGACAAGGAATGGAATGTGGAGTGGAATCAAATGGAATGGAAGTTTGAATGGAATATGGAATGGAATGGAATGGAATGTGGAAGAATAGGTGGAATGGAATTTAATGGAATGTGGAATGGAATGTGGAAAGAAATGGAATGGAACGTGGAATGGAATGTGTAATGGAATGGAATGGAATGTGGAAAGGAATGGAACATGGAATGGAATGTGGAATGCAACGTGGAATGGAACGTGGAATGCAATGTGGAATGGAACGTGGAATGGAATGCAATGGAATGTGGAATGTAATGTGGAAAGGTATTGAATGGAATATGTAACGGAATGTTGATTGGAATGGAATGGAATGTGGAACGTAATGTGGAATGGAATGGAATGCAATGTGGCATGGAATCTGGAATGGAATGTGGAATAGAATGTGGAATGGAAAGTAATGTGGAATGGAATGTGAAAAGGAATGTGGAATTGAATGGAATGTAAAGTGGAATGGAATGGAATGGAATGTGGAATGGAATGGAATGGAATGGAATATGGAATGGAATGGAATGGGATGTGGAATCGGATGTGGAATGGAATGTGGAATGGAATGTGGAATAGAATGTGGAATGGAATGGAATGGAATATGGAATGGAATGGAATGGAATGTGGAATGGAATGAAATGGAATGTGGAATGGAATGGAATGGAATGAAATGTGGAATGGAATGGAATGCAATGTGGAATGGATTGTGGAATGGTATGTGGAAGGGGATGGAATGGAATGTGGAATGGAATGGAATGGTATGGAATGGAATAGAATGGCATGTGGAATGGAAGGGAATGGAAAGTGTAATGGAATGGAATGGAACGTGGAATGGAATGGAATGGAATGAGGAATGGATTGGAATGGAATGTGGAAAGAAATGTGGAATGGAAAGGAATGGAATGGTATGGAATGGAATGGAATGGAATTTGGAATGGAACGTAAAGGAATGTAGAATCGAAATGAATGGAATGTGGAATGGAATGCAATGGAAAGTGGAATGGAATGGAATGTGTGATGGAATGGAATAGATGGAATGTGCAATGGAGTGGAATGCACAGGAATGGAATATGAAATTGAATGGAAACAAGAAAGGAATGTGTATTGTAATGGAGTGGAATGGAATGTGGAGTGGAAAGAAAAGGAGTAGAAAGGAATGGGATGATGTGGAGTGGAATGGAGTGGAGTAGAGAGGAACGCATTGGAGTGGAGTGCATTGGAGGAAAAGGAGTGTAATGGAAAATGACGGAATAGAGTGGAGTGGATTTGACTGGAAAGGAGTGAAATGGAAAAGAATGGAATAGCACTGAGTGGAATGGAATGGAATGGAGAAGAATGGAGTTGAGTAGAGTGGAGTGGAGTGTAAAGAAGTGGAGTGGAGTGGACTTGAATGAAGTGGAGTGGAAAAGCATGGAGAGGACTGCAAAGAACTGGAATGCAGTGGAATAGAATGGAGTGGAAGGGAATGGATTGGAGTGGACTGCAAAGAACTGGAATGGAGTGGAATAGAATGGAGTGGAAGGGAATGGATTGGAGTGGAATGGAATGGAATGGAGTAGATTGGAGTGCAGTGGAACGGAGTGGAGTTTAATGGAATATAGTGTAGTTTAGTCCATTGCAATGGAGTTTAGTGGAATGAAATGGAGTTGAGTGTAGTGAAACGGACTGCAGTATAATGGAATGGAATGGAGTGGAATTAGGTTTTGTGAAGTGGAGTGGAGAGGAGTGGAATGGAGTGGAGAGGAGTGGAATGGAAGGGAGAGGAATGGAAGGGAGTGGAATGGAGTGGAATGGATGGGAGTGGAATGGTGTGGAGTGTGATGGAATGGAGTGGAGTGCGATGGAATGGAATTGAACGGAATGTGGAATGGAATGGAATGGAATGTGCAAATGAATGTGGAATGGAATGGAATGTGCAATTTAATGGAATGGAATGTGGAATGGAATGGAATGGAAAGTTCAATGGAATGTGGAATGGAATGGAATGGAATGGAATGGAATGGAATGTGGAATGGAATGGAATGAAATGCGGAATGGAATTTGGAATGGAATGGAATGGAATGTGGAATGGAATGGATTGGAATGCAGAATGGACTGGAAGGGAATGGAATGTGGAATGGAATGGATTGGAATGCAGAATGGAATGTGGAATGGACTGGAAGGGAATGGAATGTGGAATAGAATGGAATGGAATGTGCAATGGAATGGAATGGAATGTGGAATGGAATGGAATGGAATGTGGAATGGAATGTGGTATAGAATGTGGAATGAAATGTGGAATAGAATGTGGAATGGAATGAAATGTAATGTGGAACGGAATGTGAAATGGAATGTGGAATGGAATGGAATGTGGAATGGATTGGAATGGAATGTGGAATGGAATAGAATGGAATGTAGAATGGAATGGAATGGAATAGAATGTGGAATGGAAAGGAATTGAATGTGGAATTGAATGTAGAATGGAGTGGAATGGAAAGTGGAATGGAATCAAAAGGAATATGGAATGTAATGGAAGGGAATGTGGGATGGAAAAGAATGGAACTTTGAATGGAATGGAACGGAATGTGGAATGGAATGAAATGGAATGGAATTTGGAATAGAATGGAATGTAATGGAATGTGGAATATAATCGAATGGAATAGAAGGTGGAATGGAATGTGGAATAGAATGAAATGGAATGTGGTATAGAAAGCGGAATGGAATTTAACGGAATGTGGACTGGAATGTGGAATCGAATGTGGAATGGAATGGAATGTGGAATGGAATGGATCGTGGAATGGAAAGTGGAGTGCAATGTGGAATGGAACGTGGAATGGAATGGAATGTGGAATGCAATGTGGAAAGGAATTTAATAGAATGTGGAATGGAATGTGGTATGCAACGTTGAATGAATGCGGAATGGACAAGAATGGAATGTGGAATGGAATGTGGAACGGAATGGAATGGAATTTAATGGATTGTGAAATGGAATGGACTGGGTTGTGGAATGGGATGGAATGGAATGTGGAATGGAATGGAATGGAATGTGGAATAGAATGGAATGCAGTGTGGAATGGAATGTGGAATGGAATGGAATGGAATGTGGGATGGAATATGCAATGGAATGGAATGGAACTTGGAATGGAATGGAATGGAATGTGGAATTGAATGGAATGTGTTTGGAACGTGGAATGAAACGTAGAATGGAATATGGAATGGAATGGAATGGAATGTGGCATGGAAAGTGTAATGGAATGGAATAGGTTGTGGAAAGGAATGTAATCTGGAATGGAATGTGGAATGGAATTTGGAATGGAAAGTGGAATGGAATGTGGAATGGATCATGGAATGGAACGTGGAATGGAATGAGGAATGGAACGTGGAATGGAATGTGGAATGGAATGTGGAATAGAATGGAATGGAATGTGGAGTGGAATGGAATGTAACGTGGAATGGAATGGAATGGAATGGAATGGAAGTGATTGGAATCTAGAATGGAATGGAATGGAATGGAATGTGGAATGGAAAGAATGGAATGTGGAATGGAATGGAATGGCATGTGGCGTGGAATGGAATGGAATATGGAATGGAATGGAATGGAAAGGAATGTGAAATGGAATGGAAAGGAATGATGAATGGAATGGAATGGAATGGAATGTGGTATGGAATGGAATGGAATATGGAATGGAATGTAGAATGGAGTGGAATTTATTGTGCACTGGAATGGAATGGAATGTGGAATGGAATGTGGAATGGAATGTGGAATAGTATGTGGAATGGAAAGTGGAATGGAATCGAAAGTAATGTGGAATGGAATGTGGAATGGAAAGTGGAATGGAATGGAATGGAATGGAATGGAATGTGGAATGGTATGGAATAGGATGTCGAATGGAATGTGGAATGGAATGGAATGGAATATGGCATGGAATCTGGAATGGAATGTGGAATAGAATGTGGAATGGAATGGAAGGTAATGTGGAATGGAATGTGAAATGGAATGTGGAATTGAATGGAATGGAATGTGGAATGGAATGGAATGGAATGTGTAATGGAATGGAATGGAATGTGGAATGGAATGGAATGGAATGGAATGGAATTGAATGGGACGGAATGTGGAATGGAATGGAATGGAATGTGGAATGGAATGGAATGGAATGTGGAAAGGAATGTGGAATGGAATGTGGAATAGAATGTGGAATGGAATGGAATGTGGAATGGAATGTGAAATGGAATGTGGAATGGAATGGAATGGAATGTGGAATTGACTGGAATGGAATATGGAATAGAATGAAATGGAATGTGGAATGGAATGGAATGGAATGGAATGTGGAATGGAATGGAATAGGATGTCGAATGGAATGTGGAATGGAATGTCGAATGGAATGGAATGGAATGTGGAATGGAATGGAATGGAATGTGGAATGCAATGGAATGGAATGTGAAATCATATGGAGTGGAATGGAATAACAAGTGGAGTGGAAGGGAATGGAATGTGTAATGGAATGGAATGGAACGTGGAATGGGATGGAATGGAATGAGGAATGGAATGTAATGGAATGTGGAAAGAAATGTGGAATGGAGTGCAATGTAATGGAATGTGGAAAGAAATGTGGAATGGAGTGGAATGGAATGGAATTTGGAATGTAATGGAATGGAATGTGGAATAGAAATGAATGGAATGTGGAATGGAATGGAATGAAATGTTGAATGGAATGGAATGGAATGGAATGTGGAATGGAATGGAATGTGTGATGGAATGGAATAGATGGAATGTGGAATGCAGTGGAATGGAGTGGAATGGAACGTGAAATTGAATGGAAAGAAGAAAGGAATGTGTAATGGAATGGAGTGGAATGGATTGTGGAGTGGAATGAAATGGAGTAGAGAGGAATGGGATGAAGTGGAGTTGAATGGAGTGGAGTAGAGTGGAATGCACTGGAGTGGAGTGGATTGGATGCAGAGGAGTGTAATGGAAAACGACGGATTGGAGTGGAGTGAGTTTGACTGGAAAGGAGTGAAATGGAACAGAATGGAATGGTACGGACTGGAATGGAATGGAGTGGAGTAGAATGGAGTTGAGTAGAGTGGAGTGGAGTGTATAGAAGTGGAGTGGAGTGAACTGGAATGAAGTGGAGTGGAAAAGAATTCATTGGATTGGAAAGAACTGGAATGGATTGGAATAGAATGGAGTGGAAGGGAATGGATTGGAGTGGAATGGAATGGAATGGAGTGGAGTAGATTGGAGTGCAGTGGAATGGAGTGGAGTTTAATGGAATGTAGTGTAGTGTAGTCGATTGCAATGGAGTTTAGTGGAATAGAATGGAGTGGAATGTAGTGAAATCGATTGCAATTGAATGGAATGGAATGGAGTGGAATGAGTTTTTGTGAAGTGGAGTGGAGAGGAGTGTAGTGGAGTGGAGAGGAGTGGAATGGAAGGGAGTGGAATGGAGCAGAATGGAAGGGAGTGGAATGGAGTGGAGTGGGATGGAATGGAATGGAAAGGAAAGGAATGGAACATAGTGGGATGGAACATATTAGTATGGAATGAAACAGAATGCAGTGGAATGGAGTAGAGTGGAGTGGGGTGGAGGGTAGTGGAATGGAGTGCAATGGAATGGAATGGAATGGAGTGGAATGGAATGGAATGGAGTGGAATAGAACGGAATGGAATAATGAAATGTGAGCTGACATAATGCCACTGCACTCCAGGCTGGGAGACATAGTGAGATACTCTCAAAAGAAAGAAATGGGATGTAATGGAGTGTAATGGAATGGAATGCAGTGGAATGGAGTGTACTGGAGTGGAGTGGAGTGAGGTGGATTGGAGTGAAGTGGATAGGAAGGGAATGGAATTGAATGAAATGGAATGAAGGGGAGTGGATTAGGTTGGAGTGGAGTGCAGTGGAATGGAGCAAAATGGAATGTGATGGAGTCGAATGGAGTGGAGTGGAGTCCATTGGAGTGGAGAGGAGAGGAATGAAATGGAATGGAATCGGATGTAATGGAACGTAGTGGAGTTGAGTGGAGTGGAACAGAGTGGAATGGAATGGAAATGAATGCAATGGACTGAAATGGAATGAAATGGAATGGAATGGAATGGAATTTAATGAAATTGAATGCAATGGAATAGAACGCAATGAAACGGAAAGTTGACATGTAATGAGCGTTGAGATTGTGCCACTGCACTCAAGCCAGGGTGACACAGTGACATACTGTCGAAAGAAATGAATGGAATGCTGTGGAGTGAAATGCAATGGAATGTAATATAATGGAGTGGACTGGAGTGGAGTGGAGTGTTGTGGAGTGGAGTGGAGTGGAGTGGAACGGAGTGGAATGGAATGGATTTGAAAGGGATGGAATGGAATGGAATGCAATAGAATGTAATGGAATAGAATGCAATGTAACAGAAAGTTGTCTTGTAATGTGAGCTGCGATTGTGCCACTGCACTACAGCCTGGCTGACACCGTGATATCCATTGGAAAGAAAGGAATGGAATGCAATGGAGTGAAGCGGAATTGAACGGAATGGAGTAGAATGGAGTGGACTGGAGTGGAGTAGAGTGGAGTAGAGTGGAGTGGAATGGAATCGAATGGAATGAGATGGAGTGGAATGGAATTGTGATGAGTTCAGTGGAGTGGAGTGAAATAGAATAGAATGCAATGGGATGGAATGGAATGCAATGATATGGTGAAAAGAAAGTTCAGCTGAGATGGTGCCAATGTACTCCAGCCTTTGTGACAGTGTGAGATCCTGTTGAAAGAAAGGAATGGAATGGAATTGAGTGGAATGGAATGGAATGGAATGGAGTGGTGTGGAGTAGAGTGGAGTTCAGTGGAGTGGAGTGGAGTGGAATGGAATGGAGTGGTGTGGAGTAGAGTGGAGTTCAGTGGAGTGGAGTGGAGTGTAATGAAATGCAGTGGAGAGAAGTAGAGTGGAATGGAGTGGGGTGGAATGGAGTGGAGTGAGTAAAATGCAGTGGAGTGGAATGGAAGGGAATTGAGTTGAGTGGAATCGAATGGAAAGGACAGGAATGCTATGGAATGGGATGGAGTGGAGTGAAATGGAATGAAGAGGAGTGGGATGGAAGGGGATGGAGTGGAATGGAATGGAGTGAAGTGGAATGGAATGGAATAGAGTTGAATGGAATGGAATGGAATAGAGTTTAACAGAATGGAAAGGAATGCAGTGGAATGGAATGGAATGGAATACAGTGGAATGGAATGCAGTGGAATGGAATGGAGTGAAGTGGAATTGAATGTAGTGGAGTAGAATGGAAGGGAATGGAGTGGAATCGAGGGGAGTGCAGTGTTGTGGAGTGGAGTGGAGTGGAACAGCGTGGAATGGAATGGAATTGAATGGAATAGAAAGGAATAGAATGTAGTGGAAAGCAATGGAATGTTATTAAAGAGAATGCAGTGCAAATGGAAAGATGTGCTGTAATGTGAGCTGTGATTGTGCCACTGCACTCCAGCCTGGCTGACCCAGTGATATCCTGTGAAAAGGAACGATTGAAATGCCATGGAGTGAAATGTAATGGAATGGAAAGGAGTGGAGTGGAATGGAGTAGAATGGACTCGAGTGGAGTGGGATGCAGTGGAATGGAATGGTATGGAGTAGTGTGAAATAGAATGGAATGGAATGGAATGGGATGGGTTGGAATGCAATGGAATGATGAAAAGAAATGTGAGCTGAGATTGTGCCACTGCACTCCAGCCTTTGTGACAGTGTGAGATCCTGTGGAAAGAAGGGAATGGAATGGAATGGAGTGGAGTGGAGTAGAGTGTGGTGGAGTGAAGTGGAATGGAATGGAGTGGAGAGAAGTACAGTGGAATGGAGTGGAGAGGAAAGGAGTGGAATGGAGTGGAGTGGATTGGAATGGAATGAAGTGGAGTGGAATGGAATGGATAGGAGTGGAATGCTATGGAATAGGATGGAGTGGAGAGCAATGGAATGAAGAGGAGTGGAATGGAATGGAATGGAATTAAATGGAGAGGAATGGAATGCAGTGGAGTAGAGTGGAATGGAATGGAGTTGAGTAGAGTGGAATAGAATGGTGTAGAGTGGAGTGGATTGGAATGGAGTGGAGTGTAGTGGAACGGAATGGAATGGGGTGGAATGGAGTGGAATGGAATGGAGTGGAGTGGAATGGAATGGAGTGGAGTGGAATGTGATGGAATGGAGTGGAGTGGAATGCAATGCAGTGGAGTGGAATGGAATGAAATGGAGTGGAATGGAATGGAATGAAGTGGAATGCAGTGGAATGGAAAGGAGTGGAGTGGAATTGAATGGAGGGGAGTGGAATGGAAAGGAATGGGGTGGAATCGAGTGGAGTGCAGTGGGGTGGAGTGGAAAGGAGTGGAGTGGAGTGCAGTGGAGTGGAGTGGAGTGAAGTGGAATGGAGTGCAGTCAAGTGGAGTGGAGTGGAATGGAGTGGAATGGAGCAGAGTGGAGTGGAATGGAATGTGGTGGAATGGAGTGGAGTGGAGTTGAATGGAATGGAGTAGAGTGGACTGGAGTGGAATGGAGTGCAGTGGAGTGGAGGGGAGTGGAGTGGTATTCAATGGAGTGGAGTGGACTGGAATGCAATGGAATGGAAAGGAATGGAAAAATGAAATGTGAGCTGAGATTGTGCCACTGCACTCCAGGCTGGGTGACAGAGAGAGATACTCTATAAAGAAAGGAATGGAATGGCATGCAGTGGCATGGAATAGAATGGAATCAAATGGAGTGGACTGGAATGGAGTGGAGTGAAGTGGAGTAGAGTGGAATTTAGAGAAATGGAATGGGTTGGAATGGAATGGAATGAAGTGGAGTGGAGTGTGGTGGTGTGGTGTCCAGTGGAATGGAGCGGATTGGAATGGGATGGAGTGGAATGGATAATAGTGGAGTGCGATGGAGAGGATAGGAGTGGAATTGAGTGGAATGGAATAGGAAGTAATGGAATGTAGTGGACTGGAGTGGTGTGGATTTCTAAGGAGTGGAATAGAATGGAATTAAGTGGAATGGAATGGAATGGAATGGAATGAAAGGGAATGCAATGGAATGCAACCGAGTAGCATGAAATATAATGGAAAGTTGACGTGTAATGTGCGCTGAGATTGTGCCACCCCACTTCAGCCTGGGTGACACAGTGATATCATGTAGAAAGAAAGGAATGAAATGGAGTAGAGTGGATTGGAATATAGAGGAGTGGAAGAGAATGGAGTGGAGTAGAATAGAATGGAGTGGATTGGAATATAGAGGAGTGGAAGAGAATGGAGTGGAGTAGAATAGAATGGAGTGGATTGGAAAGGAATGGAATGGAGTGGAGTGAAATGGAATGGAATGGAGTAGAGTGTATTGGAATGGAGAGGAGTGGAAAGGAATGGAGTGGCGTGGCGTGGAGTGGATTGGAATGGAGTCTAATGGAGTGGAGCATAGTGGAATGGAGAGGAATGGAATTTAATGGAGTGGAATGGAGTGGAATGTAATGGAGTGTAGTGGAATGGAATGGAGTGGAGTGGAGTTTATTGGAGTGGAATAGAGTGGAATATAATGGAGTGGAGAGGAATGCAGTGGAGTGGAGTGGAGTGTAGTGGAATGGATTGGAATGGAATGGAGTGGAATAGAATGGAGTGGAATGGAGTGGAGTGGAGTAGATTGGAGTGGAGAGGAATGAAATGGAATGGAGTGGAATGCAGTGGAATGGAATGGATTGGAGTGGAATGGAATGGAATGAAATGGAGTGGAGTGGAATGGAATGGAGTGGAATGGACAGGAATTGAATGGAGTGGAATGGAATGGAGTGGAGTGGAATGGAATGGAGTGGAATGGAGTCGAATGGAATGGGATGGAGTTAAGTGGAGTGTAGTGGAGTGGATTGAAGTGGGGTGAAATGGAGTCGAATGGAATGGAGTGGAGTGAAATGGAATGGAGTGGAGTGTAATGGAGTGAAATAGAATGGAACAGAACTGGATGGAATGGAATGCAATGGAATGATGAAAAGAAAGGTGAGCTGAGACTGTGTCACTGCATTCCAGCATTTGTGACAGAGTGAGATCCTTTGGAAAGAAAGGAATGGAAAGGAATGGAGTGGAATGCAATGGAATGGAATAGACTGGAATGGAGTGGAGTTGTGTGCAATGGAATGGAGTGGAGGAGAATGTCGTGGAGTGGAATGGATTGGTGTGGAGTGGAATGGAGTGGACAGAAGTGTAATGAAATGGAGTGGCGTGGAATGGAATGGAGTGGAGTGGACTGGAGTGGAGTTGAGTAGAATGGAATGGAGTGGAACGCAATGGAGTGGAGCGGAATGGAATGGAGAGGAGTGGAAAGGGATGGTATGGAATGGAGTGGAGTGCAATGGAATGGAGTGGAGTTGAATGGAATGGAGTGGAGTGGAATGGAATGGAGTGAAACGATATGGAATGGAATGGAGTGGAGTGGAATGGCGTGGAGTTGAGTGGAATGGAATTGAGTGGAGCAGAAAGGAATGGAGTGGAGTGGAATGGAGTGGAGTGGAATGGAATGGAGAGGCATGGAATGGGATGGAATGGAATGGAGTGGAGTGGAATGGCGCGGAGTTGAGTGGAATGGAATTGAGTGGAGCAGAAAGGAATGGACTGGAGTGGAATGGAATGGAGAGGCATGGAATGCGATGGAATGGAATGGAGTGGAGCAGCATGAAATCTAGAGGAGTGGAATGGAATGGAATGGAATTGAGTGGAATGGAATAGAGTGGAGTGGAATGGAGCATAGTGGTGTGGAGGTGAGTGGAATGGAGTGGAACGGAATCGGATGAAATAGAATTAGTGGGTTGGAGTAGAGTGGAGTGGAATGGATTGGAACGGAATGGAATGGAATGGAACAGAACGGAGCAGAACAGAACGGAGAAACGTGTGCTGAGATTGTGCCACTGCGCTACAGCCTTGTGACAGATGGAGATCGTGTTGAAAGAAAGGAGTGAAATGGAATGGAATGGATTGGAGTGGAGCGTAGTGGAATTGAGTGGAATGGAATCGACTGGAATGACATGGAATGGAATGGAATGGAATGGAGTGGAAAGTAATGGAAGTGTGTGGAGTTGAATGTCATGGAATGGAGTGGAAAGCAATGGAGGGGAATGCAACGTAATTGAGTGGAGTGGAGTGGAATGGAATAGATTGGATTGGAGTGTTTTGGGGTGGAGTGGAGGGGAGTGGAATGGAGTGGAGTGTAATGGAATTGAATGGAGTGGATTGAAATGCAATGGAGTGGAATAGAGTGCAACTGATTGGAATGGAGTGTAATGGAATGGAGTGTAATGGAATGGAGTGGAGTGGATTGGAGTGAAGTGGAATGGAATGGAGTGGAGTGTAACGGAGGGGAGTGGAGTGGAATAGAGTGGAGTGGAGTAGAGTGGAATGGAGTGGAGTGCAATGGATTGGAGTGGAATGGAATGGAGTGGAGTGAAGTGCTGTGGAGTGTAGTGGAATGGAGTGGAGTGGAATGGAATTGAGTTGAGTGGAATATAATGGACAGGAGTGGAATGCTATGGAATGGGATGGAGTGGAGTGAAATGGAATGAAGAGGAGTGGAATGGAATGGAATAGAGTGGAATGGAATGGAGTGAAGTGGAATGGAATGGAATGGAGTGGAGTGAAGAGGAGTGCAGTGGAATGGAGAGGAGTGGAATGGAGTGAAGTGGAGTGGAGTGGAATGGAATGGAATGGGGTGGAATCGAGTGGAATGGAATGGAGTGTAGTGGAATGTAATGGAATGGAGTGGAGTGGAATGGAATGGATTGGAGTGGAACGGAATGGAATGGAGTGGAAATGAATGGAATGAAGTGGAATGGAATGGACTGGAGTGGAATTGAATGGAGTGGAGTGGAATAGAATGGACTGGAGTGGAATCGAGTGGAGTGGAGTGGAATGGAGTGGAGTGGAGTGGAGTGGAATAGAGTGGAATAGATTGGAATTCATCGGAATTGAAAGGAAAGGAAAGGAAAGGAATGGAAAGCTTTGGAATGTAATGGAATAGAATGCAGTGCAATGGAAAGTTGTCTTGTAATGTGAGCTGAGATTGTGCCACTGCACTAAAGCCTGGCTGACACAGTGATATCCTGTCGAAAGAAAGGAATGGAATGAAATAGAGTGAAATGAAATGGAATGGAATGGAGGGGAATGAAGTGGAGTCCAGTGGAGTGGAATGGACTCGAATGGAAATGGAAGGAGTGGAATGGAATGGTGTGGAGTGGTGTGTAGTGGAGTGAAATTGAATGGAATGGAATGGAATGGGATGGAATGGAATGCAACGGAATGATGAAAAGAAATGTGAGCTGAGATTGTGCAACTGCACTCCAGCCTTTGTGACAGTGTGAGATCCTGTGGAAAGAAAGGAATGGAATGGAATGGAGTTTAATTGAATGAAATAGAGTGGAGTGGAGTGGAGTGGAGTGGATTGGAATGGAATGGAGTGGAGTGGAATGGAATGGATAGCAGTGGAATCGTATGGAAAGGGATGGAGTGGAGTGCAATGGTATGAAGAAGAGTGGAATGAAATGGAGAGGAATGGAATGTAGTGGAGTAGAATGGAATGGAATGGAGTAGAGTGGAGTGCAGTGGAGTGGAATGGAGTGGAATGGAATGGACTGGGGAGGAGTGGAGTGAAATGGAATATAATGAGGTGGAATGGAGTGGAGTGGAATGGTGTGGAGTGGAATGTAATGGAATAGAGTGGAGTGGAATGGAAAGGAGTGGAGAGGAATGGAATGAAATGGAGTGGAATAGAATGGAATGGAATGCAGTGGAATGGAATGTAGTGAAGTGGAAATGAATGGACGGGAGTGGAATGGAATTGAATGGAGTGGAATCGAGTGGAGAGGAGTGGAGTGGAGTGGAATGGAGTGGAGTTGACTAGAATGGAGTGGAGTGGAGTGCTGTGGAGTGGAGTGGAGTGAAGTGGAGTGCAGTGCTGTCGAGTGGAGTGGAGTGGAATGGAGTGGAATGGAGCGGATTGGAGTGGAATGGAGTGGGGTGGAATGGAGTGGAGTGGAGTTCAATGGAATAGAGTGGAGTGGTGTGGAGTGAAATGGAGTCCAGTGGAGTGTAGTGGAGTGGAGACTACTGAAGTGGAGTGGAGTGGAGTGGACTGAAATGGAATGGAATGCAATGGAATGAATTGGAGTGGATTGGAATGGAATGAAATGGAAGGGAATGGAATAATGAAATATAAGCTGAGATTCTGCTACTGCACTCCAGGCTGGGTGACAGAGTGAGATAATCTAGAAACAAAGGAATGTAATGGAATGCAGTGGCATGTATTGGAATGGAGTGGACTGGAGTGGAGTGGAGTGAAGTGGAGTGAAGTGGAATGGAGTGGAATGGAATGGAGTGGAGTGGAATGTAATGGAATGGAGTGGAGTGGAATGGAAAGGAGTGGAATGAAGTGGACTGGAGTGGAATGGAGTGGAATGGAATGGAGTGGAGTGGAATGTAATGGAATGGAGTGGAGTGGAATGGAAAGGAGTGGTGTGGAATGCAATGAAAAGGAGTGGAATGGAATGGAATGGAATGCAGTGGAATGGAATGGAGTGGAGTGGAAATGAATGGACGGGAGTGGAATTGAATCGAATGGAGTGGAATCGAGTGGAGAGGAGTGAAGTGGAGTGGAGTGGAATGGAGTGGAGTTGACTGGAATGGAGTGGAGTGCAATGGAGTGGAGTGAAGTGGAGTGGAGTGCTGTCGAGTGGAATGGAGTGGAATGGAGTGGAATGGAACGGAGTGGAGTGGAGTTGAATGGAGTGGAATGGAATGGAGTGGAGTGGAATGGAATGGGATGGAATGGAGTGGAGTGGAGTGAAGTTGAATTGAATAGATTGGAGTGGTGTGGAGTGGAATGGATTGCAGTGGAGTGAAGTGTACTGGAGTGGAAAGTACTGAAGTGGAGTGGAGTGGAGTGGACTGTAATGGAATGGAATGGAATGAACTGGGGTGGAATGTGATGGAATGCTATGGAATGGAAGAGAATGGAATAATGAAATATGAGCTGAGATTGTGCTACTGTGCTCCAAGCTGGGTGACAGAGTGAGATAATCTAGAAAGAAAGGAAAGCAATGGAATGCAGTGGCATGTATTGGAATGGAGTGGACTTGAGTGGAGTGGAATGAAGTGGAGTGGAGTGTAATGGAGAGGAATGGAATGGGATGGAATGGAATGGAATGAAGTGGAGTGGAGTGTGGTGGTGTGGTGTGCAGTGGAATGGATCGTATTGGAATGGAATAGAGTGGAATGGATAGAAGTGGAGTGTATTGGAGGGGTCAGGAGTGGAAAAGAGTGGAATGGAATCGGATGTAATGGAATGTAATGGAGTGGAGTGGTGTGGAGCGGTACGAGGTGGAATGGAATGATATTAAATGGAATGAAATGAAATGCAATGGAATTCAACAGAATGCAACGGAATAGCACGCAATGCAATGGAAAGTTGACGTGTAATGTGAGCTGAGATTGTGCCACTCCACTCCAGACTGGGTGACAGAGTGACGTCGTGTGGAAAGAAAGGAATGAAATGGAATGGAGTGGGTTGGAATCGAGAGGAGTGGAAGGGAATGGAGTGAAGTTGAATAGAATGGAGTCGATTGGAAAGGAATGGAATGGAGTGGAGTGGAATGGAATGGAGTTCATTGGTATGGAGAGGAATGGAATAAAATGGAGTGGCTTGGCGTGGAGTGGATTGGAATGGAGTCGAATGGAGTGGAGCGTAGTGGAGTGGAGTGGAATGGAATTTAATGGAGTGGAATGTATTGGAGTGGAGTGCAATGGAATGGAGTGGAGTGGAGTGTATTGGAGTGGAGTAGAGTGTAATGGAATGGAGTGGAGTAGAACGGAGTGGAATGTATTGGAATGGAACAGAGTGGAATAGAAAGGAGTGGAATGGAGTGGAGTGGAGTGGAGTTGATTGCAGTGGAGAGGAATGAAATGGAATGGAGTGGAATGCCGTGGAATGGAATGGAGTGGAGTGGAGTGGAATGGAATGGAATGGATAGGAATGAAATGGAGTGGAATGGAATGGAGGTGAGTGGAATGGATTGGAGTGGAATGTTTAGGAATGGAATGGAGTGGAGTGGAGTACAGTTGAGTGGATTGAAGTGGAGTGGAATGGAGTCGAATGGAGTGGGATGGAGTGGAATGGAATGGATTGGAGTGTAGTGGAGTGAAATAGAATGGAATGGAATTGGATGGAACGGATTGCAATGGAATGGTGAATAGAAAGGTGAGCTGAGACTGTGTCACTGAACTCCAGCATTTGTGAGAGTGAGATCCTTTGGAGAGAAAGGAATGGAATGGAATGGAGCTTAATGCAATGGAATGGAGGGGAATGGAATATAGTGGAGTGGAATGGAGTGGAGTTGAGTGCAATGGAATGGCGTGGAGCAGAATGTCGTGGAGTGGAAGGGATTGGTGTGGAGTGGAAAGGAGTTGACTGGAGTGGAATGGAATGCAGTGGCATGGAATGGAATGTAGTGGAGTGGACTGGAGTGGAGTTGAGTAGAATGGAATGGAGTGGAGTGGAATGGAATGGAGAGGTGTGGAAAGGGATGGAATGGAATGGAGTGGAGTGGAATGCAATGGAGTGGAGTTGAATGGAATGGGGTGGAGTGGAGTGGAGTGGAATGGAGAGGAGTGGAGTGGAAGGGAATGGAGTGGAAGGAGATGGAGAAGAATGGAACAGAGTGGAGTGGAATGGAGTGGAGTTGAGTGGAATGGAATTGAGTGAAGCAGAGTGGAATGGAGTGGAGTAGAATGGAATGGAAAGGCGTGGAATGGGAGGGAATGGAATGGAGTGGAGTGGAATGGAATCTAGAGGAGTGGAATGGAGTGGAATGGAATGGAATGGAATGGAGTGGAATGGAATAGAGTGGAGTGGAATGGAGTGGAGTGGAGTGCAGTGGAGTTGAGGGGATTGGAATGGAGTGGAACAGAGTCGGATATAATGGCATGTAGTGGAGTGGAGCAGACTGGAGGGGAATGGGCAGGAATGGAACGGAACGGAATGCAACAGAACAGAGCGGAACGGAACGGAGAAATGTGTGCTGAGATTGTGCCACTGAGCTACAGCCATGTGACAGACGCAGATCCTGTCGAAAGAAAGGAGTGAAATGGAATGGAATGGATTGGAGTGGAGTGGAGTGGAATTGAGTGGAATGGAACAGAATGGAAATGCATGGAATGGAATGAAATGGAGTGGAATTGAATGTAAGGGTGTGGAGTGGAATGCAATGGAATGGAGTGGATTGCAATGGAGTGGAATGCAGTGGAATCCAGTGGAGTGGAGTGGAGTGGAATGGATTGTATTGGAGTGGATTGGAGGGGAGTGGAGTGGAGTAGAATGGAGTAGATTGGAATGGAATGGAGTGTAAAAGAGTGCAATGGAGTGGAATGGAGTGTAATGGAATGGAGTGGAATGGAAAAGAGTGGAGTGGAATGGAATGGAATGGAATAGATCGGAGTGGAGTGGAATAGAGTGGAACGGATTGGAATGGAGTGGAATGGTATGGAGTGGAATGGAATTGAATGGAGTGGACTGGAATGAAATGGAATGGAATAGAGTGCAATGGAATGGAATGGAGAGTAACTGAATGGAGTGGAATGGAATTGAATGGAGTGGAGTGAAGTGGAATGGAAAGGAGTGGAGAGTAATGGAGTGGAGTGGAGTGGAATAGAGTGGAGTGGAGTGGAGTGGAATGGAGAGGAGTGGAGTGGAATGGAGTGGAGTGGAATGGAGGGGAATGGAATGGAGTGGAGTGGAATGGAATGGAGCAGAGTGGAAAGCAGTGGAGCTGAGTGGAATGGAATGGAATGGAATGGAGTGCAGTGGGATGGAGTAGAGTGGAGTGGAATGGAATGGAGAGGAGTGGAATGCTATGGAATGGGATGGAGTGGAGTGCAATGGAATGAAGAGGAGATTAATGGAATGGAATGGAGTAGAGTGGAAAGGAATGGTATGGAGTGGAATGGAATGGAATGCAGTGGAGTTGATTGGAGTGCAGTGGAGTGGAGTGGAAATGAATGGAGTGGAACGGAATGGAGTGGAATGGACTGGAATGGAATGGAGTGGAGTGGAGTGCAGTGGAATGAAGCAGAGTGGAACAGAATGGAGTCGATTGTAAAGTAATGGATTGGAGTGGAGTGGAATGGAATGGAATGTTGTGGAATGGATTGGAATGGAGATGATTGGAATGGAAGGGAGTGGAGTGGAATGGAATGGAGTGGTTTGGAAAGCAATGTAACGGAGTGGAGTGGAATGGATTGGAATGGAGTGGAGTGTATTGGACTGGAGAGGAGTGGAATGGAATGGAGTAGCATGGCGTGGAGTGGATTGGAATGTAGTGAAACGGAGTGGAGTGGAGTGAAGTGAAATGGAGTTTAATGTGAGTGGAATGGAGTAGAAGAGAATGAAGTGGAGTGGAATGCAATGGAGTGGAGTGGAATGTATTGGAGTAGGGTAGAATGGAATGGAATGGAGTGGAGTGGAATGGAGTGGAGTGGAGTGGAATAGAATGGAGTGGAATAGAATGGAGTGGAATGGAGTGGAATGGAGTGGAGTGGAATGAAATGGAATAGAGTGGACTACAGTGGAATGGTATGGAGTGGTTTGGAATGGAATGGAGTGAAATTGACAAGAATGGAATGGAGTGGAGTGGAGTGGAATGGAGTGGAGGGGAATGGAGTGGAATAGAGTGGTGTGGAATGGAATGGTTTGGAGTGTAATGGAGTGGAATGGAATGGAATGGATAGGAGTGGCATGGGGTGGAGTGGATGGGAGTGGAGTGCAGTGGAGTGGAGTGTAGATGAGTGGAGTGGAGTGGAGTGGAATGGAATGGAATGGAATGGAATGGAATACAGTGCAATGCAATGGAATGGAATGGTATGAAATGGAGTGGAATAATGAAATGTGAGTTGACTTTGTGCCACTGCACTCCAGGCTTGGTGAGAGAGTGGGATACTCTTGTAGGAAAGGAATGGAATGGAATGCAGTGCAATGGAATGGAATGGAGTGGAGTGCAGTGGAGTGAATTGGAGTGCAGTAGAATGGAGAGGAATGGAAAGGAACGAGATGGAGTGGAATGAAGTGGAGTATAGTGCGGTTGAGTGGAGTGCAGTGGAATGGAGAAGAATGGAATGTGATGGAATGTAATGTAGAGGAGTGGAGCGCAGTGGAGTGGAGAGGAGTGGAAAGGAGTGGAATAGATTCAGATCTAATGGAATGTACTGTAGTGGACTGCAGTGGAGTGTAACGGAACGGAATGGAACGGAACAGAACGGAACAGAATGGAACGGAAATGAGAATTGTGTGCTGAGATTGTGCCACTGCGCTACAACCTGTGTGACACAGGGAGATCCTGTTGAAAGAAAGGAGTGTAATGGAATGGAGTGGAATGGAATGGAATGTAGTGGAGAGGAGTGGAATGGAGTGGAATGGAATGGAATGGAATGGAATGGAATGGAATGCAATGCAATGGAATGCAAGGGAATAGAATGCAATGCAATGGAAAGTTTACATGTAATGTGAGCTGAGATTGTGTCACTGAACTCCAGCTTGGGTGACAGTGATATCCTGTCGAAAGAAAGGAATGGAATGCAATGGAGTGAAATGGAATGGAATGTTATGCAATGGAGTGGAGGGGAGTGACATAAAGTGGAGTGGAAAGGAATGGAGTACAGGGGAATGGAGTGGAGTGGAATGCAATGGAATGGAGGGGAGTGAAGTGGAGCAGAGTGGAATGGAGTGGAGAGGAGTGGAATGGCATGTAATGTAATGGAATGGAGTTGAGTGCAGTGGAATGCAATGGAGTGGAGTACAACTGAAAGTAAGGAGTGGAGTGAAGTGGAGTGGAATGGAATGGAGAGCAATGGGATGGAATGGAATCAGTGGAGTGAAGTGGAGTGGAATGGAATGGAGTGGAGTGGAGTGCATTAGAGTGTAGTGGAGTGGAGTGGATTGGAATGGAGTGTAATGGAATGGAGTGGAATGGAATGGAGTGGAATGGAGTAGAGTGGAATCGGGTGGAGTGGAGTGGAATGGAATGGCATGGAGTGGATTGGAGTGGAATGGTATGGCTAGGAGTGGAATGGAAGAGAATGGAATGGAATGGAGAGGAGTGATATGGAATTGAAAGGAATGGAGTGGAATGGATTGAAGTGGATTGGAATGGAATGGAGTTTAGTGGAGTGCAGTGTAATCGAGGTGAGCGGAAGGGAGTGGAGTGGAGGGGATTGGACTGGAGTGGAAAGGAGGAGAGCGAAATGGAGTGGAGTGGAGTGGATTTTAGGGAAATGGAATGGAATGGAATGCAATAGAGTGGTATGGAGTGGAGTGGAATAGAGTGGAGTCACGAGGAATGGAATGGAATGAAGTGAAATGGAGTAGAATGGAATAGAGTGGAGTGGAATGGAATGGATTGGAATGGAATGGAATGGAGTAGAGTGGAGTGCAGTGGAATGGAATGGAGTTTAGTGGAATGGATACGAATGGAGTGGAATGGGATGGAATGGAGAATAATGGATTGGAGAGGAGTGGAACGGAATGGAATGGAGTGGAATGTAATGCAGTGGAGTGGAATGGCGTGAAGCGGAGTAGAGTGGAGTGGAATGGAGTGGAATGGAGTGGAATGGAATGGAGTAGAATGGAGTGGAGTGGAATGGCATGGAGTGGAGTCGAAAGGAATAGAATGGCGAGGAAAGGAGTGGAGTGGAATGAAGTGGAGTGGGATGGAATAGAATGGAATGAAACGGAGAGGAGTGCAATGGAATGGAATGAAATGGAGTGGAATGATGTGGAGTGGAAAGGAATGGAATGGAATGGAATGGAGTGGAGTGGATTGGAGTGGAGTGGATTCGAGTGGAGTGGAAAGGAGTGTAGTGGTGTGGAGTGGAATGGAGTGGAGTTGAATGGAATGGAGTGGAGTGGAATGGAGTGGAGTTGAATGGAATGGAATGGAGTGGAAACGAGTGGAGTGGAATGGATTGGAATGTAATGGAGTCGAGTGGAGTGGAGTGGAATGAAGTAGAGTGGAATGGAATGGAATGGTGTGGAGTGGAATGGAATGGAGAGGAGTGGAATGGAATGGAAGGGAAGGGAGTGGAGTGGAATGGAATGGAGAGGAGTGGAATGAAATGGAGTGAAATGGAACGTAGTGGAATGGAATGTAGTGGACTGGAATGGAGTGGAGCAGAGTTGAGTTGAGTGGAATGGAATGAAGTGGAATGGAATGGGTTGGAATGGAGTGGAGTGGAATACACTGGCGTGGAGTGGAATGGAAAGGAATGGAATGGGGTAGAATGGAGTGGAATGTAATGGACTGCATGAGAATGGAATGGAATGCAATGGAATGGGGTGGAGTAGAGTGGAGTGGAGAGGAGTGGAGTGGAATGGAGTGGAGTGGAGTGGAGAGGAGTGGAGTGGATTGGAATGGAATGGGGTTGAATAGAATGGAGTGGAATGCAGTGGAGTGGAGTGGAGTGAAATGAAATGGAATGCAGTGAAATGCAGAACAATGGAAGGGAGTGGAGTGGAATGGAACGGAGTGTAATGGAATGGAACGGAGTGGAGAGGAATGGAATGGATTGGTGTTTAAAGGAGTGGAGAGGGGTGGAATGGAATGCAGTGCAGTGGAGTGGAGTGGAATGCAGTGGAAGAGAATGGAGTGGAGTGGAATGGATTGGAGTGGATTGGAAGGAATTGGAGTGCAGTGGAATGGAACGGAGTGAAGTGGAACCTAACGGAGTGGAATGGAATGGTTTGGAATGGAGTGTAGTGGAATGGAATGGAGTGGAATGGAATGGAGTGGAATGGAATGGAGTGCAGTGGAAAAGAGTGGAGTGGAATGGAATGCAATGGAGTGGAGTGGAATGGTATGGAATGGAGTAGAATGGGGTGTAATGGAGTGGAGTGGAGTGGAGTGGAATGAAATGGATCAGAATCGAATGGATTGGATTGGAATGGAGTGGAGTGGAGTGAAACGGAGTGAAGTGGAGTGGAGAGGAGTGGAACGGAGTGGAGTGGAGTGGAATGGAGTAGAGTGGAGTGGTATGGAGTGGAGTGGAGAGGAACGGAGTGGGGTGGCTAAGAACGTAATTAAGTGGAGTGGAACATAATAGAGAGGAGTGGAATGGAATGGAAAGGAGTGGAATGGAATGGAATGGAATGCAATGGAAGGCAATGGAAAGGAATGGAACGCAATGGAATGGAATGCAATGGAATGGAATGGAATGGAATGGAATAAAGAAATGTGAGCTGAAATTGTGCAACTGCACTCCAGGCTGGGTGTCAGAATGAGATACTCTCGAATGTAAGGAATGGAATGGAATGCAGTGGAAAGAAATGGAATGGAATGGAATGGAGTGGACTGGAGCGAAGTAGAGTGAAGTGGAATGGAGTGGGATGCAGAGGAAGAAATGGGATGGAATGGAATGGAATGAAGTGGAGTGGATTTGGGTGGTGTGGACTTCAGTGAAATGGTGCGGAATGGAATAGGATGGAGTGAAGTGGAGTGGTGTGGAGTGGAGAGGAGTGTTATGGAGAAGAATGGAATTGGATGTAATGGAATGTAGCGGAGTGGAGTGGAATGGAATGGAACAGAACGAGACAGAAAGCCATGGAACGGGACGGAACAGAGAAATGTGTGCTGAGATTGTGCCACTGAGCTACAGATTGTATGACATAGGGTGATCCTGTTGAAAGAAAGAAGTGGAATGGAATGGATTGGAAAGTAGCGGAGTGGAATTGAGTGGAATGGAATGGAATGGAATGGAAGGGAATGGAGTGGATTGGAGGAGAGCGGATCAGAAAGGAATGGAACGTTATGTAACGGAATGGAATGTGAGATGAGATTTTGCCACTGTGCTACATACTTGGTGACAGAGTGAGATACTCTCGAAAAAAAGGAATGGAATGGAATGCAGTGGAAAGGAATGGAATATAATGGAGTGGAGTGTAGTGGAAGGGAGTGAAATGGAGTGGAATGGAGAGGAATGGAATGGGATGGAATGTAATCGAATGAAGTGGAGTGGAGTGGGTTGGAGTGGAGTGGAATAGAATCGGATGTAATGGAGTGGAGTGGAGTGGAGTGGAGTGGAACGGAGTGGATTGGAATGGAATGGAATACAATGGAATGGAATGCAATGGAATGCAATGGAACGGATAGAATGCAATGAAACATTGTCATGTAATGTGAGCTGAAATTGGGCCACTGTACTCCAGCCCAGATCTCAGAGTGATAACCTGTTGAAATAAAGGAATATAATGCAATGGAATGAAATGGAATGGAATGGAATGCAATGGAGTGGAGTGGAGTGGAGTGGAATGGAGTCGAATGGATTGTGATGGAGTGGAATGGAATGCAGTGTAGTGTAGTGGAGTGGAGTGAAATAGAATGGAATGGAATGGGATGGAATGGTTGCAATAGAATGGTGAAAAGAAATGTGGGCTGAGTTTGTGCCACTGCAGTATGGCCTTTGTGACAGAGTGACATCCTGTGGAAAGAAAGGAATGGAAAGGAATGGAGTGGAATGGAATTGAGTGGATTGGAGTGGATTGCAATGGAATGGAATGGAATGGAATGGTGAAATGAAAAGTGAGCTGATTGTGCCAATGCACACGAGGATGGGTGACAGAGTGAGATCCTGTCAAAAGAAAGGAATGCAATAGAAGGGAGTGGAATGGAATGAAATGGATTGGAGTGGAGTGGAGTGGAGTGCAAAGGAGTGGAGTTGAATGGAATGGAGGGGATTGGAATGGAATGGACTGCAGTGGAGTGGAGCAGAGAGGATTGGAATGCAGTTGAGTGTAGTGGAGTGCAATGGAATGGAGTGGAGTGGAATGGAATGGAGTGCAGTGTAATTGAATGGAATGGGATGGAATGGAAAGGACTGGAGTGGACTGGAATGGAGTGGAGTTGAGGGAGTGGAATTGATTGGAGTGGAGTGGAGTGGAATGGAACAGAATGGAAGGGAATGGTGTGGAGTGGAGTGGAGTGGAATGGAGTGGAATGGAGTGGAAAGGAATTTAGTGGAATGGAATGGAATGGAGTGGAGAGGAATGGAATGGAGTGCAGTTGAATGGAGTGCAGTGGAATGGAGTGGAGTGGAATTGAGTGGAGTGGAATGGAATGGAGTGGAGTAGAATGGAATGGAGTGGAATGGAATGGAATAGTGTGGAGTGGAATGCAATGGAGTGGAATGGAATGGAATAAAGTGGAATGGAATGGAGTGAAGTGGAATGGAATGGAATGAATTGCAGTAGAGTGGAATGGAATGGAGTGAAGTGCGGTGGAGTGGAATTCAGTGGAATGGAGTGGAATCGAATGGACTGGAGTGGAGTGGAATGGAGTGGAGAGGAGTGGAATGGAATGGAGTTTGGTGGAATGGAATGGAATGGAGTGGAAAGGAGTGGAGTGGAATGGAATGGAGTGGAAAGGAGTGGAGTGGAATGGAATGGAGCAGTATGGAATGGATTGGAGTGGAGTGAAATGGAATTTAGTGATGTGGTGTGGAGTGGAGTGGAGTGGAACAGAATGGAATGGAATGGAATGAAGAAATGTGTGCTGAGATTGTGACACTTCTCTTGAGCCTGTGTGACAGAGGGAGATTCTGTCGAAAGAAAGGTGTTGAATGGAAGGGATTGGAATGGAATAGCATGCAATGGATTGGAGAGGAGTGGAGTGGAATTGAGTGGAATGGAGTGGAGGGAAGTGGAATGGAATGGAATACAATGGAATGGAATGGAACGTTGAAATGAAACGTGAGCTGAGATTGTGCCACTGCACACCAAGAGGGGTATCGGAGTGTGATCCTGTCAGAAAAAGGAAAGGAATGGAAAGGAATGGAGTCAAACGGAGTGAAATGGAGTGGAGTGGAGTACAGTGGAGTGCAAAGGAGTGGAGTTGAAAAGAATAGACTGGAGTGGAGTGGAAAGGAAAGGATGGAATGGAGTCTAGTGGAGTGGATTACAATGGAATTGAGTGGTGTAATGGAATGCAGTGGATTGGAATGGAATGGAGTGGAGTGGAATGGAATGGAATGGGATGAATGGAAAGGAGTGGCGTGTACAGGAATGGAGTGGAGTAGAGGGAGTGGAATTGATTGGAGTGGAGTGGAGTGGAGTGGATTGTAGTGAAGTGGAATGGAATGGAATGGAATGAAGTAGAGTGGAATGGATTGGAAAGGAGTGGAATGGTGGGCCATGGAATGGAGTGGAAAGGAATGGAATGTTGTGGAGTGGAATGGAATGGAGTGGAGTGGAATGGAATGGGTGTTGTGGAATTGAATGGAGTGGAGTGGAATGGAGTGGGTGGGGTCGAGTAGAATTTAGTGGAGTGGAATAGAGTGGAATGAAATGGAATGGAGTGCAGTGGAATGGAATGGAGTGGAATGGAATGGAGTGTAGTTGAAAGGAATGGAGTGGAATGGAATGCAATCGTGTGGAGTGGAATGGAATGGAGTGGAATGGAATGGAATGGAATGGAGTGGAGTGGAATGGAATGGAGTGGAGTGGAATGGAGTGGAGCGGAGTGGAATGGAGTCGAGTGGAGTGAAGAGGAGTGAAATAGAATGGAATGCAATGGTATGGAATGGAATGCAATGGAATGGTGAAAAGAACTGTGAGCTGAGATTGTGACACTGCACTTCAGCCATTGTTACAGAGTGAGATGCTGTGCAAAAAAGGAATGGAAAGGAATGGATTGGAATGGAATGGAACGAAGTGGAGTGGAGTAGAGTGGAATGAAGTGAGTGGAGTGGAATTGAGGGGAGTGGAACGGAGTGGAGTGGAACGGAGTGGAGTGAAATGGAAAGGAATGGAGTGGATTGGAATGCAATGGAGTGAAGTGGAATGGAATGGAGCGGAATGGAATTGAGTGGAGTTGAACAGAGTGGATTGGAGTGAAATGGAGTGGAGTGGAGTGGAATGGAATGGGGTGGAGTGGAATGCAATGGAGTGGAATGGAATGGAGTGAAGTGGAACACAGTGGAGTGGAGTGAAATGCAGTGGAGGGAGTGGAATGGAATGGAATGGAGTGGAATGGAATACAGTGGAGTTGGATGGAGTGTAGTGGAGTGTAGTGGAGTGGAAAGGAGTTGAGTGGAATGGAATGCAGTGCAGTGGAAAGGAGTGGAGTGGAATGGAACGGAATGGAATGGAATGGAGTGGAGTGGAATTGAACGGATTGGAATGGAATGGAATAGAGTGGAATGGAATGGAGTGGAGTGGAATGGACTGTAGTGGAGTAGAATGGAATGGGTTGGAGTGGAATGGAATGGAGTGGAGAGGTATGGAAGGGAGTGGAGTTGATTGGAATGGGTTGGAGTGGAATGGAATGGAGTGGAGTGTAATGGAGGGGATTGGAGTTAAATGGAATGGAGTGCAATGGAATGGAGTGGAGATCTATGGAGTGGAGTGGAATGAAATGGATTGGAGTGGAATGGAATGGAGTGGAATGGAATGGAGTGGAATGGATTGGAATGGAATGGAGTGGAGTGGGATGGAGTGTAGTGCAATGGATTGGAATAGAATTGAATGGAATGTAGTGGAGTGGAATGGAATGGAGTGAAATTCAATGAAATGGAGTGGAGAGGAAAGGAATGGAATGGAGTGGTGTGGAATGGAATGTAAGGGAAGAGAGCAGAATTGAATGGAGTGGAGTGGAGTGGAAGGAAACGGAGTGGAGTGGGGTGAAATGGAATGGAGTGCAGTCGAGTGGAATGGAGAGGAATGGAATGGAATAGGGTGGAGTGGAATGGAATGCACTAGAGCGGAGTGGAATGGAATGGAGTCGAATGGAGTGGAGTGGAGAGGAGTGGAGTGGAGTGGAATAGAGAGAAGTGGAGTGGAATCGAGTGGAGTGAAACGGAATGGAGTGTAGTGGAGTGGAGTGGAGAGGAGTGAAATGGAATGGTATGGCGTGGAATGGATAGGAGTGGACTGGAAGGAAATGGAGTGGAGTGGAAAGGAATGGATTGGGCTGGAATGGAAAGGAATGGGTTGGAGAGGAGTGGAGTGGAGTGCAGTGGAGTGGAAAGGAATGGAATGGAGTGGTGTGGAGTAGAATGGTATGGAATGGAGCAGAATGGAATGGAGTGGATTTTAGTGGAATGGAGTGGAGTGGAATGGAACGGAATATAGTTGAGTGGAGTGGAATGGAGTTCATTGGAATGGAGTGGAGTGGAATGGATTGGAGTGGAGTGGAATGGAATGTAGTCGAATGAAGTGGAATGGAGTGGAGTGGAATGGAATGGGGTGAAATGGACTGGAGTAGAATGGAATGGAGTGGAGTGGAAGGGAATGGAGTGGAGTGAAAAGGAATGGAATGGAGTGGTGTGGAATGGATTGGAATGGAATGGAGTGGAACGGAATGCAGTGGAGTGGAGTGAACTGGAATGGATTGAAGCAGAAAGAAATGAAGTGGAGTGGAGTGGAAAGGAGTGGAGTGGAATGGAATAGAGTGGAGTGGAGTTGAGTGGAATGGATTGGAGTAGAGTGGAGTGGAGTGAAATGGAATTGAATGGAATGGAATGAAGAAATGTGAGCTTAGATTTTTCCACTGCGCTGCAGCTTGTGTGACAGATGGAGATCCTGTTGAAAGAAAGGAGTGGAATAGAAGGGATTGGAAAAGCATGGCAAAAAATGGATAGGAGTGGAGTGGAGTGGAGTGCAGTGGAATAAAATGGAATGGAATGGATTGGAATGGAAAGGAATGGAATAGAATGGAATGGTGAAAAGAAATGTGACCTGAGATTCTGCCACTTCACACAATCCTGGGTGAAAGAGGTAGATCCTGTAAAAAGTATGGAATGGAATGGAATGTAGTGGAATGGATTGAAATGGAGTGGAGTGGAGTGGAGTGGAAAAGAGTGGAGTGGAATAGAATGGAGTGGAGTGGAATGGAATGGACAGGAGTGGAGTGCAATGGAATGGAGTGGAATGGAGTGGAGTGGAGTGGAGTGGAATGGAATTGACTGGAGTGGAAAAAATGAAGTGGAGTGGAATGGAATGTAATGGAGTGGAGGGTAGTGGGGTGGAGTGGAATGGAGTGGAGTGGAGGGGAATGGAGTGGAGTGGAGTGGAGTGGAATTGATTGGCGTGGAGTGGAAAAGAGTGGAGTGAAATGGAATGGAATGAGATGGAATGGAAAGGAGTGGAGTGGACTGGAATGGAGTGGAGAAGACTGAAATGGATTGGAATGGAGTTCAATGGAATGGAGTGGAGTGGAAAGGAATGGAATGGAGTCTAGTGGAATGGAATGGAGTGCAGTGGAATGGAGTGGAGTTGAATGGGGTGGAGTGGAATGGAATGGAGTGCAATGGAATGGAGTGGAAAGAAGTGGAGTGGAGTGGATTGGAGTGGAGTGCAGTGGAATGGAATGTAACAGAGTGGAATGGAATGTAACTGAGTGGAATAGAGTGGAATGGAATGAAGTGGAATGGAATGCAGTACAGTGGAATGGAATGGAGATTGATAGGAATAGAATGGAATGAATTGGGGTGCATTGGAGTGGAGGGAATTGGAGTGAACTGGAATGGAGTCGAATGGAATGGGATGGAGTGGAATGGAATGGAGTGGAGTGTAGTGGAGTGCAATAGAATGGAATAGAATGGTATGGAATGGAATGCAATGGAATGGTGAAAAGAAATGAGAGCTGAGACAGTTTCATTGCATTCCAGCATTTGTGACAGAGGAGATCCTGTGGAAAGAAAGTAATGAACTGCAATAGAGAGGAATGCAATGAAATGGAGTAGAATCGAATGAAGTGGAGTGGAATGGAGTGGAGTTGAGTGCAATGGAATGGAAAGAAGTGGAGAGGAGTGGAGTGGAGTGGAGTAGAATTGAGTGGAGTGGGGTGGAAAAGAGTGGAGTGAAATGGAATGGAATCAGATGGAATAGAAAGGAGTGGAGTGGACTGGAATGGAGTGGAGTGGAGTGCAGTGAAATGGATTGGAATGGAGTTCAGTGGAATGGAGTGGTGTGGAAAGGAATGGAATGGAATCTAGTGGAATGGAATGGAGTGGAGTGGAATGGAGTGAAGTTGAGTGGGGTTGAGAGGAATGGAATGCAGTGCAATGGAATGGAGTGGAGTGGACTGGATTGGAGTAGAGTTCAGTGGAATGGAATGGAATGGAGTGGAATAGAGTGGAATGGAATGGAAAGGAGTGGAATAGTGTGGAATGGAATGGAGTGGAATGGAATGCAATAGAGTGGAGTGGAATGGAGTGGAATGGATAGGAATGGAATGGAATGGAATGAATTGGAGTGGATAGGATTGGAGTGAATTGGAATAAAGTAGAATGGAGTCGAATGGAATGGGATGGAGTGGGATGGAATGGAGTGGAGTGTAGTGGAGTGAAATAGAATGGAATGGAATGGGATTGAATGGAATGCAATGGAATGGTGAAAAGAAATGTGAGCTGAGACTGTATCACTGCACTCAAGCATTTGTGACACAGTGGGATCCTGTGGAAAGAAAGTAATGAACTGGAATGGAGTGGAATGCAATGGAATGGAGTAGAATCAAATGGAGTGGAGGGGAATGGAGTGGAGTTGAGTGCAATGGAATGGAGTGGAGTGGAATGGATTGGAGTGCAGTCGAATGGAGAGGATTGGAGTGGAATGGAATGGAGTGGAGTGGAACGGAATGGAGTGGAGTGGAATGGAATGGAGTGGAGTGGAACGGAATGGAGTGGAGTGGAATGGAGTGGACTTGAGTGGAATGGGAAGGAGTGGAGTGGATTGGAGTGGAGTGGTGTGGAATGGAGTGGAATGGAGTGGAGGGGAAAGGAATGGAGTGGAGTGGAATGGAATGCAGTGGAGTAGAATGGATTGGAGTGGAGTGTTATGGAATGGAGATGAGTATAATGGGATGGAATGGAATGGAATGGAATGGAGTGGAATGGAATGGAGAAGAGTGGAATGGCATGGAATGGAGTGGAATGGAATGGAGTGGAGTGGAATGGAATGGAGTGGAGTGGATTACAGTGGAGTGGAGGTGAGTGGAATGTAGTGGAAAGGAATCGAATGTAATGGAATATAGTGCAGTGCAGTAGAGTGGAGTGGAATGGAGTGGAATGGAACAGAATAGAAAGGAACAGAACGGAATGGAATGGAACGGAGAAATGTGTGTTGCTGTTGTGCCACTGCGCTACAGCCCTGTAACAGAGGGAGATACTGGGGAAAGAAACGAGTGGAATGGAATGCGAAGGAATGGAATGGAATGGATTGGTGTGGAGCGGAGTGGGATTGAGTGGAATGGAATGGAATGGAATGGAATAGAATGGAATTGAATAGAGTGGAGTGGAAAGGAATGGTGTGGAGTGGAATGGAATGGAGTGTAGTGGAATGGAATGGAGTGGAGTGGAAATGAGTGGAGTGGAGTGGAATGGAGTAGAGTGGAGTGGAATGGAGTAGAGTGGATTGCAGTGGAGTGAAGAGGAATGGAGTGGAGTAGATAGGAGTGGAGTGGATTGGAATGGAGTGGAGTGGAGTGGAAATTAATGGAAAGGAGTGGAATGGAATGCAATGGATTGGAATGGAATGGAATGGAATGGAATGTTATGGAGTGGAATGGAATGGAATGGCATGCAATGCAATGGAATGGAATGGAATGGAATGGAATGGAATGGAATGGAATGGAATGGAATGCAATGCAATGGAATGCAATGGAACGGAATGAAAAGGAATGGAATGTAATGGAATTGAATGGAATAACGAAATGTGAGCTGAGATTGTGAAACTGAACTCCAGGCTTCATTACAGAGTGAGATGTTCCCGAATGTAAGGAATGGAATGAAATTCAGTGGAGTGGAATGGAATGGAATGGAATGGAGTGGACTGGAGTGGAGTGGAGTGAAGTGGGGTGGAGTGGAAAGGAGAGAAATGGAATCGGATGGAATGGAGTGGAATGAAGTGGAGTGGAGTGGGGTAGAGTGGAGTGAGGAAGAATGCAGTGGAATGGAAGGGGTTGGAGTGGAACAGAGTGGAGTAGAGTGCAGTGGAGTGGAGAGGAGTGGAATGGAGGAGAATGGAATCGGATGTAATGGAATTTAGTGCAGTGGAGTGCAGTGGAACATAATGGAACGGAATGGAATAGAATGCAACATAACGAAACGGAATGGAGAAATATGTGCTGAGATTGTGCCACTGCGCTACAGCTTGTATGACACGGGGTGACCTGTCGAAAGAAAGGAGTGGATGGGAATGGAATGGAATGGAATGTATTAGACGGGTCAGAGTGGAATCAATTGGAATGGAATGGAATGGAATGGAATGGAATGGAATGGAATGGAATGGAATGGAATGGAATGGGATGGGATGGAATGGGATGGAGCAGACTAGAGAGAAGCAGAATGGAATGGACCAGAATGGAACAGAATGGAACGGAATGGAATGTGAGCTGAGATTCTGTCACTGCGCTACAGGCTTGGTGACAGAGTGAGATACTCTCGAAAGAAAGACAAGGAATGGAGTGAAGTGGAAAGGATTGGAATAGAATGGAGTGGAGTGCAGTGGAGTGGAGTGGAGTGAAGTGGAGTGGAGTGGAATAGAGAGGAATGCAATGGGAAGGAATGGAACTGAATGAAGTGGAGTGGAGTGGGGTGGAGTCAAGTGCAGTGGAATGGAGTGGAATGGAATGGGATGGAGTGGAATGGAGTGGAGTTGTGTGCAGTGGAGTGGAAAGGAGTGGAATGGAGTGGAAGAGAATCGGATTTAATGGAATGTAGTGGAGTGGAGTGGAGTTGAACGGAGTGGAATGGCATGGAATGGATTGGAATAGAAAGGAATGGCATGGAATGGAATGGAATGGAATGCAATGGAACAGAATGCAATGCAACGAAAAGTTGACATGTAATGTGACCTGAAATTGGGCCACTACACTCCAGCCTGAGTTTCACAGTGATAACCTATCAAAAGAAAGAAATGGAATACAATGGAGTGAAATGGAGTAGAATGGAATGGAATGGAGTGGAGTGGAGTGGAGTGGAGTGGAGTGGAGTGGAGAGGAGTGGAGTGGAATGGAGTCGAATCGATTGGAATGGAGTGGAATAGAATGGAGTGGAGTGGAGGGGAGTGAAATAGAATGGAATGGAATGGGATGGAACGGAATGCAATGGAATGGGGAAAAGAAATGTGGGCTGAGATTGTGCCACTGCACTCCATAATTTGTGACAGAGTCAGATCCTGTGGAAAGAAGGGAGTGGAATGGAATGGAGTGGAATGGAACGGAATGGAGTGGAGTGGACTGGAGTGGACTGCAGTGGAATGGAGTGGAGTGGAGTGGAGTGGAATGAATTGGAAAGGAAAGTAGTGGAATGGAGGGGAATGGAATCGAGTGGAGTGGAAGAGAATGGAGCGGATTGGAATGGAATGGAATGGAATGGAATGGAATGGAGTAGAGTGGAATGAAATGGAGAGAAGTGAAATGGAATGGAACGGAATGGAATGCAGTGGAGGGGAATGGAATTGAGTGGAGTGGAGTGGAGTGTCGTGTAGTGGAGTGCAGTGGAATGCAGTGGACTGGAAAGCATTGGAGAGGAGTGGAGTGGAGTGGAATGGAATGGAGTGGAATGGAATGGAGTGGAGTGCAGTGGAATGGAATGGAATGCAGTGGAAAGAAGCGGAATGAAATGGAGTGGAGTGGAAGGGAATGGAGTGGAATAGATTGGATTGAAATGGAATGGAGTGGAGTGGAATGGAATGGAGTGGAATGGAATGGAATGGAATGGAGTGGAGTGGAATGGAATGGAGTGGAGTGGATTTGAATGCCATGGAGAGGAATGGAATGGAGTGAAGTGGAGTAGAGTGGATTGGACCGGAGTGGAATGGAGTGGAATCAAATGGAGTACAGTGGAATGGAATGGAGTGGAATGGACTGGAATGGAATTGAATGAAGTGGAGAGGAGTGGAATGGAATGGAGTGGAGTGGAATGGAATGGAATGGAATGGAGTGGAGTGGAGTGGAATGGAATGGAGTGGAGTGGAAAGGAATGGAATGGAGTGGAGTGGAATGGAATGGAATGAAATGGACTGGAATGGAATGGAGTGGAGTGGAGGGGAACGGAATGGAGAAGAATGAAATGGAATGGAATGCAGTGCAATGGAATGGAGTGGAGAGGAGTGGAATGAAATGGAATGGAGTGGAGTGGAATGGAATGGAGTGGAATGGAGTTTAATGGAATGGAGTAGAATGGAATGGAGTGGAGTGGAATGGAATGAAGTTGATTGGAATAGAATGGAGTGGAGTGGAAAGGAGTGGAGTGGAGTGGAATGGAGTAGAGTGGAGTGGAAAGGAGTGGAGTGCATTGGAGTGGAGTGGAGAGGAATGGAGTGGAGTGGAAAGGAGTGGAGTGGATTGGAATGAAGTGGAATGGAGTGGAATGTAATGGAAAGGAGTGGAATGGAATGCAATGGATTGGAATGGAATGGAATGGAATGCAGTGCAATGGAATACAATGGAATGGCATGAAAAGGAATGGAATGGAATTGAATTGAATGGAATAACAAAATGTGAGCTGAGATTGTGCCACTGAACTCCAGACTGGGTTAAAGAGTGAGATATTCTCGAATGTAAGGAATGGAATGAAATTCTGTGGAATGGAATGGAATGGAATGGAGTGGACTGGACTTGAGTGGAGTGAAGTAGAGTGGAGTGGAAAGCAGAGGGATGGAATGGAGTGGAATGAAGTGGAGTGGAGTGGGTTGGAGTGGAGTGCGGAAGAATGGAGTGGAATGGAAGGGGATAGAATGGAAGGGAGTGGAGTAGAGTACAGTGGAGTGGAGAGGAGTGGAATAGAGAAGAATGGAATTGGATGTAATAGAATGTAGTGAAGTGGAGTGGAACGGAATGGAACGGAATGGAATAGAATGCAACATAACGGAACGGAATGAAGAATCATGTGCTGAGATTGTGCCACTGCTCTACAGCTTGTATGATAGAGGGTGACCTCTTGAAAGAAAGGAGTGGAAGGGAATGAAATGGAATGGAATGGAATGGAATGTATTAGAGGGGATCAGAGTGAAATCGAGTGGAATGGAACGGAATGGATTGGAATGGGATGGAATGGATTGGAATTTAATGGAGCAGATTAGAGAGAAGTGGAATGGAACGGAACGGAACGGTACAGAATGGAACGGAATGGAATGTGAGCTGAGATTGTGCCACTGCGCTACAGGCTTGATGACAGAGTGAGATACTCTCGAAAGAAAGGAATGGAATGGAATGAAGTGGAAAGGAATGGAATAGAATGGAGTGGACTGGAGTGGAGTGGAGTGAAGTGGAGTGGAGTGGAATAGAGAGGAATGGAATCGAGTGAATTGGAGTGGAGTGGGGTGGAGTCGAGTGCAGTGGAATGGAGTAGAATGGAATGGGATGGAGTGGAATGGAGTGGAGTTGAGTGCAGTGGAGTGGAGAGAAGTGGACTGGAGTGGAATAGAATTGAACTTAATGGAACGTAGTGGAATGAAGTGGAGTGGAGTGAAACGGAGAGGAATGGAATGGAATGGATTGGAATGGAAAGTAATGGCACGGAATGGAATGCAATGCAATGGAATGCAATGGAACAGAATGCAATGCAATGAAAATTGACATGTAATGTGACCTGAAATTGGGCCACTGCACTCCAGCCTGAGTTTCACATTGATAACCTGTCAAAAGAAAGGAATGTAATGCAATGGTGTGGAATGGAATAGAATGGAATGGAATGGAGTGGAGTGGAGTGGAGTGGAATGGAGTCGATTTGGACTGGAAAGGAGTGGAATGGAATGGAGTGGAGTGGAGTGGAGTGAAATAGAATGTAATGGAATGGGATGGAACGGAATGCAACGGAATGGGGAAAAGAAATGTGGGCTGAGATTGTGCCACTGCACCTCAGAAATTCTGACAGAGTGAGATCTTGTGGAAAGAGAGGAATGGAATGTAATGCAGTGGAATGGAAAGGAATGGAGTGGAGTGGAGTGGACTGGAGTGGAGTGCAGTGGAATGGAGTGGAGTGGAGTGGACTGGAGTGAAGAGGAGTGGAGTGGAATGTATTGGAATGGAAAGGAGTGTAGTGGAGTGGAATGGAATGGAGCGGAGTGGAAGGGAATGGAGCGGATTGGAACGGAATGGAGTGGAATGGAATGTAGTGGAATGAAAAGGAGAGAAGTGGAACGGAATGGAATGGAATGGAATGGAATGCATTGGAGGCGAATGGAATTGTGTGGAGTGGAGTGGATTACCATGTAGTGGAGTGCAGTGGAATGGAGTGGACTGGAAAGGATTGGAGAGGAGTGGAGTGGAGTGGAGTTGAGCTGAGTGGAATGGAAGGGAGTGGAACCGAATGGAGTGGAAAGGAATGGAGAGGACTGGAGTGGAATGGAAAGGAATGGAGTGGAAAGGAGTGGAATGGAATGGAGTGGAGTGGAAGGGAATGGAGTGGAATGGATTGGATTGAAATGGAATGGAGTGGAGTGGAGTGGAATGGAATGGAGTGGAGTGGAATGGATTGGAATGCCATGGAGTGGAATGGAAAGGAATGAAGTGGAGTGGAGTGGATTGGACTGGAGTGGAATGGAGTGGAATCGAATGGAGTGCAGTGGAATGGAATGGAGTGGAATGGACTGGACAGGAATGGAATGGAGTGGAGAGGAGTGGAATGGCATGGAATGGAGTGGAGTGGAGTGGAATGGAGTGGAGTGGAGTGGAATGGAATGGAGTAGAGTGGAATGGATTGGAATGCCATGGAGTGGAATGGAAAGGAGTGAAGTGGAGTGGAGTGGATTGGACTGGAGTGGAATGGAATGGAATCAAATGGAGTGCAGTGGAATGGAATGGAGTGGAATAGACTGGAATGGAATGGAATGGAGTGGAGTTGCATGGAATGGAATGGAGTGGAGTGGAGTGGAATGGAATGGAGTGGAGTGGAATTCAGTGGAGTGGAATGGAATGGAATGAACTTGAAGGGAATGGAGTGGAGAGAAATAGAATGGAATGGAATGGGATGGAATGGATTGCAATAGAATGGTGAATACAAATGTGGGCTGAGACTGTGCCACTGCACTCCAGCCTTTGTGACAGACTGAGGTCCGGTGGAAAGAAAGGAATGTAATGGAATGGAGTGGAATGGAATGAAATGGACTGGAGTGGAATGGATTGGAATGGAGTGGAGTGGAGTGGATTGTGGTGCAGTGGAATGGAGTGGAGTGGAATGGAGTGTATTGCAGTGGAATGGAATGGAGTGGAGTGGAATGGAATGGAGCAGATTGGAATGGAAAGGAGTGGAATTTAGTGGAGTGCAATGAAATGGTGAGGAGTGGAATGGAATGGAATGGAATGGAGTGGAATGGAATGGAATGGAATGGAGTGGAGTGGAATGGAATTGAGCGGAGTGGAGTGGATTGGAATGGAGTGGAGTGGAGTGGAATGAAGTGGATTGAAAAGGAGTGGAGTGGATTGGAGTGGAGTGGAGTTGAGTGGAGTGGAATAGAATGGAGTGGAATGGAATGGAGATGAATGAAGTTGAGTGGAATGGAGTCGAGTGGAGTGGAGTGGAATGGAATGGAATGGAGTGGAGTGAAAGGGGTGGAGTAGAATGGAAACGAGTGGAATGGATTGGTATGGAATGGAATGGAGTGGAGTGGAGTTGAATGGAATGGAGTGGAGTGGAGTGGAATTGAGTGGAGTGGAATGGAATGGAGTTTAGTGGAATGTAATGCAATGGAGTGGATTGAAATGCAGTGGAGTGCAAAGGAATGGAGTGGAGTGGAGTGGATTGGACTGAAGTGGAATGGAGTGGAATGTAATGGAGTGGAGTGGAATGGAATGGAAAGGAGTGGAATGGAGTGGAATGTAATGGAGTGGAGTGGAATGGAATGGAGTGGAATAGACTGCAATGGAATGGAATGGAATGGAGTGGAGGGAATCGAATGGAATGCAGTGGAAGGGAATGGAATGGAGTGGATTGTAACGGAATGGAATGGGGCTTTATGGAAAGGAGTGGAGTGGAGTGGAATGGAATGCAGTGTAGTGGAATGGAATGGAGTGGAATGGACTGGAATGGAATCGAATGCAGAGGAGTGGAGTGCAATGGAATGCAGTGGAGTGGAAAGGAATGGAATGGAGTGGAGTGGAGTGGAATGGAACGGAGTGGAGTGGAAGGGTATGGAGTGGAGTGGAGTGGAGTGGAATGGAATGGAATGCAGTGGAGTTGAAAGGAATTGAATGGAGTGGAATGGAGTGGAATTGAACTGAGTGGATTGGAATGGAAAGGAGTAGAGTGGAATGGAATGGAGTTGAGTGAAGTGGAATGGAATGGAATGGAATGAAGTGAAGTGGAGTGGAATGGAGTCGAGTGGAATGGAATGGTGTGGAGTTGGGTGGAGTGTAGTGGATTAGAATGGAATGGAATGGAATGGAATGGAATGAAGAAATGTGTGCTTTGATTTTGACACTGATTTTCAGCCTTTGTGACAGAGGAAGATCCTGTTGAAAGAAAGGAGTCGAATGGAAGGGATTAAAATGGAATGGCATGGAATGGACGAGTGTGGAGTGGATTCGAATTGAGTGGAGTGGAGTGGAGTGGTTTGCAGTGGAATGGAACCGAATAGAATGGAATGAAATGGAATGGTGAAATGAAATGTAAGCTGAGATTGTGCCACTGCACACCAGGATTGGTTACAGAGTGAGATCCTGTCCAAAGAAAGGAATGGAATGCAATGGAGTGGAATGGAATGAAATGGAAAGGAGTGGAGTGGAGTGCAAAGGAGTGGAGTTGCATGGTTTGGACTGCAGTGGAATGAAATGGACTGGAGTGGAGTGGAATGGAAAGGTGTAGAATTGAGTGGAGTGAAGTGGAGTTGAATGGAATGGAGGGGAGTGGAGTGGAATGGAGGGGAGTGGAGTGGAATGGAGGGGAGTGGAGTGGAATGGAGTGGAGTGGAATGGAATGGAATGGAGTGGAGTGGACTGGAATTGAGTGGAGTAGAGTGGAATGGAGTGGAGTGGAGTGGAATGGAAAGGAGTGCAGTAGAATGGAATGGAGTGGAAAGTAATGGAGTGGAGAGGAATGGAATAGAAAGGAGTGGAATGGAATTGAATCGATTGGAACGGAATGGAATGGAGTGGAATGGAATGGAGTGGAGTGAAATAGAATGGAATGGAATGGGATGAAATGGATTGCAATGGAATGGTGAAAAGAAATGTAGGATGAGATTGTGCCACTGCACTGCTGCCTTTGTGCCAGAATGAGATCCTGTGCAAAGAAAGGAATGGAATGGAATGGGGTGGAATGGAATGGAAAGGATTGGAGTGGAGTGGAGAGGAGTGGAGTGGAGTGGGAAGGAAGGGAGTAGAGTAGAATGGAATGGAGCCGACAGGATTGGAATGGAATGGAGTAGAGTGAAATGGAAAAGACAGGAATGGATTGGAATGGAATGGAATTGAGTGGAGTGGAGTGGAATGGAATTGAGTGGAGTGGAATGGAATGGAGTGTATTGGAATGGAATGGAGTGGAGTGGAGTGAAATGCAGGGGAGTGGAATGGAATGGAGTGAAGTGGAGTGGAGTGGTTTGGACTGAAGTGGAATGGAGTGGAGTGGGCTGGAGTGGAGTGGAGTGGAATGGAATGGAGTGGAATGGAGTGGAATGGAATGGAGTGGACTGGAATGGAATGGGGTGGAATGGACTGGAATGGAATGGAATGGAGTGGAGTGGAGGGAATGGAATGGAGTGCAGTGGAAAGGAATGGAATGAAGTGGAGTGGAATGGAAAGGAATGGAGCTTTATGGAAAGGAGTGGAGTGGAGTGGAATGGAATGGAGCATAGTGAAATGGAGTGGAGTGCAGTGGAGTGGACTAGAATGAAATGGAGTGGAATTGAGTGGAGTGAGGTGGAAGTGATTGGAGTGGAGTGGAGAGGAGTGAAGTTGAATGGAATGGAATGCAATGGAATGAAGAAATATTTGCTGATATTGTGCCACTGCTCTACAGCCTGTGTGACAGAGGGAGATGATGTAGAAAGAATGGAGTGGAATGGAAGGGATTTGGAATGGAATGGCATGGAATGGATTTGGGTTGAATGGAATTCAGTAGATTGGAGTGGAGTGCAGTGTAATGGAATGGAATGGATTGGTATGGTGAAATGGAATGTGAACTGAGATCGTACCAATGCACACCAGCATGGGTGACAGAGTGAGACCATGTCTAAATAAAGGAATGGAATGGAATGGAGTGCAATGGATTGAAATGGAGTGGACTGGAGTGCAGTGGCGTGCAAAGAAGTGGAGTTGAATGGAATGGAGTGGAGTGGAATGGAACGGACTGCAGTGCAGTGGAATGGAACGGAATGGAATGGAGTGGAGTAGAATGGAGTCGAGTGTAGTGGAACGGAATGGAATGAAGAGGAGTGGAGTGGAATGCAGTGGAGCGGAATGGAATGGAGTTACGCAGAGTGGAGTGGATTGGACAGGAGTGGTATGTAGTGGAGTGGAGAGGAGTGGAGTGCAATGGAATGGAATGGAGTGGAATGAAATGGAGTGGAGTGGAATGGAAAGGAATACAATGGAGTAGAGTGGAATGGAATTGATTGGAGTGGAGTGGAGTGGAATGGAGTGGAGTGGAGTGCCATGGAGTGGAGTGGAGTGGAGTGGAGTGGAAAGGAACAGAGTAGAATGGAATGGATTAGAATGTAGTAGATTGGAGTGGAGAGGAATGGAATGAAATAGAATGGAGTGGAATGGAATGGAGTGGAGTGGAATGGAGTGGAGTGGAGTGGACTGCAATGGAATGGAATGGAGTGGAGTGGACTGGAATGTAGTGGAGTGGAATGGAATGGAGTTAAGTGGAGTGGAGTGCATTGGACTGGAGCGGTATGTAGTGGAGTGGATTGGACTGGAGTGGGTGGAGTGCAATGCAATGGAATGGAGTGTAATGGAGTGTTGAGGAATGGAGTGGAGTTGAGTGGACTGGAATTGAGTGGAGTGAAATGGTATGGAATGGAGTGGAGTAGAGTGGAGTGGAGTGGAGTAGAGTGGAGTGCAAAGGAGTGGCGTGGAATGGAATGGAGTGGAGTGGAATGGAGTGGAGTACAATGGAATGGAGTGGAATGGACTGGAATGGAGTGGAGTGGAATGGAATGGAGTGCAGAGGAATTGAGTGGAATGGAGAGGAATTGAATGGATTGGTGAGGAATGGAATGAAGTGGAGTGGAATGGAGTAGAGTGCAATGGAATGGAGTGGAATGGAATGGAGTGGAGAGGAGTGGAATGGAGTGGAGTGGAGAAGAGTGCAGTGGATTGCAATGGAATGGAGTGTAGTCGAATGCAATGGAGTGGAGAGGAATGTAATGGAGTGGAGTGGAATGGAGTGCAGTGGATTAGAAATGAGTGGAATTGAATGGAGCAGAGTGGAATGGAATACAGTGGAGTGGAATGGAGCGGAGTGGAGTGGAATGGAGGGGAATGGGGTGTAGGGGAGTGGAATGGAATGAAGTGGAGTGGAATGGAATGAAGTGGAGTGGAATGGAATGGAATGGAGTGGAATGCAATGGAGTGGAGTAGAATGGAGTGGAGATGAGTGGTGTGGAATGAAATGGAATGGATTTGAATGGAGTGGAATGGAATAGAGTGGAGTGGAATGGAATGGAGTGGAGTGGAGTAGAGGGGAATGGAGTGTAGTGGAATGGAGTGGAATGGGTGTAGGGGAGTGGAATGGAATGAAGTGACGTGGAATGGAATGGAATGGAGTGGAATGCAGTGGAGTGGAGTGGAGATGAGTGGAGTGGAATAAAATGGAATGGATTTGAATGGAGTGGAATGGAATAGAGTGGAGTGGAATGGAATGGAGTTGAGTGGAGTAGAGGGGAATGGAGTGAAGTGGAATGGAGTGGAATGGGGTGTAGGGGAGTGGAATGGAATGAAGTGGAGTGGAATGGAATGGAATAGAGTGGAATGCAATGGAGTGGAGTGGAGTGGAGTGGAGTGGAGATGAGTGGAGTGGAATAAAGTGGAATGGATTCGAATGGAGTGGAATGGAATGGAGTGGAGTGGAGTAGACAAGAATGGAGGGAAGTGGAATGGAGTGGAATGCAGTGGAGTGGAATGGAATGGAATGGAGGGAAGAGGAATTGAATGGAATGGAATGGAATAGATTGGAATGGAATGGAATTGACTGGATTGAAGTACAGTGGAGTGGATTGGAGTGGAGTGGAGTTTAATGGAGTGGAATGGAGTGGAGTGGAAAGGAATGGAATAGAGTGAAGTGAAGTGTAATGGGATGGAATGGAACGGTATGTAGTGTGGTGGAGTGGAAAGGAATGGAGTGGAGTGGAATGGAATGGAGTGGAATGGAGTGCAATGGAGTTCAGTGGAATGGACTGGAGTGGACTGGAATTGAGTAGAGTGTAGTGGAGTGGAATGGAGTGGAGTGAAGTGGAAGGAAATGGAATGGAGTCGAATTGAAAGAAGAAATGTGTGCTGAGATTGTGTTACCGCGCTTACACCTGTGTGACAGAATGAGATCATGTAGAAAGAAAAGAGTGGAATGGAAGAGATTGGAATGGAATGGAATGGAACAGATTGGAGAGGAGTGGAGTGGAATTGAATGGAGTGGAGAGGAGTGCATTGGAATGAAATGGAATGGAATAGAATGGTGAAATGAAATGTGAGCTGAGATTGTGCCACTGCACACCAGGATGGGTGACAGAGAGAGATCCTGTCAAAAGAAAGGAATGGAATGGAATGGAGTGGCATGGAATGGAATGGAGTGACATGGAATGAAATGGAGTGGAGTAAGGTGGAGTGGAAAGGAGTGGAGTGGAATTGAATTTACAGGAGTGAGAAGGAATGGACTGGAATGGAGTGGAATGGAATGGAGTGGAATAGAGTGGAGTGGAGTGGAGTGGAATGAAATGGAGTGCAGTGGAATGCAATGGAGTGGAGTGGAATTTAATGGAATGTGATGCAATGGAAAAGAGTGGAGTGGATTGGAATGGAGTGGAGAAGAGGGAGTGAAATAGAATGGAGTGGAGTGGAATGGAATGGAATGGAGTGGGACGGAGTGGAGTGGAGTGGACTGGAATGGAATGGAAAAGAGTGGAATGGAATGGAGTGGAATGGAATGTAGTTTAGTGGCATGGAGTGGAGTTGAGTGTAATGGAATTGAGTAGTGAGGAATGGAGTGGAGTGGAAAAGAACGTAGTGGAGTGGAGTGGAATGTAGTGGAGTGGAGTGGAATGTAGTGGAGTGGAGTGGAATGGAGTGGAGTGGAGTGGAGTAGAGTGGAGTGGAGTGGAGTGGAATGAAGTGGAAAGCATCTGAATGGAGTGGAATAATGAAATCTGAGCTTTAATTGTGCCACTGCACTCCAGGCTGGGTGACAGAGTGAGATAGTCTAGAAAGAAAGGTTTGGAATGGAATGCAGTGGAATGCAATGAAACGGAGTGGACTGGAGTGGAGTGGAGTGAAGTGCAGTGGAGTGGAATGGAGAGGAACGGAATGCTATGGAATTGGATGGCCTGAAATGGAATGAAGTGGAGTGGAGTGGGACGGAGTGGCATGCAGTGGAATGGAGCACAATGGAATGGGATAGAGTGGAATGGAGTGGAGTGGAGTGCAGTGGAGTGGAGAGGAGTTGAATGTAGATAAATGGAATCGGATGTTATGGAATGAAGTGAGTGGAGTGGAGTGGAGTGGAACGCAGAGGAAAGGAATGGAATGGAAAAGAATTGAACGGAATGGACCGAAACGAAATGGAGAAATCTGCGTTGGGATTTTGCCACTGAGCTACAGCCTGTGTGATAGAAGGAGATCCTGTCGAAAGAAACGAGTGGAGTGGAATGGAATGGATTGTAGCGGAACGAAGTGGAATTCAGTGGAATGAAATGTAATGGAAATGAATGGAATGGAGCAGATGGAGCAGAGTGGAGTGGAGTGGAATGGAACGGAAAGGAATGTGAGGTGAGATTGTGCCACTGCACTCCAGGCTGGGTGACAGAGTGAGATACTCTCCAAAGAAAGGAATGGAATGGAATGCAGTGAAATGCAACGCATTGGAGTGGAGTGGAGTGGAGTGGATTGGAATGGAATGGAGTGGAGTGGAATGGAATGCATTGGAATGGAATGGAATGAAGTGGAATGGAGTGGAATGGAATAGCATGGAGTGGAATGGAGTGGAGTGGAATGGAATGCATTGGAATGGAATGGAATGAAGTGGAATGGAGTGGAATGGAATAGCATGGAGTGGAGTGGAGTGGAATGGAATTTAGTGGAATGGAGTGGAGTGGAGTGGAATGGATTAGATTGGATTGGAATGGATTGGATTGGATTGGAAAGGAAAGGAGTGGAGTGGAATGGAGTGGAGTGAAATGGAATGGAGTGGAGTGGAATGGAGTGGAGTGAAATGGAATGGAGTGAAGTGGAATGGAATGGAATGGAGATGAATGGAATGGAGTGGAGTGGAATGGAATGGAGTGGAGTGGAGTGCAATGGAATGGATTTGAATGGAGAGGACTTGAGTGTCGTGGAGTGGAGTGGAGTGGACTTGAGTGGAGTTGAGTGGAGTGGAACGAAATGGAATGGAATGGAAGGAAGAAATTTGTGCTGAGATTGTGACACTGCGCTTCAGCCTGTGTGAGAGAGGGAGATCTTGTCAAAGAAAGGAGTGTAATGGGAGAGACTGGAAAGGTATGGGATGGAATGGATTAGAGTGGAGTAGAGTGGAATTGAGTGGAGTGGAGAGGAGTGCAGTGGAATGGAATGAAATGGAATGGTGAAATGAAATGTGAGCTGAGATTGTATAACTCCACACCAGCATGGGTGACAGAGTGAGATCCTGTCAAAAGAAAGTAATGGAACGGAATGGAGTGGAATGGAATGAAATGGAGTGGAATGTACTGAAGAGGAATGGAGGGGAGTGGAATGGAGTGGATTGGAATGGAAAGGAATGGAGTGGCATGGAATGGAAAGGAGTGGAGTGGAATGGAATGGAGTGGAGTGGTATGCAGTGTAGTGGAGTGGTATGCAGTGGAGTGGAGTGGTATGCAGTGGAGTGGAAACGACTGGAGTGGAGTGGAATGAAATGGAGTGGAGTGGAATTGAATGGAGTGGAGTGGAATGGTATGGAAAGGAGTGGAATGGAGTGGGGTGGATTGGAGTGGAGTGGTGAGGAGTGGAAAGCAGTGGAGCAGAATAGAATGCAGTGGAGTGGCATGGAATGGAGTGGAATGGAAAGGAGTGGAGTGGAATGGAGTGGAGAAGAATAAAGGGAAGTTGAGTGGAATGGGATGGGGTCAAGAGGAATGATGTGGAATTGAGTGGAATTGAGTGGAGTGGAGTAGAGTGGGCTGGAAAGGAGTGGAGTGAAATGGAATGGAATGGAGTGGAATGGAGTGGAGTGGAACGGATTGGAGTGGAATGGAATGGAGTGGGAGTGGATTGGAATGCAGTAGAATGGAATGGAGTGGATTGGAATGGAATGGAGTGGACTGTAATGAAGTGGAGTGGAGTGGAATGGAAGTGGAGTGGAGTGGAATGGAATATGCCAGAATGGAATGGAATGGAGTGGAGTGAAATGGAGTGGAATCGAGTGGAATGGAATAGAATGGAGTGGAATGGAATAGAATGGAGTGGAATGAAGTTGAGTGGAGTGCAGTGGAATGGAGCTGTATGGAATGGAGTGGAGTAGAATGGAATGGATTGTAGTGGAATGGAGTGGAGTGGAACAGAGTGGATTGGAGTGGAATGGAGTGGAGTAGAATGGAATGGATTGTAGTGGAATGGAGTGGAGTGGAACAGAGTGGATTGGAGCAGAATGGAGTGGAGTGGAATGGAATGGAGTGGAGTGGAATGGAATGGAGTGGAGGGGCATGGAATGGAGTTGAGTGTAATGTAATGGAGTGGAGTGGAATGCTATGGAATGGAGGGGAATGGAGTGGAGTGGAGTGGAATGGAATGGAGTTGAATAAAATGTAGTGAAATTTATTGGAATAGAATGGAGTGGAGTGGAATGGAATGGAGTGGAGTGGAATGGAGTGGGGTGCAGTGGAATTGAGTGGAATCGAAAGGACTGGATTGGAATGGAGTGGAAAGGAATGGAATGGAATAGAATGGAGTGGAATGGAGTATAGTGGAATGGAAAGGAATGGAACAGAATGGAACAGAGTGGAGTGCAGTGGAGAGGAGTGGATTGGAATGGAGTGGAGTAGATTGGAGTGGAATGGATTGGAGTGGAATGGAATGGAGTTAAGTGGAATGGAGTGGAGTGGAGTGCAGTCTAATGGAGTGGAGTTCAGTGGAATGGAATGGAGTGGAGTGGAAAGGAGTGGACAGCAGTGAAATGGATTGGAGTGGAAGGCAGTGTAATGGAATGGAACAGAGTGGTGTGGAATGGAATGGAGTGGAGTGGAAAGGAATGTAGCGGAGTGGAATGGAATGGACAGGAGTGGAATGGAGTGGAGTGGAGTGGAGTGGAATGGAATGGATTGGAATAGAATGGAATAGAGTGGATACAAATGGAATGGAGTGGAGGGTAATGGAAAGGAGTGAAGGGTAATGGAGTGGAGCGTAGTGGAATTAAGTGTAATGGAATGGAGTGCAGTGGAATGGATTGGAGTGGAGTGGAACGGAATAGAATATAGTGGAAAGGAGTGGAGTGAAGTGGAGTGGAATGGAATGGAGTGGAGTGGAATGGAATGCAGTGGAGTGGAATGGAGTGGAGTGCAGTGGAATTGAGTGGAATTGAATGGAGTGGTTTGGAATGGAATGAAGTGGAGTGGAACGGAATAGAATGGAGTAGAATGGAGTGAAGTGAAGTGGAGTTGAATGGAGTGGAGTGCAATGGAATAGAATGGAGTGGAATGGAGTGGAGTGGAATTGAATGGAGTGGAGTGGAGTTGAGTGGAGTGGAGGGGAATGGAGTGGAGTGAAGTGGAGTGGAATGCAGTGGAGTGGAATGGAAGAGAATGGAGTGGAATGTAGTGGAGTGGAATGGAATTGAATGGAATGGAATGGAGTGGAGTGGAGGGCAGAGGAGTTAAATGGAGTGGATTGTGGTGGAGTGGAGTGGACTGGAATGGAATGGAGTGGAGTGTAATGAAGAGGAGCGGAGTGGAATTGACTGGAATCGAATGGAGTGGAGTGGAGTGGAATGGAATAGAATAGAGTGGAATGGAGTGGAGTGGAGTGGAATGGAGTGGAGAAGAATAAAGGGAAGTTGAGTGGAATGGGACGGGGTCAAGAGGAATGGGGTGCAATGGAGTGGAATTGAGTGGAGTGGAGTAGAGTTGACTGGAAAGGAGTGGAGTGAAATGGAATGGAATGGAGTGGAATGGAGTGGAGTGGAACGGATTGGAGTGGAATGGAATGGAGTGGAGTGGAATGGAATGCAGTAGAATGGAATGGAGTGGATTGGAATGGAATGGAGTGGAGTGTAATGAAGTGGAGTGGACTGGAATGGAAGTGGAGTGGAGTGGAGTGGAATGGAATGGATTGGAATGGAATGGAGTGGAGTGGAATGGAGTGGAGTGTAGTGGAATGGAAGGGAGTGTAGTGGAATGGAGTGGAGTGGAAAGGAGTGGAGTGGAATGCAGAGGAATGGAATGGAGTGGGGTGGAATGGAAAATTATGGAATGGAATGGAATGGAATGGAGTGGAGTGGAATGGAGTGGAGCAGAGTGGAATTGGGTGGAATCGAATGGAGTGGAGTGGAATGGAGTGGATTCGAGTGGAATGGAATAGAATGGAGTGGAATGGAGTTGAGTGGAGTGCAGTTGAATGGAACTGTATGGAATGTAGTGGAGTAGAATGGAATGGATTGTAGTGGAATGGAGTGAAGTGGAACAGAGTGGATTGGAGTGGAATGGAGTGGAGTGGAATGGAATGGAGTGGAGTGGAATGGAATGGAGTGGAGGGTCATGGAATGGAGTTGAGTGTAATGTAATGGAGTGAAGTGGAATGCTATGGAATGGAGGGCAATGGAGTGGAGTGCAGTGGAATGGAATGGAGTTGAATAAAATGTAGTGAAATTTACTGGAATGGAATGGAGTGGAGTGGAATGGAATGGAGTGCGGTGGATGGAGTGGAGTGCAGTGGAATTGAGTGGCATCGAATGGACTGGATTGGAATGGAGTGGAGTGGAATGGAATGGAATAGAATGGAGTGGAATGGAGTGTAGTGGAGTGGAATGGAATGGAGTGTAGTGGAATGGGAAGGAATGGAATAGAATGGAACAGAGTGGAGTGCAGTGGAGAGGAGTGGATTGGAGTGGAATGGATTGGAGTGGAAAGGAATGGAGTTAAGTGGAATGGAGTGGAGTGTAGTGCAGTCTAATGGAGTGGAGTTGAGTGGAATGTAATGGAGTGAAGTGGAAAGGAGTGGACAGCAGTGAAATGGATTGGAGTGGAGTGGAGTGTAATGGAAAGGAGTGGAATGGAATGGAACAGAGTGGTGTGGAATGGAATGGAGTGGAGTGGAAAGGAATGGAGTGGAGTGGAATGGAATGGACAGGAGTTGAATGGAGTGGAGTGGAATGGAATGGATTGGAATGGAATGGAATTAGAGTGGAGAGAAATGGAATGGAGTGGAGAGGAATGGAAAGGAGTGGAGGGGAATGGAGTGGAGCGTAGTGGAATGGACTCGAGCCTAGTGGACTGGAGTGGAGCATAGCGGAATTAAGTGTAATGGAATGGAGTGCAGTGGAATGGATTGGAGTGGAGTGGAACGGAATAGAATATAGTGGAAAGGAGTGGAGTGAAGTGGAATGGAATAGAATGGAGTGGAATGGAGTGTAGTGGAGTGGAATGGAGTGTAGTGGAATGGGAAGGAATGGAATAGAATGGAACAGAGTGGAGTGCAGTGGAGAGGAGTGGATTGGAGTGGAATGGATTGGAGTGGAAAGGAATGGAGTTAAGTGGAATGGAGTGGAGTGTAGTGCAGTCTAATGGAGTGGAGTTGAGTGGAATGTAATGGAGTGAAGTGGAAAGGAGTGGACAGCAGTGAAATGGATTGGAGTGGAGTGGAGTGTAATGGAAAGGAGTGGAATGGAATGGAACAGAGTGGTGTGGAATGGAATGGAGTGGAGTGGAAAGGAATGGAGTGGAGTGGAATGGAATGGAGTGGAGTGGAATGGAATGGAGTGGAGTGGAATGGAATGGAGTGGAGGGGCATGGAATGGAGTTGAGTGTAATGTAATGGAGTGGAGTGGAATGCTATGGAATGGAGGGAAATGGAGTGGAGTGGAGTGGAATGGAATGGAGTTGAATAAAATGTAGTGAAATTTATTGGAATGGAATGGAGTGGAGTGGAATGGAATGGAGTGGAGTGGAATGGAGTGGGGTGCAGTGGAATTGAGTGGAATCGAAAGGACTGGATTGGAATGGAGTGGAGAGGAATGGAATGGAATAGAATGGAGTGGAATGGAATGTAGTGGAATGGAAAGGAATGGAATAGAATGGAACAGAGTGGAATGCGGTGGAAAGGAGTAGACTGGAGTGGAATGGATTGGAGTGGAATGGAACGGAGTTAAGTGGAATGGAGTGGACTGGAGTGGAGAGGATTGGTATGAATTGGAGTGTGGTGGCGTGGGGTGGAGTGGAACGGAATGAAGGAGAGTGGAATGGAATTGAGTAGATTGGAGTGGAATGGAGTGGAGTTGAATGGAGTGGAGTGGAGTGGAATGGAATAGAATGGAGTGGAATGGAGCGGAGTGGAATAGAATGGACAGGAGTGGAATGGAGTGGAGTGGAGTTGAATTGACTGCAATGGAATGGAGTGGAATCGGATGGAGTGGAGTGGAGTGGAATGGAAGAGAATGGAGTGGAATGGAGTGGAGTGGAGTGGAATGGAGTGGAGTGGAGTGGAATGGAGTGGAGTGGAGTGGAATGGAATGGATTGGTGTGGAATGGAATGGAATGGAGTGGAATACAATGGAGTGCAGAAAAGTTGAGTGGAGTGGAACGGAATAAAGTGAAATGGAGTGGAATGTTATGGAGTAGAGTGGAATGAATTGTAGTGGAGCAGAATAGAGCGGAGTGGAGGAGAATGGAGTAGAGTGAAGTGCAGTGGAATGGAGTGTAGAGGAATGGAATTGAATGGAGTGGAAAGGAGTGGAGTGGAATGAAATGGAATGGAATGGAGCAGAGTGGAGTGGAGTGGAGTGGAGTGGAGCCACATGGAATGGAGTGGAGTGGAGTGTAATGGAATGGAGTGGAGTCCATTGGAGTGGAGAGGAGAGGAATGAAATGGAATGGAGTGGAAGGGAGTGGAGTGGAGGGGAATGGAGCAGAGCTGAGTGGAATGGAATGGGGTGGAGTGAAAAGGAATGTACAGGAGGGGAATGGAGTGGAGTGGAGTGGAATGTAATGGAGTGGAATGGAATGGAGTAGAGTGGAGTGGAATGGAATGGAGTGGAGTGCAATGGAATGCAGTGGAGAGGAATGGAGTGGAGTGGAGTGGAATTGAGTGTAATGGAATGGAGTTGAGTGTAATGGAGTGGAGTGGAGTGCAATGAAATGAAATGGAGTGGAATGGAATGGAGTGGAATGGAGTGGATTGGAAAGGGCTGGAGTTTAATGGAATGGAGTGGAGTGGAGTAGAGTGGCGTGGGAAGGAATGACTGGAATGTAGTGGAATAGTAGAGTGAAGTAGAGTGGAGTGGAGAATATTGGTGAAAAAATTTGCAAAACGCCTAGCAAACTGAATTAAACAATGCATAAATAGGTAATTCATAATGACCAAGTGGGATTTATTCCAGGGATGCAAGGATAGTTCAACATGCAAATCAATGAATGTGATAGATCACATAAAGAGAATGAAGGGGCCAGGAACTGTGGTTCACACCTGTAATCCCAGCAATTTGGGAAGACGAGGTGGGTGGATCACCTGAGTTCAGGAGTTTGAAACCAGTCTAGCCAACATGGCGAAGCTACGTCTCTACTAAAAATACAAAAATTAGCCAGGCATGGTGGTGAGCACCTGTAATCCCAGCTACTCAGGAGGCTGAAGAAGGAGAATCACTTGAACCCGGGAGGCAGAGGTTGCATTGAGCTGAGATCATGCCATTACACTCCAGCCTGGGTGACAGAGGGAGAATACATCTCAAAAAAAAAAAAAAAAAAAAAAAAAAAAAGGACAAAATCCATATAATCGTTTCAATTATGCTAAAAAATTTTGATAAAATTTAATATTATTTAATAATAAAAAGCCCTTTGAAAACTGGGTATGGAATGAACATACCTCAACATAATAAAGTCATATATGACAGACCCACAGCTAGTATCACACTAAGTGGGGAAAAACTAAAAGCCTTTTCTCTAAAATCTGGAAGATGACAAGAATGTCCACTTTTACCACTGTTATTCAACATAACGCTTAAAGTCCTATCTGGAGCAATCAGACAGGAGAAAGCAATAAAACGCATCCCAATTGGAAAAGAAGTCAAATTACCTTTTTTTTTTTTTTTTGCCAATGTTATAATGTTATATTGCAAAAGGCATAAATACTCCTCTGATAGGGTTTGAAATTGTGTTCCCTCCAGAATCTCATATTTAAATGTAATTCTCAATGTTGGAGATGGGCCTGTTGAAAGGTGATTTAACCATTGGGGTAGATTACTATAAACGGCTTAGCACCATCACATTTGGTGCTATCCTCATGATAGTGAGTGAGTTACAATAAAATATGGTTATTTAAAACTGTGTAACAACTCGCCCCTCTGTTTTTTGCTTCTGCTTTTTGCCCTGTGATGTGCAAGATTCTGTTTCAACTTCTGCCATGACTGTAAACTTCCAGAGACCTCCCCAGAAGCATATACCAGTACTATGTTTTCTCTACAGCCTGTAGAATCATAAGCCACTTAAACCTACTTTGTAAAAAATAAATTATCCAGTCCTACTCTCATAGTGTTGCAAAAGCATATTCCAGTACTATGTTTTCTCAACAGCCTGTAGAATCATAAGCCACTTAAACCTACTTTGTAAAAGATTAATTATCCAGTCCCACTCTCATAGTGTTGCAAAAATAGCTTAATACAAAAATTGACACCAAGGAATGGAAAATAGTTATAAGAATAACCCACAATGTGGAATCAGCTTTGTAATTGGGTAAACAGGCAGAAGTTGGAAGAATTTGTGGGATTCAGAAAACAGAAAAATGAGGGAAAGTTGAGATTTTCTTAGAGACTGGTTGAATGTCTGTGACCAAAATGTTGATAGTGATCTGGACAGTGAAGGCCGGGCTGAGAAGGTCTCAGATGAAAACTAGAAACTTATTGGGACTGAAACAAAGGTCATGCATGTTGTCTTAGCAAAGTGGTTGGCTGAATTTCTGTCATGCACTAGGGATATAAAAAAGTTTGAATTTGAAATTGATGATTTAGGGTTTCTGTTGGAAAAATGTCTAAGCAGCAAAGCATTTGCGATGTGACCTGGCTGCCTCTAACAACCTATGCTCACATGTTCTAGCAAAAAAATAAAAATAAAATAAGTAGTAAATTATACTTACAAAAGAAGCATAATGTAAAAGCTTGAAAACTTTGCAGCCTAGTCATGTGGCTGAAATATAAAAAGCTTTTATAAGAGAGGAACTCAAGCAGCATATGGGTCAACCACTTGTTAGAGATATTTGTATAACCTAAAAAAAAGCAAGTGTTGATAGCCAAGACAATGGGAAAGAGGAATTGAAGGCATTTTAGAAATCTGAAAGGCAGCAACCCATCACAGGCCCTGAGGCCTAAAACAAGAGAATAGTTTCTGGGATCAGGTCTAGGACCTGCTGCCTTGGGTAGCTTTGGAACAAGGCTCACTGCATCCTTGTCACTGCTTCAGCTCCAGGTGTAGCTCATATTGACCCAGTTACAACTCCAGTCACTGCTTCAGAGGGTGCAAGCCATAACCTTGGTAGCGTCCATGTGGGGTTAGGCCTGTGGGTTTACCAAATGCGAGTAGTTGAGACTTGGGTGTCTCCAGCTTTATTTCAAAGGATGTATGAAAAAGACAGGGTGTGCAGGCAGAAGCATGTTGCAGGTGTGGAGCCCTCATGGAGATCCTCTACTAAAACAATGGAGAAAAGAAATGTGCGGTGACAGTCCCCAGGAAGGCTCCCCACTGGGTCATGGCCTAGTAGATCTGTGAGGAGAGGATCACTGTCCTCCAGACCTCAGACCCCAGAATGGTAGATCTAGCTACAGCCTGCACCTTGCACCTTGAAAAGCCAGAGGCATAATATGCCAGCCCATAAGAGCAGCTGTGGGGGTTGAACCATGCAAAGTCACAAGGTAAAACCTTCCCAAGGCATTAGCATGCCCTGGAAATGGGACACAGAGTCAAAAATAATTATTTTGGAGCCTTACAATTCAATAACTGCCCTTCTGGGTTTCAGACTTTCATAGATCCTGTGACTGCTTTCTTTTGGCTGATTTCTTCCTTTTAGAATAGGAGCATTTACCCAATGTCTCTGCCTCATTTGTATCTTGGAAGAACCTAATTTTTTTCTTTATGTTACAGGCTTATAGGAGGAAGAAATTAGCTTTGTCTTGGATGAGACTTTTGACTTTTGAGTTAAGGCTGAAATTAGTTAAGACTTTGGGGATTATTGGGAAGTCATGACTGTATTTTGAAATATGAGAAGGATTTGAGATTTGGAACGGCCAAGGGCAAAATGATACAGTTTGGATGTGTATTCCCACCAAAATCTTATATTGAAATATAATCCTCAATGTTGGAAGTGGGCCTAGAGGGGAGGTGATTGAATCATGAGGGCAAGATTTCCACAGACAGTTTGGCATCATTTCCTTTGGTGCCATTCCCACAATAGTAAGTTTTTATCAGAGCTGGTTATCTATAAGTGTGTGTAACACTTCCCCCCTGCCCTCGCACTTACCATGTGATGTGCAAGCACTGGATTTATTTTTCACCTTGTCAGTTGTCAGAGGCTTCTCCAGAAGCAGAAGCCAGTGCTATGCTTTCTGTACAGCCTGTAGAAACATGAACCAATTAAACCTATTTTCTTTATAAATTAACCAGTCACTGATTACTTTTTATAGCAATATGAGAATGGCCTAATACATCCACCAAAATCTATTAGAGGTAATAACTTGAGTAAATTTGCAGAATACGAAATCAACACATACAAATCAGTAGGGTTTCTGTATGCCAACAGTCAACAAACTGAAAAAGAATTCAAAAATGTAATACTATTTGCAGTAGCCACAAATAAAACAAAATATGTGGGAATTTACCAAAGAAATAAAAGTTCTCAACAATTAAAACTGTAAAACACTGATAAAAGAAATGAAAAAGTACCCAAAAATTGGAAAGATATTTTTATGTTCACAGATTGGAAGAATCAGTATTTTTTTAAAAATGTCCGTACTACCCATAGCAATCTATACATTTCATGCCATCTCTATCAAAATAACAGGCCAGGGGCAGTGGCTCATGCCTGTAATCCCAGCACTTTGGGAGGCTGAAGTTGGTGGATCATGAGGTCAGGAGTTCAAGACCAGCCTGGCCAACTTGGTGAAACCCCACCTCTACTAATAATACAAAAAATTAGCCAGGTATGGTGGCGGGAGCCTGTAATCCCAGCTATTCAGGAGGCTGAGGCAAAGAATTGCTTAGACCCCGGAGGTGGAGGTTGCACTGTGCCCAGATCACATCACTGTACTCCAGTCTAGATGACAGAGCAAGACGCCACCAAAAAAAAAAAAAAAAAAGAAGAAGAAGACATTCCTCACAGATATAGAAAAAAAATTCTGAAATTTATATGGAAACAGCACAAAACACCATAATAGTCAAAGCTATGCTGAGTATATAAAACAAAACTGGAGGAATTCCATTACCTGGTTTTAAATTATACTACTAAGTTGTAGTAATTAAAACAACATGACACTAGCATAAAAACAGACATAAAGACAGATGGAACGAAATAGAGACCTGAGAAACAAACTCATACAGCTAAATTAATTTTCAACAAAAGTGCCAAGAACATACAATATAAAATAAGACAGTTTTTGTAATAAATATGTCTGGTAAAACTGGCATTCTGTGTGAGGGACAAACATTCAGACACTCATAACAGTGTTCTGGAATCCTATGTGAGGGACAAACATTCAGACCACAGCAGGAGTGTTCTGGAATCCCCTGTGAGGAACAAACATTCAGACCCTCGTAGCAGTGTTCTGGAATCTTATGTGACAAACGTTTGGAACCCAGCATCAGTGTTCTGGAATCCTATGCGAGGGACAAACATTCAGACCCTCATAGCAGTGTTCTGGAATCCTATGGGAGGGGCAGCTAAATTAATTTTCAACAAAAGTGCCAAGAACATACAATAAAAAATGAGACAGCTTTTGTAACAAATAGGGCTGGGAAAACTGGCAAGCCATAGGCAGAAGAATAAAACTAGAACCCTATTTCTTGCCACTTACAAAAATCAAATTAAAATGAATTAAAGACTTAAACCTAACGCCTCAAACCATCAAACTTTTACAAGAAAACATTGGGGAAACTCTTTAGCATTGGTTTGGGCAAAAATTCCTTAAATAATGCCCCAGAAGCACAGACAACTAAAACAAACATGGACAAATCAGATTACAGAAAGTCAGAAAGCCTTTTTAAAGTGAAAGAAACAAGAAACAAAGTGAAGAGAAAATCCACAGAATGGGAGAAAATATTTGTAAATTATCCATCTGAAAAGCAATTAACAGCTACATGATATGGTTAGGATTTGTGTCCCCACCCAAATCTCATATTGAATTGTAATCCCCAGATGTTGAGGGAGAGGTTGGTAGAAGGCCATTGGATCATGGGGGTGGTTTCCCCCATGCTGTTCTTCTGATAATGAGTGATTTCTCATGAAATCTGATGGTTTTATAAGGGACTCTTCCCCCTTTGTTTCACATACATGCTCTCTCTCCTGCTGTCATGTAAGAGGTGCCTGCTTCCCCATCTGCCATTATTGGAAGTTTCCTGAGTCCTCCCCGGCCATGTGGAACTGTGAGTCAATTAAACCCATTTCCTTTATAAATTACCCAGTCTTGCCAGGTGCCATGGCTCATGCCTGTAATCTCACCACTTTGGGAGGCTGAGGAGGGTGGATCACAAGGTCAGGAGTTCAAGACCAGCCTGGCCAAGATGGTGAAACCCTGTCTCCACTAAAAATACAAAAATTAGCCAGGCATGGTGGCAGGTGTCAGTAATCCCAGCTATTCAGGAGCTGAGGCAGAGAATTGCTTGAATCAGAAGGTGGAGGTTGCAGTGAGCCGAGATTGCACCACTGCACTTCAGTCTGGGCAACAGATCAAGACTACATCTCAGTAAATAAATAGATAACACAGTCTCAGGTTTTTTTATAGCAGTGCAGGAACAGACTAATACACTACAATATATTGAGTTCAAAAAATTCCATAGAAAAAAATAATAACCCAAATAAAGAGTGGACAAAAAATTTAAATAGACGTTTATGAAAAGACGACATACAAATGTGAAACATGCAAATGAAAAGGTGCTCCAGATTACTGATCATCATGGAAATGCAAATCAAACCCAAAATGAGATATCATTTCACCCTAGTTAAGGTGGCTTTTATCCAGAAGTCAGTCAAAAACAAATGCTGGTGAGTATGTCGAGTGAAGGAACCCTTGTACACTGCTGTTGGGAGCACATTTAAGGACAGTTTGGATGTTCCCGATATAACTAAAACTAGAGCTACTATATGGTCCAGCTATCCCACTGCTCATTATATGCCTACAAGAAAAAAAATAGTAAATCAAAGACCTATTGGCACTCTCATGTTTGCTACAGCAAGGTTTATAATAGCCAAGATTTGGAAGGAACCTAAATGTCCATCAACAGATGACTGGATAGAGAAAATGTGGTACATATACACAATGGAGTACTATTCAGCTGTAAGAAATAATGAGAGCCTTCCATTTGCAATAACATAAATGGAAATGAAAGTCTTTATGTTAAGTGAAATGTCAGACACAGAAAGACAAATGTCACATGTTCTCACTATTTATGGGTGCTAAAATTCAAAACAATTGGTGTCATAGAGGTAGAGAGTATAAGGATGGTTACCAGAGGCTGGGAAGGGCAGGGAGGGAACAACGGGATAGTGGGGATGCTAAATGGGTAAAAAAACAATTGTTAGAAAGAATGAATAAGACAGCATTTGATAGCACAACACGGTGATTATAGTAAATAATAATTTAATTCCACATTTAAAAAAACTAAAAGAGTATAATTGGATTGTTTATAACACAAGCTATAAATGCTTGAGGGGACAGATACCCCGTTTTTTATTATGTATTACTCATTGCATGACTGCATCAAAGTGTGTCATGTACCCCCATGAATATATACACCAACTATGTACCCACAAATATAAATTAAAAATTGAAATTGAAATTAAAATTAAAACAAAAGGGAGGAGAGTATAATGATGCATGTGTGACCCATGGCTTGAACTAGCTTTTCAGGTTAACTTTGGAAAGTCCTTATCCAAGAAGAGAGGTCCATTTAATCAACAGGGGATTAGAAATTTATTTTTAGTTTATAAATGGAAAAAAGAAGGATTTTAAATCTTGAGCCATAGTTCTCAGTCAATCAATCATTGCAGGGAACTCTGTTCTTTACTCTGGAGATAAACACTAGTTTTCTTTTCCATGGAATAACATCACATTTCAAAATGTGGGGAAACATCTTGCAACTAAGAGGTGTGGCCTTACTAAATTTGATTTGGTTTCCATTGTAATTAATTTAAACACATGTGTTCTAGAGTTTGTCCTCAGTCTTCCCCTAGTATAGGCCCATGTTCTGTTGAATTTGCTCAGCTCCCTGCTCAACAGCAGGAAATCAGAATTATTTAAAAACCTCATTGTGGCTGGGAGTGGTGGCTCTCGCATGTAATCCCAGCTATTTGGGAGGCCAAGGTGGGCAGATCGCTTGTTGTCAGGTGTTTGAGTCCAGCCTGGCCAACAGAGGAAAACCCCATCTCTACTAAAGATACAAATATTAGCTGGGTGTGGTGATTCATGCCTGTAATCCCAGCTACTTGGGAGGCTGAGGCAGAAGAATTGCTTGAACCAGGGAGGCACAGGTTTCAGTGAGCCAAGATAGTGCACTGCATTGCAGCCTGGGCAACAGAGCAAGACTCTGTCTCAAAATAATAATAATAATAATAATAATAATAATAATAATAATAAATAAGTAACAATAAAAATCTCATTTTGTTTCAAACAAAATTTCTTTTGAATATCAACTGTATCAAATTGCATATTAACTGTAATCATTTTGTTTATTTGATATCCAATCTTGAGAAATCTTTGAGGAGTAATTTCACTCTTTTCTGCCATTTTGGTAAACATACCAAATGCCATTAAACAAAATGCACAAAATTCCTGAGAAATACATTTTCTCCTTGAGGAGTAGACTTGCTGGGTTAGAGGAACTCATGGTTATCTAGCTTCTAGTTTAATAAACATGACTAGAATATTCTATCTTAATATGAGTAGCTAGGTATTCACAGGGCATCTAGAAGATTAATGTTCATGGTCTGAAAATAGTCACATTTTTTAACTGGCCACAAATTACAATTGCAGAATATTTGTGGTCATACAAGACATCTTCCACCAAGCCTGAAAAATGTATAAATGTCCTAGGATTGCAGCATTTTTTGTAAGGATATTATTAATGAGCTAGCTTAGGTCAATGGGTTAATGGTTATTGTTAAAACGAATAGCCACGACTTTAGTGACTACATCTGCACCTTCCAAGTTTAATTATAACTCTTTATCTTTATAGTTACTTATAAGCAGAGACACTAACAAAAGACAATGCATTACTGCTCTTGTTTTCTGAGGATGTCCAACTCTGTAATGGAGTAATTTCTAATAAACTTGCTTCTTTCACTGTGCTCTCTAACTCACCTCAAATTTTTTCCTGCAGAAGATCTAGGAATCCTACTTTGTGGTCTGTATCAGGACCCTCTTTTCCAGCAACATCTTTCAGCAACACCATGAACGGACAACAAGACAAGACGCCCACTCCAAGGAAAACAATCCACACAGAATCAATCAGCTGACAAATGGCAAGTGGGCTGTCTTTTAGAGTCGTGAAGCCATTCTGGTGGGCAAGAATGATTATCCACTATTATCATATTCAGATTAGAGGCCAAGCCCACAGGGTTAGAGGCCCTGGGGAATATTGAGAAGAATGGATTTGGCTAAACAAGATGTTTGCCACTTTCTCTTTTTGGACTCTCCACCTTGTGCTTTCGGTCCCTCAACTGAGTGCTCTACATCATGTCACCTTTCTGCTCATCGCATCTGTTGGCTGCCCCAGGACAGAGGCCCCAAACAGTTTAGCTTTTACTTTCCTCAGCGATTCTCTGACTCTGAACTGACTGCTTGTTTAATTTGCCACTTGTCCAAGTAACACTGAAAAAAAGAATTGTCTTGGAACCTAGAATTTTTTTACCATAATTATCAGAAAAGATCAGCAGTAACCTCGCCATCATGACTGAAGTTGAAATGTGGTATTTAAGAGCTCTACATGATAAGATCAGATATGCCTGTTTAGTGACAGCCTCTTTTATGACAACCCTTTGCAAACAATTACCCTCAAGATGGAGTACATGAGACTTTTTCTTAACAGTTTTCTCTCATTTCTTAACCATTTCTCTCATCTTTGATGAGCTGGTAAAGGGCAGCTGGACCCTGCTTTCTTAACCCAGCAGGTCAGTTTTTCCTGAGAGAGTATTGTCAGATTTGTCATAGCAGTGTGAAAATGGACTAATACCATCAGAGTGAACAGGCAACCTACAAAATGGGAGAAAATTTTCGCAACCTAGGCATCTGACAAATGGCTAATATCCAGAATCTACAATGAACTCAAATAAATTTACAAGAAAAAAACAAACAATCCCATGAAAAATTGGGCAAAGGATATGAACAGACACTTCTCAAAAGAAGACATTTATGCGGCCAAAAGACACATGAAAAAATTCTCATCATCACTGGCCATCAGAGAAATGCAAATCAAAACCACAATGAGATACCATCTCACACCAGTTAGAATGGAGATCATTAAAAAGTCAGGAGACAACAGGTGCTGGAGAGGATGTGGAGAAATAGGAACACTTTTACACTGTTGGTGGGACTGTAAACTAGTTCAATCCTTGTGGAAGTCAGTGTGGCGATTCCTCAGGGATCTAGAACTAGAAATACCATTTGACCCAGCCGTCCCATTACTGGGTATATACCCAAAGGACTATAAATAATGCTGCTTTAAAGACACATGCACACGTTTGTTTATTGTGGCACTATTCACAATAGCAAAGACTTGGAACCAACCCAAATGTCCAACAATGATAGACTGGATTAAGAAAATGTGGCACATCTACAGCATGGAATACTATGCAGCCATAAAAATGATGAGTTCATGTCCTTTGTAGGGACATGGATGAAATTGGAAATCATCATTCTCAGTAAACTATCGCAAGGACAAAAAACCAAACACCGCATGTTCTCACTCATAGATGGGAATTGAACAATGAGAACACATGGACACAGGAAGGGGAACATCACACTCTGGGGACTGTTGTGGGGTGGGGCTGGGGGGAGGGATAACATTAGGAGATATACCTAATGCTAAATGACGAGTTAATGTGTGCAGCACACCAGCATGGCACATGTATACGGATGTAACTAACCTGTACATTGTGCACATGTACCCTAAAACTTAAAGTATATATATATATAAAAGAAAATGGACTAATACATTACAATATACAAGTTACAGCCTTCCTATTTCCCCTGTTTGATCTGACTCCTATTTTGCAGCTTCATTTGTTTTATAGAAGAGAAACTAAGAGGGAGGAAATACATTATATACAGGCTTCTCTGATGCTTGGTCAGGATAAAAAATTAAAACGGGTTCTATAAGTTTGATGGAGGAAAAGACAAAACAGGGATGGCACATAATTGATTACCCTTTTAATGCTAGTTACTCTTAATATTAGGCTTTTCTTAGCTGGGATTGAACTCCCCCTGCCAGTCCGAGAATACCATAAGAACACAATCAGATTCCTTCCAGTTCTAGTGAGGTGTGCAACATATTATTAATTTCTTCTAGTTTTCCAGGGTTATGTAGTGTCCGCTCATCATCTTCTCCCTGCCCTTGGAGTCCTGTCTTACGTACATACCCCACTCTCGAAACACCCGAGCTTCACCAGAACAACATGTAGTGGGGCCTCTTATCAGCTGGCAAAGTTGAATATTTGCCCTCTCTGGGAAGTGACAGATGATAATAGGGACACTATATTGAAGGAGTGGCCTGTCCCTCCACACCTGTGAGCGTTTCTCGTCAGGTAGAACTAGAGGCTTGTGAAAAGAGATGCAGAGACAAAGTATGGAGAAAAAGTGGGCCCAGGGGACAAGAGCTCAGCTTACGGAGGACCAGCGCCGGCACCAGTCTCTGAGTTTCCGTAGTATTTATTGATCATTGTCGGGCATTTCTCGGAGAGGGGTATGTGGCAGGACTATAGGGTATCAGTGGAGAGAGGGTCAGCAGGAAAACATATGAACAAATGTCTCTGCAACATAAACAAGGTAAAGAAAATAGTGCTGTGCTTTTTATGTGTATATACATAAATATCTCAATTACTTAAAGAGCAGTATTGCCTCCAGCATGTCTCACCTCCAGCCCTAAGGCAGTTTTCTCCTATCTCAGTAGATGGAATACACAATCGGGTTTTACACTGAGACATTCCATTGCCCAGGGACGAGCAGGAGACAGATGATTTTGTCTTTCCTCAACTGCAAAGAGGCTTTCCTCTTTTACTAATCCTCCTCAGCACAGAGCGTTTACAGGTGTCGGGCTGGCGGATGGTCAGGTCCTTCCCTTCCCATGAGGCCATATTTCAGACAATCACATGGGGAGAAACCTTGGACAATACCTGGCTTTCCTAGGCAGTTGTCCCTGTGGCCTTCCGCAGTGTTTTGAGTCCCCGGGTACTTGATGATAGGGAGTGCTGATGACTTTTAACAAGCATGCTGCCTTCAAACATTTGTTTAACAAAGCACATCCTTCATATCCCTAAATCCATTAAACCAAGAGTCGACACAGCACATGTTTCTGTGAGCACAGGGTTGGGGCTAGGGTTACAGATTAACAGCATCTCAAGGGAGAAGAATTTTTCTTAGTACAGAACAAAATGGAGTGTCTTATGTCTACTTCTTTCTACATAGACACAGTAACAGTCTGATCTCTCTTTCTTTTCCTCATACTATATAGGTAAATGTACACTTTTCTATATCTGAATTAGCCATATGCAAGGAAAAACTAAAACAGTTTTCAGAGTTTCCGAGGTTCCGGGAAAATTCATAGACAATTTAAAAGGCTAAACTTGACGTATGATCTGACCAGGCAGGATTTGCATATATTTATGTTCGCCTGCTGCACGGTAGAAAAGCAGTGCATTATGGGAGTGGCTAGAGCACATGCTAATAGGGTGGCAACCTGCAACCAGGGGCATGACACCTATCAAGTAGGAGGCACAGCAGTGCCTGACTAGGACTCAAAAGAACTAGAATCTAGAAAAAACAAATGAATTAGGAAGAAAGTAGGAAATAGAGAGAAAAAATTATGATTGACTCCGTGAAGGAATAAAAAAAAATGTGTGATACAGCTTTTTAATTTTTATAAAGTCTGGAAAATTACTCAGGGAAAAGATGAAAACCTAGCCTTATTACAATGGTGGATAATTTAGACCTTGAGGAAATACACTAACACTGACCCTGACTCCAAAAAGGGACAGGCATTTCCAGGAGTTTAATTTATAGCACGGTCTCCTTCTTATATCTGCAGGAAGCTGCCAAAAGCAGCCTTAGGCTTCCAGACTCCCATGGATCAGATTTTAGACTTGGATTTTGCAGTTTTCCATCTCAGGAATTGAGCAGAGAAAACATAAAATAAAGCAAATCTTCCAAGAGGCCCAGCTTCTAACTGCAGCCTTGTGCTCTCCACCACTTCAGAGGCAGCCCCTTAACCCCTGGCCTTTACAGAGGAAGTGAGAAGATGAAAATCGCAGTCTGTGACTCTGGGCCACTGCACCTTGGGTATAAATCTGTGTGCCTTCTGTAGGAAGGTAAGCCTCTGCCGAAGGAAATGCACTGTGCTTCCAAGGGAGCCATCATCAGAGCCCAGCAGACTCAAAAGTGGCGGGGCCTGATACTTCCTACCTCCACTCCCATTGGACTACTGGCTATCGAGAGATGGAGGAGCCTCAGGTGACTCTTGAAGTAGCAGGTAGGAGTATTAACTTCGTATTAGGTGTGAGAGCAGATTACTCTGTACTGATGTAATACAATGGTCTCCTGTCTTCTCATGATGGATAAGCCCCAAAACACTCCTTTTTGTATCTTCTAAGTTGTCCTCCAGAGCCTCTAGGTTTCTCGCCTGCCTTTTTAGTACTGTCTGATTGCCTGACCTCTTACTGGGGAGAGGTTTATTGACTGAGGAGACCAAGTCATGGTCACCTTCACAGATCATAAAGCATAGAGACTGTTACTTTTGTTCCTGACCCATCAGGGGAAAAAAGAAGTGAAGAATGAGCTGTCACATTTACCACCTGAGGTGTTGTCTTAAGTAAATCTTGAGGATTGGGCCTCACAGGCTCTGGGAAACTCACTAAACACCTCCCCCACTGAAATCCAACTTCAGCTTAGTACTCCTTGACCTCAGAAGAGACAATATATTTTAAGGCAAGAAGCATGAGGGGAAATTCAACCCCTTATTGCCAAATTCTTGCCATATGAGTTGTTAAGCCCATGAGAGTCTCCTTACAATACTAGCATGTTACCAGATAAAAAGCCTAATGGCAAGTACAGATTTGTCAGAACCCTTAGAGGGTTAAGAAATGCAGTTGTCTCCATACACCTCATTGTCCCCAATAATTACCATGTCCCAGGGGATGCAAGCTGGTTTACATTCTTAAATCTGAAAGATGCACTTTTCTGGATCTCAATGCATCCAGATTCATAATATGTTTGCCTTTGAATGGACTGATCCAGATATGCATTCAGCCACAAAACTAACCTGGACAGTCATCTCTGAAGGGTTCTGGGATAGCCCCCACTTATTTGAAAATACTCTAGCTAAGGACTTAACAAATCTATAATTGGAAAGGGACACAATTATTCAGTATGTAGGTGACTTGCTCATTGCTAACCCAAATAAAGAAGACTCATAATAATAATGTTAAGTTGGTAAATTTCCTGGGAACTTGCAGATATAGGGCATCACCACACAGAGCTCAGATTTTGACTGAAAGACTTAAATATTTGGAATCTGTTTTAACCTCTGGAACTGATCAACCTCCCTAGAAGATAAAACAGTTATTTTAGTCACCCAACAGTCTCTGTCCAAAAAATGACTGTGGGCCTTTTTAAGAGATGGCTGGTTACTGCTGCTTATGGGTGCCCAGATTTGGGCATGTAGCCAAGCCTTTATATGATACACTAAAGGGAAAGATTTAGAGCTCCTAGAATGTAATGAGAACTGCAAGCAAACCTTCAATACTCTCAAGGAGAAATTGGGCTCTGCTGCAGCCATGGGAGTCCCCAAGTTGCATGAACCATTTTTTCTTTATGTGACCAAAAAGCAAGGCATAGGCCTTGGGTAATCTTGTCCCAAAACTGGGGGACATTCCAAGGCCAGCAGCCTAATTTTCTAAGCAGATTGATCAGGTGGCCTCAGGGTGGACTTGATGTCTTAGAGCTATTTCCACTACCACTTTTCTAGCAGGCAAAGCTAATAAACTAACATTAGAACAGCACCTACAGGTTTTTGACACCACACCAAGGGAAGGTGGTCCTAGAAGCTAAAGGGCAGCAGTGAATAATAAGAGAACATTTATGAAAGTATCAGGGCTTATTGCTAGACACTCCAGACATAACCCTTAAAGCCTGCCAAACCATAAACCCAGCTACTTATCCTCCAGAGTCCACAGGTGCTTCTAGCCTTTCTGACATACAGGTTGTATTAGTCTGTTCTTATGCTGCTAATAAAGACATATCTGAGGCTGGGTAATATATAAAGAAAAGAGGTTTAATTGACTTACAGTTCCACATGGTCAGGGAAGCCTCACACTCATGGCAGAAGGCAAATGAGGAGCAAAGTCACATCTCTTACATGGCAGCAGGCAAAAGAGCTTGTGTAGGGAAACTCCCCTTTATAAACCCATCAGCTGTAATCCCAGCCCTTTGGGAGGCCAAGGCAGTGGATGACCTGAGGTGAGGAGATCGAGGCCAGCCTGGCCAACATGGTGAAACCCCGTCTATACTAAAAGTACAAAAATTAGACAGGCATGGTTGTAGGCGCATATAATCCCAGCTACTCGGGAGGCTGAGACAGGAGAATCGCTTGAACCCAGGAGTCAGAAGTTGCAGTGAGCCAAGGTCAAGATAATGCACTCCAGCCTGAGCAACAGAGCAAGAATATGTCTCAAAAATAAATTAATAAATAAACCATCAGATCTCATGAGGCTTATTCACTGTCACGAGAACAGCTTGGGAAAGACTCATCTCCCGATTCAATTGCCTCCCACTAGGTCCCTCCCACGAAATATAGGAATTATGGGAGCTACAATTCAAGATAAGATTTGATTGGGGACACAGCCAAAGCATGTCACAGGTTATGAAACAAATTTATTCTAGCAGGCCAGACTTTAGAAGGATGAGCCCCTTGACCATCCTAAGGAAGATTGGTTAACAGATGTAAGTTGTTTTATGCATCAGGAAAACAAGAAGGGTAGCTATGCTCTTAGTAGTAAGCACAAGTCTTGCTGGCCTCGACCTCAGCTCAAAAGAGAGACTGACCATGTAAAAGGAAATGCCCTTGTAGATGCCACAGCCAAGGCCCCTGCACTGAAAGAGCCAATGAAGCTTATGGGCGTGCTGGACAGCATACATAGAACTGGGCCAGAACACTCTGAAGAAGAACAAAAATGGACCAGGGTTTGCATTTCAGTCCAGGGACCCTCTGGCTGGCTGAATGATGGTAATAAATTACTAATGCCAAGTGCCAATCATAGGAATATAATTCAGCACTTTCATTATTCTTTTCACCCTAGAAGGGATTCTTGGTTTCTGTTAATGTCTCATTTGTTTATAGGGGTAAATCTTTTCAAGACACCAAAACAGGTGACTCAGCCCTGTGAGCTCTTTGCCTGACATGACCCAAATGGCCAGCAATTTTCTCCTTCTCCAGGTAAACCTGTCCAAAATTGAGGACCCTATCCAGGTGAGAACTGGCAACTCTAATTTACTCAGATACCTTTCTGCAGGAGATTCAAATATTTGCTAATGCTTACTGATACCTTCACTGGTTAGATGGAGGTATTCCCCACCCCATCTGAAAAATCTTTACCAGAAGAAATATCTCCTCAGTTTGGGTAATCTAAAAGCCTGCAAAGTGGCCATGGCCCGTCTTTCACAGCAGGTGTATCCCAACACCTATCCTCAGCTTTAAGAATCCAATATTACCTTCACTCTGTGTGCAGACCGCAGTCCTCTGGAAAGGTGAAAGGGCTAATCCTACTCTAAAGAAGACTGTAGCTAAATCAGACGCCTGACTATCTGTAACACCCATAGCTTTCTGTGGGTTTGAACTGTTCCAAAGTAAAACTTATAATTAAATCCTGTTGAGTTAACATTCGGAAGACCTTTCCTAAGCACAGGTCTCCTAATAGATGAAAAGACTCATCAATTACAACAGTATGTTATCAGTCTACGACAGGTGCAAAGGCACTCTGTGAATATGGAAACAAGAGTCTTCCCCTCCCACATGGGAGGAAAATTCAGTTTCAGCTCAGTTAGAGATTTAGTCTTACTAAAGATGTGGGAGGAAGTTCTCCAGCTGACCAGCTTTCCCCAACGTGGAAAGGACCACAGCAAGGACACCTGAGTTTTCCAACAGACGTTCAACGGCAAGGGATTAACTGGTGGGTACACCTGTGTGGAAGTAAAGCTGTTGCTTATTCTGGGAGCCGAATCCTAGGCTGAGGGAGGTGGGCGCGGGGCGATTTCAGCGTCGTTGGAGGGCGGGCTGGGTAGCTATGCGTCTGCTTTTCCTTCTCGCGTTTCTCCTGCCGCTGTAATCACACCTTGGCCATGAAGGAAATCGTGCTCGCGCAGGCCGGGCAGTACGGGAACCAGATCGGCGCCAAGGTTGTATCTGACTCCATAAAAATTAAAATTTTGTATGAGAGAAAAATGCCTCAAAGTCAAAAGTCAAAAGACTGGGGAAATAGATCTGCAACATATATGACAGACAAAAAGCTAATTTGGGATATAGACAGATAGATAGGTAGATAGATAGACAGATAGATAGATAGATAGATGTAAATATCCGTTTTTAACACCATTTTAAAAAATATCGTCCTTTCCCCATTGAACAGTGTTGACGCCCTTGTTAAAAATCATGACCATATTTTTTGGTTCTTTATTTCTATTGCATTGGTTTTTGCGTCTGTCTCTATGCTGGTACAGCATTGTTTTGCATACTGAAGTTTGAAACCAGGAGGTGTTAGGCCTCTAACTTTGTTAGTTTTTAAGACTGATTTGGGTGCTTGGGGTTTTTTGAGATTTCATCTGAATTTTAGAATAGGTTTTTCTATTTTTGCAAATATTGGAATTTTTGTAGTGATTTTATTGAATCTGTAGAAGACTTTAGATAACAATAGAACCTTGACAAGATTTTGTCTTCCAGTCCATAAACACATGATGTCTTTTCATTTATTTGTGTCATCTTTAATATTTTCATACCATGTTTATAGTTTTTGCTCTACAGGTTTTTCAATTCCTTGGTTAGGTGGGTTCGTAAGTATTTTATTATGTTGATGCTATCATATATGACCCTGTCGTCTTGATTTCTTCTTCAGATAGTTTATTGTTATTGTAGAAATACAACGATTTTTGTGTATTATTTTGTTTCATGCAGCTTTGATGAATTTTATTTATTGCATCTGACAGTTTATTTCACAGAAAGAAATATTTTTATTATATAAGTTTATGTCATCTGCAAACAGATAATTTTACTTTTTAAAAAATTGGAATATCTTTAATTCTTTTACTCACCTTATTGTTTTAACTAACCAGAACCTTCAGTACTATATTAAACAGAAGTAGTAAAAGCAAGCATCCTTGTTTTTGCTCTTAGGGTAAAAGCTTTCAGTCTTTCACCATGTTAGCTGTGTTTTTTTGTTTTGTTTTGTTTTTTTGTGTAGCATTATGTTAAGGTGTTTACTTTCTCTTTATAGTTTACTAACTATATTTTATCATGAATGTGGGTTAAATTTGGACAAATGCTTTTTCTTCTTTGATAAATATGATCACATGAGGGTTTTTTCCTTCTTTATGTTAATGTGATATTATGCTGATTTTCATGTGTTGGAACATACTTTTATTTCAGGAGTCAATTATACTCATTCATAGTGTATAATCCTTTTAAAGTACTGCTAAATTTGAGTTGCTGGTATTTTGTTGAGGATTTTTGCATCAGCATTTATAAGGGATTTTTTTTTTTTAGTTTTCTTATGGTGCCTTTGTTTGGCTTGGTGTCAGAGTAATACTGGACTCATAGAATAAGTTAGAAAAAATTACCGCCTCTACAAAGTTTTGAAAAAGTTTGAGAAAAAGTGGTTTTAATTCTGCTTTAAACATTGGGTAGAATTCAACACTGAAGCCATCTGGTCCAGGCTTTTCTTTGTTGCTGGGTTTTTGATTACTGATGCAATCTTCCTGCTGAATCTCCTTGCTGAATAGGTTTATTCAACTTTTCTGATTCAGTCTTAGTAGGTTTTTTCTTTCTAGGAATTTTTTCATTTTATTTAGACTATTCAATTTTTTAGTGTATACTTCCTTATGTTACACTCCTACATCCCTTTTTTACACCAAAAATTTGTTAGTAATGTACCCATTTTATTTTTGAGTTCAGTAATTTGAATATTCACTTTTTTTCTTAGTCAATCTAGATAAAATTTTGTCCGTTTTGATCTTTTTCAGGGACCAAACTAGGGTTTGTTGATTTTTGATATTGTTTTTCTATTCTCTATTTCAGTTATTTCCACTGCTATCTTTATCTTTTTTTCAATTTTGCTAGTTTTAGTTGTCCCTCTTTAGTAGTCCCTCTTTTTCCCTCTGTTTTTAGTTCCTTAGGAGTAAAGTTGTTGATTCGGTATCTTATTTTTTATAATCACTTATAACTATAAATTTTTCCCTTATGGTACTGTTTTTGATGTATCTCTTAACTTTTGGTATTTCATGTTTTTAATTTGTCTCTACATATTTTCTATTTTCTCTTGTGATTTCTTCTTTTATCCATCCTTGAGTGTTTCATACCTATATTTTTAGACATAAAATGTTTAACCTACAAAATTTTCTTGATTTGTTAGTTTTATTTGTTGTACGTTTTTATTTCAGAATTAAATGTATGTATCAACATTTATTATGTTCTCATAAACTTTGTAATACCTGGAGATTTCTGGTCCACATATGTAAGTCTCTACATGAGTATTATTTTGAAGCATTTAACCTTCTGTTTTAATATTTCAAAAATCTAAATGAAACTGAGATTTTGGTTTCTGAGATGAAATCATGGTAGGTGACTGAGAAACGCGTAAAAATTAGCCAAAACTTAAAATTAAGTTAAAGTTTACCTTCAAGATTCAACCTGAATAAGTCACCCTGTATTGCTGGTAATAAAGAATAAGTTTTTAATGGTATAAAAGGAAACTTCAGAGAATGTTTCTCTTTCCCCAGTTGACATCTAAATTAAAAGATGTAAAAAATTTTTATGGCCTTATGCATTTTTTACTTTAGAATTCCAAATTTTTCTGGTTAAAATTTTTCCAAACAGATTCCTGTGTATTTGAAAGACAAATAATTTTTTAGTTGAAATGCTTAAGCAGTTAAATAAGGCCATGAAAGTTTCTTGAACTTGTAGGAATCCATGAGAACATCTGACATTATGTTCTATTCTCTTGGAAGGTAGGAATATCGTTTGACTTCTGCTTTGCTGACAAGAAATGTCCTGAGCAAGACTTCCTGGGTCAATGACCTCACACATGGAAAACGCTGGAGCCCGTCTGTTTCCAATCTGCTTTTTTCCAAAAATTAGGGAAGTTTAGTTTTTCCTTTGATACTCTCTGTTACTGCCAATCCCAATGCCAGGGCTGTCCTGCTTCTGCAAGTGACAATGACAAATATAGGCCTGAAGAAAGATGAGCTGATGGCATTCCCAGCTTATTACCTCTCCTTGGGGGTCTTATCTCACATACATGGATTCAACTCATAGACTCAGCTGGGTGAGGATCTATTATTCAGCTACATTAAAAGTGACTGCTTAAGACTCAGGTGTATGGTGAAATGAGGCAGAAATTTCTCAGTGGAGTGTTAGGAGAATTTTCTCCTCATAATTACCTTCTTACTGTCACTAAATTATAGCTAAAATGAGGAAATTATTCAAGAAGAAATAGAAATGTAATCTTATGAGGACATAAATTAAGAGATTTGTGGAAAGCTCTTCATAATTTCATGGTGTTCTCTTTGAGCTGAGATTATAGTTGACTTTTCATTATAATATATTAGCTGTTCTAGACTTTATGCATTTATGTAAAGTTTTCTTTGTTGTACTTTAAGTTCTGTGATAAATGGGCAGAGCATGCAGGTTTGTTACATAGTTATACATGTACGATGGTGGTTTGCTGCACCCATCAACCCGTCATCTACATAGGTATTTCTCTTAACGTTATTCCTCCCCTAGCCTCCCACTCCATGACAGGCCCCAGTGTGTGATGCTCCCCTCCCTGTGTCCATGTGTCCGCATTGTTCAACTCCCACTTATGAGTAGGAACATGCAGTGTTTGGTTTTCTTTTCTTTTTTCTTTTTCTTTCTCTCTCTTTTTTTTTTTTTGAGACAAAATTTCACTCTTGTTGTCCAGGTTGGAGTGTAATGGCGTGATCTCGGCTCAACACAACCTCTGCCTCCTGGGTTCAAGCGATTCCCCTGCCTCAGCCTCCCAAGTAGCTATGATTACAGGTATGTGCCAACATTCCTGTCTAATTGTTTGTATTTTTAGTAGAGACGGGGTTTCTCCATGTTGGTCAGGCTGATCTCAATCTCCCCACCTCAGCCTCCCAAAGTTCTGAGACTATAGGCATGAGTCACTGCTCCTGGCCTGGTTTTCTTTTCTTGTGTTAGTTTGCTGAGAATGATGATTTCCAGCTTCATCCATGTCCCTGGAAAGGACATAAATGCATAGTATTCCATGGTGTATATGTGCCACATTCTCTTTATCCAGTTTATCATTAATGTGCATTTGTGTTGGTTCCAAGTCTTTACTATTGTGAACAGTGCTGAAATAACCATGCAGTGCTGAAATAAACATACAGTGCATGTGTCTTTATAGTATAATAATTTATAATGCTTTGGGTATATACCCTATAATGGGATTGCTGGGTCAAATTGTATTTCTGGTTCTATGTCTTTGAGGAATTTTCATACTGTCTTCCACAATGACTGAACTAATTTACACTCCTACCAACAGTGTAAAAGCATGCCTATTTCTCCACAGCCTCATCAGCATCTGCTGTTTCCTGACTTTTTAATAATCTCCATTCTAACTGGCGTCAGATCGTATCTCATTGTGGTTTTGATTTGCATTCATCTAATGACCAGTGATGATGAGCTTTTCTTCATGTTTGTTGGCCATGTAAATGTCTTCTTTTGAGAAGTGTCTGCTCGTTTCCTTTGCCCACTTTTTGATGGGGCTGTTTTTTTCTTGTAAATTTGTTTAAGTTCTTTGTAGATTATGGATATAAGCCCTTTGTCAGACAGATAGATTGCAAAAATTTTCTCCCAATCTGTAGGTTGTCTGTTCACTCTGATGATAGTTTATTTTTCTGTGCAAAAGCTCTTTAGTTTAGTCTGATCCCATTTGTCAATTTGGGCTTTTGTTGCGACTGCTTTTGGTGTTTTAGTCACAAAGTCTTTACCCATGCCTATGTCCTGAATGGTATTGCCTAGGTTTTCTTCAACGGTTTTTATGGTTTTAGGTCTTATGTTTAAGTCTTTATTCCATCTTGAGTTATTTTTTGTATAAAGTATAAGGAAGATGTCCAGTTTCAGTTTCTGCATATGGCTAGCCAGTTTTCCCAACATGATTTATTAAATAAGGAATCTTTTCCCCATTGCTTGTGTTTGTCAGGTTTGTCAAAGATCAGATGGTTGTATGTGTATGGTCTTATTTTAGAGTTCTGTATTATGTTTCATTGGTTGTTTTTGTACCTGTACCATGCTGTTTTGGTTACTGTAGCATTATAGTGTAGTTAGAAGTTGGGTAGTGTGATGCCTTCAGCTTTGTCCTTTTTGCTTAGAATTGCCTTGGCTATTTGGGCTCTTTTTTGGTTCATGAGAATTTTAAAATACTTTCTTCTAATTCTGTGAAGAATGTCATTGGTAGTTTAATGGGAATAACTTTGAATTTTTTATAAATTACTTTGGGCAGTATGGACATTTTCAGGAATGAATTCTTCCCTATCCATGAGCATGGAGTGCTTCTCCATTTGTTTGTGTCCTATCTGATTTCTCTGAGCAGTGGTTTGTAGTCCTCCTTGAAGAGGTTCTTCACTTCTCTTGTTAGCTGTATTCCTATGTATTTTGTTCTCTTTGTTACAATTGTGAATGAAGTTTATTCACGATTTGGCTCTCTACTTGCCTGTTGTTTGTGTATAGGAATACTAGCAATTTTTCCACACTGATTTTGTATCCTGAGATTCTGTTGATGTTGTTTATCAGCTTAAGAAGCTCTTGGGCTGAGATGATGGGGTTTTCTAGATAAAGGATTATGTCATCTGCAAACAAAGATAATTTGACTTCACCTCTTCCTTTTTAAATATCTTTATTTCTTTTCTCTACTTTATTGCCCTGGCTAGAAATTCCAATACTACGTTGAATAGGAGCGGTGAGAGAGGCCATCCTTTTCTTGTGCCAGTTTTCAAGGGGAATGCTTCCAGCTTCTTCTCACTCAGTATGATATTGGCTGTCGGTTTGTCATATACAGCTCGTATTATTTTGAGGTGTGATCTTTCAATACCTAGTTTATTGAGAGTTTTTAACATGAAGGGATGTTGGATTTTATTGAAGGCCTTTTCTGCATCTATTGAGATAATCGTGTTGTTTTTGTGTTTAGTTCTGTTTATGTGATGAATTACATTTATAGATTTGCCTGTGTTGAACCAACCTTGTATCCCAGGGATGAAGCCATCTTGATCGTGTTGGGTCAAGGTACCCTTATCAGTCTTAAGTTCAGTCTTTTTACATAATCCCATAATTCTTGAAGGTTTGTTGTTCTTTCTTTTTTATTCTTCTTTCTCTATTCTTCTCTTCCTGTCTTATATCAGACAGATAGTTTTGAAGCTCTGAGATTCTTTCCTCCACTTGGCCTATTCTGTGAGTGATAGTTGTGGTTGTGTTGTGAAGTTCTCATGTTGTGTTTTTCAGCTCCATCATGTCAGTTATTTTCCTCTCTAAACTGAATATTCTGGTTATCAGCTACGGTGTTCTTTTATGATATTTAGCTTCTTGCATTGTTAGAACGTGCTCCTTCAGCTCAGAGATGTTTGTTATTATCCACCTCCTAAAGCCTACTTTTGTCAATTCAGCCATCTCAGCCTCGGGTCAGTTCTGTGCCTTTGCTTGGGAGGTGTTGTTGTCATTTAGAGGAGAAGAGGCATTCTGCCTTTTTGAGTTTTCAGCGTTTTTGTGTTGATACTTTCCCATCTTTGTGGGCTTATCTACCTTTGACATTGCTGACATTTGAACGGAGTTTTTCATGGGGTCTTTTTGTTGATGTTGTTGTTGTTGCTTTCTGTTTGTTTTTAACATTCAGACCACTCTTCCTTAGGGCTAGGGCTGCTGTGGTTTTTGGGGGTCCACTCTATACCCTAGTCACATCAGTCTCTCCTGAACCTGGAGGTATCACCAGTGAAGGCTGCAAAACAGCAAAGATGGCAACCTGATCCTTCCTCTGGGAGCACAAGTCCAAGGGGGTACAGACTTGATGCCGGCTGGAATGCTCCTGTAAGAGGTGTCTGGAGACCCCTGTTGGGAGGTCTCACCGAGTCAGGAGGAACAGGATCAGGGACTGCTTAAAGAAGCAGTCTGGCTGCCCTTTGGCAGAGCAGTAGTGTTGTTCTGACCCCCAGGAGTCTTCAGAGCCAGCAGCCTGGAAAGGTACGGTTGGCTGAACTGGGTAGACAGTAGCTACTTCTCTCCCTGGGGACTTCATCCCAGGGAGAAATCAGAGTTCTGTCCATAGAACTCTGGCTGGAGTTGCTAAAATTCTGATGGGGAAGCCCTGTCCAGTGAGGAAGGATGGATTTCAGTCTCTCTTAAAGAAGCAGCCTGGCCACAATCAGTCACAACAGCTGTACTGTGTTATAGGGGACTCCTCCTGATCCCTGGTGCCAGCAGGCTACAGCAGCCAACTCAAACCACAGATAGAGTGGCTGCCCCTCCCCCTGGGAACTCTGTCCACCTCCAGCTTTCTCCAGCCTGCTGCCACTGGCCAGCTGGAATTCCAAGCCAATGGGTCTTGTGAGGTGCTGTGGGAGTGGGGCCTCAGAATGATGTCACTTGGCTCCCTGGATTCAGCCCCCTTCCTAAGGGAATGCCCAGATGTATCTCCCGGTTTGCTGGAATTCTCAGGGCAGAGTATGCAAAATTCCTGGGTTTCCATGCATGCCACAGTAAGCCAGCAAGCACCCTGCTGAGACTCCACACAGCTCTGTGCTTCAAATCAGAGGCCGTGGTTGCTGAGCTCATGAAGGTACCTCCTGATTTGCAGGTTGCAAAGATCCATCAGAGAAGCGTGGTTTCCCGGGCAGGGTCGAAAATTCACTCATGGCCTCCCTTGTCTGCAAGTGGGGACTTTGCTAGCTCCGTGCCACACGTGAGTGGGTCATTGACCCACTTGCTTTAACTGACTCTCTGTGGGTCGGGCTGTCTGCCTAGTCAGTTCCAATGCAAGAACCTGAATACATCCATTGAAGGTGCAGAATTCACTCACAGTTTTCATTGCTCTCTGTGAGAGCCACAGGCCACAGCTGCTTCTAATTGGCCAGTTTGGCCCCATCTAAAGTACGATTTCTTGATACATGAGATGATTAAATACATAACAATATTTATATTTATCACAAATATATTTTGTCTCAATGTGATATACAAATTGCTTATAAATCAATTCTTTTTTGGTTACCACAAAGCTATCTGGAAATGTAACGTCTGCCATTTATAAAATTTTTGTGGAGTTAATAGAACTTTACTTGAAGGGAGGCTGGCAATATGCATCATGACTTCAAGCACTGCCAGTGAAATTGTGGAGTTTGAAGTGTTACTGACGTCTTGTTACTGGGATTATAAATTAGTACAAACTATATCAATTGTGATTAAACAATATACACCAAAATTATAAATGAAAATACTCTCTGACTCAGCAATTTCATTTTCAGAAATTTACCCTACAGACATACTCATGATGCCTGGAATTATGTATGAATGGGAGAAAGTATTATACCATGTTTTTAATTAAAAAAAGTCTAGAAATCACCTTAATGTTTATCAATCACATTAATGATTATCACCTTACTGTTTATTGAAATTATCGTTATTCATATGATAGAATACTATGCAGCTAATTAAAAAAATAAATTTTAAAAGGATGCTCAAAAATGATGTCCAAAATATGTTACAAAGTATAAAACCTGGGTGCAGAGCCAATTGTCTGATATGCCTCCATTCCTATAAAATCAGAGTGTATAAAAATGCATAGAGTATGTCTATTAACTGGTAACTCTTACAAAATTCAAAGTTAATGCAAGCAAGGCCTTTCTTTTTTAATGCTAAAACTCCAAGGAACTGCATAACATTTGAGGATTTCCAACACATGCCAATCTACCTTTGAACCTACAGATTTTAGGAAATGAAGCTCTTGAAAAATCAAGCATTAATATTCCTAGCTATAGTTGTTTGGGACATAACTAGAATGATCCATTCTTTGAAAGTCTGTAAAATTTGCTCATACAACCATCTGGGCCTAGTCCTTCCTTTGTGAAAGATTTTACTTTACTAGAGGTTTTATGTTATTCATGTTATAATACTTCTTAGGTTCTCTATTTCTTCTTGATTCTTGAGTCAATTTTGGTACCACTTAGTACCCCAAATGGTGCTTGGGCTCAGAACACATCAGTCAAAGAAAGAGAGAAGAAAGGAAGACAGGATGGAGGGAGGGAGGAAGGAAGGAAGTGGACAAAAAAGGAAAGAGAGAAGAAAGGAAAGAATGAGAGAAGGAAGGATGGAGGGAGAGAAAGATGGAGAGAGAGAGAAAGAGAGAAGGAGATGAGAGGGAGAAAGAAGGAAGGAGGGAGAGAAAGAGGGAAAGAGAAAGAAGGAAAGAAACAAGGAAGCAGGGAGGGAGAGAAAGAATAAGGTAGAGGAAGGAAGGAAGAAATGAAGGAAGGAGGTAGGGATGGAAAGGAGAGAGAGGGAGGGAAAGAAAGAGAGAAAGGTGAAAGGTAGGGATGGGAAGAGAAGAGGAGCCAGCCACAGGCTACAGGCTGTTTGTTCACTCTTTTTGTTGACCCAGGCAGTTCTGCCTTTTAAATATTCCACCTTCTGCCATGAGTTACAATGTTCAATATTCATTCCTCAGAGCATTCAAAGGTTTATGTGTGCCCTGCCATGATGGTGCATGGCTTCAGCTCCCCAACACAACACTCAGCTAAAATATTCATGACTGGTCACTCCCATATACTCTTCAATCCCCCATGTATGCTCTGCATGTGTCCCCCGGAGCTCAAGTGTTGGAAACTTAATTCTCTATGTGACAGTGTTGAGAGGTGGGGCCTAATAAGAGTGATTGTGTTATGAGATTCTGCCCCTATGCATGGATTAATGTCACTATCTCAGGAATAGGCTAGTTATCTTGGGGGTGGGTTAGTTATCTTGGGAGTGGGCTTGTATTAAAAGAAAGTTCAGCCCCTTTTGCTCTCTTTCTTTCTCAAAGTCTTGCTCTGCTGCCTTCAGCCATTAGATAACATAGCAAGAAGGCCCTCACCAGATGCAGACCCCTAATCCTTGGACTTCCTAGCCTCCAGAACTCTAAGAAATAAATTTCCTTTATTTATAGATTCCCTAGTCTTTGGTATTCTGTTATAGCAGAACACGATTTTGTAATGGGACAAAATGGGTTAAGATGTCCCATTATATGGAGAGTGCTGATCCACAGGGTTGAGATCATTGACTTAGAAATTGGAGTCTTATACAACGTCCCTACGGGAGTTGGCCTCCATATTCCCTAACATCCAGGAATCTCAAATGGTGATCTCAGACCAAAATATAGCCCAGATATTTTGCATTTGGCAATATTGCCCACTTTTCCACTTTATCGTGGCAGCTTTCATGTGTTCACTTCTATGATCCCTAAAAGGATATGAGTCCAAGATCCTGCTGGGTTACAATCCAATGGTAGGAGAACCTAGACAAGAGTCTCATCACCTGGGTGATCAGTGCAGAGATATGTCACAAAGCCCCCGTAGACAGAGCCTAGACAAGAGTTACATCACCTGGGTGACAGGCAAACAACAACGGCAACTTATTTTCATCCCCACTTCAGTCTTTGAGGTTAGACACACCTGGATTCAAATGCAAGCTCCACCCCTCGCTGTGTGACCTTACTCATGCTGCTAACCTCTCTGAGACTTGACTCTTCATTTGTGAAATGAGGATAAAGCCCCTTCTCTCAAGAGCTGTGCCAAGGATGAGATGAGTCATGCATTGGTCAGGACAGGTGACGCAGTGTGACAAAAAAGTCCCCAAACCTCAGTGGCTTCAACAGCAAAGTTGACTTCTTTTCTTTTCTTTTCTTTTCAGGGGGTGGGGTGCGGTGGATGGAGTCTCACTCTGTCGCCCAGGCTGGAGTGCAGTGGTGCAATCTCAGCTCACTGCAACCTCCGCCTCCTGAGTTCAAGAGATTCTCCTGCCTCAGCCTCCTGAGTAGCTGGGACAACAGGCGCCTGCCACCACGCCCGGCTACCTTTTTGTATTTTTAGTAGAGACTGGATTTCACCGTATTAGTCAGGATGGTCTTGATTACCTGACCTCATGATCTGCCTGTCTCAGTCTCCCAAAGTGCCGGGATTACAGTCGTGAGCCACCGCCTCCAGCCTTGACTTCTCAATTGATTTCACATCTATCACGGGTCAACAAGAGGCCTCTGGTGGTCATAGTCATTCAGAGACTCAAAAAGATAGACCCTTATCCCAGAAGATGCTCCCACAGTTCCAGAAACAGAACAAAGAAGACACAATCAGCCATGAGCCACTTCTTAAATCCCATGCCCGGAAGGGATACACAATTCTTCTGTCACAGCTGTTGCCCAAAATGTCTCAGGCGGCCGGGCACAGTGGCTCACATCTGTAATCTCAGCATTTTGGGTGGCAGAGGTGGGCAGATCACCTGAGGTCAGGAGTTCAAGACCAGTCTGACCAACAAGGAGAAACCCCATCTCTATTAATAATACGAAAATTTTCCAGTCGTGGTGTCAAGTGCCTGTTGGCCCCAGCTACTCTGGAAGCTGAGGCAGAAGAATCACTTGAACCCGGGAGGCGGAGATTGCAATGAGCCGAGACCAGGCCACTGCACCCCAGCCTGAGTGACAGAGTGAGACTTCATCTAAAAAAAAAAAAAAAAGTCTCAGGCCATATCTGAACTAGGAGGGTAGAAAAAATAGTCATTTTGGTTGCCACAAACCATCGAAACAAAGATTCAGATCATTGATGTAAAATTACAGTTAGTTTTTTCCCACTCCTTTTCAGCTTCTCTTCGTTGCTATGAGCCAGCGTCTCCAGTGTCAGTTTTCAGTCTGTTGCCTCCCAGCTCCTAGTGCACCTTTCAATACGTGCACTGTGATAAACTGGGAAATACTGTTCAATATACCCTCTGGAAGTGAACATTCTGCATTCATCTAGGTAGGGGATGGAGAGACTGCAGGGGGCAGGAGGTCTCTGCCTGGGCCTTGATCATGTTCAAGCCCCAACCACCGACCTAGGCCTGGCCCGTCAGCCACCTTGTAGCCTTGGCTTGCAACATCTTGACATGGAAACCAAAATGTAGCAGGGCCCATGTGGTCTGAAAGTTCCTGAATAGTTTCCCAGAAACCCTCTTTTACCCCTTGTACAACCTGCACACAGTGACCAGTATTCTAGAGGGTCCACACAGAGCTGCCATTCCTTCTGCAGACCCTGCGGGACTCAGGCATTCTGGAGACTTCCTGCCCTACAAAGGCAGCCAGACTCCCGCCATGCATCCCTGCACCAACGGCTTACGGCCAGCTCCCTCACCTGTACTCCAGTGGCTCATGGCCTGCTCCCTCACCTGCCCCAACAGCTCACGGCCTGCTCCCTCCCCTGCACACCAGCGGCTCATGGCCGGCTCCCTCCCCTGCATTCCAGTGGCTCACGACCGGCTCCCTCACCTGCACTCCAGTGAGTGGCCTAGTGCTTGTGCAGAAGCTGCTGACGAGCTCCAGCCTGCCCAAATCCACAAACGTCTCTTATGTGGTGGCTGAACCACATTTTATGACATCCGAACACCTTTCAAATCTGTGCTTCCTTGGGTACCTCCCTCTGCACTAGGGCACCAGGCAGAATTGCTTTATGTCTTCCAGTGACTCTTTTATCATAGTTGCAATCCTTTATACTACACTTACCCGTTAGACAAACTATGTGGTTTCTATCTCTTGATGGGACCCAGGCTGCTACACAACTTAACCCATGCACATTGCACTTCATTAGTTCCTCACCATTGGCCCAAGATCATGCTCCACCACCCCTCTCTGCCCCCTGGCTTTCTTTCCTTAAGTGAAACCCGTAAACGCCCTCTATGGGCCCAAAGCTTACCTGCTCTTGCTTTCCTATATTCTTGGCCAGACATAAAAATCTGATGCTCCGGCAAATGCAGAAATGGGGAGAAGGCAGGGGAATCATTTCTCCTCCCTTAGGTAAGTACTGAGGGTTATGTTATTCCATTGTGTGAGGAATAAAAAAATGAGGCATAGAGAGCTTCCATGATTTGCCTGGATCAAGGAAGTTGTCCTGGCAGAAGTGAAACAAAGGTTTAGGTGTCCCGAATGTCAGTCCAGCTCCTATGCCTTCAGAACATGCTGTGGAGGGAGACACTGGGGGACCCCACTCATGCTGAGCACTCAGGGGTACCCAAGTGCTGAGAGTGGGGACATGACAGACTGAGTTGAATCTGTCCAGTCCTCCTACACCAAATAAGGATGGAAACCCTCACATAATAGAAGTGAAGAGAGGGAACGAAGCCAGGAACTATTAAGAGGCTGATGCCTGGAAGGCATGGGAAGAATGACAGGGAGATTGGAGCAGAATAGAGGCCGTAGATGGGGACAAGGGGAAGGAAGTGGCCTTAGTGGCCAAATGGCACTTTCCATCTAGTCTTTGTGAACTACAATCATTCTGCCCTATGGTTCAATGAGTCCTGAAGAAAATGTGTTTTCTGCAGTCTGGGGAGGTGAGAATAAAACAATTCAGCCTTAAGAAGTTGAAAGCCCAGGAAATCATAGCACGTGGAGATGGGATTCATTCTTAAACTTCCTGCCCTTGACTTCTTGTTTGGCCACGTGACTCACTTTTGCCTATGGATGTGGTAAAGTGATAGTCTGCCCATTCTCAGCCTGTGTAGTAAGATAAGAGACATTCACATTTCCCTTTGTTCTTTGCACTCCTGCCATTGTCATGAGAAGAAGGCACCCTGGCAGGCCCCAAACCCAGGAGGATCAGAGACACTTGGAGTTGATCCAGCTCAGCCACCACAGTTCGAGCTGAAACCTCCCAAGCAACCCATGCTCAGGAGTGAGAAATGGTGGCCTATGGTCGTAGGCCTCTGAGGTGTGGGGTTACTTGTTACCAAGCAAGAGTTAACTGATAGAGATTTCTACCTCACATCCCTACAAATCAAAGAACAAAGGAAATAAAACAGAATGTGAGAAAGAGATTTCCAATTTTTAGAAGAAAACAGAGGACAGATTTTATGACACTAAGCAAAGAAAAACTTTTTTTAATATGACACAAAACACAGACACCATAAAAGAAATTACTGATAAATTCAATCGTATTAAATGAAGCTTTGATCTGACAAAAACGGCAATGAATAAAGTTAAAAGACAAAGACAATGCATGATATGGTTTGGCTGTGTGTCCCCACCCAAATCTCATTTAGAATTGTCCTCCCATAATTCTCCTGTGTCGTGGGAGGGACCTGGTGGGAGATAATTGAAATCATGGGGGCGGTTCCCCCATACTGTTCTCCTGGTAGTGAATAAGTCTCACGAGATCTGACGGTTTTATCAGGGGGTTCCACTTTTGCATCGTCCTCATTTTTCTCTGGCCACTGCCATGTAAGAAGTGCCTTTCACCTCCCTCTATGATTCTGAGGCCTCTTCAGTCATGTAGAACTGCAAGTCCAATTAAACTTCTTTTTCTTCCCAGTCTGGGGTATGTCTTTATCGGCAGTGTGATAATGGACTAATACAGTGCACTTATAGGGAAAATATATTTGTAAGTTATTTGGCCAAAAAAGCATTGATATCCAGATCATTAAAATCAAAATTGGCCAGACGTGGTGGCTCACGCCTGTAATCCCATCACTTTGGGAAGCTGAGATGGGTGGATCACCTGAGGTCAGGAGTTCGAGACCAGTCTGACCAACATGGAGAAACCCTGTCTCTACTAAAAATACAAAATTATCCAGACGTCTTGGCACTTACCTGTAATCCCATCTACTCAGGAGGCTGGGGCAGGAGAATCGCTTGAACCCGGGAGGCAGAAGTTGTGGTGAGCCGCAATCATGCCATTGCACTCCCACGTTGGCATCAAGTGCAAAACTCCATCTAAAAAAAAAAGAAACACTTACAAGTCAGCAAGGAGAAACCAAAGACCCTACAGACATATGGGCCAGAAGCTATTCACAGAGGAGGAGACCCGAAGGGCTGGGAAACACAAGGCACGCATTCAGCTGCACAGCAAAATCTAGGAACAATATCAGAAAGTGTGATAACAAATATTGATGAAGATGAATGAGGACGGATGCGGGCACTGCTGGCAAGGGGCATAGTGAGGTCTCCAGCCTCAAGGTCATCTGGCTGTGCTTCCTAGGAAGGAAGGGCTGACAACAGACCTGTCCCAAGACCAAAAGCCTCACCAGGCTATGTGCAGACCTTGGACCAGAACATCAGCATCACCTTGGGGTGGGGGTTGAAGGGGGCGTTGCGCATCCTCTGCTCACCAGAAATGCAGGTTTCTAGATTCATCTGGAAGATATTGTTGAAGGAAAAAGCAACTTTCAGGAGAGTATGTACAGACTGATATTTGTATAAAATTGCAAAAACAGACCAAAGAGCACTATCCATTCTTCATGGACAGGCACACTAGGTATTAAACATGGATGGGAAGACACATATTGGCTTCAGAATAGTGGGGAGGGAGGCGGTAGCTGGACTAGAAAAGGGATATATAACTCGCGTGTCAGCGTGAACATTATGGCTGAATCCGTAGTTTTCTTCCCATAAACTCCGAGCAAATGCATCCAAAACCTACCACGTTTGAATTTTAACAGGGAGGTACATGAAAGTTTGATGTCATTATCCCCTACATAGTCCTGTGTGTTTGTAATATTGAGCCATATTTTTTAAACACTTGACACAGCATGAAAGGAAGCTTGCCTACATGGTAACAATGGTTATCTTTAGGTAGCAGAATTCAAGACTGCTTCTTTTTCTTTTTTTCCTGCTTGTATATTATCTCTATTTCCCTGTGTGAGGATTTAAGACTGTTGTGTTGAAAAGGCTAGTATCCTAACTCCATGCATCATAAGCATAAACCGTGCCCTGACTGGCAGGACGGGGAGGAGGGAGCATGTCTGTTCACCTGGCCAGCCCCAGGCAACTCTGCAGAGAAAGACACAGGCACTTCCCCTCTGCAGCCAAAGAGTTAAGAAGGCTTGATGTGAAATGAATCATTCCAGGGGAGCTAAATCCCGGCCTTATCTAATTCTGTATCCTGAGGCTGACTAATTTAAACTCAAAAATAAAATAAACATCATCTTTAAATAGGGATTAAATACTCAGTGGGGTCCCTAGTTGAACAAACTGACATATATTTTATGGTATGGATTCAGGGGGCCCGGGGTGGGGCGAGGGGTGTCTGTGGGGATGCTCTCTGAGCGAAGGTGAGAAAATCACCAGTGCTCCTGGATTCCGGAGTGCATTCACTTTTAGCTTCTTTTCTGGATACACGCAGAAAACCAAAGAGCCACCCTGTGGCAGGATCTTCACACAGGAAGTGGGCTTGTACCCTGTGTCCCTGAGGGAGAAGGGATTAGTGGAGGGAGTAGGTGAAGATTTTGGAGGAAATCCCTGATGTTCTTAGAAAACAGTAGGAAAGAGATTCCCTTGCCTGGGCATTGTTCCCAAATAGGAGACAAGAGCATGAACTAAAAACAGAGACTCCCGGCTCCCTCCATGTTCCCTGAGTTCAGAAGGGAACCCAGGGAGGTGAGGCAAGGAAAACATTGAGGGGCTGACATGTGCCTGGAGGGACCCACGAACCTGAGTCAGGCATGAGAGTGGGCAGCTGGTGGATTCTTCCAGGCCTGCATCACAAAGACATGCGGACGTCCCAAGAACAAGCCATGTCTGCAGAGGCCTCTACTGCATCCCTGCCTCGTGGGCACAATGTCACAGAACAGAATTACATCATGTGGGAGACCATGGGCCGTGTGGTTGTCATAATGGAGCTGGACCCAAAAGGTCCCAGACCCAGGTACAGCTATGTCTCTGCTATAGTCAATGTTTTTGTGCCCCTAAAATCCGTGTGTTGAAACCTAACCCCTGATAGGTTAGGTTTGAATTAGGAGGAGGCAAAGACTTTAGGAAGTGATTTCATCATGAAAGCAAAGACCCCATGAATGGGATAAGTGACCTTGTAAATGGGAGCCAACGGAGCTTGTTCTCCCCTTCCACCATGTGAGGACACAGCTAGGAGTTGCCTTCTATAAGGAACAGGCCCTCAACAGACACTACCTTGACCTTCCACTTGCCAGCATCCAGACCTATAAGACATAAATTTCTGCTGCTTATAAGCCCCCTAGGCTAAGGTATTTTGTTACGGTAGCCCAAATGGAATAAGACAGCCTCTGACCATCTTGAGCAACTCACTTATCTGCTGAACTCTCCACAGATTTAACTGTGATGAAATCCCTTCAACAGATGTATATTGAACACCTACTGTGTATAAGGACACACTGTGTTATTGGATAGGGTATAAAGCAAGTCACAGTTCCCCAGAGGTAAGCCCTGCAATAGCTGAAGAGCAAACCCAAGTTGCTGTGGCCAATGGGGGAAGGGGTGGGTGTCAGAGAAGAAGAGAACATGCTAGAGTCCATGTCTGCAGCAATATTGGAACGTCTAATGGATGGTTACCAAAGTGGTGACTTCTCATCTTCTTACAAAAACTCATAGTTGTCCCTGTGTAAAGTCTTCCCAGAAGTGCAGGGCAGTTGAGAATATGCAGATCAGAAAAGAGAAGAGGACAGACAGAACACACTGTCGGCATCAGCAGCCACGGACTTCTTGCAGAAAGGAAAGAATTTCTCCTGGATCCCTGGGTAGCAGATAAACGTACTGAAATACTTTTGTTGGCTATTTGATACACGGAATTTGAACACTTGCAGACCGAGAGGCTGAGAATCTTCTCCAACCAGATGGTGTGGGGCGTGGAAGTACAGAAAGGGATCAAATGAGGAAGAAAACAGAGCAATGAGAAGGGAGCTCTCAGCATGACCAACACAGAGACCTGGGTCTCTGCTACCAACAATACAAGCTAATGTATAATGATTGCAGGTCTGCAAACAGCAGGCTTTCCATATCACATGTGACAAGCTCTGATGACAAACCTGTGTGACAGGTATTGTTGTCAGAGGCAGAGAGTTACTAAATAATCACACGCAACTGGTGGAATGCCGGAGAGTTTCGTTTTAATTGGTCATCTTCCTGTTTGCTTTCTATTTGTCCCATCTGTAGTTTCTTCTCCTTTTCTTCTTTCTCTGACTTCTTTTGAATTTGTTGAGTATTTTTATTTCATTTAATCTTCTTTTTTGGCCTTTTACATCTAACTATTTTTGCTTCATTTGGTTTTGAGTTTGAATCATTGCTCTATGGTTTATGGTATATCATATGGTTTGGATCTGTGTCCCTACCCAAATCTCATGTGGAAATATAATCCCCAATGCCAAACGTGGGGCCTGGAGGAATGTGATTGGATCATGGAGCCAGTTTCTCATGGTTTAACACCAACCCCGCTTGGTACCACACAGCGAGTGAGTTCTCACAAGATCTGGTTGTTTAATAGTGTGTGGCAACTCCCCCTCTCTCTCTTCCACCTGCTCCAGTCACATAAGATGCGCCTGCTTCCCCTTTGCCTTCTGTCATGATTGTAAGCTCCCTGAGGCCTCCCCAGAAGCCGAGCAGATGACAGAATCACGTTTCCTGTGCAGCCTGCAGAAATGTGAGCCAATTAAACCTCTTTTCATCATAAATTCCCCAGTCTCAGACATTTTTTTTTTTGAGACGTAGTCTCACTCTGTCTCCCAGGCTGCAGTGCAGTGGTGTGATCTCGACTCACTGCAACCTCCGCCTCCCTGGTTCAAGTGATTCTGCTGCCTCAGCCTCCCAAGTAGCTTAGCTGGGACTACAGGCATATGCCACCAAGCCCACCTAATTTTTTTTTTGTATTTTTAGTAGAGACAGGGTTTCACCATATTGGCCAGGATGGTCTCAATCTCTTGAACTCATAATATACCCGCCTCAGCCTCCCAAAGTGCTGGGATTACAGGCGTAAGCCAACATGCCCAGCCCCAGTCTCAGACATTTCTTTTTTTTAATTTATTTATTATTATTTTTAAATTATTATTATTATACTTTAAGTTTTAGGGTACATGTGCACAACGTGCAAGTTTGTTACATATGAATACATGTGTCATGTTGGTGTGCTGCACCCATTAACTCGTCATTTAGCATTAGGTATGTCTCCTAATACTATCACTACCCCCTCCCCCCTACCCACAACAGTCTCTGGTGTGTGATGTCCCTTTCCTGTGTCCATGTGTTCTCATTGTTCAATTCCCACCCATGAGTGAGAACAGGAGGAGTTTCGTTTTTTGTCCTTGCGGTAGTTTGCTGAGAATGATGGTTTCCAGCTTCATCCATGTCCCTACAAAGGACATGAACTCATCATTTTTTATGGCTGCGTACTATTCCATGATGTATATGTGCCACATTTTCTGAATCCAGTCTATCATTGTTGGACAGTTGTGTTGACTCCAAGTCTTTGCTATTGTGAATAGTGCCGCAATAAACATACGTGTGCATGTGTCTTTATAGCAGCATGATTTATAATTCTTTGGGTATATACCCAGTAATGGGATGGCTGGGTCAAATGATATTTCTAGAAGAATCGCCACAGTGACTTCCACAATGTTTGAGCTAGTTTACTGTCCCACCAACAGTGTAAAAGTGTTCCTATTTCTCTGCATCCTCTCCAGCACCTGTTGTTTCCTGACTTTTTAATGATCCCCATTCTAACTGGTGTGAGATGGTATCTCATTGTGGTTTTGATTTGCGTTTGTCTGATGGCCAGTGATGATATTGTGGTTTTGATTCACATTTCTCTGATGGCCAGTGATGATGAGCATTTTTTCATGTGTTTTTTGGCTGCATAAATGTCTTACATTGAGAAGTGTCAGACATTTCTTTATAACAGTATAAGAACAGACTAATACAGTATATGTATTTAAATTAGCATTGGCTGCCATCAACATTATACCACTTCACATAGAGGATAAGAAACTTAAAACAGTGTCTGTTCATTTCCCTCCTTTTGGGTTTTGTGTTATTGTTTTCATGCATTTTACTTCTATAAGTGCTGTAAACTCACATTAATTTGTTATCATTTTTTGCCTTAGACCGTCAATTATCTTTTAAAAATGCTTTTTAATGTTGTATTTTTGCTCACACATTTGCCATCTCTGGTGCTCTACATTCTTTTGTGTGAGGAGCGCCTCTGCCCGACTGCCATCCCGTATAGGAAGTGAGGAAGGTCTCTGCCCGGCTGCCACCCCATATGGGAAGTGAGGAGCGCCTCTGCCCGGCCGCCCCGTCTGGGAGGTGAGGAGCACCTCTGCCTGGCCGCCACCCCGTCTGGGAGGAAGTGAGGAGCGCCTCTGACCAGCTGCCCCGTCTGGGAGGTGAAGAGTGCCTCTGCCTGGCTGCCACCCCGTCTGGGAGGAAGTGAGGAGCGTCTCTGCTCAGCTGCCCATCGTCTGGGATATGAGGAGCGCCTCTGCCCGGCTGCCCCGTCTGGGAAGCGAGGAACGCCTCTGCCTGGCCGCCCCGTCTGGTAGGTGAGGAGTGCTTCTGCCCGGCTGCCACCCCATCTGGGAGGAAGTTAGGAGCACCTCTGCCCGGCCGCCCTGTCTGGGAGGTGAGGAGCGCCTCTGCCAGGCCGCCACCCTATCTGGGAGGAAGTGAGGAGCGCCTCTGCCCAGCTGCCCCATCTGGGAAGGGAGGAGCGCCTCTTCCCGGCCGCCACCCCATATGGGAAGTGAGGAGGGCCTCTGCCTGGCCACCCTGTCTGGGAGGTGAGGAGCGCCTCTGCCCAGCCGCCCCGTCTGGGATGTGAGGAGTGCCTCTGCCCAGCTGCCATCCCGTCTGGGAGGAAGTGAGGAGCACCTCTGCCCGGCTGCCCAGTCTGGGAGATGAGGAGAACCTCTGCCCAGCCGCCCCATCTGGGAGGTGAGGAACGCCCCTGCCTGGCCGCCACCCCATCTGGGAGGAAGTGAGGAGCGCTTCTGCCCGGCTGCTCCATCTGGGAAGTGAGGAGCGCTGCTGCCCGGCCGCCCCGTCTGGGAGGTGAGGAGTGCCTCTGCCCGGCCGCCCCATCTGGGAGGTGAGGAGTGCCTCTGCCTGGCTGCGACCCCGTCTGGAAGGAAGTGAGGAGCACCTCTGCCCGGCCGCCCCGTCTGGGAGGTGAGGAGTGCCTCTGCCTGGCCGCCACCCCGTCTGGGAGGAAGTGAGGAGCGCCTCTGCCCGGCTGCCCCATCTGGGAAGGGAGGAGCGCCTCTGCCCGGCTGCCACCCCATATGGGAAGTGAGGAGCACCTCTGCCTGGCCACCCTGTCTGGGAGGTGAGGAGCGCCTCTGCCCGGCCGCTCCATCTGGGAGGTGAGGAATGCCTCTGCCCGGCCGCCACCCCGTCTGGGAGGAAGTGAGGTGCACCTCTGCCCGGCTGTCCCGTCTGGGAGATGAGGAGGGCCTCTGCCCGGCCGCCCCATCTGGGAGGTGAGGAACGCCTCTGTCTGGCCGCCACCCCGTCTGGGAGGAAGTGAGGAGCACCTCTGCCCGGCTGCCCCATCTGGGAAGTGAGGAGCACCTCTGCCCGGCCACCCCATCTGGGAAGTGAAGAGTGCCTCTGCCTGGCCGCCACCCCGTCTGGGAGGAAGTGAGGAGCTCCTCTGCCTGGCTGCCCCATCTGGGAAGTAAGGAGCGCCTCTGCCCAGCCGCCACACCGTCTGGGAAGTGAGGAGCGCCTCTGCCTGGCCACCCCGTCTGGGAGGTGAGGAGCGCCTCTGCCCGGCCGCCCAGTGTGGGAAGTGAGGAGCACCTCTGCCCGGCCGTCCCGTCTGGGAGGTGAGGAGCGCCTCTGCCTGGCTGCCACCCCGGCTGGGAGGAAGTGAGGAGCGTCTCTGCCCGGCCGCCCCGTCTGGGAAGTGAGGAGCACCTCTGCCCGGCCGCCCTGTCTGGGAGGTGAGGAGCACCTCTTTCCGGCCGCCCTGTCTGGGAGGTGTACCCAACAGCTCCGAAGAGACAGTGACCATCGGGAGTGGGCCATGAGGACGATGACGGTTTTGTTGAAAAGAAGGGGGGGAAGTGTGGGGAAAGGAAGGAGAGATCAGATTGTTGCTGTGTCTGTGTAGAAAGAGGTGGGCATAGGAGACTCCATTTTGTTCTGACTAGGAGAAGTTCTTCTGCCTTGGGATGCTGTTGATCTATGGCCTTGCCCCCAGCCCCGTGCTCTCTGAAACATGTGCTGTGTCAACTCAGGTTTAAATGGATTAAGGGTGGTGCAAGATGTGTTTTGTTAAACAGATGCTTGAAGGCAGCATGCTCTTTAAGAGTCATCACCACTCCCTAATCTCCAGCACCCAGGGACACAAACACTGCAGAAGGCCGCAGGGTCCTCTGCCTAGGAAAACCAGAGACCTTTGTTCTGTGTTTATCTCCTGACCTTCTCTCCACTATTATCCTATGACCCTGCCATATCCCCCTCTCGGAGAAACACCCAAGAATGATCAATAAATACTAAAAAAAAAAAAAAAAATGCTTTTTAATGTTGTATTTTTGCTCACACATTTGCCATCTCTGGTGCTCTACATTCTTTTGTGTACATCTGGACTTCCATCTGGTTTCACTTTCCCTCTGCCTGAAGGATTTCCTTTAATATTCCTTGTAGTGAGGACTTGCTGGTAATGTATTCCTCAAGTTTTCAATGTCTGAAAGTCTTTATTGCACTATCATCATTGAAAGATATTTTTGCTGGGTGTAGAATTCTAGACTGAAAATCGTTTCATCCTTAAGTATTTTATAGAAGTCACTCTTACTATCCTCTGGTTTGCATTGTTTCTTTTTTTTTTTTTTTTTGAGACAGGGTCTTGCTCTGTCACCCAGGCTGCAGCACAGTGGCATGATTTCAGCTCACTGAAACCTTTACTTCCTGGGTTCAAGAAATCCTCTTGCCCCAGCCTCCCAAGTAGCTGGGACTACAGGCATGCACCACCACACCCAGCTAATTTTTGCATTTTATGTAGAGGCCAGGTTTTGCCATATTGCCCAGGCTTGTCTAGAACTCCTGGGCTCAAGTGAACCTCCTGCCTTAGCCTCCCAAAGTGCTGGGATAACAGGCATGTGCCATCACATCCGGCCTTGCGTTGTTTCTAACCAGATGTCTGCCATCTTTTTTTTGAGACAGAATCTTGCTCTGTTGCCCAGGCTGGAGTGCAATGGCACCATCTCAGCTCACTGCAACCTCCGCCTCCCGGGGTCAAGCGATTCTCCCTGCCTCATCCTCCTGAGTAGCTGGGGTTACAGATGCGTGTCACCATCCCCTGCTAATTTTTGTGTTTTTAGTAGAGACGGGGTTTTGCCATGTTGCCCATGCTGGTCTTGAACTCCTGGGCTCAACTGATCATCCTGCCTCAGCCTCCCAAAGTGCTGGGATTACAGGTGTGAGCCACCACGCTCAGCCCATTTTCATCTTTGTTCCTCTCTGTATAATGTCCTTTTCCCTTTGGTAACTTTTCAGATTTTCTCTTTGTCACTGATTTGGGACAATTGTATTATGATGTGCTTCAGTGTGTCATCCTTATGTCTCTTGTGCTAAGGGTTCCTTGGTTCTTAGATCTCTGGGATTACAGTTTTTATCAAATTTAAATTTTTTCAGCCACAGTTTTTTGAAATATTTTTTCTTCTACTCCTCCCCACCTTCTTCAGGAACTCCAATTACACTTATATTAGTCCTGTTGGTGCTGATTTTCTGTTCAATTTTTTCCATTATTTTCTCCATGTTCTATTTTTGATAGTTTCTACTGCTACATCTTCCAGTTGACTAATCCTCTTTTGTATAACATCTATTCTATTTTAAATGCCATTTATTATATTTTTCATCTCAGACATTGTATTTTTCATCTCTAAAAGTTCAAGCTGGGTTTTCCATGTCTCTACTTCCATGTTCTAGCTTCCCTTTACTTTCTTCTTGTGTAATGTTATCATTACAATAACTGTTTTAATATCATTGCTTACTAATTCCATCTTATTTGCCATTTCTGCATCTGTTGATCAAGTTTTCTTCTCATTATTGAGACATTTCCTTTTTCTTCACAGCCGGGTAATTTTCAGCTGGATGGCAGACAACATGAAATATATCTTATTGTGTGTTGGATATTGTTGGGTTCCTATAATATTATTGAGCTATGTTGTAGGATGCAGTTAAATTATCTGGAAATATTTTCGTTCTTTTAGGGTTTTCTTTGAGGTCTTGTTAATTAGGACCTTAGCAGCCTCGGCCTAGATCTAATCTTCCGCAATGCTGAGGCAATTATTTTCTGAGTGTTCCATCCAATCGTCCGGAAAGTATAAGATTTGTCCACTGTTGCTGGTGGGAACACCAAATATGCCTGGTTCTGTGGGAGGTTCAAGCATTGTTCTTTCTGTTTCCTTCAGGTATTTTTTCCCCCAGAATTGTAGTTTACACACATACATGTGCTGATCAGTATTTAACTGAAGACTGGAGAGTTTTTGTTTTGTGACTTTGTCCTTTTCATGCCCTGAATACTCTGCCCTGCAGAGTTTATCTGAGCTTCTTTGGTCTCCCCGGACTCCAGCTTCATCTACTCAACTCAGGACAAGCACCAGGCTCAGCCTGGGTTCTCCATCCCTGAGCTGTGGCCTAGAAATGGTCTCCACTCCCTGATTCCTTTCTGTTCACTGCACCTGGGCAGCCCAGAGTCACGAGAAACTCTAGGCCATGTGGCAGAATGACCACTACCCCACTTCACCACACTGTACTCTCTCCATCCAGTGCTAGCTGCAGCCACGCTGTCTCACATTCCAGAATGCTAGCCAGAGACCAAGCTTTCTGCAGTGCCTTGGCTGGGGCCCACAGATAAGGATGGCCAAGCAGTGCTCCCAGAAACCAGCAGATGCCATCAATCGGTTTTACATCCGACAGGCACTGAGAATCTCTGGACGCCAGAAGTGTCCTCTGTTGCCAGAGCTGAACTCTCAAGTGAAGACTCCAGAAGGCCCTGAAATGTGGGCAGGCTCCCATCATTGTCTATCAGTGGCCACAAGGAGAAACACTCTTTCCATGGCTGGTGAGATGTCCACCACACTTGGGACTCTGGAAAGCCCCTTTTCAACTTTATGCCTTAGCTCGTCTCTCCATTTACCTCAGGCCAGGCAGTGCACATTATGGGGGACACCACTGGGTGCTGGGATGAGAATGGCACTTGGCATGTGAGCTAGGATTGAGAACCCACTGCTCTCTTCCCCTGCCAGGCAGTGGCCTGTTACCATCTCTGGCTTCTGTCCCCTTACCAGCCTCCTCTGCTACAATTGCATTTCTGGCAGGCAGTGGATCAGGAAAGCACTGGCAGTTGAGAACCATGTGGAGAACCACTACTGGCCAAGCATTCCAAACCTGAGAGCAGAACAGGAGTACAGCAGTGCTGAGGTGAACTTGATAGAGAAATTTGAGACCATGAAGACAGCCAACACTTCGAACTTACCACAACCTGCCTCTCCCATAGATTTATTGTAGACCAACTCAACCATCTCCATGTCAACAAGAAATGGTCCTCACTCTAAGCCATCACCCTTGGATTTAGATCATGGGACTGTCCTGTCTTTAGTATGGAAATGAAAAGCTTTAATTTCCACAAAAATGTAAGGTTTTGGGCTACAGTCTTATTAAAACAAAGAAATATGAACATAGTGGTCTACAGATGGAATATCTGGGGCTCTAAACAAACTGCTACTTGAAAGTATAATCACTGTCTTTTTGTCTGTTTCTTTAGCGTGGTAGGAAAATATCAGAAATTTCTTTGGTCATAGGGAATATAAACCATAGGTTGAACAAAAGCAGCAATAAAGCTACAAACTATTTTATGGTGTATTTCCTTAAGTATAAGATAGCTGATTGGGGCTTTATCATGTAATGTTAGTTTGCTTAGTTTTCATTAAGTTTGTTAAACTTGAACTGTGAATAAATATATGGCTGATTCATATTGTAATTAAACTGCACATTGACATAAACTGTACATTAAAAGTTGCTGCACATTGTCATCCAAAATAATACTTAGGTAAAACCAAAAATACTATAAACCAATGTCAAGGAACCTACCCTAAAATAAAAATACAGTTAACATGGAATTGCAAAACCAGAATGGGAGAAATATTTACCCAGAAAATCTTGTTTGGAACATTGATATAACACTAGAAAATAATTTTTGTTAATAACTACAATGTTCAACTGTGACTGTGCATCTGTGAAGACCAGGCATTTTGAATCATTGCCCTGTAGTGTGTGGCAGTACAGTCTTACAGAAATACACTACAATAATTAATGAAATTCTCTAATGGGAAGATTTAAGTGAATAAGTATTTACATTATAAATATTTGTAATATTGCTGCTATTATTTCACAAAATAAAAAAGCTGTATTACAGCCTTTAAAAGCAAATAATAGCCTTACATTTCTAAATAAAGAAAAAAGATAAATTTTATGATATATGGTTAAAAGTAATTGATAAAATAAAAATTGGGGCACAAATTATATTATAGTTTGGACAGAGGTTTAAAATAGTGGACGAAAATTTTAATGAGCCCTTTTTGCCTGCACTAAACTTAATCTTTTGGGGGAACATTATAATATATATAGGGTTCCTACTGGCTATCTGATTTACTTTTCACACAATGTATAAATCCTAGCCTATTGGTCTTAATATTTGAACCTAAAATAACACACAAACATACAAGAGAACAAAATAAGGAAGAAATGTATGGAGACAGTGACATTATCAAGGTGATGGAATAGGGGGTCCTTACTTTTGTATTCCCTTGCAGCAATAAAAACTAGTCAGCCATCCATCAACCAATGTAACTTTATGAGAGATCCAAGCACAGTGGCTCATAACAGTTATCTCCTCCATTTAAGAGCCTGAGGCAGGAGGACTGTCAGGCCAGGAGTTCAAGAACAGCCAGGGCAATATAGTGAGCTTTGGGATACAGGGCCTTATGAAACCTTGCTAAAACCCAAGATCGAAAATGGTCATTTTGAGAAGGCAGGCCCTTTGGGTAATAAGGGGTCATGTTATCCAAAGCAATCTGTAAGTTAACTCAAATCCCCATCAAAATCCCTGTCCCAATTTTTATAGTAATAGAAAATGTAAGCCTACAATGTAGGCTGAATCGCCAAACCAATCATGAGGAATAAGAAAAAAGCTGGGAACATCATACTCGTGACTCACACAAAACAGTTCAAAAGTCACTGTTTGTAGATAAACTGGTGAAACCCTGCTAGGTACTCAGTGGAAGCCACACTCAACCACACATCTGCTATTAGTCCCAGCATATAGCAGAACCTACCCTAGTGCCTGCTCCACAGAACAGAGCCCTGAAAACAATCCAGCCTGCCGAAAAACATGACAGAACTCACAACCATACGTGCTCCTGGCAACAAGCCCACTAAAGGTAAAACTCACTCCAGATTCGGCAGCGACCTTGTGATGCAGCTAGAAGCCTTTTTACTGCAAACCCAGTAAAGATCTCATCAGCCTTGAGACCCAAAAGATGAAGATCTTTACCTACTAAAACCAGTTTATAAAAATGAAAAGAGGTGGCTGGGCACGGTGGCCCAAACCTGTTATCCCAGCATTTTGGGAGGCCGAGGTCAGGTGTTCAAGACCAGCCTGGACAAGATAGTGAAACACTGTCCCTACTAAAAATACAAAAATTAGCCGGGTATGGTTGTTGGCGCCTGTAATCCCAGCTACTCGGGATGCTGAGGCAGAGAATTGCTTGAACCCAGGAGGTGAAGGTTGCAGTGAGCCAAGATCGTGCCACAGCACTCCAGTCTGGGTGACAAAGCGAGACTCCATCTCAAAAACAAAACAACAACAACAACAACAAAAAATGAAAAGAGGTGTTTGCTCCTTCAAATGCACAAACACCAATGCAAGTCTATATTATGCCCATTCTAACGGTTCTATTTTAACATAGAACTGGAAGTCCTACATAGAATAATTAAGTCCTACGTCAAAAACTTAAGCAAGAGAAGCTAAAAGATCCAAATTTAAAATGAGAAATAACGTCACTGTTTGTAGATGACATAATATTATATATAAAAAACATAAATAATACATTTAGTGCATTTAATTCATCTATATATAAATAGTGCATCAAATAAATGCACTCAGTAAAGAAGCAGAATATACAATTACCATACAAATATCAGTTTTGTTTCTGTATGCTAGCAACAAACCAATAAAAAAGAAAAATATCTCATTTACAATAGCAACAAACTAATAGATTTCTTAGCAATAAATTCAACCAATGTGGTGAAAGATCTTTACAATAAAAAATAAAATGTATTGATGAAAAAATTGTAAAAAGTACAAATAAATGTAAATATATTATATGTTTATGGATTAGAAGAATATTGTCTAAAAGCCATATTATCCAAAGCAATCTGTATATTAATCCAACTTCCTATCAAAATTCCTGTGCCACTTTTTACAGTAATAGAAAATAAATTCTGCAATGTATATAAAACTATAAGAAATATTGAAAGGCCAAAGCAATCATGAGGAATAAAACGAAATCTGGGGACATTATACTTTATTATTTAAAACTACATTTCAAGACTACAGTAAACATAATAGAATGGTATGTTTATAGGAACTCACACAAAAACCAATGGAACAGAATGCAGAGCCCAGAAGTAAATCTATGCATCTAAAGTTAATCTTTGATAAGGGCACTATGAATACACAATACAAAAAATGTAGCCTTTTCAATACTTAGTGCTGGGAAAACTGGATACTCACAAGCACAATAATAAAACTTGATCATATTTCTTATGCCAGACACAAAAATTGACTTAAGAGAAATTTAATACATAAATTCTTAAAAGAAAATATTTAAAAAAGCATATGAAAAGCCTCCATGATACTGGCCTTGGCAATTTTTTTTAAATATAATATCAAAATTATAGCAATAAAACCAGACATAAAGTTGTAGTGTATTAAACTATTGTGCACAGCAAAAATTAAGAAAATATTTAAGATGGGATAAAATATTTGCAAATCATATATGATAAAAGGATAGTATTCAAAATATAGCAGAAACTCATACAAATCAGAAGCTAAACAATAATAATTATAATACCCAACTAAAAATAGGCAAAAGACTAAACATTATTTTTTAATATTATTATACTTTAACTTTTAGGGTACATGTGAACAATGTGCAAGTTTGTTACATATGTATACATGTGCCATGTTGTTGTGCTGCACCCATTAACTCGTCATTTAGCATTAGGTATATCTCCTAATGCTATCCTTCCCCCCTGCCCCCACCCCAAAACAGTCCCCGGTGTGTGATGTTCCCCTTCCTGTGTCTATGTGTTCTCATTGTTCAATTCCCATCTATGAGTGAGAACATGTGGTGTTTGGTTTTTTGTCCTTGAGATAGTTTGCTGAGAATGATGGTTTCCAGCTTCATCCATGTCCCTACAAAGGACATGAACTCATCATTTTTCATGGCTGCATAGTACTCCATGGGGTATATGTGCCACATTTTCTTAATCCAGTCTATCGTTGTTGGACATTTGGGTTGGTTCCAAGTCTTTGCTATTGTGAATAGAGCCGCAGTAAACATATGTGTGCATCTGTCTTTATAGCAGCATGATTTAGAATCCTTTGAGTATATACCCAGTAATGGGATGGCTGAGTCATATGGTATTTCTAGTTCTAGATCCCTGAGGAAATGCCACACCGACTTCCACAATAGTTGAACTAGTTTACAGTCCCACCAACAGTGTAAAAGTGTTCCTATTTCTCCACATCCTCTCCAGTACCTGTTGTTTCCAGACTTTTTAATGATCGCCATTTTAACTGGTGTGAGATGGTATCTCATTGTGGTTTTGATTTACATTTCTCTGATGGCCAATGATGATGACCATTTTTTCATCTGTTTTTTGGCTGCATAAATGTCTTCTTTTGAGAAGTGTCTGTTCATATCCTTTGCCCACTTTTTGATGGGGTTGTTCACTTTTTTGTTGTAAATCTGTTTGAGTTCATTGTAGAATGTGGATATTAGCCCTTTGTCAGATGTGTAGATTGCAAACATTTTCTCCCATTCTGTAGGTTGCCTGTTCACTCTGATGGTGGTTTCTTTTGCTGTGCAGAAGCTCTTTGGTTTAATTAGATACCATTTGCCAATTTTGGCCTCTGTTGCCATTGCTTTTGGTGTTTTAGACATGAGGTCCTTGCCCATGCCTATGTCCTGAATGGTATTGGCTAGGTTTTCTTCTAGTGTTATTATGGTTTTAGGTCTAACATGTAAGTCTTTAATCCATCTTGAATTAATTTTTGCATAAGGTGTAAAGAAGTGACCCAGTTTCAGCTTTCTACATATGTCTAGCTAGTTTTCCCAGCACCATTTATTAAATAGGGAATCCTTTCCCCATTGCTTGTTTTTCTCAGGTTTATCAAAGATCAGATAGTTGTAGAACTGCGGCATTATTTCTGGGGGCTATATTCTGTTCCATTGGTCTATATCTCTGTTTTGGTACCAGTACCATGCTGTTTTGGTGACTGTAGCCTTGTAGTATAGTTTGAAGTCAGGTAGCGTGATGCCTGAAGCTTTGTTCTTTTGGCTTAGGATTGACTTGGTGATGCGGGCTCTTTTTTGGTTCCATATGAACTTTAAAGTAGTTTTTTCAATTCTTGAAGAAAGTCATTGTTAGCTTGATGGGGATGGCATTGAATCTGTAAATTACCTTGGGCAGTATGCCAATTTTCACAATATTTATTCTTCCTGCCCATGAGCATGGAATGTTCTTCCATTTGTTTGTATCCTATTTTATTTCATGGAGCAGTGGTTTGTAGTTCTCCTTGAAGAGGTCCTTCCCATCTCTTGTAAGTTGGATTCGTAGGTACTTTATTCTCTTTGAAGCAATTGTGAATGGGAGTTCACTCATGATTTGGCTCTCTTTTTGTCTGTTATTGGTGTATCAGAATGCTTGTGATTTTTGCACATCGATTTTGTATCCTGAGACTTTGCTGAAGTTGCTTATCAGCTTAAGGAGGTTTTGGGCCGAGATGATGGGGTTTTCTGGATATACAGTCATGTCATCGCAAACAGGGACAGTGTGACTTCCTCTTTTCCTAATTGAATGCATTTTATTCCCTTCTTCTGCCTAATTGCCCTGGCCAGACCTTCCAACACTATGTTGAACAGGAGTGGTGAGAGAGGGCATTCCTGTCTTGTGTCAGTTTTCAAAGGGAATGCTTCCAGTTTTTGTCCACTCAGTATGATATTGGCTGTGGGTTTGTCATAGATAGCTCTTATTATTTTGAGATACGTCCCATCAATGCCTAATTTATTAAGAGTTTTTAGCATGAAATGTTGAATTTTTTCAAAGGTCTTTTCTGCATCTATTGAGTTAATCATGTGGTTTTTGTCTTTCGTTCTGTTTATATGCTAGATTACGTTTATTGATTTTCGTATGTTGAACCAGCTGTGTATCCCCAAGGATGAAGCCCACTTGATCATGGTGGGTAAGCTTTTTGATGTGCTGCTGGATTCGGTTTTCCAGTATTTTATTGAGAATTTTTGCATCAATGTTAATCAAGGATATTGGTCTAAAATTCTCTTTTTTGGTTGTGTCTCTGTCCGGCTTTGGTATCAGGATGATGCTGGCCTCATAAAATGAGTTAGGGAGGATTTCCTCTTTTTCTATTGATTGGAATAGTTTCAGAAGGAATGGTACCAGCTCCTCCTTGTACCTCTGGTAGAATTCAGCTGTGAATCCATCTGGTCCTGGACTTTTTTTGGTTGGTAAGCTATTAACTATTGCCTCAACTTCAGAACCTATTATTGGTCTATTCAGAGATTCAACTTCTTCCTGGTTTAGTCTTGGGACGTTGTATGTATCAAGGAATTTATCCATTTCTTCTACATTTTCTAGTTTATCTATATAGAGGTTTTTATAGTATTCTCTGATGGCAGTTTGTATTTCTGTGGGATCCGTGGTGATATCCCCTTTGTCATTTTTTTTTTGCGTCTGTTTGATTCTTCTGTCTTTTCTTCTTTATTAGTCTTGCTAGTGGTCTATCAATTTTGTTGATCTTTTCACAAAACCCAGCTCCTGGATTCATTGATTTTTTGAAGTGTTTTTTTGTGTCTCTATTTCCTTCAGTTCTGCTCTGATTTTAGTTATTTCTTGCCTTCTACCGGCTTCTGAATGTGCTTGCTCTTGCTTCTCTAGTTCTTTTAATTGGGATGTTAGGGTGTCAATTTTGGATCTTTCCTGCTTTGTCTTGTGGGCACTTAGTGCTATAAATTTCCCTCTACACACTGCTTTGAATGTGTCCCAGTGATTCCGGTATGTTGTGTCTTTGTTCTAGTTGGTGTCAAAGAACCTCTTTATTTCTGCCTTCATTTCGTTATGTACCCAGTAGTCATTCAGGAGCAGGTTGTTCAGTTTCCATGTAGTTGAGCAGTTTTGAGTGAGTTTCTTCATCCTGAGTTCTAGTTTAATTGCACTGTGGTCTGAGAGACAGTTTGTTATGATTTCTGTTCTTTTACACTTGCTGAGGTGTGCTTTACTTCCAAGTATGTGGTCAATTTTGGAATATGTGTGGTGTGGTGCTGGAAATAACGTATATTCTATTGATTTGGGGTGGCGAGTTCTGTAGTTGCCTATTAGGTCTGCTTGGTGCAGAGCTGAGTTTAATTCCTGGGTATCATTGTTAACTTTCTGTCTCATTGATCTGTCTAATGTTGACAATGCAGTGTTAAACTCTCCCATTATTTCTGTGTGGGAGTGTAAGTCTCTTTGTAGGTCACTAAGGACTTGCTTTATGAATCTTGGTGCTCCTGTATTGGGTGCATATATATTTAGGATAGTTGGCTCTTCTTGTTGAATTGATCCCTTTACCATTATGTAATGGCCTTCTTTGTCTCTTTTGATCTTTGTTGGTTTAAAGTCTGTTTTATCAGAGACTAGGAATGCAACCCCTGCCTTTTTTTTTTCCATTTGTTTGGTAGATCTTCCTCCATCCCTTTATTTTGAACCTATGTGTGTCTCTGCAAGTGAGATGGGTTTCCTGAATACAGCACACTGATGGGTCTTCACTCTTTTCCAATTTGCCAGTCTGCACCTTTTAATTCGGGCATTTAGCCCATTTACATTTAAGGTTAGTATTTTTAAGTGTGAATTTGATCCTATCATTATGGTGTTAGCTGGTTATTTTGCTCGTTAGTTGATGCAGTTTCTTCCTAGCCTTGATGGTCTTTACAATTTGGCAAGTTTTTGCAGTGACTGTTACCGGTTGTTCCTTTCCATGTTTAGTGCTTCCTTCAGGAACTCCTTTAGGGCATTTCTGGTGGTGACAAAATCTCTCAGCATTTGCTTGTCTGTAAAGGATTTTATTTCTCCTTCACTTGTGAAGCTTAGTTTGGCTGTATATGACATTCTGGGTCCAAATTCTTTTCTTTAAGAATGTTGAATATTGGCCTCCATTCTCTTCTTCCTTGTAGAGTTTCTGCAAAGAGATCTGCTGTTAATCTGATGGGTTTCCCTTTGTGGGTAACCTGACCTTTCTCTCTGGCTGCCCTTAACATTTTTTCTTTCATTTCAACTTTGGTGAATCTGACAATGTTGTGTCTTAGAGTTGCTCTTCTCGAGGAGTGTCTTTGTGGTGTTCTCTGTATTTCCTGAATTTGAATGTTGGCCTGCCTTGCTTGATTTGGGAAGTTCTCCCTGATAATATCTTGCTGATTGTTTTGCAACTTGGTTTAATTCTCTCGTCACTTTCAGGTCCACCAATTAGACGTAGATTTGGTCTTTACACATAGTCCCGTATTTCTTAGAGGCTTTGTTCGTTTCTTTTTATTCTTTTTTCTCTAAACTTCTCTTCAGACTTCATTCCATTCATTTCATCTTCCATCGCTGATACCATTTCTTCCAGTTGATCGCATTGGTTACTGAGGCTTGTTTATTCATCACGTAGTTCTGGTGTCATGGTTTTCAGCTCCATCAGGTCCTTTAAGGACTTCTCTGCATTGATTATTCTAATTATCCATTTGTCTAATTATTTTCAGGTTTTTAACTTCTTTGCCATTGGTTTGAACTTCCTCCTTTAGCTTGGAGTAGTTTGTTCTTCTGAAGTCTTCCTCTCTCAACTCATCAAAGTCATTCTCTATCTTGCTTTGTTCCATTGCTGGTGAAGAGCTGTGTTCCTTTGGAGGAGGAGAGGTGCTATGATTTTTAGAGTTTCCGGTTTTTCTGCTTTGTTTTTCCCCATCTTTGTGGTTTTATCTACCTTTGGTCTTTGATGATGGTGATGTACAGGTGGGTTTTTGGGGTGGATGTCCTTTCTGTTTGTTAGTTTTCCTTCTAACAGTCAGGACCCTCAGCTGCAGGTCTGTTGGAGTTTGCTAGACGTCCACTCCAGATCCTGTTTGCCTGGATATCGGCAGTGGTGTTTGCAGAACAGCGGATATTGTTGAACCAAAAATGCTGTTGCCTGATCGTTCCTCTGGGAGTTTTGTCTCAGAGGAGTACCCAGCCTTGTGAGGTGTCAGTCCAACACTACTGGAGGGTGCCTCCTAGTTAGGCTACTTGGGGTTCAGGGGCCCACTTGAGGAGGCAGTCTTCCCATTCTCAGATCTCCAGCTGCATACTGGGAGAACCACTACTCTCTTCAAAGCTGTGGGACAGGGACATTTATATCTGTAGAGGCTACTGCTGTCTTTTGTTTGTCTGTGCCCTGCCTCCAGAGGGGTAGCCTACAGAGGCAGTCTGACCTCCTTGAGCTCTGATGGGCTCCATTGAGTTCGAGCTTCCCAGCCACTTTGTTTACATACTGAAGCCTGAGAAATGGTGGGCGCACCTCCCCCAGCCTCACTGCCACCTTGCAGTTTGATCTCAGACTGCTGTGCTAGCAATGAGCGAGGTTCCGTGGGCATAAGAACCGCTGAGCCAGGTGCAGGATATAATCTCCTGGTGTGGTGTTTGTGAAGCCCATTTGAAAAGCGCAGTATTAGGGTGGGAGTGACCCGATTTTCCAGGTGCCATCTGTCACCCCTTTCTTTTACTAGGAAAGGGAATTCCCTGTCCCCTTGCAGTTCCCCAGTGAGGTGATGCCTCACCCTGCTTTGGCTTATGCTTGGTGCGCTGTACCCACAGTCTGGTACCCACTGACAGGCACTCCCCAGTGAGATGAGCCTGGTACCTTAGTTGGAAATGCAGAAATCACCCATCTTTTGTGTCACTCAAGCTGGGATTTGTAGACTGGAGCTATTCCTATTCGGCCATCTTGGCTCCAACGACCAAGACTAAATATTTTTTACAAACATATTCAAATATCCAACAGGTGTGTAGAAAGATGCTAAACATTACCATTCATGAGAAAATTGCAAATGAAAAGATACCACTTTACAGCAGTTGGAATGGCTAATATATAAAAAAATGAGATATGACAAGTGTTAACAAGGATGTGACAAAATATTTCTGTACAGTCTTAATGAGTTGTAAACTGGAAGAGTCATTATAAAAATTAGTATGCAGGTTATTTTAAAAAAATTGAACTATCGTACAATCCCGAAATTCCACTTCTGTCTATAAACAAAATAAAATCAGCATCTCAAAAATAATCTGCACCCCTGTATTCAATGCAGCATTATTCACAACTGTCAAGAGTACTTTTTTAAAAAAAGACTTATCTGTAGATGCTGAATGGATAAGGAAAATGTGGTAAAATAGACAACTGAATATTATTCACCCATATAAAAGAATGAAATTCTGCTATTTCAACAACATGAATGGACCTGGATACATTATGCTATGCAAAATAAGCTGGGTAGAGAAAAACAAACACTGTATGTTCTCACTTACATTGAGAATTTAAAAAGCCTGAACTCACAGAAGCAGAGAGTACAATGGTAACGACCAGGCCTGGAGGTAGAAAAAATGATAAGGTGTTCAAAGATTACAAACTTTCAGTTATAAGATAAATAAGTTTTGGGGGTCTAATGTACAGCTTTAAATTGTAGTTAATAACAGTGTTTTGTATGCTTAAAATTTGCTACAACAATAGGAGACCTTAAATGCTCTCACTACAAAATCATAACCATGTGAGGTGATATGAATGTTCATCAACTTAATTGTATTAAACATTTTACAATATATATCAAATTATTATAATGTAGACAATGCATAATTATGCAATTTTTATTGGTCAAAAAATCAATGTTATGTACACATGCATATATTCACATAAGCGTGTATATACACATATATAAAACATATAGATATATATCAATTACATATGTTGTTATATATATACTTGTGTGTGTGTATATATATATACACACATACATATCAATGACAAAATCCTAGTAAGCTTCAAACTAAACAAGAGAAAATTATAAAATGATAACTATTAAAAAATCAGGAAACAAATGGGTATTTAATACATGCTCAGCAATATACTATGTTACTCAATGGCAAAGTACATGTTTTAAATGTGCAAAGTAGACACATTCAACCATATTAGAGTTTAGGAATTATGGCACAGAGTGTTTACAGCTTTAGCGTCAATACATACCAAAAACTTAAATGTTTGAAGTAAAATAACATTAGGTTTTATTATATGGGGTAGAGGCTTAGTGTTCTGATAAAATTATTGAGCATGAATTTCTGTAGAATCACATTTGAAACCTTCACAGGATATGGAATTATAAAGCAGAAATCATACGACATCTGGATGTGGTGTTTCTGCGATTGCTAAACCAAATCCCAATATCTCCACTGCTCTCACACATTTTAGACAAGGCTCAAAATGGAAATTAGAAAATGTTTAACACAGAGTTCCTTAAAAACCACAGACGGTCCCATGTCCTCAAAAGCAATAAAAGAGCAAGCAGCCAGGTCCTCCAGTCCCTTGCAAGCCATGCAAAGGGTTTGATTTTCTTTGTAACTTAGATGAATTATCGTTGAAGGTGAAGTCCAGTCCTAGAAAACTGAAGAGCATGGGGCAGAAGTTGTCTGTCTCTAATAAAAGCAAGAGAAAGAAACCAGGGCTTCTCAGAAAAGATTTCCATTGGAGTATAGCTTCGCAAACCACACTTTAAGATCTGGCTTTCTCCTTGACCTTTGGACATCTCATCTGTGTCATCTGCCTTATTCACTCCCACCTCTTTGGATGTTTGGCTACTATCTCCTGTCTCCTCACACTCTGGGGCTTTTTCTTTTTCTCAATGTAGGTGATCAGGTTTAGCTTAGAGAACAGCCAAGGACTCTGTATTAGAAAAAGTAATATGACTTATCCTGTGATTTTCCAATTACTACTTAGTACGGTGTTCAGTGGAAAAAAATAACATTATAAAAGAGTCTAAAAATGTAATAACAAATACTATTTCCTCACAGAAACGTTATGATATTTAAAAACTTTTCTAAATTTGTGAGTCCTTATCTCCACGACCCAGTGCTGCTGAATCAAAACTTGGTGGTGGTTGGCTGGGCATGGTGACTCACACCGCTGATCCCAGCACTTTGGGAGGCCAAGGCAGGCATATCACTTAAGCCCAGGAGTTTGAGGCCAGCCTGGGCAACATGGCGAGACCTACTCTGCGGGTTGAGGGTGGTGAGGAGGGGGAAAGTTGATGGTAATGGGAGGTGGTAATGCGATTATAAGGTGTGGGCAATCATATTTTGTACCTCTAAATTTGTGGAGTTACCACTAATCTAAAATTAAGGATACATATCAGCTGAAGAAAGAAAAACATTTATGTCAAGATGAAACCTCCTCGTGGGGGTCCGCAGCTGCAATACTGCCAGGCATCAGCATTCCACCTCTTCTGCCTGGCTGCAGCCCCACCAGGAGCCCGGCTCCAGCTGAGGCTCTGTGGCAGGTACTAGACCCCAAAGGCGCAGGCAAGGGTTTCCTGCCCTCCGGGTTGTCTTCCCACTCCCCGGACCCCAGGCAGTTCAATTCATTCATCAAGTGCCACTGCAACTGTCCAAGCTGGGGCAGCAGGTCCCACAGTCACCAGCCAAGACCTCCACTCCAGAACACGTGGGCTGCTTTCCCCGTGGGAAGGACATTGTTTTTCCCAGCCACGAATAAATCCGTCCCTGTGCACCCTGTTTCCTATTGCCACTGACTTCGTGTAAACTCAAGTCCTGAGGACAGAAGAGAGACCCAGGCCTGGCCCCGTGGACACGCTTGGTGCCACAGCTTCCACCTGATGGACGGGTGCACTGTACAAATCTCAGGGACCACCACACCTAGGAGACAGAAGGACCCTATGAAACGCACCCCAAAAGCAACCAACCAATCCAAGAAAAAAAAAAAAAAACACGTCTCAGGGCTCCGTTGGTTTTCCCACTTGGGCGGTCCAGACGGCCTGTTCTAGCCTGGCCCAAGCACCCTCCACCTCACCCCAGCATGCTCAAAGTTGCCCTGTCTACCTGAGCAGAGCCTCCTTCTCCAAGGCTCTGTCTCTCTTGCTCTACAACTCCCTCGCCGTCTCCCTTTCTCTATTTCCCCCTCCACCTCTCGCTCTTCTGTCACCTTCTGTCTCTCTCCTCCTCCACCTTTCTCTCTCTCCATACATTTCTATCTCTCCATCCCAGTCTCCCTAGCTCTCTTTCAAGCTGTGTCTGTGTCTTTGCCTGTATGTCCTTGTGTGTGTGTCCGTGTGTGTGCTTGTGTGCCTGTGTGCGTGCCCCTGTGTGTATCTGTGTGTGTGTTGGGGTGGGTTTGCTCGTGGTGTTGGTGTGGTGTGTCTGTATGTCCGTCAGCCCCTCTTTCCCGGGATCAGGCTGCCAGGACTCTAGTGCCAGGGTGGGGCAAATCAGGGCCTTCCTTTCCCGTTGGCCATGGGCGGGTACTCGTCGGGACAAGCGACGATGGTGTGGGCGTTGTGAGAAAAAGGGCTGGGCAGGCTGTTCGCCCCTGGGCAGCCCTGGCGGCTCTGGGTGTGTGGGGTAAGAGAGGGCCTTGCGGGAGGGTCAGCGAGGGATCCAAAACAATTTTTCTGTGGTAAGGCAGAGGACTGGAGGGGATCACAGAACTGTGGGTCCAAGGCCCTGACGCCTCCAAGCACACCCTGTCCTGAGCCGGTGCAATGTGTTGGAAGCTCGGGAGCTCGTGAGCCGAGGGAAGGCCTGGAGTGTCAGCAAAAGGGAGGCCTCCTGGTTGGCCTGGAGTCAGGGTAGGGGACTGAGGCATCACAGCCTGATGATGCATTCCTGTTTCCTGCAACATGGGGAGTCTCCAAAATGGCCTGTTTGGAAACTGCAAAGGAGAGCGAAGACACATTGCCACTTTTCCGCGCTTCGCTGGAGGTTTCTGTGTCCCCACAGAGCTCGGGAAACAAACAGTCCACATGGTCTCGCTTTCGGGGGCCAGAGACCAGTGAGCAACAGGCCACCTTGCAGAGGGCAAAGGAACGTGGAATCTGAAATCATGGTTCACTCGGCTTGATTGTGACTCCTGTGTGGATGGGAGTATCTGCCTCGTGCTCTGTTGCAGGCTTAGCATGGTGATATGCCATCTGTGAACCATGTGGATGAAAAACAGACAACCATTCGAGTCTCGGCTCTGCTCTTTGGGGAATTCGCTCATTCCTTGGGAGGTAGAATTCGTCTGAATCGCTCCCAGATGAAGTAACCCAGGTTGACAATCCCGAGGGCCGGTGAGGGCACCGTTGGCCTAAACGGCCTTTGGCCCAGCACTCAGCCTGCACTGGGCACCCAACATTTTCCCAGAGTTCGAGGTCCTGCTGGTCCTGGAGGCAGAAGACAGCTTTTCTCTTTGCCTTCCTTTCTCTGTTTCTTGCTCCTTTTCTCCCTCTGTCCACCCTTCCCTCTATTCTTCCTTCTCTCCCTCTCTCCTCCCTCTGTTCTTCTCTCTTTCCCCCTCTCCCTCCATCCATACCTCCATTTATCCCTCCTTCCCTCCCTCCATTCTTCTCTTTTTCTTTCCCTCCCTCTCTCCATCCCTTCCAATGGCCCTCCGTTCATCCGTCCTTTCCTCCCTCTGTCACTCCCTCTCACTTTGTCTCCGTTCCTTTCCCCATCTCTGCCTGGCTTCCCTCCTGCCTAGAAATAGCAGAACCACAGTTTGTGAGAGATCTCGGGGTCTACATTTAGTTGCCAGGCACTCCACGTGATGCCAGGGAGTATGGCAGGGCATGGGTGTGCAAGTGATGGTGGAGTGGGGAGGCAGTGGAGTTGAGCTGCAGAAAGGAGAGCAGGCCTGTGCACTGCCCCAGCCGGTGTTTCCCTGGGTGGAGGTCTCTGCCTACACCACTGAAGAATGCGGGGGCGGGGGGGGGTGTACAAGGCGTAGGGGTGCTGGGGAAGGTATGAGAGCCCTGCCTGGGCTGGTCCCAAACCCTAGCCGGCTGCCCGCGGACCCGTGCATGGGCAGTAGACGGCCCATCTCTGAGTACCTGTGCTGGCTCTGAACTCCCTGAGATGCTCAGAAAAGAATGACAGCCCTCCTTTCTGTGGAGTCTCTTGCTGGACCTGGACTCAGGAATCCTAGACAGGCCAGCTGGAAGGGAAGACACAGGTCTCCATACCGAACCAGAGGTTCACCGTGAAAGAAGGGCCACCCCGCTGTCCCCATCCTTTCCCAACCGTGCGTCCTAAAGCTTCTCCAACTGAGCCCAGTGTTCTCCCTGGCTGAGAAGTGGTTCCAGAAAAGTGGGCTCTTCCACGTCCTTCAACTCTCCCAGTGGCTCCGTTGCTAGGAAAGGATGTGCCTTTTGCTGAAATTCTGCGGTCGACAGGAGTTCACATAGCAGGGTGGATGCGAGTGTAGATGAACACTCCAGATCCTGCAGTGGTTGGGAGGGTGTCTGGATGGCTTACATCTGCTTCTGACACGCAGAGGCCTCCATGGGCGCGAGCTGCGGCGGTAGATGTGCCTCGGCTTCACGTCCCCACGTGCCCTGGTGACTTGGAGATCCTGGCCCCAGCCCCAATATGGACTCATGTGGGACGTGTGCGGTGCAAGCACACCTTGCTCCTGTGACTCAGCCTGCGTGGCTCAAGTTGTCCCACTGAGGAGGTACCCAGAAGGCCGCCTTGCTGTGGGTCCTGGTCCCCCTGCCATCTGTTTGACTCAGCGTGAGCGGCCCATGCTGTCCCATTGAGCACAAACCCAGAAGGTCACCGTAGTGTGGATCCTGGTCCCCCTTCCATCTGTTTGGGTGCTGAGGTCATCCAGGTGTCTGAGGGTGGGTCAGCGCCACTTCCGAAGGAGCGAGGACAGCAAACCCAAAATCCCCATGTTCCATGGCAGGTTGGGAGATTCCTTCGGCCTGGGAAACCTCGCTGGGCTGCAGCAGAGTGGTGACCCTTGCTGCCTGGCTAACGAAAGCCCCCTGTACCCCACGCCCTGGTGGGGGTGAAGGCGACCAAGGAGGGAGGGTGGCATCCTTGTGGGCCGCATTGCACAGGCCATCTGCGTGCGTGGGTTCCATGCCACCCTGGCCTGGATGCCTGAACCTTCGATTCTTACACGAAATCTGAATCCTGGACTCTAAAAGGCAGGTCTCTCTGGCCAGTTCAGGTAAGGGTTCCACTCAAAGCACGCTGGCAGGGCATCTTTTTCATTCAGGTTACAAACGAGTCCCTTTACCGTCCTCGTCCTCAGGCTTCCGTGGGGAAGGGGCTGTCAGAAGGTGTCTGGAGAGCCATCGCAGGGGAACCTGGCCGGAATTTCACGGAGAGACAAGGGCAGAGAGTGGCCGGCAGTGCCCATGCACCTCAGTTGGCCTTTGTGCTGCACGCAGTTCCAGTCAGGAGTCCGACCCCGCCAGTGGCACTTATAAAGACCCACCAGCTTCACCCCTTCACGAATATGCATGAGTACCCAAGGGCCCTGGATAACTCGCCCTCTGAAGCCAGAGACCACAGACACAGGGCCATGTGTGGTAGGTGAAGGTGGGGCCAGATCGGCCAGGAAAGGGGGGCTTCCGGGGCTGGCTCTCTGAGTTCTCCAGAATTCTACGGAAACTGGAAGTTTCTCCCGGGGCTCACACAAGATTTCAGGGAGAAACCACCTTGGAAGGGTGGAGTGTAGAACTGAACATCCATGATAGTCTTGAGGTTTCCATGCCCTCTCCGTGAAGGCGGCAATGCCTGTGGGTGTCGCTGTTGCCGTGATAGTCTCACTCACGCAGTTGTGTGGATCGCATTCATTTTCTTTTTTTTTAAATTTATTTTTTTATTTCTGCCTCTTAAAGTCAATAATAAAGTCACAAGTGTAAAATGAATGTATTTAAAAACATAAAAATACATTTCCATGACAAGAAGTATGCAATGATCATGAAAATCTACTGTACACTTTGCCAAAGTCAAAGAATGAAAGACAATACGGAAAACCCAATCTTCAAATATATCCTTAACAAAAACTCTCTCCTGCATAGTAAAAGCATCATCTAAACAGCAGTTCCAACCGAGAAAAAAAAAAAAACAGCTGGGTAGATTGGACAGACATCTTTCCCAGGTTTTCCAGATAAAAACATGTGGTCACCAGGAATTCAAGGTAACTTCAAAAGCCACATTTAATTCAGAATAAAATGAACAATTCTGACAGATGACAACAGTATGATACTGATTTTTTTCTTTCCTAGATACAAATCATATGGGGCATTTCTTAGCAGTTTAGTAATCATCTAAGAATAACTGTAGAAATAACCCCAATTCCACCATCCTGGCCACTGGTATAAAACAAATAACCTTTCATTGATACTGCCTTTCACATAACTAAAATATCCTCACTTACTTGGAACAACTTCATGCTTACACATGATCACAAACACTTGTTTTCAGATGCTGTGGAATTATTGGGGCTGAGATTTTGGAAACAATGTCTTAATATTAACAGAGAGATAATAATCCTTTAACTATACTTTGATTGGGCTTCCTTAACCAAATCTGAGCAACTACTGTAATAATAATCCTGGTGGTAATACATGATACTCTCAAATTTTTCCCTTTAAGAAATATATAATCCATGTAACTCTAGCAAATATGTTACATTGCACACTTCCTTAATAAGGAATGGCTGTTTTCAGGCCTTATTAGGAAAACAAACAAGCAAACAAAGGCAATTACTACCTGTTTTTTATCACTGATAAGCTACAATAAAGCTCAAATATGGACAGTTTAATTGTGTGATATTAAGTAAAAAATGAAAACCAGTATAGTTTTACCAAAAGAAACATAAAAAATATGGGAAGAAGTCAAATGAGCATGGCATGAGTCCCTAAGATTACACTATGATTCTGAACAGGATTTTCCAAACAAAAGGTATCTAGATACAATTTCTGTGAATATTTCTTGTACTAGAAAGATCCAAAGCAAGGGTAGGCTCAGCCCTACCTTGTCAAGGATAAATATTCAGGTAAACTAGAAGTTCCATCTGCTAAAGTGCATCCGCTGAGCAGGTCTACCATGGCCCTGCTACTTACAGACATCTAAGAAAGTGGTCTCAGTCATGCTCATTCACTTGTTCTGTGGCCTATCAAGAGTCACACATAACGATGATTTTGCTTTTTTAAAAAAACCAAATAGTTTATACAGTGAACTATAGAAAAAACAATTCTAAATATAATTTAAAAATTCTAGAGAGTGGGCACAGCCAAGATAGCCAAATAGGAACAGCTGCAGTCTACAGCTCCCAGCGTGACTGACGCACAAGACGGGTGATTTCTGAATTTCCATCTGAGGTACTGGGTTCATCTCACTAGGGAGTGCCAGACAGTGGGCGCAGGAGAGTGAGTGCAGCGCACCGTGTGCAAGCCGAAGCAGGGCTAGGCATTGCCTCACTCGGGAAGTGCAAGGGGTCAGGGAATTCCCTTTCCTAGTCAAAGAAAGGAGTGACAGATGGACCTGGAAAATCGGGTAACACTCACCCTTATACTGCACTTTTCCAACGGGCTTAAAAAACAGCACACCAGGAGATTATATCCCGCACTTGGCTCGGAGGGTCCTACACCCACGGAGTCTCACTGATTGCTAGCACAGCAGTCTGAGATCAAATTGCAAGGTGGCAGTGAGGCTGGGGGAGGGGCACCGCCATTGTCCAGGCTTGCATAGGTAAACAAAGCAGCTGGGAACTTCGAACTGGGTGGAGCCCACCACAGCTCAAGGAGGCCTGTGTGCCTCTATAGGCTCCACCTATGGGGGCAGGGCACAGACAAACAAAAAGACAGCAGTAACCTCTGCAGGCTTAAATGTCCCTGTCTGACAGTTTTGAAGAGAGCAATGGTTCTCCCAGCACGCAGCTGGAGACCTGAGAATGGCCAGACTGTCTCCTTAAGTGGGTTCCTGACCCCTGAACTCTAAGCAGCCTAAGTGGGAGGCACCCCCCAGTAGGGGCAGACTGATACCTCACACGGCCGGGTACTCCTCTGAGTCAAAACTTCCAGAGGAACGATCAGACAGCAGCATTCATGGTTCATGAAAATCTGCTCTTCTGCAGCCACTGCTGCTGTTACAAAGTCAAACAGCGTCTGGAGTGGACCTCTGGCAAACTCCAACAGACTTGCAGCTGAGGGTCCTGTCTGTTAGAAGGAAACTAACAAACAGAAAGTACATCCACACCAAAAACCCATCTGTACATCACCATCATCAAAGACCAAAAGGAGATAAAACCACAAAGATGGGGAAAAAACAGAGCAGAAAAACTGGAAACTCTAAAAAGCAGAGTGCCTCTCCTCCTCCAAAGGAATGCAGTTCCTCATCAACAATGGAGCAAAGCTGGAGGGAGAATGATTTTGACGAGTTGAGAGAAGTCTTCAGATGATCAAACTACTCCGAGCTACAGGAGGAAATTCAAACCAAAGGCAAAGAAGTTAAAAAACTTTGAAAAAAAATTAGACGAATGTATAACTAGAATAAACAATACAGAGAAGTGCTTAAAGGAGCTGATGGAGCTGAAATCCAAGGCTTGAGAACTACGTGAAGAGTGCAGAAGTCCCAGGAGCCAATGCAATCAACTGGAAGAAACAGTATCAGTGATGGAAGATGAAATGAATGAAATGAAGCGAGAAGGGAAGTTTAGAGAAAAAAGAATAAAAAGAAACGAACAAACCCTCCAAGAAATACGGGACTATGTGGAAAGACCAAATCTACGTCTGACTGGTGTACCTGAAAGTGACGGGGAGAATGGAACCAAGTTGGAAAACACTCTTCAGGATATTATCCAAGAGAACTTCCCCAATCTAGCAAGGCAGGCCAACATTCAGATTCAGGAAATACAGAGAACTCCACAAAGATACCCCTCGAGAAGAGCAACTCCAAGACACATAATTGTCAGATTCACCAAAGTTGAAATGAGGGAAAAAATGTTAAGGGCAGCCAGAGAGAAAGGTCGGGTTAGGCACAAAGGGTAGTCCATCAGACTAACAGTGGATCTCTCAGCAGAAACTCTACAAGCCAGAAGAGAGTGGGGGCCAATATTCAACATTCTTAAAGAAAAGAATTTGGACCCAGAATGTCATATCCAGCCAAACTAAGCTTCATAAATGAAGGAGAAACAAAATACTTTACAGACAAGTAAATGCTGAGAGATTTTGTCACCACCAGACCTGCCCTAAAAGAGATCTTGAAGGAAGTACTAAACATGGAAAGGAAAAACTGGTACCAGCAACTGCAAAATCATGCCAAATTGTGGAGACCATCAAGGCTAGGAAGAAACTGCATCAACTAACGAGCAAAATAACCAGCTAACATCATAATGACTGGATCAAATTCACACATAACAATATTAACTTTTAATATAAACGGACTAACTTCTCCAATTGAATGACACAGACTGGCAAAATGGATAAAGAGTGAAGACCCATCAGTGTGCTGTATTCAGGAAACCCATCTCACGTGCAGAGACACAGATAAGCTCAAAATAAAAGGATGGAGGAAGATCTACCAAGCAAATGGAAAACAAGAAAAGGCAGGGGTTGCAATCCTAATCTCTGATAAAACAGACTTTAAACCAACAAAGATCAAAAGAGACAAAGAAGGCCATTACATAATGGTAAAGGGATCAATTCAACAAGAAGAGCTAAGTATCCTAAATATATATGCACCCAATACAGGAGCACCCAGATTCATAAAGCAAGCCCTGAGTGACCTACAAAGAGACTTAGACTCCCACACAATAATAATGGGAGACTTAAACACCCCGCTCTCAACATTAGACAGATCAACGAGACAGAAAGTTAACAAGGATACCCAGGAATTGAACTCAGCTCTGCACCAAGTGGACCTAATAGACATCTACAAAACTCTCCACTCTAAATCAACAGAGTATACATTTTTTTCAGCACCAAACCTATTCGAAAATTGACCACATAGTTGGAAGTAAAGCTCTCCTCAGCAAATGTAAAAGAACAGAAATCGTAACAAACTGTGTCTCAGACCACAGTGCAATCAAACTAGAACTCAGGATGAAGAAAGTCACTCAAAGCTGCTCAACTACATGGAAACTGAACAACCTGCTCCTGAATGACTACTGGGTACATAATGAAATGAAGGCAGAAATAAAGATGTTCTTTGAAACCAATGACAACAAAGACACAACATACCAGAATCTCTGGGACACATTTAAAGCAGTGTAGAGGGAAATTTATAGCACTAAATGCCCATAGGAGGAAGCAGAAAACATCCAAAATTGACACCCTAACATTAGAATTAAAAGAGCTAGGAAAGCAAGAGCAAACACATTCAAAAGTTAGCAGAAGGCAAGAAATAACTAAAATCAGAGCAGTACTGAAGGAAATAGAGACACAAAAAACCCTTCAAAAAATTAATGAATCCAGGAGCTGGTTTTTTGAAAGGACCAAGAAAATTGATAGACCGCTAGCAAGACTAATAAAGAAAAAAAGAGAGAAGAATCAAATAGATGCAATAAAAAATGATAAAGGGGATACAATCTCCAATCCCACAGAAATACAAACTACCATCAGGGAATAATACAAACACCTCTATGCAAATAAACTAGAAAATCTAGAAGAAATGGATAAATTCCTCGACACATACACCCTCCCAAAACTAAACCAGGAAGAAGTTGAATCTCTGAATAGACAAATAACAGGCTCTGAAATTGAGGCAATAATCAATAGCTTACCAACCAAAAAAATTCCAGGACCAGATGGATTCACATCCGAATTCTACCAGAGGTACAAGGAGGAACTGGCACCATTCCTTCTGAAACTATTCCAATCAATAGAAAAAGATGGAATCCTCCCTAAATCATTTTATGAGGCCAGTGTCATCCTGATACCAAAGCTGGGCAGAGACATAACAAAAAAAGAGAATTTTAGACCAATATCCTTGATGAACATTGATGCAAAAATCCTCAATAAAATACTAGCAAACGAGATAAAGCAGCACATCAAAAAGCTTATCCACCATGATCAAGTGGGCTTCATCCCTGGGATGCAAGGCTGGTTCAATATACACAAATCAATAAACATAATCCAGCATATAAACACAATGAAAGACAAAAACCACATGATTATCTCAATAGATACAGAAGAGTCCTTTGACAAAATTCAACAACCCTCCATGCTAAAAACTCTCAATAAATTAGGTATTGATGGAACGTATCTCATAATAATAAGAGCTATCTAAGACAAACCCACAGCCAATATCATACTGAATGGGCAAAACCTGGAAGCATTCCCTTTGAAAACTGACACAAGACAGGGATGCCCTCTCTCACCACTCCTATTCAACATAGAGTTGGAAGTTCTGGCCAGGGCAATTAGGCAGGAGAAGGAAATAAAGGGTATTCAATTAGGAAAAGAGGAAGTCAAATTGTCCCTGTTTGCAGATGACACAATTGTATATCTAGAAAACCCCATTGTCTCAGCCCAAAATCTCCTTAAGCTGATAAGAAACTTCTGCAAATTCTCAGGATACAAAATCAATGTACAAAAATCACAAGCATTCTTATACACAAATAACAGACTAACAGAGCCAAATCATGAGTGAATTCCCATTCACAATTGCTTCAAAGAGAATAAAATATCTAGGAATCCAACTTACAAGGGACATGAAAGACCTCTTCAAGGAGAACTACAAACCACTGCTCATTGAATTAAAAGAGGATAGAACCAAATGGAAGAACATTCCAAGCTCATGGGTAGGAAGAAACAATATCGTGAAAATTGCCATTCTGCCCAAGGTAATTTATAGATTCAATGCCATCCCCATCAAGCTACCAATGACTTTCTTCACAGAATTGGAAAAACTACTTTAAAGTTCATATGGGACCAAAAAAGAGCCCTCATCGCCAAGTCAATCCTAAGCCAAAAGAGCAACCCTGGAGGCATCACGCTACCTGACTTCAAGCTATACTACAAGGCTATAGTAACCAAAACAGCATGGTACTGGTATCAAAACAGAGTCATATATCAGTGGAACAGAACAGAGCCCTCAGAAATAATGCCACATATATACAGCTCTCTGATCTTTGACAAACCTGAGAAAAACAAGCAATGGGGAAAGGATTCCCTATTTAATAAATGGTTCAGGGAAAACTGGCTAGCCATATGTAGAAAGCTGAAACTGGATCCCTTCCTTACACCTTATTCAAAAAATAATTCAATATGGATTAAAGACTTAAACATTAGACCTAAAACCATAAAAATCCCAGAAGAAAACCTAGGCATTACCATTCAGGACACAGGCATGGGCAAGGACTTCATGTCTAAAACACCAAAAGCAATGGCAACAAAAGGCAAAATTGACAAATGGGATCTAATTAAACTAAAGAGCTTCTGTACAGCAAAATAAACTACCATCAGAGTTAGCAGACAACCTACAAAATGGGAGAAAATTTTCACAACCTACTCATCTGACAAAGGGCTAATATCCAGAATCTACTATGAACTCAAACAAATTTACAAGTAAAAAACAAACAACCCCATCAAAAAGTGGGCGAAGGACATGGACAGACACTTCTGAAAAGAAGACATTTATGCAGCGAAAAAACACATGAAAAAATGCTCACCATCACTGGCCATCAGAGAAATGCAAATCAAAACCACAATGAGATACCATCTCACACCAGTTAGAATGGCGATCATTAAAAAGTCAGGAAACAACAGGTGCTGGAGAGGATGTGGAGAAATAGGAACACTTTTTCACTGTTGGTGGAATTGTAAACTAGTTCAAACATTGTGGAAGTCGGTGTGGTGATTCCTCAAGGATCTATAACTAGAAATACCGTTTGACCCAGCCATCCCATTACTGGGTATATACCCAAAGGACTATAAATCATGCTGCTATAAAGACACATGCACAAGTATGTTTATTGCGGCACTATTCACAATAGCAAAGACTTGGAACCAACCCAAATGTCCAACATTGGATTAAGATAACGTGGCACATACACACCATGGAATACTATGCAGCCATAAAAAATGATGAGTTCATGTCCTTTTTAGGGACATGGATGAAATTGGAAATCATCATTCTCAGTAAACTATCCCAAGGACAGAAAACCAAACACTGCATGTTCTCACTCATAGGTGGGAATTGAACAATGTGAACACACGGACACAGGAAGGTGAACATCACACTCTGGGGAATGTCGTCGGGTGGGCGGAGGGTGGAGGGATAACTTTAGAAGATATACCTAATGCTAAATGTCGAGTGCTAAATGGGTGCAGCACACCAGCATGACACATGTATACATATGTAACTAACCTGCACATTTTGCACATGTACCCTAAAACTTAAAGTATAATAATAATAAAAATATTCTAGAGAGTTAAGATAACCTCATTTTTTAAAATACTGAAAATGTAAAGGGTCCATATAAAAAGATGTGTTAAGTACATACTTCCTATTTTAATAATTCACTTGCTTTGCTCTTAAAATCTCTATGAGAGAAGTCCATATTTTACTAATGTCTTTTGGAAAGAGATTCAAAAGCAAAAGTAGCTGTGCTGTGAAATTTCATAAAATTTGTGGGATTTATACAAGCTAAATTATTCAGTATTTTGTATTGTTATTACACTCATATATTGCCCAGAATATAAATACAGCAACCCAGCAACAGTAATTACATCAAAATTAAGCTAAATAGGTCTACAATCATTTGATTTCCTTATTAGATAAATGAAGTTTTCATAGAGGAAATGCAAATTCAGATCAGGTTACATAAGTTTAACTATTATTTAAACCTTATATAAAATTAAATCTAACCCTCACAAGTGCAAATCTGTAAGGAATCACTGTCAGGAATCTACAGGACTTGGCTCGTATTTACATTCGACCCACACTTAGAAATTTCATAAATGATGAGATGCAGGCCAAGGGGATTCCTCAAAGGGCTCCACCCAAAAGGAAAGGAAAGAGAGTTAAACAGAGAATTACCACTTACGTATTTGTGGGTAATCAGCTTATTCCTCAGCCTCTAGACGGTGAGGAGGATGAAAAAATGGAAGAAGATAGCAAAGAAGAGGAAGAAAAAGATCACAGTGAAGCGATGAAGCCAGAGGAATAACCTCAAAATTTACTGAGAGAAAAAATCATGAAACTGCCCCTCCCTGAATCTTTAAAAGCTTACTTGACATATTTTAGAGACAAATAACTTAGATCAAAAAGAAAGAATGCCTACTGATAATTCCTTTAGTCCTGAAAATGTAGCATTTGTGAGGAGTTAAAAGAATTATTTCTTTCATCAGAGCAAATTATAGTGGAAAAAAATCACTTGTTACTCTCAGTAACTTAAATTAGGTATTGAGTGAATAAAAGAATCCCTTTTATAAAATCTATTTTTCTTTAAATCTTGGAAAACTGTTGTTTTAGCTCAAAGTGATTTCAAAGTGGAATGCAACAGTGGTCAATACTTGTGTACCATAAATTCTTTTCTGATTCCTTACGAATCTCGTTCATTTTCGTGTAGAAAATGAGAGCGAAACTACAAAGAAACGCCCAGTGCATCACGGCCTGACGATGGTTTCCTGTTTCCTAAGACATGGAGAGTCTCCACTATGACCTGTTTCCAAAGAGGAAACTGGAAAGGAGAGCGAAAACACGATGCTGCTTTTCCACTATTCTCTGGAGGTTTCTGTGATCCCACAGAGCTCGGGAAACAAAGAGTCAAAATGGTCACGCTTTCAGGGGCTAGAGACACATGAGCAACAGGCCCCCTTGCAGAAGACAAACGAAAGTGGAACCCAAAACCATGTTTCAGTCGGCCTGAGGGTGACTCCTGTGTGGGCGGGACTATCCACCTCGCCCTCCTTTGCAGGCTCAACGTGGGGCTATCTCATCTGTGAACCATGTGGATGAAAAATGAACAATCACCCGAGTCTTGGCTCATTGCTCTCTGGGTAATTCGCTTATTCCTTTGGAGACGAAATTCGTCTGAATTGCTCCCAGATGAAGTAACCCAGGCTGGCGATCCAGAGGGCCGGTGAGAGCCCCGCAGGCTGACGCGGCTGTGGGCAGAGCACTTAGCCTGCCCTGGGCACCCAACATTTTTCCGGAGTGCAAGATCCTGCTGGTCCTGGAGGAAGAAGACCGCTTTTCTCTCTGCCTTCCCCTCTTTATTTCTTGCTCCCACCCTCCCTCCCTCTTTCCCTCCGTGCCTCCCTCAGTTCCTCCCTTCCTCCCTCCCTCCCTCCTTCCCTCTCTCCTTCCTATCCCTCCAAACCTTCCTAGGTCCCTGGGTCCATCCGTTCTTTTCTCCCTCCATCGCTCCCTCCCTCTCTGTCTCCCTTCCTCTCCCCATCTCTGCCTGAGTTCCCTCCCGCGTATAAAGGGCAGCACCCCGGTTTGCGCGGGGTCTCGGGTCTGCATTTAGCTGTCAGGCACTCAACGGTGATTCCGAGGAAGCTGGCTGGGCAAGGGTAGGGGAGTGACGGTGGGGCGGGGAGACAGAGGTGGCGAGACAAGGAAAGAAGAGTAGGCTTGGCACCTGCCCAGGCCAGTGTTTCCCGGGATGGAGGTCTCCGCCCGCCCCACTGAAGGACGCGGCGGGGGCGCAAGAGGGAATGGATGAGAGCTCCGCCTGAGCTGGTTAGAAAACCTAGGCTGCTGCCTTCTAACCCGCGCATGAGCAGTAGACACTCCATCTTCCGGTGCCTGGAGGGGCCCTGGGATCCCCGGGATGCTCAGGAAAGAATGACAGCCCTCCTCTGAGTGGAGTCTCTCATGGGACCTGGAACTCAGCGATCCTAGGCAGGTCAGCTGGAAGGGAAGACATGCCTCTCCATACCGAGTCAGAGGTTCACCGCGAAAGAGAGGCCACCGCCCTGCCCCCACCCCGCCCCGACCCCGCATCCTAAAGCTTCTCCAGCAGAGCCCGGTGTTCTTCCTGGCTGAGGAGTGGTTCCAGCGGAGCGGTCTCTTCCACTTCCTTCAGCTTCCCCAGTGGCGCCGGATCTAGGAAAGGTTGTGCCTTTTGCTGAAACTCTGGGGTTGACAGGAGCTCATCTAACTGGCTGGAGGTGAGTGTAGACTAGCGCCCCATCTCCTGGAGTGGTTGAGAGGTGCCTGGATGGCTTGCATCTGTGCTTGATCGGGAGGCCTCCGGGGTCGCTAGCTTCGGAGGTGGAGGTGCCCCGTCTTTGGTTTCCCACACGGCCCTGGCGACCTGGGGCTCCAGACCCACCGCGGACTCCAGTGGGACGTGGGTGGTGCAAACACACCTTGCCCCTGTGACTCAGCTTGAGGGGGCCGAAGCTGTCCCACTGAGCATGCGCCCAGCAGGCTGCCATGCTGCAGATCCTCGTCCTCCTGGCATTTGTTGGGGTGCGGAGGCCACCGAGGTGTCTGAGGGTGGGACAGTCCTACTTCCAGAGTAGCCAGGGCAGTGAACACAAAAATTCCCACGTGCAATGGCAGGTTGAGAGATTCCTTCTGACTGCACAGCCTGGCTGGGCTGGAGCTGGGTCATGGCCCTTGCTCCCTGGCTCACCAAAGCCCTCTGTGGGAGAGCCCCAGGCAAGCAGGGCGTGTGTGGTGCAGAAAGCCCTGTTCTCTACGCAGAGATGTGGGTGAACTCGATTGAGGAGGGAGGAGGATGACACCCACTGGGGGTGTTAATTAGTAACCACAGTGGCCTCAAAGAGCTCAAATGGAAGAAAGAATTGCACGTCTCTCACTTTAACTAAAGAGCTAGAAATGATTAAGCTTACTGAAGATGTAAAATTTTCATCGCTAGAGAGACGTCAACACTTGGCTTCAAAACTTCAAAGGATGTGCTGACTGCCAATGCTCATTCACCACTCAGAAAATCTCAGGGCTCTTAAGAATTATTCAAAACCTATTCTTTCTGTGCTCTAGAAATGGAACATCACAGTCTGAGTGACAACACAACTGTTAACAGTATGTTTTACTGTATATTTTAATCCCACTATTGAGACCTACTGCTCAGAAAAAAAAAAAAAAAAAAAAAAAAAAAAAAAAAAACGAGTCCTTTAAAGGGATTGCTGCTTGGCCTGGTGCAGTGGCTCACACCTATAATCCCTGCACTTTGGGAGGCCGAGGTGGTTGGATCGCCTGAGATCAGAAGTTGGAGACTAGCCTGGCGAAGATTATGAAACCCCATGTCTAATAAAAATACAAAAAAATTAGCCAGGCATGGTGGTGGTACTTGTAATTTCAGCTACTTGGGAGGCTGACACAGAAGAATGGCTTGGACCCTGGAGGCGGAAGTTGCAGTGAGCCAAGACCACGCCACTGCCCTCCATCCTGGGCAACAAGAGGGAAACTATATAAAGGAGAAAAAAAATAAAAAGGAAAGAAAAGAAAAAAGGAAATAAGATTGCTGCTTATTAATAATTCTCCTAGCTACTCAGAAGCTTAGATGGAATGTACTTGGAAATTAATGTTATGTTCATGGCTGCTAATACAATATCTATCCTTCAGCCTGTGGATCAAAGAGTGGTTTTGACTTTCAAGTGTTTTTATTAAATAATAAATGCATTTTGTAAAGGTATAGCTGTCATAGATAGTAATTTCTTTGATGAGTCTGGATAAACTGAATTGAAAACCTTTTGGAAAGGTTTCACCATTAATCCCTTCATGATATTTCAAACTCCTCCCATGAATCACAAATGTCCTTAATAGCAAATGCCATTAAGAACATTTGTGTTTGATGGGAGGAGGTTGAAATATCAACATTAACAGGAGTTTGGAAGAAGTTGATTCCAGCCCTCATGGATGACTTTGAGGGCTCAGGATGTCAGTGGAGGAAGTCCCTACAGATGTGGTAGAAATCACATGACAATCAGAATTAGAATTAGGGCCTTAAGATGAGATTAAATTGCTGTAAACTCATGATGAAACTTGAACAAGTGGGGAGTTGCTTCTTATGGATGAGCAAAGAAAATATTTTCTTGAGATGGAATCTACTCCAGGTGGAGATGCTATGAACATTGTTGAAATAACAACAAAGGATTTAGGTTATTCCATAAACCTAGTGAATAAAGCAGCAGCAGGGTTTGAGAGGGTTTACTCCAATTTTGAAGGAAGTTCTACTGTGGATATAATGTTATCAAACAGCATCACATGCTACAGGGAAATCTTTTGTGAAAGGAACAAACTTCATTGTTTTAAGAAATTGACACAGGTACCCAAACTTCAGCAGCCCCCATACTGATCAGTCATCAGCCATCAACATAGAGGCAAGACCCTCACTGTAGAGAAAAGAAAGAGAGATCAGACTGTTACTGTGTCTATATAGAAAGAAAAGACATAAGAGACTCCATTTTGAAAAAGACTTGTACTTTAAACAATTGCTTTGGTGAGATGTTGTTAATTTGTAGCTTTGCCCCAGCCGCTTTGCCCCAGCCACTTTGCCCCAGCCACTCAGACCCAACCTGGAGCTCACAAAAACATGCGTTGTTTGAAATCAAGGTTTAAGGGATCTAGGGCTGTACAGGACGTGCCTTGTTAACAAAATGTTTGCAAGCAGTATACTTGGTAAAAGTCATCGCCATTCTCTAATCTTAATAAACGAGGGGCAAAATGCACTACAGAAAGCCACAGGGACCTCTGCCCTTGAAAGTGGGATATTGTCCAAGCTTTCTCCCCATGTGAAATTCTGAAATATGGCCTCATGGGATGAGAAAGACATGACTGTCCCCCAGTCCGACACCAGTTAAGGGTCTGTACTGAGGTGGATTAGTAAAACAGGAAAGCCTCTTGCAGTTGAGATAGAGGAAGGCCACTGTCTCCTGCCTGCCCCTGGGAACTGAATGTCTCAGTATAAAACCCGATTGTACATTTGTTCAATTCTAAGATAGGAGAAAATCCGCCCTATGATGGGAGGGCAGACATGTTTGCAGTAGTGCTGCTTTGTTATTCTTCACTCCACTGAGATGTTTGGGTGGAGAGAAACATAAATCTGGCTTACGTGCACATCCAGTCATAGTACCTTCCCTTGAACTTAATTGACATAGATTATTTTGCTCACACGTTTTTTGCTGACCTTCTCCTTATTATCACCTTGCTCTCCTACTACATTCCTTTTTGCTGAAATAATGAAAATAATAAGCAATAAAAACTTCTCCTTATTATCACCCTGCTCTCCTACTACATTCCTTTTTGCTGAAATAATGAAAATAATAAGCAATAAAAACTTCTCCTTATTATCACCCTGCTCTCCTACTACATTCCTTTTTGCTCAAATAATGAAAATAATAAGCAATAAAAACTAAGGGAACTCAGAGGCCGGTGCCTGTGCAGGTCCTTGGTATGCTGAGTGCTGGTCTCCTGGGCCTAATATTGCTTCTCTATACTTTGTCTCTGTGTATTACTTATTTTCTCAGTCTCTCGTCCCACTTGACTAGAAATACCCACAAGTGTAGAGGAGCAGGTCACCCCTTCACTCACCAGCAAAAAGATTATGACTTGGTAAGGTTCAGATATTCATTAGTATTTTTCAGCAATGAGGTATTTTAAGTTAAGGTATGTACATGGATTTTTAGACATAATGTGATTACTAATTAATTAATAATTATTAAATACTCATTAGACTACAACACAGTTTAAGCATAACTTTTATAAGTACTGGGGAACAAAATGTTTATGTGACTAATTTGATTGTAACATTTGCCTTATTGTGGTTGTCTGGAACCAAACCTACACCATCTCTGAGTATTCTTGAAAGTTTTTGGTTGTTCTTTGTTTTGAGAAGGGGTTTTGCTCTGTCACCCAGGCCAGAGTGCAGTGGCATGATCATAGCTCACTGCAGCCTCAAACTGCTGGGTGAAGTGATTGTTCTACCACAGCCTCCTGAGTAGCTGGGACTACAGGCATGCTGCACTATGCTTGGATTTTTTTTTTTTTTTTGAGACGGAGTCTCGCTCTTTAGCCCAGGCCAGAGTGTGGTGGCTCTATCTCGGCTCACTGCAAGCTGCGCTTCCCGTGTTCATACCATCCTCCTGCCTCAGCCTCCCGAGTAGCTGGGACTACAGGCGCCCACACCAGGCCCAGCTAATTTTCTGTATTTTTAGTAGAGATGAGGTTTCACCGTGTTAGCCAGGATGGTCTCGATCTCCTGACCTCGTGATCCACCCGACTCAGCCTCCCAAAGTGCTGGGATGACAGGAATGAGCCACCGCACACGGCCTTTCTTTTCTTTCTAGTGGCACAAGCCCCATGGAGTGTGGTGCGTCTGATCTACGATGCTTTTGAACAGTGTAGAAAGTGTTGCTGTCTGTATTTAATTTTTTCCTACATGTATGGCCGCGATCGATCACAAGATCAATAAGCCCTTCTCCTTATTCTACTTCCCTTTCTAGCAATGGAGAACTTTGATTGGATTTTTCCTGCCTACAGGCAGGAATGCGTCTGCTGTTTTCTTTTTTAAACCCGAGGGGACTGAGCCTGAGGGCCTGGAGCGCGGCCACCCTCCCCCAACCCCCAACTGGTGATTGTGGTGGTGGTGGTGGTGGTTTTGTGTTCCAGCTTCTGTTCTGTTGTTGTTGTTGTTGCTGATGCTGCTGCTGGTGCTGTCGTCGTTGTTTTGGTATTTTACAGACTTAGGGGGTGTACCTGCTTGTTTGTTAGATCAGCATACTACTGCCTCCGGATGTAGAAGTGGACCTCCAGTGTATCCGATACCCACGTGGCGAACATTGTCTCTGACGGGCGATTTATTCATCCCTCGTCCCCCTGTTGTCCTCCTACTCCCTTTTGGAGTGTCTGTTATTTCCATCTTGATGACCGTGTGTGTACCCACTCTTTACCTCCCACTTTTAAGCAGAAGGCAGTTCACTGGGTACATACTTGCTTCCAGCTCTATCCATGTTGTGGGAAAAGACGTGAAATCACTCTTTTTTGTGCCTACACCATTAGAGAATTTTAACTTTCTTGGTGATTGTTTTTCTTTTTTCTTTTCTTTTCTTTCCTCCTCCTCCCCCTTTTTTTTCATTTTTTTCAGCTAGGCTCTCCTACTTGTGTTGCTCAGTTGATCTGGTTGGTCTCCTGGCCTTGACACTTCTCCCGTCACATCCACCGCCTGGTTGTTGAAATGAGCATCTGTTGTAAAATGGAAAAGACAAAAAAAATAAAGAGAAGGACAAAAAGTATGGGGTGAACGTTTCTGTTGCCGCCTCCCAGGGTGTACCTTGGACCCGATAGGAGGGAGGGAGCTTGCCTGGGTGGGTATTCTGTGCTAAATCCTCCCGGGGGCCTCCTTCCCTCTACCCCTTGTCCCTGTTTCTCCCCCAGCCAAGGCTCCCACCGCCGCTGTGGGATTTTCCGTGGGAGAGGTATGGGAGAGGACTGATGCACCTTCCAGATCTATATCCTGCCAGACGTGTCTGGCTCAGCGACCCCACCGGCTGCCTGCCACCTTCCAGCGAGCTCTGAGGCTGATGCCCCACCCCCCTTCATGTCCCACCACCCTCCCCAGCTGGCCGTTGCCTGGTGACCCAAAGGGAACTGCGATGACGCTTTCTTTTTTCTTTTTTTAAAATTTTATTATTATTATACTTTAAGTTTTAGGGTACATGTGCACAACGTACAGGTTTGTTACATATGTATACGTGTGCCATGTTGTTGTGCTGCACCTATTAACTCGTCATTTAGAATTAGGTATATCTCCTAATGCTATCCTTCCCCCCTTCCCCCACCTCACAACAGTCCCCGGTGTGTGATGTCCCCCTTCCTGTGTCCATGTGTTCTCATTGTTCAATTTCCACCTATGAGTGAGAACATGAGGTGTTTGGTTTTTTTGTCCTTGCGATAGTTTGCTGAGAATGATGGTTTCCAGTTTCATCCATGTCCCTACAAAGGACATTAACTCATCATTTTTTATGGCTGCATAGTATTCCATGGTGTGGAATCCTCCAGTGAAGACTTCCACCAGATGCCCCGGGTGGGCCGTATGGGATGAGACTGGACCATCCCGGACCATGCTGTTCTTGGGGGTATGTTGACATACAGGGTGGACTGGCAGCCCCAGCATTGTAAAGGGTGTCCAGGTATGGAAATGTCACATAGGATATCCTCTGTCCCGTCAGCCTGCCTTCAGCTTCCTCAGGCATGAAGACAACTTCCCATCAGAACCTCTTTTCTTTCCTTTCTCCACCATGCACATGAGATGCATGAGAGGGAGAAACAGCTCAATAGATACTGCTGACCTTCATTTGTGGAATCTTCAGTCATCTACACAGAGACAGGTGAATAGACAGGTACCCAAATGAAACACCATTTCCGCGTTCTCATGGTGGGATTGGTCTCTCTCTCTTTCTCACACACACACACAATTTCCACATCTAGTTCACAAACCACACTAATTTAACCTTTTCACAGTATGCAGTCTGAGTAAAACCCACCCCACCCTCCACCCGGCTGTTGACAAAACTCCTTCTCTACAATTTATAAAAAAGATCATCTGGGCCGGGCACAGTGGCTCACGCCTGTCATTCCAGCACTTTGGGAGGCCAAGGTGGGTTGATCACTTGAGGCCAGGAATTGAAGACCAGGCTGGCCAACATAGTGAAACCCCATCTGTATGAAAAATATAACAATTACCAGTTCTGGTGGCATAGGATTTTAATCACAACTATTCAGGAGACTGAGGCAGGCTAGTTGCTTGAATTAGGGAGGCCAAGGTTGCAGTGAGCTGAGATCATGCCATGGCAATTATTGAGACAGTGCGATACTCTGTCTCAATAATAATTATAATATTATTATAAGATTAGTTTTGCGTGGTAATACCTGCCTGTAGTCGCAGCTACTCGGGAGGCTGAGATAAGGAGAAGAACACTTGAGGCCCCACAGGTCGAGGCTTCAGTCAGCTGTATCCTGGGCAGTCACCAGTCAAGGAGATATGCCCCTCCCCGTTTTCTTTTCTTTTGTTTTTCTTCTCTTTTCTTCTCTATTCTCCTCCCTCCCTCCCTCCCTTTCTTTCTTTCTTTCTTTCTTTCTTTCTTTCTTTCTTTCTTTCTTTCTTTCTTTCTTTCTTTCTTTCTTTCTTCCTTCCTTCCTTCCTTCCTTTCCTGCCTGACTGCCTTCCAGCCTTTCTTCTTTCCTCCCTTCCTCCCTTCCTTCTTTCCTCCTGCCTCAGCCTCCCAAAGTGCTGGGATTACTGGCGTGAGGCCCCATGCCTGCTTGTCCTAAAGAGACACCCTTTGAAAGTAAGACACAGACAGTGCCTTCCAGTGATCTGATTGATTGATTGACAGATTTAGAGGCAGCATCTCACTCTGTCACCCTGGCAGTGGTGCCATCATAACTCACTCACTGCAGCGTGGACGCTCCTGGACTCAAGCGATCCTTCCACCTCAGCCTCCAGAGTAGAGTACCTGGGACCACAGGCATGCACCACTGTGCGCAGATAATTTTTATTTATTTATTTATTTTTTTCCCGAGACAGAGTTTCTCTCTGGTTGCCCAGACTGGAGTGCAATGGCGTGATCTTGGCCCACCACAACCTCTGCCTCCTGGGTTCAAGCGATTCCCCTGCGTCAGCCTCCCCAGCAGCTGGGACTGCAGGCATGTGCCACCACGTTTGGCTGATTTGGTATTTTTAGTGCAGACGGGGCTTCTCTATGTTGATCAGGCTGGTCTTGAACTCCTGACCTCAGGTGATCCGCCTTCCCCGGCCTCCCGAAGTGCTGGGATGGCAGGCATGAGCCACCGAGCCTGGCCTTCATTTTTCAATGTTTTTCCACAGATAGGGTCTCATCACTTTGTTGCAACCCTTCTGACCCAGTGCCTCAAAGTGCTGGCGTGACAGGCGTGAGCCACTGCGCCTGGACTACGGGGAATGATTCACGACCACGACCACTGTACTGATTCTTTCTTTCTTTTTTCTTTCTTTCTTTCTTCTTTCTTTCTTTCTTTCTTTCTTTCTTTCTTTCTTTCTTTCTTTCTTTCATTGATGATTTTTTTATTATTGATTGATTGATTGATTTTGAGATGGAGTCTTACTCTGGGCGAGGTGAGGCGAGGCGAGGTTCAATGCTTTGGAAGCCGCAGCACCGACTTCTGAAGCCCTATTCAAATGCACAAAGCCCTATTCCCTTCCTGGACGTGGAGCTGATGCCTTCCATTGCCTTGGGTTTCTCTCCATTCAGAAGCTTTTACAGGCACAACCCCACCCAGAGGCTGGCTACGGCTGAGGATTACGGGATGTGGTGGGGCTGGAAACTCTTTCCCCCATTGTTGCAAGCTCAGCCAAGATATCCCCCGACCCCCATCGCTTGCTCACCCTTTGAGATCCCCTCCTTCCACCACCTTGGAGACTGACCTCTTACTTTAATTTCTGTCTTTCTTTCTTTCCTGCGTTTGAGGAGTGTGTGCAGGAATGAGGGTGTGTAGGGGGAGGGGGCATGGGGTGGGGACAGAGGGGAACGTCCTAAGGGTCGATTTAGTGTCATGCCTCTTTCACCGCCACCACCGAAGATGAAAGCAAGAATCAGTTAAATACCGCGTGTTCTCATCCATAAGTGGGAACTTATAGATGAGAGTTCTGCGTGGGCAGAACGAGGGACACGAGAGACGCGGGAGCCTACTTGAGGGAGAAGGGGTGGAAGGAGAGACAGCTTCAGGAGAAACCAAAACAAAATGAAACATGAAAACTGTCGAGTACTGCGCTCAGTGTCTGGGTGATGAAATCATCTGCACACTGAACCTCCCATCAGAAGTTTACCTATGTAACAATCTTGCACATGTATGTTTGAACAAGAAATGAAAGTTAGAGGAGAAAGAGAGAGAGAGGGAGAGAAGGAAGGAGAGAGAGAGAGAAGTGAAACGAAACACCACATCCTTGACCTGAGTCAGGGGGTTTCCTGCCATTTGGGGGAACATTCAGCAATAATGTAGTATTTGGGCCTGTTCTTTCTTTTTTTCTTCATTTCTTTTTTTTGGACTGAGTCTCTCTCTCTCTGTCACACAGGCTGCGGTGCAGTGGCGCTCTCTTGGCTCACTGAAACCTCTGCTTTCGGGCTTCCAGTGATTCTTCTTCGGTAGCTGGGATTACAGACACGCACCATGACAGACGGCTTATTTTTCTATTTTTAGTGGAGATGGGTTTTCTCCATGTTGGCCGCGTTGGTATTGAACTCCTGACCTGAAGTGATTTGCACTCCTGGGCCTCCCAAAGTGCTGGGCCGACAGGCCTGAGCCACAGGTATTTCAGCCTTTAAAAGCGCCGGCCCTGCCAACTTTCGCTTCGGCCCTTACACTCAGAATGACGTGTCCTCTCTGCCATAGGTTGACTCTTTGAGTCCCCTATGCCATTGCACTCCAGCCTGGGCAGCAAGAGCGAAACTCCGTCCCCCCACCTTCCCGTGCAAAAAATAAATAAATAAATAAGTAAATAAATAAATAAATAAAATATCTACACATGACCTATAAGTGCGTGTTCCCATGAGTGATTTCTAATTAATGGCACTATACACTGAAAGCAGTGGCTCACGTCTGTCATCCCAGCACTTTGGGAGGCCGAGGTGGGTGGGTCATGAGGTCAGGAGTTCAACACCAGCCTAGCCAACATGGTGAAACCCGGTCTCTACTGAAAATACGAAACTAAGTCGGGCGCGAAGAGGCAGGCACCTGTAATCCCAGCTACTCGGGAGGTTGAGGCAGGAGAATCACTTGAAGCTGGCAGGCGGAGGTTGCAGTGACCCGGGATGGTGCCATTGCACTACAGCCTGGACGACAGAGTGAGATTCAGTTCCTAAATAAATAAATAGAAAGAAAGAAAAGAAAAGAAAGAAAAGAAAAGAGAAGAGAAGAAAAGAAAAAAAGAAAAGAAAAGAAAATCAGAAAAGAAAGAGAAAATGAAAGAAAAGGCACTATATCGCTATTCGGCTAGGACCTTCTCTCTTTCTGTGTTTCTCTCTGTCTCTCTCTGTCTGTCTTTGTCTTTCTCTATTTGTCTCTTTCTCTGTCTGTCTCTTTCTTTCTCTCTATCTCTGTCTCTCTCTCTCTGCCTGTCTCACTGTGTCTGTCTTCTGTCTAACTCTCTTTCTCTGGCTGTCTATCTCTCTCTGTCTCCCTCCCTGTCTGTTTCTCTCTCTCTCTGTCTTTCTCTTTCTGTCTGTTTCTCTGTCTCTGTCTGTCTCTGTTTCTCTCTGTCTCTCTCTGTCTGTCTCTGTTTTTCTCTGTCTGTCTCTCTCTTTCTTTTTCTGAGTCTCTCTGTCTGTCTCTCTCACTCTCTCTCTCTGTGCCTATCTTTTCTTACTGTCTTTCTCTACCCGTCTGTCTCTCTCTCTGTCTGTCCCTCTTCCTCCCTTTCTGTCTCTCTCCCTTTCTCTCTCACTCTCTGCCTGGCTGTCTCTCTTTCTTTCTGTTTCTGTCTCTCTGTCTCATCTCTGTCAGTCTCTCTTTCTGTCTGTCTCTGTCTGTCTCTCTCTGCCTGTCTCTCTCACTGTGTCTGTCTTCTGTCTTGCTCTCTTTCTCTGCCTGTCTGTCTCTCTCTCTATCTGCGTTTCTGTTCTCTCTCGCTCTGTCTCTCTTTCTGTCTGTTTCTCTCTGTCTGTGCCTGTCTGTCTCTTTCTCTGTCTGTCTGTCTCTCTCTCTCTTTTTTTTTTCACATGGAGTCTCACTGTGTTGCCAAGGCTAGAGTGCAGTGGCACCATCTCGGCTCACTGCAAACTCCACCACCCAGGTTCACGCCATTCTCCTGCCTCCCGAGTAACTGGGACTATAGGCGCCCGCCACCAAGCCCGACTAATTTTTTGTATTTTTAGTAAAGACGGGATTTCACCGAGTTAGCCAGTATGGTCTCCATCTCCTGACCTCGTGATCCACCCGCCTCAGCCTCCCAAAGTGCTGGGATGACAGGAATGAGCGACTGCGCCCGGCCTGTCTCTCTCTTTCTTTCTTTCCTCTCTCTCTCTCTGTGCCTATATTCTGTCTTACTCTCTTCTCTGCCTGTCGGTCTCTCTCTCTCTGTCTGTCTCTCTCCCTCCCTGTCTGTTTCTCTCTCTTTGTCTCTCTCACTCTCGCTCTCTCTGTCTCTCTCTCTTGCTGTTTCTCTCTGTCCGTCTCTGTCTGTGTCTTTCTCTGTCTGTCTCTCTCTTTCTTTCTCTCTGTCTCTGTCTCTCTCTCCTTCTGCCTGTCTCTCTCACTGTGTCTCTCTTCAGTCTTACTCTCTTTCTCTGCCTGCCTGTCTCTCTCTCCCCCCTCTTTCTGTTTCTCTGTATATATCTCTCACTCTCTCCATCTCTCTCTGTCTGTTTCTCTCTGTCTCTGTCTTTCTCTGTCTGTCTCTGTCTCTCTCCCTCCCTGTCTGTCTGTTTCTGTCTCTTTCTCTATCTCTGTCTCTCTCTTTCTGTTTCTCTCTGTCCATCTCTGTCTTTCTCTGTCTGTCTCTTTCTCTGTCTGTCTCTCTCTTTCTCTCTGTCTCTTTCTCTCTCTCTCTGCCTGTCTCTCTCACTGTGTCTGTCTTCTATCTTACTCTCTTTCTCTGCCTGTCTGTCTGTCTGTCTCTCCCTCCCTTTCTCTTTCTCTCTGTCTCTCTCTTTCTGTTTCTCTCTGTCTGTCTCTGTGTGTCTGTCTGTTTCTCTCTTTCTCTGTCTCTCTCTCTGTTTCCTATCTGTCTGTCTCTGTCTGTGTGTCTGTCTCTCTCTCTGTCTCTCTCCCTCCCTGTCTGTCTGTTTCTCTCTGTCTCTGTCTCTGTCTCTCTCTCTTTCTGTCTGTTTCTCTCTGTCTCTCTCTGTCCATCTCTGTCTTTCTATGTCTGTCTCTTTCTCTGTCAGTCTCTCAGATCCCCCATGACGGAGAGGGCCCTGCCCCTTCCACGAAAGTCAGAAGGGCCTGCTTAGAGAGGCCGAAAGGAATCCAGACAGACAGGGCTTGCTACGCTTCACCACTCGGTGTATGATTTTGGGAAGTCGAGGCCGGGTCCCCACTTGGATGGAAGGGGCATTTTCAGACTTTTCTCTCTGTCACGTGTGGCGCCTCTACTTCTTGTATTTCCCTGATAAGCTCCTTGACTCAAAAATACATGGTTAAGGCCGGGTGTGGTGGCTCACGTCTATCATCCCAGAACTTCCAGAGGCCGAGGCAGGGGATCACGTGAGGTTGGGAGTTCGAGACCAGCCCTGCCACCATGGTAAAACCCCGTCTCTACCAGAAATACTAAACTGAGTCGGGCACGGTGGGGTATGCCCCTGTAATGCCAGCTACTCGGGAGGCTGAGGTGGGAGAATCACTTGAACCTGGGAGGCGGAGACTGCAGTGAGCCGAGATCGCGCCACTGCACTGCAGCCCGGGCTGTAGAGTGAGTAGGACTCTGTCTCTAAACAAATAAATAAATAAATGAATAAATGCATTCTTTTCCATGCTGACTGACACTTGCAGGCATCGGTTGTCTTCGGGCATCATCTAGCGGCCACTGTTATTGAAAGTCTAGGTGACATGGAGGGAGGTCTTGCTTACTTCACTGAGCCTGGACAACGGGTTTCTCTCTCTCCCTTCTGGAGGTCACTCCCTCTCTCCCTGGTTGACTAGGGAACCTCCGCCCTGGTGGGGGCCCTATTTTTCTTTGATCAGAGCTTTAGTTTTCTTTGTGTGTTGGTTCTTTCATGCACAAAGACTCTTCTACTTGGGTTTTAAGAGGGGTCACTTTAATTTTCAAGTCGCCCCCTGGCTCCCCCCACTACCCACGTCCCTTTACCTTCATTTAGTGAGTCAGTTAGGCGGGTTCCCCCCAAAACCCCCACCCCCCGCCTCCCAACACCCTGCTTGGAAACCTTCCAGAGCCACCCTGGTGTGCCTGTCTTCTCTCCCCTTCCCCCACACCTTACCGGCGATCTCATTCTTGCCAGGCTGACATTTGCAATGGTGGGCATCAGGCCTCACTCAGTGGCCACCGTTTTTGAAGATGGGGGTGGCACGGTCCCACTTCCCTGGAGGCAGCTCGGGCCGATGGCATAGCCCTTGACCTGCGTGGGCAAGCGGGCGAGTCTGCTGTTGTGGGGTTTTTTGCCCCACTTCCCTCCTCAGGCCTCCCTCCCTAGGAAAGCTTCACCCTGGCTGGGTCTCCATCACCTTTTATCATGATGTTTTAGTTTCTCCGCCCTCCAGCCAGTATAGTTACACAATGGGAATGGCGTCACAGCTCTAGTCTGGGCGTTCTTTGTATTTGCCCATAATAGAAACGTTTTCTGAAAACTAATACTTTGCTCACTTAAGATTTCCTGGGACGGTGCCTTGGCCTGTGTTTGTTGTTTTGTTTTGTTCGTGTTTTTCCTTTTTTGTATGTATTTCTTTTCAGGTGAAGTAGAAATCCCCAATTTTCAGGAAGACGTATGTTTTCCCCAAGACATGTTAGCTGCTGTTTTCTCCTGTTGTTAACTAGTGCTTTTGTGAATCTCTCAACGTGTAGTGAGAGCCGGTAGATGTTTACTTCAGAACATCTTATTTTCTTGAAATCCATAAGCCAATGCTGCTGCTGCTCTTGCTGCTGCTGCTGCTGCTCTTGTTGCTGTTGTTGTTGTTTTCAAAGCACACCCCGGCCACCCTTTACGGAATCAAAAGCGTTATAAAATATGTGTAATTATTTCCTGACCACGCCATTCCTCCTCCTCTCTCTGTCTCTCAGTCTCTCTTTCTCTGTCTCTCTCTCTCTGCCTGTCTGTCTATTTTTCTCTCTCTCTCTTTGCCTGTCTCTCTCACTGTGTCTGTCTTCTGTCTTACTCCCTTTTTTTGCCTTTCTGTCTCTCTCTCTCTGCCTGTCTGTCTGTCTCTCTTTCTCCCTGTCTGTCTGTTTCTCTCTGTCCGTCTCTGTCTTTATGTCTGTCTCTCTCTTTCTTTCTCTCTGTCTCTCTGTCTCTGTGTGTCTCTCTCTCTGTCTATCTCTCTCACGGTGTCTGTCTTCTTTCTTTCTTTCTCTGCCTGCCTCTCTCTCTCTTTCTCTCTCTCTGTCTCTCTCTGTCCATCTCATCTTTCTCTGTCTGTCTCTTTGTCTGTCTGTCTGTATCTCTCTTTCTTTCTTTTTCTCCCTGTCTCTGTCTCTCTCTCTCTGTCTCTCTCACTGTGTCTGTCTTCTGTCTTATTCTCTTTCTCTGGCTGTCTGTCAGTGTCTCTCTCTCTCTCTCCCTATCTGTCCGTCTCTCTCTCTCCCTGTCTGTCTGTTATTTCTCTCTATTTGCCTGTCTGTCTCTCTGTCTCTGTCTCTCTGTCTCTCTCTCTCTGTGTTTGTCTTCTGTCTTACTGTCTTTCTCTTCCTGTCTGTCTCTCTCTCCTTGTCTGTTTCTCTCCATCTCTGTCTCTGTCTGTCTCTCTCTCTGTCTGTTTCTGTCTCTCCCTCTGTCTGTCTCTTTCTCTCTCTGTCTCTTTCCCTCTCTGTCTCTTTCCCTCTGTCTGTCTGTCTCTTTCTTTCTCTCTGTCTCTCCAACTGTCTCTGTCTCTGTGTGTGTGTGTCTGCTTTCTGTCTTACTCTCTTTCTCTGCCTGTCTGTCTGCCTGTCAGTCTGTCTATCTCTCTGTCTCTCTCTCTCTTTCTGCCTCTGTCTCTTTTTCAGTTTCTCTCTGTCTCTTTCCATCTGTGTCTTTCCCTGTGTCTTTATCACTCTGTCTCTCTGTGTCTTTCTCTCTTTGTGTATCTTTGTGTCTCTCTGTCTGTCTCTCTGTCTCTGTCTCTGTGTCTCTCTCTCTCTCTTGCTCACTCACTCTCTGGCTCTCTCTATCTCCCGCCATCTCTTTCTTGGAAAAATAAGTTCAAGTACATCTAATCTAATCCATTACCACGGCCTGAATTCTTAACTTTAGACATCCCAGATTTGATCTCCCTACAAAATGCTGTACAGAACTGGAGAGTTGATTTCTGGACTTGGATACCTCATAGATACTACATATTAATAAAGATCCAACCCTAAAATCTGGGGTTGCATCTAGCTCGACTGTCTCAAAAAATCATACCTCTGTTCACCTAGGATGCTGGGAGGGTTTTCTCAATGTGCATCTGTTCATGTCCTTCATGACCTATGACCAAGCCCTGTCCGTTCTGTCTGAAATATGTATCTGCAAACACTTCTCTCCATTTCCACAACTACCCACGGCCCATTTTGGAACCACTGGCTCTTTGAAAAAAAATCCCTGAAGTGGCTTTGGCTTTTTGGCTAGGAGGTCTAAACCTGCTGAGAACTTTCCTGCCTAGGATTCTGTGTGAACAAAAGTGCTTCTGCTGGGAGCTGGGATCCTCGGGACCATGCTTGCTAGCACTGGATGAGTCTCTGGAAGGACGCATGGGACTCCACAAAGCTGACCTGTCCCACCGAGGTCAAATGGATACCTCTGCAATGGCCTGAGGCCTCCAACTTACATCACTGTCACCAACCGTTACCTTCAGCATCCTTGTGAGCCTGCCCAAGGCTCCGACTCCGGGGAGACTCTTGGGAGCCCGGCCTTCCTCGGCTAAAATCCAAAGGGATGGTGACTTCCACCCACAAGCTCCCCACTGAACTGCGAAGATGTGGAGCGTAGGTCAGAGAGGGGACCAGGAGGGGAGACGTCCTGACAGGCAATGAGTTCCCTAGGCTCTGGCCACCCCACTCACGTCCCATTTACTGGGCACCCATGGGACACCACCGCTTTATCCCCTCCTCTGTCCACAGCCGCCCGAACCCCACCCCACAACCCAGGCACACACGCTGGAGGTTACAAAACCACACGGCCTGAATACAGCCTGACGGAGTGAGAGCTCATTTCACGAAGTGGGGGGGTGGGTTGGGGTGGGGTGGGGTGGGGGTTGGGGGTCTGTAGAGAGCCCGATTCTCCCTCGTGGGTGGCTACAGGATACAAATGAATATCGCTTCTTGGGCAGAGGGGCTTCTTTAGGCCGTCACGTTTGCAGGACTGTCTCTCAAACCCTTCCTTGAGGCCACAAAATAGATTCCACTCCACCCATCAATGTTTCCCCAGGTGCTGAATGTATCCTGTCAAGAGACTTGAGCCTGACACTTTGAGTTAAACAACTTTATTGGCTTTCTGTGTTTGTTTGCTTCTGAGAGGGAGTCTTGCTCTGTCCCCCCATGGCTGGAGTACAGTGGCATGATCTCAGCTCACTGCAACCTCTGTCTCCTGGGTTAGAGTGATTCTCCTGCCTCAGCACCACAACACCTGGCTCATTTTTTTATTTTTAGTAGACACAGGATTTGACCCTGTTTCATTGGTTTTTACTGGAGATTCTAGATTTGAGTCACACCTCATTGTGTGCCATATAAAGACTTCTTTTTTTTTTTTTAAAGCACAATATATCTGCTTTATTTGAGTGGCTTTGTATATCGTTATAATTGTGTTATAGATGAAGAAAAGGTATTAAACATGGCGCTAATGATAGTAAAAGTGAAAAGAAAAGAAAGTCTATCTATTTTGTAGATAGAATAAAGTTGCTCAGTATTTAGAGTTACCTAAATACGTCAGCATTTAAACTCCTCCTACTAAAAGCATGCCAGTCTGAATAATCCTCCTTGAAACACAATTTTTGATATGGTTAATGTTTTTAAGTATGTGACTCCTGCAGAATAGCTGGACAGACAATACACATTTAAAAAAGAACAGCACAAGGATCCACCAGACTTGGGAAAAAATCAAAAACAACACAAGCCTTATGAAGAACTGAGTTCTTAAAATATTATGGAGAACATGGCTATTGGAAGAGATGGCAATATTGGCAAGTTGATTGTTACATTGGTCAGCAATAGCTAGCACTATTTTTTTGGCAATCTTTCAGGCACTGCAACTACTACTGCAAAATGATATATAGTCCATTAAACAACATAATCACAAATCAAAAAATATTTTAGTAATATAATGCTTCAGATTTAGAAGCAAATCAAGTGTTAAAATTCAACTGCTATAATAACTAAACCCAAAGATAATCGTATCTGACAAAAAAGCTTCCGCAGAGTTACTACTTCAGAATTATACTTTCTCTTGATATTCATTTTATTTTATTTTATTTTATTTTTATTTCATTTTTTTCTTGATATGGCGTCTCACTCTGTCGCCCAGACTGGAGTGCAATGGCATAATCTTGGCTCACTGCAACCTCCACTTCCCAGGTTTAAGTGATTATCCTTCCTCAGACTCCAGAGTAGTTGGGACTACAGGTGCCTGACACCATGCCCAGCTAATTTTTATACTTTTAATATAGGTGGGGTTTCACCATATGGTATCGATCTCTTGATGTTGTGATCTACCCGTCTTGGCCTCCCAAAGTGCTGGGATGACTGGCATGAGCCACCATGCCTGGCATTTTCTTGATATTTAAACTTTTAAGTCAGTCCAGAGAAATACGATAAATGTCAACAGTAAGTATGGTGTTGAGGCAGAAGTAGGACCAAACTTTTTCATATGTTATTCAGTTGATAACAATATGACCTGGGTAGTAATTTCCTATGTGTCTACTTATACACAAATACGAAAAAGTAAAACAGAGATACTGCTAAATAAAGGATACATTAAGTTCTTAATAGTAACTTAATAAACTGGAACATTGTCAAAAAGCACCTAGTCAACTTTTTCAGTGTTTTTTTCTATTATCCAATAAGTGAATTAGGCTATTCCTTTCCAATTTCCCAAGCACTTTTTGTCCCAATCACCATTTCTGTGTTCGAAGAAAAAGTAACAAATCAAGTAACAAAACTAAACATGCAAAAAAACAAAACACAACTACAGTATCTGCAAAAGTTTTGTAGAAGACTGAAACTGTTGAGTATAAGCATCTCGTATTCTATTATCATTAGTTAACTGAAGAGTTTGTTGAAGACATACATATCATAAAAAAACTTAGTTTGAAGTTATTGACCAGTATGTACCATTCCTAAGTATTAGTAACCAAATTCATGACAATAAAGAGCTATCTAACAAGAAAAATTAGTGACTACCAGCACCATCAACAAGACTTTGTCTTTACAATTCATTACCACTTACCATGCATTGTAATGTCTAGGATTGACTCTGATAGCGTTTCAAAAACAAGCTAACGCTGTGTCCAATTCTTCAGTTAAGACAAACTCTCGCCCTAATAAAGTATAGGCATAAGCATAATTTGGATCCACTTGGATAGCTCTCTGGAAGAATTTAATTGCAATATTGTGTTCCCGTTGCAGACTGAAACAGTTCCCTGCAGCACACCAGGCCTCTGGAGAATTTTTATCCATGTCTGTTAAGTCTTTTGACAGAAATGAAAGAGCGACATTTTTTGAAGATGCCAAAGTGTTGTAGAGTAGATTTCCATGCCTTCGAATCTATAATTCTCAATCCTTCTAACCTCTGAGAATATTCTTTCAGCTTGCATGTACTCTGAAAGTTCAAAATAGGACCTTCCAATTTGGCACAGTACCCAACCAGTATTGTGGTGCTGAGAAGGTAGATGGCTCAAAATATTTATAGCTTCTTTGCAGTGGTATGAACATAAAGCTAAATAACGTTTCCCCCTTTCATGAAGAAGGCTCATTAAGCCTTCTGCTGCTGCTTTTTGTAGATTAAAATCCTGAATCTGAGGTGTGATTGTGGATATTTCCTCTTCTGAATTGATGGAAGAGTCCAATTTTGTAATTTCCAGGTTTTCATTTATATTAGATTGAGTTATTCCTCCTTTATTAGTTTTACTTTTTGTTTTTCTGTTTGGGATTTTAGGTAGAAACTTCTTTTTTAATTTCTTCCTATTCTCCTTGGTTGTCAAACTGTCACTAGTAAAGAGTCATGAACTTCTTTGATGCAGTGCATTTGGGGGAGATGTCATAGTGGGGCTCATTACCTGAGGTGTTGTAGTTATTTATGGACCAGAAATTTCTGTTAGTGAAAGAATTGGAGTTACCTCTCGGCTATTTCCATTCTGCGAGAAGACAGACTTTGCTCCTGTTTGGCCAATTCTGGCAACAGACTTTTTTGAAGGGGCTCCGGTGGATGGCACATCAATTACAGAAGGTGTGTTAGTGTAGTTTTGTAAATAAGATCCATCTCCAGGACTTGGGGTTTCTAATGGCAAAATCCCAAAACTTGGGGTAAATGGACTAAGAGCTGCTGGTCCTGTTAATAAACTTCGACCAGTTTTTGGTTTATTTTGAACCTGTTTGGATAATATGGAATTTCCTGTTCCCAGTGGGATAGTTTCAGGTGAAATTACAGCTGAATCAATAAAAGACACAGGGGAATCTGTATTCAAGGAGTACTTTGAATTGGAAGATTCTAAATTGACTCTGTTTAATTCAGTTCTGTCCTGGGGTGTTTCCATAAGAATGGTCTCAGGCTGTCTGTGACATAAACTGTGATTAGGTACTTGTGTTGTGCAAGAGTTGGGCAGACAGTTGCTAAAGTTCTGTAAAGATGTGAATTTAAATGTTTGGTCAGGATCTCGCTTTTCACCTATTTCACATAATGATTCAAAGGGATACCAGAGGAAAGGATTTAAACCAAGTCTCTTTTGGTAACATTCTTATCCTTTGGCAAGCTGATCTGTCTTGCAATATACACGTCCCAACAATGGAAGGGGAAAGCAAACTGAATCACCAAACTCAGTAACAATATCATCATGGCTTTTCTGCTTATTAAACACTCCACCAGATAAGATTTGTTCCCAGTCTGCAAGCTTACTGAGATCAACACAACATTTTGCAAGCAGGTATTTGCATTGCGGTGTAGGACAACTGTGTCTTTTCAAGAGTCTATATGCTTTATAGGCCTTTCCTGGGAGGTAAGAACAGGTCGCCATTAAAAACAAGGCTTCTTCTGAGTGTACTTCTGCATAAAGGCGTTCTGTGAGGAAAACCCCATCTCGGTAAGCATAGTGGTTTAGTGCTTGCCATATAGCAGCCTGGAAGGGTTCCTGCAGCACTGTCATCCTCGAGGCAAAGGCCCAATTTCTGCAGTGCCTCAGGAAACCCCCACCCCACCCACCACCCTCCCCCCTGTAGCGGCTCCGGCCTGGCCAGCCTCGGCTCATTTAAATTCACCAGTTACCGGGGGATGGGGGTGGCCGAGCCAGAATGACTTCTTTATCCTGCGGACTCTGGAAAGCCCGGCCTCTTGTGATCCATTGCAAAGCGAAAGTCACCCCATGTTTGGGAAACAGATCCAATCCCAAGTTCAGTGGAGGGATGTGGCATGTAGGACGAAGGACTCTCTTCCTTCTGATTTGGTCTGCACAGCGGGGCCTAGGGCTGGAGTCCTCTCTGTGAGGACGGCTGACTCCCTCTACTTTGGGTTCCATTGGCCCCACCCTGGGACATGGGCCTTGGCAGATTCTGGCCCTTCCTGGCCTTTAAATTGCTGTCAGAAACCCCATCTCGTGTTCTGATGCCCCAAATAACTGTGGCTCACGCCTCTCTGGAAACATTGGAAATCTCTCCTCTACACATGGTCACCTAAAACCCCAGGAGCTCGGGACACACGTCTGCCATCCACCTCACTGCTTTCGGGAGAGAATGCTGAGAGTCTCTTGCCAACTCTCTCTTGACTTGAGTTCTTCATGGGTGTGAGGTTAAGACGTAGTGAGACCAGATGTATTAACCCAGGCCGGGTGCTGGTGGCTCACGCCTGTAACCCCAACACTTTGGGAGGCCGAGGCTGTAGGCTCCCTTGAGGAATAGCCTAACCCTGGGGAGGTTGAGGCTGCAGTGTGTGAGCCATAATGGTGTAATTTGGATCCAGCAGTTTTCTAAACAGTCATTTTGTAGAATCTGCAAAGAGATATTTCTGAGCCCATTGAGGCCTACGGTGAAAAGGGAAATATTTTCAAATAAAAAGAAAACAGAAGCTTTCTGAGAAACTTCTTTTTGATGTGTGTATTCATCTCACCGTGTTGAAACATTTTTATTGAGCAGTTTGGAAACAGTCTTTTTGTAAAATCTGCAAAGGGATATTTCTTAGCCATTTGAGACCTAAGGTGAAAAAGAGATATCTTCACATAAAAACTAGACAGAAGCATTCTGAGAAAGTTCTTTCTGATGTGTGCATTCATCTCACAGAGTTGAACCTTTCTTTTGTTTGAGCAGTTTGGAAACAGTCTTTTTTTAAAATATGCAAATGGATATTTGTGAGCCCTTCACAGCCTACGATGAAACAGGAAATACTTTGACATAAAAACTTGACAGAATCTTTCTGAGAAAACGCTTTGCAATGTGTGCTTTCATCTCACAGAGTTGAACTTTTCTTTTGATTGAGCAGTTTCTAAGCAGTCTTTTTGTAGAATCCAGAAATGGATATTTGCAGTGCTTTTAGGCCTATGGTGAAAACGGAAATATTTTTACAAAAACACTAAAAAGCAGCTTTCTGAGAATCTTCTTTGTGATGCCTGGATTCATATCACAGAGCAGAACCTTTCTTTTGATTGAGCAGATTGGAAACAGTATTTTTGTACAATCTGCAAATGGATATTTCTGAGCCGTTTGATGCCTGTGGTGAAAAAGAATTATCTTCACATAAAAACTAGACAGAATCATTCTGAGAAACTTCTTCCTGATGTGTGCATTCATCTCACAGAGTTGAACCTTTCTTTTCATGGAGCAGTTTGGAAACAGTCTTTTTGTAGTATCTGCAGAGGGATAATTGTGAATGGTTTAAGGACTATGGTGAAAAAGGAAATATCTTCACATAAAAACTAGACAGAAGCATTCTGAGAAACTTCTTTTTTATGTGTGCATTCATCTCACACAGATGAATCTTTCTTTTCATTGAGCAGTATGGAAAGAGTCTTTTGGTTCAATCTGCAAAGGGATATTTCTGAGCAGTTTGAGGCCTATGGTGAAAAATTAATATCTTCACATAAAAACTAGACAGAAGCATTCTGAGAAACTTCTTTTTTATGTGTGCATTCACCTCACAGGGTTGAAACTTTCATTTCATTGAGAAGTTCAGAAACACTCTTTTTGTAGAATCTGAAAGGGATATTTTTGAGTCCATTGAGGCCTGTGGTGAAATAGGAAATATCGTTACATAAAAAATAGACAGAAGCTTTCTGAGAAACTTCTTTGTGATGTGTGCTTTCATCTCACAGAGTTGAGCCTATCTTTTGATTTAGCAGATTGGAAACAGTCCTTTTGTTGTATCTGCAGAGGGATATTTGTGAACGGTTTGAGGCCTATGGTGAAAAAAGAAATACCTTCACATACAAAGTAGACAGAAGCATTCTGGGAAACTTCTCTGTGATGTGTGCATTCAACTCACAGAGGTGAACCTTTCTTTAGATTGAGCAGTTTGGAAACAGTTCTTTTTTAGAATCTGCAAAGGGATATTTCTGAGCCCATTGTGGCCTAGGATGAAAAAGAAATATCTTCACATAAAACTGGATAGATGCATTCTGAGAAACTTCTTTGTGATGTGTCCATTCATCTCACAGAGTTGAACCTTTCTTTGGATTGAGCAGTTTGGAAACAGTCTTTTTGAAGAATCTGCAAAAAATATTTGTGAGCTCTTTATGGCCTATGGTGAAATAGGAAATATCTTCACATAAAAACTAGACAGAAGCTTTCTGAGAAACTACTTTGTGATGCGTGCTTTCATCTTACAGAGTTGAACTTTCTTTTGAATGAGCAGTTAGGAAACACTTTTTGTAGAGTCTGTAAATGGATATTTGGAGCACTTTGAGACCCATGGTGAGAAAGGAAATATTTTCACATAAAAACCAGACAGGAGCATTCTGTGAAACTTCTTTGTGATGGGTGTATTCATCTCACAGAGTTGAACATTTCTTTGGATGCAGCAGTTTGGAAACAGTCTTTTTGTAGTATCTGCAGAGGGATATTCATGAGCAGTTTATGACCTATGGTTAAAAAGGTTATATCTTCACAAAAAAACCTCGACAGATGCGTTGTGAGAAACTTCTTTGAGATGTATGCATTCAACTCACAGAGTTGAACCTTTCTTTGGATTAAGCAGTTTTCTAAACAGTCCTTTTGTAGAATCTGCAAAGGGATATTTCTGAGCCCATTGAGGCCTATGGTGAAAAACGATATATCTTCACATGAATGCTAAACAGAAGCTTTCTGAGAAACTTCTTTGTGATGTGTGCATTCAACTCACAGTGTTGAAACTTTCTTTTGATTGAGCAGTTTGGAAACAGTCTTTTTGTCCAAGCTGCAAAGGGATATTTCTGAGCCTTTTGAGGCCTATGGTGAAAGAGAAATATCTTCACTTAAAAACTAGACAGAAACATTCTGAGAAATTTCTTTGTGATGTGTGCATTCATCACACATATTTGAACCTCTCTTTTGATTGAGCAGTTTGGAAACAGTCTTTTTTTAGAATATGCAAAAGGATATTTGTGAGCCTTTACAGCCCTATGGTGAAATAGGGAAAATCTTCAAATAAAAACTGGACAGAAGCTTTGTGAGAAACTTATTTGTCATGTGTGCCTTCATCTCACAGAATTGAACTTTTCTTTTGATTGAGTAGGTTGGAAACAGTCTTTTTGTAGAATCTGCAAATGGATATTTGCAACGTTTTATGCCTATGGTGAACAGGAAATATTTTCACACAAAAACTAGACAGACGCATTCTGAGAAACTTCTTTGTGATGTGTGCATTCATGTCACAGGGTTGAAACTTTCCTTGGATTAAGCAGTTTGGAAAGAGTCCTTTTGTAGTATCTGCAAAGGGATATTTGTGAGCCCATTGAGGCCTATGGTGAAATAGGAAATGTCTTCACTTAAAAACTAGACAAAAGTTTCTGAAAATCTTCTTTGTACTGTGTGCTTTCATCTCAAATAGTTGAACCTCTCTTTTGATTGAGCAGTTTGGAAACACTCTTTTTGTAGAATCTGCAAAGGGATATTTGGAGTGCTTTGAGGCCTATGGTGAAAAAGGAAATATCTGCACATAAAAACTAGACAGAAACTTCTGAGAAACTTCTTTGTGATGCGTGCTTTCATCTCAGATTTGGACCTTCCTTTTCATTGAGCAGTTTGGCAAAAAGTCATTTTGTAGAATCTGCAAAGGGATATTTGTGAGCAGTTTGATGCCTATGGTGAGAAACTAAATACCTTCACATAATACCTGAACAGAAGTATTTTGAGAAAACTCTTTGTGATGCTTACATTCATGTCACTGAGTTGAAACATTCTGTTCATTGAGCAGTGTGGAAACATACTTTTTGTGCAATCTGCAAAGGAATGTCTGTTTGCGGTTTGAGACCTATGGTGAAAAAGTAATATCTTCACATAAAAACAAGAGAGAAGCATTCTGAGAAACTAATTTTTTATGTGTGCATTCATCTCACAGAATTGAACCTTTCCTTTGATGAAGCAGTTCGGAAAGAGTTTTTTGTAGAATCTGAAAAGGGATAGTTGCTATCCCTTTGAGGCCTAAGGTGAAATAGGAAATATCTTCACATAAAAACTAGACAGAAACTTTCTGAGAAACTTCTTTGTGACGTGGGCTTTCATCTCAAAGATTTGAACCTTTATTTTGATTAAGCAGTTTGGAAAGACTCTTTTTCTAGTATCTGCAGAGGGCTATTAATGAGCAGACTGAGGTCTATAGTGAAAAAGGAAATGGCTTCTCAAAAAAACTAGACAGAAGCATTACGAGAGACTTCTATGTAATGTGTGCATTGATCTCACCAAGTTAAATCTTTCTTTTGATTGATCTGTTTGGAAATACGCTTTTTTGTAGCATCTGCAAGGGTATACTTCTGAGCCCTTTGAGGCCTATTTTGAAATATGAAATATCTTCCCATATAAACTAGACAGAAGGTTTCTAAGAAACTTCTTTGTGACGTGTGCTTTCACCTCACAGAGTAGAAACTTTCTTTTGATTGAGCAGATTGGAAACACTCTTTTTGTAGAATCTGCAAGTGGATATTTGGAGCGCTTTGATGCTCATGGTGAAAAAGAAAATATCTTCACAAAAAACTAAACAGAAGTTTTCTGAGAAACTTCTTTGGATGTGTGCATTCATCCCACACATTTGAACACTTCTTTTGATTGCTATGGTGAAAAAGGAAACTTCTTCACATAAAACTATACAAAAGCATTCTGAGAAACTTCTTTGTGATGTCTGCTTTCATCTCACAGAGTTTAACCTTTCTTTTCATTGTGCAGTTTGGAAACAGTCTTTTTGTAGAATCTGCAAAGGGATGTTTGTGAGCAGTTTGAGTCCTATGGTGAAAAAGGAAATACCTTCACATAAAAACCAGACAGAAGCTTTTTGAGAAACTTCTTTGTGATGTTTGCATTCATCTCCCAGAGTTGAATCTTCCCTTTCATTGAGCTGTTTAGAAACAATCTTTTTGCACAATCTGTAAAGAGATATTTCTGAGTGGTTTGAGGCCTATGGTGAAAAAGAAATATCTTCACATAAAAATCAGACAGAAGCATTCCAGGAAACTTCTCTGTGATGTGTGCATTCATCCCACAGATTTGAAACTTTCATTTCATTCAGTAGTTTGGAAAGAATCTTTTCATAGAATCTGCAAAGGGATATTTCCGATCCCTTTGAGACTTATAATGAAATAGGAAATATCTTCACATAAAAACTAGACAGATTTTTGAGAAACTTCTTTGTGATGCTTGCGAACCTTCTTTTTGATTGAGCAGTTTGGAAACAGTCCTTTCGTAGAATCTGCAAAGGGATATTTCTGAGCCCTTTGAGTCCTATAGTGAAATAGAAAATGTCTTCAAATAATAACTAGACAGAAGCATTCTGAGAAACTTCTTTGTGATGTGTGCTTTCATTTCACAGAGTTGAACGTTTCCTTTGATTGAGCAGTTTGGAAACACTCTTTTTGTAGAATCAGTAAATGGATATTTGGAGCGCTTTGAGGCATAAGGTGAAAAAGGAAATATCTGTACTTAAAAACTGGACAGAAAGTTTCTGAGAAACTTCTTTGTGATGCGTGCTTTCATCTCACAGATTTGAACATTTCTTTTCATTGAGCAGTTTGGGAACAAGTCATTGTATAGAATCTGCAAATGTATATTTGTGACCTGTTTGATGCCTATGCTGAAAAAGTAAATATTCACATAAAAACCAGACAGAAGCTTTTAGAGATAACTTTTTGTGATGTTTGCATTCATATCAAAGAGTTGAACCTTTCTGTTCATTGAAGAGTTTGGAAACATTCTTTTTGTGCAATCTGCAAAGGAATATTTCAGAGTGGTTTCAGGCCTGTGGTGAAAAAGAAATATCTTCACATAAAAACTAGCCAGAAGCATTCTGAGAAACTTCTTTTTCATCTGTGCATTCACCTCACAGAGTTGATCCTTTCTTTTCGTTGAGCAGTTTGGAAACAGTCTTCTTGTAGTATCTGCAAATTGATATTTGTGATCCCCTTTAGGCCTATGGAGAAATAGGAAATATCTTCACATAAATACTAGACAGAATCTTTCTGAGAAGCTTCTTTGTGATGTGTGCTTTCATCCTACACAGTTGAACCTTTCTTTTGATTGATCACTTTGGAAACAGTCTTTTTGAAGAGTCTACAAATGGATATTTGGGGAGCTTTGAGGCCTAAGGTGAAAAAGGAAATATATTCACATAAAAACTAGACAGAAGCACTTTGAGAAACTTCTTTGTGGTGTGGGCTTTCATTTCAGAGAGCTGAATCTTTCTTTTGTTTGAGCAGGTTGGAAATAGTCTTTTGGTAAAATGTGCAAAGGGATATTTCTGAGCCATTTGAGGTCTATGGTGAAAACGAAATATCTGTACATAAAAAGTAGACAGAAGCATTCTGAAAAACTTCTTTGTGATGTGTCCATTCATGTCACAGAGTCGAACCTTTCTTTTGATTGAGCAGTTTGGAAACAGTCGTTTTGTAGAATCTGCAAAGAGATATTTGTGAGCTCTTTAAGGCCTGTGATGAAATACGAAATATCTGCACATAAAAACTAGACAGAAGATTTCTGAGAAACTTCTTTGTGATGTGTGCATTCTTCTCACAGTACTGAACCTTTCTTTTGATTGAGCAGTTTGGAAAGTCTTTTTGCAGAATCTGCTAATGGATAATTGGAGCTATTTGAGTCCCAAGGTGAAAAAGGAAGAATCTTCACATAAAAACTAGACAGAAGATTTCTGAGAAACTTCTTTGTGATGTGTCAATTCATGTCACAGAATTCAACCTTTCTTTCAATTGAGCAGTTTGGAAACAGTCTTTTGTAGAAGCTGCAAAGGGAAATTTCTTAGCCTTTTGTGGCTTATGGTGAAAAAGAAATATCTTCACATAAAAACTAGACAGAAGCTTTCTGAGAAACTTCTTTGTGATGTGCCCATTCATCCCACAGAGTTAAACTTTTCTTTTGATTTAGCAGTTTGGAACATGTATTTTCTCAGAATCTGCAAATGGATATTTGTGAGCCCCTTATGGCCTGTGTTGAAATATGAAATATCTTCACATAAAAACTAGATAGAAGCTTTCTGAGAAACTTCTTTGTGATGTGCACTTTCCTCTCACAGAGTTGAACCTTTCTTTTTATGGGGTGGTTTGGAAACAGTCTTTTTGTAGAATCTGCAAATGGACATTTGGAGCGTTTTGAGGCCTATAGTGGAAAAGGAAATATCTTCACATAAAAACTAGACAGTAGCTTTTTGAGAAAACTATTTGTGACATTTCCATTCATCTCTAATAGTTGACCATTTCTTTTCATTGAGCAGTTTGGAAACAGTCTTTTTGTACAAACTGCAAAGGGATATTTTAGAGTGGTTTGAGGCAAATGGTGAAAAATAAATATCTTCACATGAAAACTAGACAGAAGCATTTTGAGAAACTTCTTTGTGATGTGTGCATTCATCTCACAAATTTGAACGTTTCTTTTGATTTAGCAATTTGGAGAAAGTCTCTTGGAAGTATAAGCGGAGTTATATTTGTGAGCAGTTTAAGGCCTATTGTGCAAAAGGAAATACCTTCATATAAAAAGTAAACAGAAGCTTTCTGAGAAACTTCTTTGTGATGTGTGCTTTTGTCTCACAAAGTTTCACCTTTCTTTTGATTGAGAAGTTTGGAAACATTCTTTTTGTAGAATCTGCAAATGGATATTTGGAACAATTTGAGTCCTATGGTGAAAAAGGGAATATGTTCACATAAAAACTAGACAGAAGAATTCTGACAAACTTCTTTGTGATGAGTCCATTCATCTCACAGAATTGAAACTTTCTTTGATGGATCAGTTTGGAAACAGTCTTTTTGTAGTATCTGCAGAGGGATATTTTTGAGTGGTTTAAAGACTATAGTGAAAAAGGAAATATCTTCACAAAATAACTAGACAGAAGCATTTTGGGAAACTTCTTTGTGATGTGTGCATTCATCTCACAATGTTGAACGTTTCTTTTGATTTAGCAATTTGGAGAAAGTCTCTTGGAAGTATAAGCGGAGTTATATTTGTGAACAGTTTGAAGCCTATGGTGCCAAAGGAAATACCTTCATATAAAAAGTAGACAGAAGCTTTCTGAGAAACTTTTTTGTGATGCGTGCTTTCGTCTCACAGAGTTGCGCCTAACTTTTGATTGAGCAGTTTGGAAACATTCTTTTTGTAGGATCTGCAAATGGATATTTGGAGCAATTTGAGTCCTATGGTGAAAAAGGAAATATGTTCACATAAAAACTAGACAGAAGAATTCTGAGAAAGTTCTTTGTGATGAGTCCATTCATCTCACAGAGTTGAAACTTTCTTTGATGGACCAGTTTGGAAATAGTCTTTTTGTAGTATCTGCAGAGGGATATTTTTGAGCGGTTTAAAGACTATGGTGAAAAAGGAAATATCTTCACATAATAACTAGACAGAAGTATTCTGAGAAACTTCTTTGTGATGTGTGTGTTCATCTCACAGAGTTGAACCTTTCTTTTGATTGAGCACTTTGGAAACAGTCTTTTTGTAGAACCTTCAAAGGAATATTTGTGAGCCCTTTATGGCCTCAGGTGAAATGGAAATATCTTCACATACAAACTAGAAAAAAGCTGAGTAACTTCTTTGTCATGTGTGCTTTCATCTCAGAGAGTTAAAAATTTGTTTTGATTGATCAGTTTGGAAACAGTCTTTTTGTAGAATCTGCAAATGGATATTTGGATCACTTTGAGGCCTATGTTGAGAAAGGAAATATCTTCACATAAAAACAAGACAGAAGATTTCTGAGAAACTTCTTTGTTATATGTGCATTCATCTCACAGGGTTGAACCTTTCTTTTGATTGAGCAGTTTGGAAACAGTCTTTTTGTAGAATCTACAAAGGGATATTTCTGAACGGTTTTATGCCTATGGTGAAAAAGAAATATCTTCACATAAAAACTGGACAGAAGCATTATGAGAAATTAATTTATTATTTGTGCATTTGTCTCACAGAGTTGAAACTTTCGTTTCATGGAGCAGTTCGAAAACTGTCTTTTTGTAGAGTCTGCAAAGGGATATTTGTGAGCCCTTTGAGGCTTATATTGAAATAGAAAATATCTTCACAAAACAAGTAGACAGAAGCATTATGGGAAACTTCTTTGTGATGTGTGCTTTCATCTCTCAGATTTGAATCTTTCTTTTCATTGAACAGTGTGGAAACTCTCTTTTTGTAGATTCTGCAAAAGGATATTTGGAGGGCTTTGAGGCCTACGGTGAAAAAGGAAATATTTTCACTTAAAAACTAAACAGAAGCTTTCTGAAAAACTTCTTTGTGATGTGCATATTCATGTCACAGAATTGAACCTTTCTTTTCATTGAGCAGTTTGGAAACCATCTTTTCGTACAATCTGCAAAGGGATATTTCTGAGTGGTTTGAGGTCTATGGTGAAAAAGAAATATCTTAGCATAAAAACTACACAGAGGCATTCTGAGAAACTTCTTTTTCATGTGTGCATTCATCTCCCAGAGTTGAACATTTCTTTTCATTGAGAAGTTAAGAAACAGTCTTTCTGTAGAATCTGCGAAAGGATATATGTGAGTCCATTGAGGGCCATGGTGAAATAGGAAATATCTTCACAGAAAAACTAGACAGAAGCATTCTGAGAAACTTCTTTGTGATATTTGTATTCATCTCACAGAGTTGAAACTTTCTTTTGATTGATCCGTTTGGAAACAGTCTTTTTGAAGAATCTGCAAATGGATATTTGGAGCACTTTGTGGCTTGTGGTGAAAAACTAAATATCTTCACATAAAATCTAGTGAGAAGCTTTCTGAAGAACGTCTTTGTGATGTGTGCTTTTATCCCACAGAGTTGAACTTTCTTTTCATTGAGCAGTTTGGAAGCAGTCTTTTTGTATTATATGCAGAGTGATATTTGGGTGCGGTTTAAGGCCTATGGTGAAAAAGTAAATATCTTCACATAAAAACTAGACAGAAGCATTCTGAGAAAGTTCCTTGTGATGTGTACATTCATCACACAGAGTTGAAAATTTCTTTTGATTGAGAAGTTTGGAAACAGTCTTTATGTCTAATCTGCAAAGGGATATTTCTTAGACGTTTGAGGCCTATGGTGAAACAGAAATATCTTCACATAAAAACTAGACAGAAGCTTTCTGAGAAACTGCTTTGTTATGCATCCATTAATCTCATACAGTTGAAATTTTCTTTTGATGGAGCAGTTTGGAAAGAGTCTTTTTGTAGATTCTGTAAAGGGATATTTGTTATCCCTTTATGGCCTAAGGTGAAATAGGAAATATCTTCAACTGAAAACTAGACAGAAGCTTTCTGAGAAACTTATTTGTGATGTGTGCATTCATCACACAGAGCTGAATGTTTCTTTGGATTGAGCAGTTTGTAAACAGTCTTTTTAAAGATTCTGCCAAAGGATATTTGTGAGCCGTTTCAGGCTTATGGTGAAAATGGAAATATCCACTAATAAAATCTGGACAGAATCTTTCTGTGACACTTCTTTGTGATAAGTGCATTCATCTCACAGAGTTGAACCATTATTTTCATTGAGCAGTTTGGAAACAGTCTTTTTGTAGAATCTCCAAAGGGATATTTTAAGTGATTTATGGCTTAAAGTGAAAAAGGGAACATCAACAAATAAAATCTAGACAGAAGCTTACTGAGACACTTTTTTGTGATGTGAGCATTCATCTCACAGGGTTGAAACTTTCTTTTGAGTGAGGAGTTTGTAAATTGTTTTTCTGTAGAATCTGCAAGGGGATATTTTTAAGCAGTTTATGGCTTATGGTGAAAAAGGAAATATCCACAAATAAAATCTAGACAGAAGATTTCTGAGATGCTTTTTTTTATGTGAGCATTCATATCACAGTGTTGAAACTTTCTTTTGATTGAACAGTTTGTAAAGTGTCGTTTTGGAAAATCTGCAAAGGGATATTTGTGAGCAGTTTGAGGCCTAAGGTGAGAAAGTAAATATATTCAGGTAAAAACTTGACAGAATCTTTCTGAGAAACTTCTTTGTGATGTCAGCATGCATCTCACAGTTTGGAACTGATCTTTTGATTGAGCAGTTAGGCAACAGTCTGTTTGTAAAATCTGCAAAGGGACATTTGTGAAAGCTTTGAGGCTAATGGTTAAAAAGGAAATACATTCACATAAAAGCAAGACAGAAGCTTTCTGAGAAACCTCTATTTGATGAGTGCATTCATCTCAAGAGTTGAACCTTTCTTTTAATTGAGCTGTTTGGAAAGAGTCTTTTGTAGATCTATAAATGGATATTTGTGAGCGGTTTGAGCCCTATGGTGAGAAGGGAAATGTCTACAAATACGTACTAGAAAGAATCTTCCTGAGAAACTTCTTTGTGATGTCTGCATTCATCTCATGGAGTTGAACCTTTCTTTTGATTGAGCAGTTTGGAAACAGTCTTTTTGTAGAATCTTCAAAATGATATTTGTGAACGATTTGAGGCTTATGTTGAAAAAGGAAATATCTTCACATAAAAAATAGACAGCAACTTTCTGAGAAGCTTTTTTGTGATGTGTGCATTCATCTCACAGATTTCAACATTGCTGTTGATTGAGCAGTTTGGAAACGGTCTTTTTGTAGATTCTGCAAAGGGATATTTGTGAGCAGTTTGAGGCTTATGGTGAAAATGAAATATCTACAAATAAAATCTACACAGAAACTTTCTGAGAAACTTCTTTGTCATGTGTGCATTCATTTCACAGAGTTGAACTTTTCTTTTGATTGAGCAGTTTGGAAATCATCTTTTTGGAGCAACTCCAAAGGGATATTTGTGAGTGTCTTAAGGCATATGGTGAGAAAGTACATATATTCACATAAAAACTAGACAGAATATGTCTGAGAAACTCATTTGTGATGTGTGCCTTCATGTCACAGAGTTGAACCATTCTCTTGATTGAGAAGTTTGGAAACAGTCTTTTTGTAGAATCTGCAAAGGGATATTTGTGAGTGATAGGAGGCCTATGGTGACAAAGGAAATATCTTCACATAAAAACCAGACAGAAGATTTCTGAGAAACCTCTTTGTGACGTGTGCATTCATCTCTCAGAGTTGAATCTTTCTTTTCATTGAGCAGTTTGTAAACACACTTTTTGTAGAATCTGAAAACTGATATTTCTGAAGGCTTTGAAGCTTATGGTGAAAAAGGAAACATCAGCCCATAACAACTAGACAGAAGCTTTCTGAGAAACTTCTTTGTGATGTGTGCATTTACCTCACAGATATGAACCTGCCTTTTGATTGAGAAGTTTGGAAACCGTCTTCTTGTAGAATCTGCAAAGAGACATTTGAGAGAGCTTTGAGGTCTATGGTGAAAAAGGAAATATCTTCACATAAAAACTAGATAGAAGCTTTCTGAGAAACTTTTTTGTGATGTGTGCATTTGTCTCACAGAGTTGAACCTTTCTTTTGATTGAGAAGTTTTGAATCAATCTTGTTGTAGGATCTGCAAAGGGATATTTGCGATCCATTTTTGGCCTACAGTGAAAAAGGAAATGTCTTCACATAAAAACTAGACAAAACTATCCTAAGAAACTTCTTTGTAATGTGTGCATTCATCTCACAGAGTGGAACTTTTCTTCTGGTTGAGTAGTTTGGAAGCAGGCTTTTTGAATAATCTGCAGAGGTATATATGTAGGAGGTTTGACATCTATGGTGAAAAATGAAATGTCTTCACATAAAAGCTAGACAGAATCTTTCTGAGAAACTTCTTTGGTGTGTATGCATTCATCTCACGGATTTGAAGCTTCCTTTTGATTCAGAATTTTAGGAGCAGTTTTTTTATAGAATCTGCATAGGGATAATTTTGAAAATGTTGGGGCATATGGTGAAAAAGGTAATGTATTCACAAAAAAAAACTATGGAGAAGCATTCTGAGAAACTTCTTTGTGATGTGTGCATTCATCGCACAGAGTTGAACCTGTCTTTTGATTGAGCTGTTTGGAAACGTCTCTTTGGAGAATCTGCAAAAATATATTTGTGAGCAGTTTGAGGCCTAAGGTGAAAAAGGAAATATCCACAAATAAAAGCTAGAAAGAAGCATTCTGTGAAACTTCTTTATGCTGTGTGCATTCATCTCACAGAGTTGAAACGCTCTTTTGATTGAGTAGCTTGGGAGGTTGTTGTATAATCTGCAAAGTGGTATTTGTGAACAATTTGAGGTTTATGGTGAAAAAAGAAACATCCTCACAAAAAAACTAGACAGAAATTTTCTGAGAAACTTCTTTGTGATGTGTGCATTCATCTCACAGAGTTGAAGCTTCCTTTTGATTGATCCGTTTGGAAGCATTCTTTTTGTAGAATCTGCATAGTGATATTTGTGAACCCTTTGAGGCCCATGGTGAAAAAGGAAATATCTTCATACAAAAACTAGACAGAAGCATTCTGAGAAACTTCGTCATGTTTTGTGCTTTCATCTCACCGAGTTGAACCTTTCTTTTCATTGAGCAGTTTGAAAACAGTCTTTATGTAGAATCCGCATAGGGACATTTGTGAGTGATTTGAGGCCTATGGTGAAAAAGGAAATATCTTCACATAAAAACTAGACAGAAGCATTCCGAGAAACTTCTTTGGGATGTGTGCATTCAGCTCACAGTGTTGAACCCCTTTTTAGATTGAGCAGGTTGGAAACAGTGTTTCTATAGAATCTGCAAAGGGATATCTGTGAGCCCTTCGATGCCTATGGTGAAAAAGGAAATAGTCACAAATAATATCTAGACAGAAGCTCTCTGAGAAACTTCTTTGTGATGTGTGCATTCATCTCACAGAGTTGAATCTTCCTTTCGATTGAGTAGTTTGGAAACAGTCTTTTTGTAGAATCTGCATAAGGATATCTGTGAGCCCATTGAGGCCTTTGTTGAAAAAGGAATTATCTTCACATGAAAACTAGACAGAAGCTTTTTGAGAAACTTCTTTGTGATGTGTGCGTTCATCTCACAGAGTTGAAACACTCTTTTGATTGAGTAGTTTGGAAACAGTCTTTTTTAGAAACTGCAAGGAATAATTGTGTGCAATTTGAAACCTATGGTGAAAAAGGAGTTATCTACAAATAAAATCTAAACAGAAGCTTTCTGAGAAACTTCTTTGTGATGTGTGCATTCATCTCACATAGTTGACCTTTTGTTTTGATTGAGAAGTTTTTAAATAGTCTTTTTGTACAATCTGAAAAGAGATATCTGTGAATGCTTTCAGGCTTATGGTGGAAAAGGAAATATCTTCACCTAAACCTATAAAAAAGCTTTCTGAGAAACTTCTTTAGGATGTGTGCATTCATCTCACAGAGTTGAACATTTGTTTTGATTCACCAGTTCAAAAACAGTATTTTTGTAGAATCTGTAAGGAGACATTTTTGAGCTCTTTGAGGCCTATAGTATAAAAGGAAATATCTTTACATAAAAACTATACAGAAGTTTTCAAAGAAACTTCTCTGAGATGTGTGCATTCAACTCACAGAGTTGAACCTTTGTTTTGATTGAGCAGTTTGGGAAGAGTCTTTTTGTATAATCTGTAAAGGGATATTTGAAGGCGTTTTGAGGCATATGGTGAAAAAGGAAATACCTTCACATAAAAAGTAGACAGAAGCTATCTGAGAAACTTCCTTGTGATGTGTGCATTCATCTCACAGAGTTGAAACTTTCTTTTGACTTATCAGGTTGGAAACAGTATTTTTGTAGAATGTGCAGAGGGATATTTATGAGTGGTTTGAGGTCTGCAGTAAAAAAGGAAATATTTTCACATAAAACCTAGAGAGAAGCATTCTGAGAAACTTCTTCATGATGTGCACATTCGTCTCAGAGAGTTGAACTTTTCTTTTCATCTGGGCAGTTTGGAAACCGTCTTTTTGTAGAATCTGCAAAGTGATATGTTTCAGTGGTTTGAGTCCTATGGTGAAAACGGAAATATTGAAAAATGAAACGTAGACAGCAGCTTTCTGAAAAACTTCTTTGTGATGCGTGCATTCGTCTCACAGGGTTGAAACTTTCTTTTGATTGAGCAGTTTGGAAACAGTCTTTTCATAGAACCTGCAAAGTGATATTTGTGAAGGCTTTGAGGCTTATGGTGAAAAAGGAAATATCTTCACATAAAAACTAGACTCATATTTTCTTGGAAACTTCTTTGTGATGGGTGTATGCATCTCAAAGAGTTGAATCTTTCTTTTGATTGAGCAGTTTGGAAACAGTCTTTTTGGAGAATCTGCAAAGGGATGTTTTTGAGTGGTTTGAGGCATGTGGTGAAAAAGGAAATATCTTCATATAAAAACTAGACAGAAATATTCTGAGAAACCATTTTGTGATGTGTGCATTCATCTCACAGAGTTGAATTTTCTTTCATTGAGTAGTTTGGAAGCCGTCTTTTTGTAGAATATGCAAAGGGATATTTGTGAGCTTTTTGAGGCCTGTTGTGAAAAAGGAAATATCCACAAATAAAATCTAGACAGAAGCCTTCTGAGAAAATTCTTTGTGATGTGTGCATTCATCACACAGAGTTGAATCTTTCTTTTGATTGAGCAGTTTGGAAACAGTCCTTTTGTAGAATCTACAAAGGGTTATTTATGAGCAGTTTGAGGTCTATGGTGAAAAAAGGAGTATTGACAAACAAGAACTAGACAGAAAGTTTCTTAGAAACTTCTCTGTGATGTGTTCATTCATCTCACAGACTAGAAAGCTTTCTTTGATTAAGCAGTTTGGAAACAATCTTTTTGTAGAATCTGCAAAGGGACGTATGTAGGTGATTTCAGGTCTATGGTGAAAATGGAAATATCTTCACATAAAAACTACACAGAAGCTTTCTGAGAAAATTCTTTGTGATGTGCTCATTCATTTCACAGATTTGAAGTGTTCTTTTCATTGACCAGTTTGGATGGAGTCTTTTTGTAGAACCTGCTTTGTGATATTTGTGAGCTCTTTGAAGCCTATGGTGAAAAAAGAAATATCTTCACACAAAAACTAGACAGAAGCTTTCTGAGATACTTCGTTGTGATGTGTGCATTCATCTTGAAGAGTTGAAACTGTCTTTGGATTGAGCAGTTTTGAAACAGTCCTTTTGTAGAATGTACAAAGGGATAATTGGGATCCCTTTTTGGCCTATGGTGAAAAAGGAAATGTCTACACATAAAAACTAGACAGAAGCATTCTCTGAAACTTCTTTTTGATGTGTGCTTTCTTCTCACAGCTTTGAACCTTTCTTTAGATAGAGCAGGTTGGAAAATGTTTTTGTAGAATCTGCAAAGTGATAATTTGAATGCTTTGAGACTTATGGTGAAAAAGGAAATACCTTCAAATAAAAACTGGACAGAAGCTTTCTGAGAAACTTCTTTGTGATGTGTGCATTCATCTCAAAGAGTTGAAGCTTTGTTTTGGCTGGACAGTTTGGGAACAGTCTTTTTATAAATTCTGTAAAGGGACACTTGTGAGCACTTTGAGGCCTATATTGAAAAAGGAAACATCGTCAAATAAAAACTAGACAGAAGTTTTCTGAGAAACTTCTTTGTGATGTGTGCATTAACCTCACAGAGTTGAACCTTTCTTTTGATGGAATAGTTTGGAAACAGTCTTTTTGTAGAATCTGCAAAGGGTTATTTATGAGTGGTTTGAGGCCTATGGTGAAAAAGGGAGTATCAACAAATAAAAAGTAGACAGAAACTTTCTGAGAAACTTCTCTGTGATGTGTGCATTCATCTCGCAGAGTGGAAACTTTCTTTGAGCCGTTTGGAAACAGTCTTTTTGTAGAATCTGCAAAGGGATATATATAGGCAGTTTGAGGTCTATGGTGAAAAGGGAAACATCTTCACATAAAAACTAACTGCTCAATGGGAGGAAACTTTTACTTCTGTGTGATGAATGCACATGTCAGAAAGGAGTTACTCAGAAAATTTCTTTATACTTTTTATGTGAAGATATTTCCTTTTTCACCATATGCCTCAACGTGCTCCCAGATATCCCTTTGCAAATTCTATGAAAAGAATGTTTCCAAACTGATCAATAAACAGAGTGGTTCAACACTGTGAGATGAATGTGCACACCACAAAGAAGTTTCTCAGAAAACCTCCTTCTCGTTTTTATGTGAAGATATTCCCTTTTTGAACATAGTCCTCAATGCACTCCCAAATATGCCTTTGCAGAATCTACGAAAAGACTTTCCAAACTGCTCAATCAAAAGAAAGTTTCAACTCTGTTAGATGAATGCACACATCAGAAAGTAGTTTCTCAGCAAGCTTCTCACTAGTTTTTATGTGAAGATAGTCCCTTTTTCAATGTGGGCCTCAAAGCACTCAAAAATAACCATTTGTAGATTCTAGAATAACAGAGTTTACAAACTGCTCAATGAAAAGAAATATTTACCTCTGTGAGATGAATACACATATCTTAAAGCAGCTTCTCAGAATGCTTCTTTCTAGTTTTTATGTGAAGATATTTCTTTTTTCACCATAGGCCTCAATGCGCTCCTAAATATCCCTTTGCAGTTTGAACCAAAAGGATTGTTTTCAAAGTGCTCAATCTGAAGAATGTTTCAACTCTGTGAGATGAATGCACACATCATGAAGAAGTTTCTCAGAAACTTTCTTTATAGTTTTTCTTTGAAGATATTTCCTTTTTATCACCTCAAAGCTTTCACAAATGTCCCTTTGCAGATTCTACAAAAAGAATGTTTCCAAACCACTCAATAAAAAGAATTATTGAACACAGTGAGATGAATGCACACAACTCAAAGAAGCTTCTCAGAAACCTTCAGTCTATTTTTTATGTGAATATATATCCTTTTTCACCATAGGCCTCAAAGTGCTCCAAATATCCATTTGCAGATTCTACAAAAAGACTGTTTCCAAACTGCTCAACCAAAACAAAGGTTTAACTCTGTGTGATGAATGCACACATCACAAGGAAGTTTCTCAGAATGCTTCTGTCTAGATTTTAAGTGAAGATACTTGCTTTTTCACCGCTGGCCTCAAAGTGCTCACAAATATCCCTTTACAGATTCTACAAAAATACTTTTACCAAATTGCTCAATCAAAAGAAAGGTTCAACTCTGTGAGATGTATGCACACCACAAAGAGGTTTCTCAGAAAGCTTCACTCTAGTTTTTATGTGAAGATATTTCCTTTTTCACCATAGGCCTCAAAAGGTTCACAAATATCCCTTTGCAGATTCTACAAAAAGACTCTTCACACACTGCTCAATCAAAAGAATGGTTCAACTCTGTGAGATGAATGCTCACATCACCAGAATGTTTCTCAGAAAGCTTCTGAATAGTTTTTATGTGAAGATATTTCCTTTTTCACCATATGCTTCAAAGGTCCCATAAATATCACTTTGGAGATTTTACAAGAAAAGAGTTTCAAATCTTCTCAATGAAAAGAAACAGAAACATCTGGGAGATGAGTGCACATATCACAAAGCAGTTTCTCAGAAACATTCTGTCTAGTTTTCATGTGAAGGTATTTCCTTTTTCACCACTGGATGCAAAGTGCTCAAAATTGTTTCTTTGCAGATTCTACAAAAAGTCTGTTTCTACACTGCTCATCAAAAGAAAGTTTCAACTCTGTGAGATGAATGCACGTGTCAAAAAGAAGTTTCTCAGAAAGCTTCCATTAAGTTTTTATGTGAATGTTTCCTTTTTAACCATAGGCCTCAATGCCCTCACAAATATCTCTTTGCAGATTCTGCAAAAAGACTGTTTCCAAACTCCTCAATAAAAATAATTATTGAACTTTGTGAGATGAATGCACACACCTCAAAGAAGTTTCTCAGAAACCTTCAGTCTAGTTTTTCTGTGAATATAATTCCTTTTTCACCATAGGCCTCAAAGTGCTCCAAATAGCCTTTTGCAGGTTCTACAAAAAGACTGTTTCCAAACTGCTCAAAGAAAAGAAAGTTTCAAATCTGTGAGATGAATGCACACATCACTAAGAATTTTCACAGGAGGCTTCTGTCTAATTTTTATATGAAGACATTTCCTTTTTCACCATAGGCCTCCATCTGCTCACAAATATCCCTTGGCAGATTTTACAAGAACAGAATTTCCAGACTGATCAAAGAAAACAAATGTTTTCCTCTGTGAGATGAATGCACACATCACAAAACTCTTTCTCAGAAACCTTCTTTATACTTTTTATGTGATATTTCTTTTTTCTCCCTAGGACTCAAAGCACTCAAAAATATCCCTTTGCAGATTCTACAAAAAGATTGTTTCCAAACTGCTCAATCAAAAAAATAGTTCAACTCCATGAGATGAATGTATGCATCACAAAGAATTTTATCAGAAACCTTCTTTATAGTTTTTATTTGAAGGTATTTCCTTTTTCACCATAAGCCTTAAATTGCTCAGCAATATCCCTTTGCAGATTCTGCAAAAAGGCGTCTTCCCAACTGCTCAACCAAATAAATGTTTGAAGTCTGTGAGATGGATGCACACATCACAAAGAGGTTTCTCAGAAATCTTCTGTCCATTGTTTATGTGAAGATATTTCCTTTTTCACCATAGCACTCAAAGTCCTGAAAAATATCCCTTGCAGATTCTACAAAAAGGCAGTTTCCAGACTGCTCAATCAAAATAATGGTTGAACTCTGTGAGATGATTGCACACATCACAAAGAAGCCACTAAGAAAGCTTCTGTCTAGTTTTTTTGTGAAGATATTTTCTTTTTCACCATAGGCCACAAAGCACTCACAAATATCCCTTTGAAGATTCTACAAGAACAGAGTTTCCAGACTAATCAGAGAAAATAAACATTTACCTCTGTGAGATCAATGCACACATCACAAAGCTGTTTCTAAGAAACCTTCTTTATACCTTTTATATGAATACATTTCCTTTTTTACCATTGTCCTCAAAATGCTCATAAATATCCCTTTGCAGATTCCACAAACAGATAGTTTCCATACTGCTCAATCAAAAGTAAGTTTCATCTTTGTGAGATGAATTCCCACATCACAAAGACGTTTCTTGGAAAGCCTCTCTCTAATTTTTATGTGAAGATATTTCTTTTCTCACCACAGGCCTCAAAGGACTCATAAATATCCCTTTGCAGACTCTACAAGAACAGTTTCCAGACTGACCAGAGAAAAGAAAAGTTTACCTCTGTGAGATGAATGCTTACATCACAAAGCTGTTTCTGAGAAACTTTGTTTATACTTTTTATGTGAATATGTTTCCTTTTTCACCATAGGCTTCAAAGCACTCATAAATATCCCTTTGCAGATTCTACAAAAAGACTGTTTTCAAACTGTTCAATCAAAAGAATGGTTGAGCTCTATGAGATGAATGCACACATTGCAAAGAAGTTTCTTGGGATGCTTCTGTCTAGTTTTTATGTGAAGATATTTCCTATTTCATTATAAGCCTCAAAGCTGTCAAAAATATGCCTTTACAGATTCTACAAAAATACTGTATCCAAATTGCTCAATCCAATTAAAGTTTCAAATCTGTGAGATGAATGCGCACATCATAAGGAGGTTTCTCAGAAAGCCTCTCTCTCACTTTTATGTGAAGGTATTTCTTTTTACACCATAGGCCTCAAAGGACTCATAAATATCCCTTTGCCGACTCTACAAGAAGAGTTTCCAGACTGACCAGAGAAAAGAAAATTTTACCTCTGTGAGATGAATGCTTACATCACAAAGCTGTTTCTGAGAAACCTTGTTTATACTTTTTATGTGAATATATTTCCTTTTTCACCATAGGCCTCAAAGCACTCATAAATATCCCTTTGCAGATTCTACAAAAAGACTGTTTCCAAACTGTTCAATCAAAAGAATGGTTGTGCTCTATGTGATGAATGCACACATCACAAAGAAGTTTCTTGGGAAGCTTCTGTCTAGTTTTTATGTGAAGATATTTCCTATTTCATCATAAGCCTCAAAGCTCTCAAAAATATGCCTTTACAGATTCTGCAAATATACAGTATCCAAATTGCTCAACCCAATGAAAGGTTCAAGTCTGTGAGATGAATGCACACATCTCAAGGAGTTTTCTCAGAAAGCTTTTCTCTTGTTTTCATGTGAAAATATTTCCTTTTTCACCATAGGCATCAAAGCATCACAAATATCCCTTTGCAGATTCTACCAAAATACTGTTTACAAACTGCTCAATCAAAAGAATGTTTCAATTCTGTGAGATGAATTCTCGCATCTCCAAGATGTTTCACGGAAAGCTTCTGTCCAGTTTTTACATGAAGATAATTCCTTTTTCACCATAGGCCTCAAAGCGCTGACAAATATCCCTTTGCAGATTTTACAAGAACAGAATGTCCAATCTGCTCAATGAAGAGAAATGGTTAACTCTGTGGGATGAAATCAAACATCACAAAGCAGTTTCTCTGAAATATTCTGTCTAGTATTTATGTAAAGATAATTCCTTTTTCAACATAGGACACAAAGTGCTAACTAATAACCATTTGGAAATTCTACAAAATACTGTTTCCAAACTGCTCATCAAAAGAAAGGTTCACCTCTCTGGGATGAATACATATATCAAAAAGATGTTTCTCAGAAAGCTTCTATCTTGTTTTTACGTGAACGTGTTTCCTTTTTCACCACGGGCCTCAAAGTGCTCAAAAGTATCCCTTTGCAGATCCTAAAAAAAGACTGTTTCCAAACTGCTGAGTCAAAGGAATGGTTCAACTCTGTGAGAAGAATGCACATATCACAAAGAGGTTGTTCACAAACCTTCTTTATAGTTTTTATGTGAAGATATTTCCTTTTAACCATAGACCTCAAAGCACTCACAAATATACCTTTGCAGATTCTACAAACAGACGGTTTCCCAACTGCCCAATCAAAAGAATTGTTGAAATCTGTGAGATGAATGCATACATCCAAGGCAGTTTCTCAGAACTCTTTAGTCTAGTTTTTATGCGGACATATTTTCTCTTTCACCATAGGCCTCAAAGTGCTCAGAAATATCCCTTTGCAGATTCCACAAAAAGATGTTTCCAAACTGCTCAATCAAAAGAAAGTTTCAATTCCGTGAAATGAATGCACACATCCCTAAGAAGTTTCTCAGTAGGCTTCTGTCTAGTTTTTATGTGAAGACAATTCCTTTTTCACCATAAGACTCTATGCACTCCCAAATATCCCTTAGCAGATTCTAAAAACACAGAGTTTCCCAACTGATAAAAGAAAAGAATCATTTACCTCTGTGAGATGAACGAAGACATCACAAAACAGTTTCTCAGAAACCTTCTTTATAGTTTTCTTTGAAGATACTTCTTTTTCTGCATAGGCCTCAAAGTGCTCAAAAATATCCATTTGCAGATTCTGTAAAAATACCATTTCCAAACTGCTCAATCAAAAGAGAAGTTCAAATCTTTGAGATGAATGCACATATCTCAAAGAAGTATCTGAGAAACTTTCTTTTTACTTTGTATGTGAAAATATTTCCTTTGTCAACATAGGCCTCAAAGTGCTCAAAAATACCCCTTTTCAGATTGTACAAGAACAGATTTTCCAGACTGAACAGAGAAAATAAACCCTTACCTCTGTGAGATGAATGCACACATCACAAAGCTGTTTTTAGGAAACCTGCTTTACAGGTCTTATGTGAAGATATGTCCTTTTCCACCATAGGCCTCACAGCACTCCAAATATCCACTTGAAGATTCTACAAAAAGAGTGTTTCAAAAATGTTCAATCAAAGGAAAGGTTCAACTCTGTGAGATGAATGCAAACAACAGAAAGAAGTTTCTCAGAATCCTTCTTTCTAATTTCTATGTTAAGGTATTTCCTTTTCCACCATATGCATCAAAGTGCTCTAAATATCCACAAGCAGATACTACAAAATGTCTGTTTCCAAACTGCTCAATCAAAAGTGTGGTTTAACTCTGTGAGATGAATACACACATCACTAAGAAGTTTCTCAGAATGCTTCTGTCTAGTTTTTATATGAAGATATTTCCTTTTTCAAAAAAGGCCTCTAATAACAACAAATATCCACTTACAGATTCAACAAAAAGAGTGTTGCAAAGCTGCTCAATAAAAAGAAAGGTTCAACTCTGTGAGATGACTGCACACATCACAAAGAAGTTTCTCAGAATGCTTCTTTCTAGTTTTTATGTGAATATTTCTTTTCCACTATAAGCCACAAAGCGCTCCAAATATCCACTTGCACATTCTACAAAAAGAGTGTTTCAAAACTGATCAATCAAAAGATAAATTCAACTCTGTGAGTTGAATGCACACATCACAAAGAAGTTTGTCCAAAATCTTCTGTCTCTTTTTTATGTGAAGATATTACCTTTTCCAACATAGGTCTCAAAGTACTCTGAATATCCAATTGCAGTTTCTACAAAAACCGTGTTTCATAACTGCTCAATCAAAAGAAAGATTCAACACTGTGAGGTGAATGCACACATCACAAAGAAGTTTCTCAGAGTGCTTCTGTGTACTTCGTATGTGAAGATACGTCTTTTCCACCATAGGAATCAAAGCGCTCCAAGTATTCACTTGCAGATTGTACAAAAAGAGTGTTTCAACAATGGTCAATTAAAAGAAAGATTCAACTCTGTGAGATGAATGCAAACATCACAAAGAAGTTTCTCAGAATGCTCCTCCTTAGTTTTTATGTGAAGATATTTCCTTTTCCAACAAAGGCCCCAAGGCTCACCAAACATCCCCTTGCAGATCCTACAAAAGGACTGTTTCAAAACTGCTCAATCAAAAGAAGGGTTCAGCTCTGTGAGATGAATGCACACATCAAAAAGAAGTTTCTCAGAATGCTTCTGTCAAGTTTTTATATGAAGATACTTCCTTTTCCACCTTAGGCCTCAAAGCGCTCCAAATATCCATCTGCAGATTCTACAAGAAGAGTGCTTCAAAACTGCTTAATCAAAAGATAGTTTCAACCCTGTGAGTTAAATACACACATCACAAATAAGTTTCTCAGAATGCTTCTTTCTGGTATTTATGTGAAGATATGTCATTTTTCACTGTAGGCCTCAATCTCCTCCAAATATCCATTGGCAGATACTACAAAAAGAGTGTTTCAAAACTCCTCAATCAAAAGAAATGTTCAACTCTGTGAATTGAATGCACACATCAAAAGGGAGTTTTTCAGAATGCTTCTGTTTAGTTTTTCTGAAGATATTTCCTTTTCCACCGTAGGCCCCAAAGATCTGCAAACATCCACAGGCAGATTCTGCAAAACAGTGTTTCAAAACTGCTCAACCAAAAGAAAGTTTTAACTCTGTGAGTTGAATACACTCATCACAAATAAGTTTCTCAGAATGCTTCTGTCTAGTATTTATGTGAAGATATGTCCTTTTCCACCATATGCCTGAATCTGCACCAAATATCCATTTGAAGATGCTACAAAAAGAGTGTTTCAAAACTGATCAATCGAAGGAAAGTTTCCATTCTGTGAGTTGAATGCACCCATCACAAAGAAGTTTCTCAGATTATTTCTGAGTAGTTTTTATGTGAAGATATTTCGTTTTCCATTATAGGCCCCAAATTTCTCCAAACATCCAAAGGCAGATTCAACAAAAAGAGTGTTTCAAAACTGTTCTACCAAAAGAAATCTTCAACTCTGTGAGATGAACACACACATCAGTAAGAAGTTTCTCAAAATGCTTCTGTCTAATTTTTGTGTGAAGATATATCCTTTTCCACCATTGACCTCAAGGTGCTCCAAATATCCACTTGCAGATTCTACAAATAGAGTGTTTAAAAACTGCTCAGTCAAAAGGAAGGTTAAATTCTGTGAGATGAATGCACACATCACCAAAAAATTTCTTAGAATACTTCTGTCTAGTTTTTATGTGAAGATAATTGCTTTTCCTCCATGGGCCTGAAACAGTCCAAATATCCAATTGCAGATTCTACAAAAAGAGTGTTTTAAAACTGCTCAATCAAAATACAGGTTCAACACTGTGAGATCAATGCACACATCACAAAGAAGTTTCTCAGAATGCTTCTGTCTTGTTTTTATGTGAAGATATTTCCTTTTCCACTGAAGGACTCAAAGCGATCCACATATGCACTTGCGGATTCTACAAAAAGATTGTTTCAAAACTGCTCAATCAAAAGAAAGTTTCAACTCTGTGAGATGAATGTACACATCACAAAGAACTTTCTCAGAATGCTTTTGTCTAGTTTTTACGTGAAGATATTTCCTTTTGCAACATAGGCCTCAAAGTGCTCCAATCACCACTTGCAGATTCTACAAAAAGACTGCTTCAAAACTGCTTAATTAATAGAAAGGTTCAACTGTGTGAGATGAATGCACACATCACAAAGTAGTTTCTCTGAATGCTCCTGTCAAGTTTTTATGTGAAGATATTTCCTTTTCCAGTAAATGTTGCATATCATGCAAAATATCCACTTGCAGATTCAACAAAAACTGTGTTTTAAAACTTCTCAATCAAACTAAAGGTTCAACCTTGTGGGTTGAATGCACACATCACAAAGAACTTTCTCAGAAATCTTCAGTCTGGTTTTCATGTGAAGACATTTCCTTTTCCACCATAGACCTCAAAGCGCTGCAAATATCCAATTGCAGATTGTAGAAAAAGACTGTTTCAACACTGATCAATTAAAAAAAAGATTCAACACTGAGAGATGAATGCAAATATCACAAAGGAGTTTCTCAGAATTCTCATGTTTAGTTTTTATGGGAAGATATTACCTTTTTCACCATAGGCCCTAAGGCGCTCCAAACATCCACTTGTGGATTGTACAAAAGGACTGTTTCAAAACTGCTCAATCAAAAGAATGTTTCAACTCTATGACATGAATGCACACATCACACAAAAGTTTCTCAGAATGCTTCTGTCAAGTTTTTACGTGAAAATATTTCCTTTTCCACCATAGGCCTCAATCCACTCCAAATATACATTTGCAGATACTACAAAAAGACTGTTTCAAAACTGCTCAATCAAAAGAAAGTTTCCACTCTGTGAGTTGAATGCAAACAGCACAAAGAAGTTTCTCAGATTACTACTGTGTAGTTTTTATTTGAAGATGTTTCCTTTTCCACCATAGGCCCCAATGCGCTCCAAACATCCACCTGCAGATTCTACAAAAAGAGTGTTTCAAAACTGCTCTATCAGAAGAAAGGTTCAACTCTGTGAGATGAACGCAAACATCACAAAGAAGTTTCTCAGAATGCTTCTGTCTAATTTTTATGTGAAGATATTTCCTTTTCCACCAAAGGGCTCAAAGTGCTCCAAATATCCACTTGCAGATTCTAAAAAAACAGTGTTTCAAAACTGCTCAATAAATAGAAATGGCCAACTCTTTGAGATGAATGCACACAAGAAAAAGAAGTTTCCCAGACTGCTTCTGTCTGTTCTTTATATGAAGATATTTCCTTTTTCAGCATTGACCTCAGAGATCTTCAAATATCCACTTGCAGATTCTTCAAATAGATTGTTTAAAAACTGCTTAATTAAAAGAAAGTTTCGACTCTGTGAGATGAAGGCAAATATCACATAGATGTTTGTCCGAATTCTTTTGTCTAATTTTTATGTGAAGATATTTCCGTTTCCAACATAGGTCTGAAAGCTCTCCAAATATCCACTTGCAGATTGTACAAAAAGAATGTTTCAAAAATGCTGAATAAAAATAAATTTTCAAGTTGGTGAGATGAATGCACACATCAAAAAGAAGTTTCTCAGAATTCTTCTGTCCAGTTTTTATGTGAAGATATTTCTTTTTCCACCTTAGGCCACAAAGTGCTCCTCATATCCACTTGCAGAGTCTACAAAAAATGTGTTTCAAAACTGCTCAAATAAAAGAAAGTTTCAACTCTGTGAGTTGAAATCAGACACCACAAAGTAGTTTCTCAGAATGCTTCTGTCTTGTTTTTATGAGAAGACATTTCCTTTTCCACAATAGTCTGTAAAGTGCTCCAAATATCCACCTGCAGATCCTACAAAAGGAGTGATTCAAAACTGCTCAATCAAAAGAAAGATTCAACTCTGAGAGATGAATGCACACATAGCAAAGAAGTTTCTCAGAATGATTCTGTCTAGTTTATTGGGAAGATATTTCCTTTTCCACCATAGGCCCCAAAGGGCTCCAAATATCCACTTTCAGATTGCACAAAAAGTGTGTTTCAAAACTGCTCAATCAAAAGAAAGGTTGAAATCTGTGAGATGAACGCACACATCACAAAGAAGCTACTCAGAATGCTTCTGTCTAGCTTTTATGTGATGGTATTTCCTTTTCCACCATAGGCCTGAAATCACTCAAAATATCTGCTTGCAGGTACTACGAAAAGAGTGTTTCAAAACTGCTCAAACAAAAGAAAGATTCAACTCTGTGAGATGAATGCACACATCACAAAAAAGTTTCTGAGAATGATTCTGTCTGGTTTTTACATGAAGGTGTTCCCTTTTCCACCATAGGCCTCAAAGGGCTCAAATATCCAATTGCAGATTCTACACAAAGATAGTTTAACAACTGTTCAATCAAAAGAAAAGTTCAACTCTCTGAGATGAATGCACACATCACAAAGAAATTTGTCAGAATTCTTCTCTCTAATTTTTATGTGAAGATATTTCCTTCTCCACCATAGGCCTCAAAGCGCTCCAAATATCCACTTGCAGATTCAACAAAAAGTGTGTTTGAAAACTTCTCAATCAAAAGAGAGGTTGAAATCTGTGAGATGAATGCATACATCACAAAGAAGTTTCACAGAGTGCTTCTGTCTACCTTTTATTTGAAGAAATTTCCTTTTCCAACATAGGCCACAAAACGCTCCAAATATACAGTTGCAGACTCTAAAGAAAGAGTGTCTCAAGCTCCTCAATCTAAAGAAAGGTTCAACTCTGTGAGTTGAATGCACTCATCAGAAAGATATTTCTTATAATGCTTCTGTGTCATTTTTAAGTGAAGATATTTCCTTTTCTACCATAGGCCTCAAAGCACTCCAAATATCCACTTGCAGATTCTACAAAAAGAGTGTTTCAAAAATGCTCAATCAAAAGAAAGGTTCAACACTGTAAGATGAATGCACACATCACAAAGGAGTATCTCAGAATCCTTCTGTGTAGTTTTTATGTGAAGACATTTCCTTTTCCGCCATAGGATTCAAAGAACTCTGAATCTCCAATTGCAGATTCTACAAATAGAGTGTTTAAAAGCTACTCAATCAAAAGAAAGTTTGAACTCTTCGAGATGAAAGTGCACATCATGGAGAAGTTTCTCAGATTCTTCTGTGAAGTTTTTATGTGAAGATATTTCTTTTCCACCATAGGCCTCAAAGCACTCCAAATATCCACTTACAGATTCCACAAAAAGAGTGTTTCAAAACTGTTCAATGTAAAGAGAGGTTCAATTCTGTGAGATGAATGCACACATCACAAAGAGATTTTTCAGAATGCTTCTGTCTAGTTTTTATGTGAAGATAGTTCCTTTTCCACAATAGTCTACAAAGTGCTCCAAATACACATTTGCAGCTTCTGCAAAAAGAGTTTTTCAAAACCACTCAATCAAAAGAAAGGTTCACCTCTGTGAGATGAATGCACAAATCACAAAGAAGTTTCTCAGAAATCTTCTGTGTAGTTTTTATGTGAAGATATTTCATTTTCCACCATTGGCCCCAAAGCACTCCAAATATCCCCAGCAGATTCTATAAAGAGTGTTTCAAAACTGCTCAGTCAAAAGAAATCTTCAACTCTGTGAGATGAACACACATATCACAAAGCAGATTCTCAGAATGTTTCTAATTTTTATGTGAAGATATTTCCTTTTCCACCATAGGTCACAATGCCCTCAAAATATCCACTTGCAAATTCTACAAAAAGAGGATTTCAAAACTGCTCAATCAAAAGAAAGGCTCAACTCCATGAGATGAATGAACACAGCACAAAGAAGTTTCTCAGAATGCTTCTGTCTAGTTTTTATGTGAAGATATTTCCTTTTCCACCATAGGCCTCAGAGCACTCCAATTATCAACTTACAGATTCTACAAAAAGAGTGTTTCAAAACTGCTCAATCAAAAGAATGGTTTAAATCTATGAGATGAATGCACACATCACAAAGAAGTTTCTCAGAATGCTTCTGTCTAATTATCATGTGAAGATATTTCCCTTTCCACTAGAGGCCACAAATAACTCCAAATATCCACTTGCAGGTTCTACAAAAACAGTGTTTCAAATCTGCTCAATCAAAATAAAGGTTCAGCCTGGTGAGATGAATGCACACATCTCAAAGTTGTGTCTCAGAATGTTTCTGTCTGGTGTTTATGTGAAGATATTTCCTTTGCACCTTAGGCCCCTATCTACTTGCAGATTCTACAAAAAGATTGTTTCAAAACTACTGTATCTAAAGCAGTGTCCAACGTTTTGAGATGAATGCACACATCACAAAGAAATTTCTCATAATGCCTCTGTCTTGTTTTTAAGTGAAGATGTTTCGTTTTCCATCATAGGCCTCAAATCGATAAAAATATCCACTTGCAGACTCTCCAAAAAGAGTGTTTGAAAACTGCTCTATCAAAAGAAAGTTTCAACTCTGTGAGATGAAGGCACACATCACAATGAAGTTTCTCAGAATGCTTCTGTTTAGCTTTTAAATGAAGATATTTCCTTTTCCACCATAGACCTCAAAGCACTTGAAATATCCACTTGCAGATTCTACAAAGGAGTGTTTCAAAGCTATTGAATCAAAAGAAAGTTTCAACTCTGTGAGATGAATGCACACATTACAAAGAGGTTTCTCAGAATGCTTCTGTCTACTTTTTATGTTAAAATATTTCCTTTTCCACCATAGGCTGCAAATCTCTCCAAATATCCACTTGCAGTTTCTACAAAAAGAGTATTTCTAAACTGCTCAATCAAAAGAAAGGTTCAACTCTGTGAGTTGAATGCACACGTCACTAAGAAGTTTCTCAGAACACTTTTGTCTAGTTTCTGTGTGAAGTTATTTCCTTTTCCACTATACGCCACAAATCGCTAAAAATATCAAGTTGCAGATTCTACAAAAAGAGTGTTTCAAAACTGCTCAATCAAAAGAAAGGTTCAACTCTGTGAGATGAATGCAAATATCACAAAGAGGTCTCTCAGAATGCTTCTGTCTAGTTTTTATATAAAGATATTTCCTTTTTCACCATGGGTTGCAAAGTGCCCCAAATACCCACATGCAGATTCCATAAAAAGAGGGTTTCAAAACTGCTTAATATATAGAAAGGTTCTACGCTGTGAGATGAATGCACACGTCACTAAGATGTTTCTCAGAATACTTCTATCTAGTTTTTATGTGAAGATATTACCTTTTCCACCTTAGGCCTCAAAACGCTCCAAATATCCACTTGCAGATTCTACAAAAAGAGTGTTTCAAAACTGCTCAATCAAAAGTAAGGTTCCACTCTGTGCGATGAATGCACACGTCACAAACAAGGTTCTGTGAATGCTTCTGTCTAGTTATTATGTGAAGATATTTCTTTTCCACCTTAGCACTCAAATTCTTGCAAATATGCTCTTTCAGACACTACAAAAGGAGTGTTTCAAAACTGCTCAATCAAAAGAAAGGTTCAACTCTGTGAGAGGAATGTGCACGTCACAAAGAAGTTTCTCAGAATGCTTCTTTGTAGTATTTATGCGAAGATATTTTGTTTTCCACTAGAGGCCACAAAGTGCTCCAAATATCCACTTGCAGATTCTACAAAAAGAGTGTTTCAAAACTGCTCCACCTAAAGAAAGTTTCAACTCTTTGAATTGAATGCCCACTTCACAAAGAAGTTTCTCAGAATGCTTCTGTCTAGTTTTTATGTGAAGATATTTCCTTTTCCACCATAGGCCTCAAAGCGCTCCAAGTATCCAGTTTCAGAAACTACCAAAAGATTGTCTCCACACTGCTCAATCAAAAGAATGGCTCAACTGTGTCAGTTGAATACACACATCACAAGGAAATTTCTCAGAATGCTTCTGTTTTGTTTTTATCTGAGGATATTTCCTTTTCCACCATAGACCTCAAAGCCCTCCAAGTATCCACCTGCAGATTCTATAAAAAGAGTGTTTCAATACTGGTTAAACAAAAGAAAAAGTTCAACTGTGTGAGATGAATGTATACATTAAAACCAGCTTCTCAGAAAGCCTCTGTCAAGTTTTTATATGAAGGTATTTCCCTTTCAACTGTAGGCCTCAAATCGCTCCAAATATCCACTTGCAGATTCTACAGAAAGTGTGCTTCAAAACTGCTCAATCAAAAGAAAGTTTCAACTCTGTGAGTTGAATGCACACATCAGAAAGAAGTTTCTCAGATTACTTCTGTGTAGTTTTTATGTGAAGTTGTTTCCTTTTCCACCATAGGCCCCAATGCACTCCAAACATCCACGTGCAGATTTTACAAAAAGAGTGTTTCAAAACTGCTCAATCAAAAAAAAGTTCAATTCTGTGAGATGAACGCAAACATCACAAAGAAATTTCTCAGAATGTTTCTGTCTAATTTTTATGTGAAGATATTTCCTTTTCCAACAAAGGGCTCAAAGAGCTCCACATATCCACTTGCAGTATCTATGAAAAAGGATTTCAAGACTGCTCAATCAAAAGAAAGTTTCATCTGTGTGAATTGAATGCACACATCACAAAGAAGTTTCTCAGAATTCTTCTGTCTAGTTTTTATGTGAAGATATTTCATTTTCCTCTATAGGCCTCAAAGCACCGCAAATAACCATTTGCATATACTACAAAAATACTGTTTCCAAACTGCTAAATCAAAAGAAAGGTTCAACCCTGTGAGTGGAATGCACACATCACGAAGAAGTTTCTCAGATTTCTTCTGTCTAGTTTTTATGTGAAGATATTTCTTTTTCCACCATAGGTTTCAAACCTCTCCAAGTATCCAATTGCGGAGTCTACAAAAAGAGTGTTTCAAAAGTCCTCAGACCAAAGAAATGTTGAATTCTTTGAGAGGAATGCAAACATCACATGGTATTTTCTCAGAATGCTTCTGTCTAGTGTTTATGTGATGTTATTTCCTTTTCCACCATGGGCCTCAAAGTGCTCCAAATAACCTCTTGCGGATTTGACCAAAAGAGTGTTTCAAAACTGCTCTGTCAAAAGAAAGGTTTACCTCTGTGAGATGAATGCTCACATCACAGAGAAGTTTCTCAGAATGCCTCTATCTAGTTTTTATTTGAAGATATTTCCTTTCTCCCCATAGTCCTCAAAGCTCTCCAAATATCCATTTGCAGATACTACAAAAGACTGTTTCCAAATTGTGCAATCAAAGGAAACGTTCAACTCTGTGAGTTGAATGCACACATCACAACGAAGTTTCTCAGAATGCTTCTGTCTAGTTTTTATGTGAAGATATTTCGTTTTCCACTATAGGCTTCAAAGCGCTGCAAATATCCAGTTGCAGATACTACCAAAAGACTGTTTCCAAACTGCTCAATCAAAGGAAATGTTCAACTCTGTGAGATGAATGCACACATCACAAAGAAGTTTTTCAGAATGCTTGTGTCTAGTTTTTCAGTGAAAATATTTCCTTTTCCATCCTAGGTCTCAATCCGCTCGAAATATCCACTAGCAGATTCCACAAAAAGAGTGCTTCAAAACTGCTGAATCAAAAGAAAGTTTCAACTCCGTGAAATGAAGGCACATATCACAAAGAAGTTACTCTGAATGCTTATGTGTAGTTTTTATGTGAAGATATTTCCTTTTCCACTATAGGTCGCAAAGCTGTCCAAATATCCACTTGCAGATTCTACAAAAACAGTGTCTAAGCTGCTCAATAAAAAGAAAGTTTCAAATCTGTGAGATGAAGGCACACATAACAAAGAAGTTTCTCTGAATCCTTCTGTCTAGTTTTTATGTGAAGATATTTCCTTTTAAACTGTAGGCCTCAAAGCGCTCCAAATATCCATTTGCAGATACTATAAAAAGACTGTTTTCAAACTGCTCAATAAAAAGAAAGGTTCAACTCTGTGAGTTGAATGCTCACATCAGAAAGAAGTTTCTCTGAATGCTTCTGTGTAGTTTTAATGTGAAGATGTTTCCTCTTCCACGATAGCTGCAAAGCACCCCAAATAGCCACTTGCAGATTCTAGAAGAGTATATCAAAACTGCTCAATCAAATGAAAGGTTCAACTCTGTGCATTGAATGCACACATCATGAAGAAGTTTCTCAGAATGCTTGTGTCTAGTTTTTATGCGAAGATATTTCCTTTTCCATCATAGGCCACATAGTGCTCCAAATATCCAATTGCAGATTCTGCAAAAGGAGTTGTTCAAAACTGCTCAATCAAAAGAAAGTTTCAACTGTGTGAGATGAATGCAAACATCACAAGGAAGTTTCTCAGAAGGCTTCTGTCTAGTTTTTATGTGAAGATATTTCCTTCTCCACCATAGGCCTCAAAGTGCTCCAAATATCAAGTTGCATATTCTACAAAAAAAGTGTTTCAAAACTGCTCAATTAAAAGAAAAGTTCAACACTGTGATTTGAATGCACACATCAAAAAGTAGTTTCTATGGTTTTTGGTCTAACGTTTAAGTCTTTAATCCATCTTGAATTAATTTTTGTATAAGGTGTAAGGAAGGGATCCATTTTCAGCTTTCTACATATGGCTAGCCAGCTTTCCCAGCATCATTTATTAAGTAGGCAATCCTTTGAGCTTTGCTTGTTTTTCTCAGGTTTGTCAATGATCAGATATTTGTAGATATGCAGTGTTATTTCTGAGGACTCTGTTCTGTTCCATTGATCTATATCTCTGTTTTAGTACCAGTACCATGCTGTTTTGGTTACTGTACCCTTGTAGTATAGTTTGAAGTCAGGTAGCATGATGCCTCCAGCTTTGTTCTTTTGGCTTAGGATTGACTTGGCGATGCAGGATCTTTTTTGATTCCATGTGAACTTTAAAGTAGATTTTTCCAATTCTGTGGAGAAAGTCATTGGTAGATTCATGTGGATGGCATTGAATCTATAAATTTCCTTGGACAATATGGCCATTTTCACGATATTGATTCTTCCTACCCATGAGCATGGAATGATATTCCATTTGTTTGTTTCCTCTTTTATTTCATTAAGTAGTGGTTTGTAATTCTCCTTGAAGAGTTCCCTCAAGTCCCTTTTAAGTTGGATTCCTAGGCATTTTATTCTGTTCTAAGCAATTGTGAATGGGAGTTCACTCATGATTTGGCTCTCTGTTTGTCTGTTATTGGTGTATAAGAATGCTTGTGATTTTTGTACATTGATTTTGTATCCTGAGACTTTGCTGAAGTTGCTTATCTGCTTAAGGAGATTTTGGGCTGTGACAATGGGGTTTTCTAGATATACAATCATGTCCTCTGCAAACAGGGTAATTTGACTTCCTCTTTTCCTAATTGAATACCCTTTATTTCCTTCTCCTGCCTAATTGCCCTGGCCAGAACTTCCAACACTATGTTGAATAGGAGTGGTGAGAGACGGCATCCGTGTCTTGTGCCAGTATTCAAAGAGAACGTTTCCAGTTTTTGCCCATCCAGTATGATATTGGCTGTGGGCTTGTCATAGATAGCTCTTATTATTTTGAGATACGTCCCATCAATACCTAATTTATTGAAAGTTTTTAGCATGAAGGGTTGTTGAATTTTGTCAAAGGTCTTTTCGGCATTTATTGAGATAATCATGTGGTTTTTGTCTTTGGTTCTGTTTATATGCTGAATTACATTTATTGATTTGCATATATTGAACCAGCCTTGCATCCCAGGGATGAAGCCCACTTGATTATGGTGGATAAGCTTTTTGATGTGCTGCTGGATTCTGTTTGCCAGTATTTTATTGAGGATTTCTGCATCAAGGATATTGGTCTAAAATTCTCTTTTTTTGTTCTGTCTCTGCCAAGCTTTGGTATTAGGATGATGCTGGCCTCATAAAATGAGTTAGGGAGGATTTCCTCTTTTTCTATTGAATGGAATACTTCCAGAAGGAATGGTACCAGTTCCTCCTTGTACCTCTGGTAGAATTCGGCTGTGAATCCAAATCATAAAAACCCTAGATGATAACCTAGGCATTACCATTCAGGATATAGGCACGGGCAGGGACTTCATGTCTAAAACACCAAAAGCAATGGCAACAAAAGTCAAAATTGACAAATGGGATCTAATGAAACTAAATAGCTTCTACAGAGCAAAAGAAACTACCATCACAGTGAACTGGCAACCTACAAAATGGGAGATAATTTTGACAACATGCTCATCTGAGAAAGGGCTAATATCCAGAATCTACAATGAACTAAAGCAAATTTACAAGATAAAAAGAAACAACCCCATCAAAAAGTGGTCACAGGACATGAACAGACACTTCTCAAAAGAAGACATTTACGCAGCAAAAAAACGTGAAAAAATGCTCACCATCACTGGCCATCAGATAAATGCAAATCAAACCACAATGAGATACCATCTCACACCAGTTAGAATGGCATGCGTTAAAAGGTCAGGAAACAACAGGTGCTGGAGAGGATGTGGAGAAATAGGAACACTTTGACAATCTTGGTGGGACTGTAAATGATTTCAACCATTGTGGAAGTCCGTGTGGCTATTCCTCAGGGATCTAGAACTAGAAATTCCATTTGACCCAGCCATCCCATTACTGGGTATATACGCAAACGAATATAAATCATGCTGCTATAAAGACACATGCACACATATATGTTTATTGTGGAACTATTCACAATAGTAAAGACTTGGGACCAACCGAAATGTCCAACAGAAATACACTGGATTAAGAAAATGTGGCATATATACACCATGGAATACTATGTAGCCATAAAAAATGACGAGTTCATGTCCTTTGCAGGGACATGGATGAAATTGGAAATCATAATTCTCAGTAAACTATTGAAAGGACAAAAAACCAAACACCGCATGTTCTCACTTATAGGTGGGAATTGAACCATGAGAACACAAGGACACAGGAAGGGGAACATCACACTCTGGGGACTGCTGTGCGGTGGGAGGAGGGTGGAGGGATAGCATTAGGCGATATACCTAATGCTGAATGAGGACTTAATGTGGACAGCACACCAGCATGGCACATGTATACATATGTAACTAATCTGCACATTGTGAACATCTACCACAAATCTTAAAGTACAATAAAAAAAAGAAGTTTCTCAGAATGCATCTGTCTACTTTTTATGTGAAGACATTTCCTATTCCACCCAAGGCCTCAAAGCACTCCAAATATCCACATGCAGATCCTAGAAATAGAGTGTTTAAAAACTGCTCAATCAAAAGAAAATTTCAAATCTGCGAGATGAATGCACACATCACAAAGAAGTTTCTCAGAATGCTTCTGTCTAGTTTTTATGGGAAGATATCTCCTTTTCTACTGTAGGCCTCAAAGCGCTCCAAATATCCATTTGCAGATACTACAAAAAGATTGTTTCCAAACTGCTGAATGAAAAGAAACGCTCAACTCTGTGAGTTGAATGCACATATAACAAAGAAGTTTCTCAGAATGCTTCTGTCTAGTTTTTATGTGAAGATATTTCCTAGCCCAACAAAGATCTCAAAGCATTCAAAATATCCACTTGAAGATTCTACAAAAAGAGTGTTTCAAAACTGCTCATTCAAAAGAAAGGTTCAACTCCGGAAGATGTATGCACACATCACAAAGTAGTTTCTCCAAATGGTTCTGTCTAGATTTTATGTGAAGATACTTCCTTTTCCACCATAGGCCACAAAGTGCTCTGAATATTCACTTGCAGGTTCCACAAAAAAAAGGGTTTCCATACTGCTCAATGAAAAGAAAATTTAAACTCCACAAGATTAAGGCACACATCACAAAGAAGTTTTACAGAAAGCTTCTGTGTGGTTTTTATGTGAAGATATTTCCTTTTCCACAATAGGCCTCAAAGCACTTCAAATGTCCACTTGCGGATTCTACAAAAATTTTTTCAAAACTACTCAATCAAAAGAATGGTTCAACTCTGTGGGATGAATGAATACATCACAAAGAAGTTTCTCTGAATGCTTCTGTGTAATTTTTATGTGAAGATATTTCCCTTTCCACCATAGGCCTCAAAGCGCTCAAAATATCCACTTGGAAGTTCTACAAAAAGAGTGTTTCAAAACTGCTTAATCAAACGAAAGTTACAACTGTATGACATGAATGCACACAACACAAGAAGTTTCTCAGAATGATTTTGTGTAGTTTTAATTTGAAGACAAATCCTTTTCCATAGTATACCTCAAAGCACTCCAAATATCCACTTGGGGATTCTACAAAAAGAGAGTTTACAAACTGCTCCCCAAAAAGAAAGTTTCAACTCTGTGAGATGAATGCACACATCAAAAAGAAGTTTCTCAGAAAGCTTCTGTGTAGTTTGTATGTGAAGATATATCCTTTTCCACCATAGGCTGCAAATGGCTCCAAATATCCACTTGTAGATTCTGCAAAAAAAGAGATTCAAAACTACACTATCAAAAGTTAGTTTCAATGCTGTGAGTTGAATGCTCACATTACAAAGAAGATTCTCAGAATTCTTGAGTGTAGCTTTTTGTGAAGATATTTCCTTTTCCACAATAGGCCTCAAATTGCTCCAAATATTGACTCGCAGATTCTACAAAAAGAGTGTTTCAAAGCTGCTCAATCAAAAGAAAAGTTCCACTCTGTGAGATGAATGCACACATCACAAAGGAATTTCTTATAATGCTTCTGTGTAGTTTTCATGTGAAGATATTTCCTCTTCCACAATGTGCCTCAAAGAGGTCCAAATATCCACTTCTGGATTCTCCAACATAATGTTTCAAAACTGCTCAATCAAATGAAAGGCTGAACTCCGTGAGATGAATGCCCACATCACAAAGATGTTTTTCAGAATGTTTCTGTAGAGTTTTCATTGGAAGATATTTCCTTTTCCACCATAGGCTGCAAAGGGTTCTAAATATCCACTTGCAGATTCTACAAAAAGAGAGTTTCAAAACTGCTCTGTCAAAAGATAAGTTCAACTCTGTGAGTTGAATGCACACATCTCAAAGCTGTTTCTCAGTTTGCTTCTTTGTAGTTATTCTGTGAAGATATTTCCTTATCCACCATAAGCCTTAAAGCGCACCAAATATCCACTTGCAGATTCTACAGAAAGAGTGTTTCCAAACTGCTCAATCAAAAGAAAATTTCAACTCTGTGAGATGAATGCACACATCACAAAGTTGTCTCTCAGAATGCTTCTGTGTAGTTTTATGTGAATATATTTCCTTTTCCACAACAGGTATTTAAGCATTCCAAATATTCACTTGCAGATCCTACAAAAAGAGTGTTTATAAACTGCCCAATCAAAAGAAAAATTCAACTCCTGGAGATGAATGCACATACAAAAAGGAGTTTCTCAGAATGCTTCTGTGTTGCTTTTATGTAAAGAAATTTCCTTTTCCACCATAGGCCTCTAAGTGCTCCAAATATCCACTTGCAGATTCTACAAAAAGAGTGTTTCAAAACTGCTTAATTAAAAGAAAAGTTCAACTCTGTGAAATGAATGCACACATCACAAGGAAGTTACTCAGAATGCTTCTTTGTAGTTTTTATGTGAAGATATTTATTGTTCCACAATATTCCTCAAAGCGCTTCAAATATCCACTTGCAGATACTAAAAAAAGAGTGTTTCAAAACTGCTCCATCAAAAGAAAAGATCAACTCTGTGAGAAGAATACACACATCACAAAGAAGTTTCTCAGAATGCTTCTGTGTAGTTTCTATGTGAAGATATTTCCGTTTCCACCATAGGCCTCAAAGTGCTCCAAATATCTACTTGCAGATTATACAAAAACAGTGTTTCAAAACTGATCATTCAAAAGAAAACTTCAACTCTGTGAATGAATGCACACCTCACAAGGAAGTTTCTCAGAATGCTTCTGTGTAGTTTTTATGTGAAGATATTTCCTTTTCCACAGTAGGCCTCAAAGCCCTTCAAATATCCACTTGCAGATTCTATAAAAAGGATGTTTCAAAACTGCTCAATCAAAACAAAGTTTCAACTCCGTGAGATGAATGCACACATCACAAAGAATTTTCTCAGAATGGCTCTCTGTAGTTTTTATTTGAAGATATTTCCTTTTGCACAATAGAACTCAAAGAACTCCAAATATCCTATTGTGGATCCTACATAAAGAGGGTTTCCAAATTCCTCAATCAAAGGAAACGTTCAACTCTGTGAGATGAATGCTGATATCATGAAGAAGTTTCTCAGAATGCCTCTGTGTAGTTTTTATGTGAAGATATTACCTTTTCCCGTTAGGCCTCAAACTGCTCCGAATATCCTCTTACAGATTCTACAAAAAGAGTGTTTCAAAACTTCTCAATCAAAAGAAATGTTCAACCCTGTTAGATGAAGGCACACATCACAAAGAAGTTTCTCAGAATGCTTCTGTGTAATTTTTATGTGAATATATTTCCTTTTCCCTATAGGCCTCAAATCGCTCCAAATATCCACTTGCATACTCTACATAAAGAGTGTTTCCAAAATGGTCAATCAAAAGGAAAGTTTAACTCTGTGAGATGAATGCATACATCACAAAGAAGTTTCTCAGAATGCTTCTGTGTTGTTTTTATGGAAGATAATTTCCTTCCAAAATAGGCCACAAGGGCTCTAGTTATCCACTTGCAGATTCTACAAAAAGAGAGATTCAAAGCTGCTCAATCAAAAGAAAGTTTCAATTCTGTATGATGAAGGCACACATCACAACAAGTTTCTGAGAATGCTTCTGTGTAGTTTTTATGAGTAGATAATTCCTTTTCTACAATAGGCTTCAAAGCACTCCAAATATCCACTTGCAAACTCTACAAAAAGATTGTTTCAAAACTGCTCAATCAAAAGAAAGCTTTAACTCTGTGAGACGAATGCACACATCACAAAGAAGTTTCTGAGAATGCTTCCATGTAGCTTTTATGGGAAGATATTTCATTTTCCACTGTAGGCCTCAAATTGCTTAAAATATCCCCTTCCAGATTCTATAAAAGGAGTGCTTCAAAACTGCTCAATCAAAAGAAAATTTCAACTCTCTGAGATGAATGTACACATCACAAAGGAGTTTCTCAGAATGCTTCTGTGTGGTTTTTATGTGAAGATATTTCAATTTCCAAAACAGTCCACATAGGGCTCCAAATATCCTCTTGCAGATTCTACAAAAAGAGAGATTCAAAACTGCTTAATCAAAAGATAGGTTCAACAATGTGAGTTGATTGCACACATCACAAAGAAGTTTCTCAGAATCATTCTGTGTAGTTACTATGTGAAGATATTTCCTTTTAGACAATAGGCATCAAAGTGCTCCAAATATCCACTTGCACATTCTACGAAAAGAGTGTTTCCAATCTGCTGAATCAAAAGAAAGGTTCAACTCTGTGAGTTGAATGCACACATCACAAAGAAGTTTCTCAGAATGCTACTGTGTAGTATTTATTGAAAGATATTTCCTTTTCCACAGTAGGCCTCAAAGAGCTCCAAATATCTACTTGCAGATTCTGTAAAATAGTGTTTCCAAACTGCTTAATCAAAAGAAAGGTTCAACTCAGTGAGATGAATGCACACATAACAAAGAAGTTTCTCAGAATGCTGCTGTGTAGTTTTTATAGGAAGATATTTCCTTTTCGGAAATAGGCCTCAAAGGGCTGCAGATATCCACTGGCAGATTCTACAAAAAGAGTGTTTGAAAACTGCTCATCAAAAGAAAATTTGAACTCTGTGAGATGAAGGCATAGATCACAAAGGTGTTTCTCAGAATGCTTCTGTGTAGTTTTTATATGAAGATATTTCCTTTTTCACCATAGGTCACAAAGGGCTCCAAATATCCTCTTGCAGATTATACAAAAAACAGAGTTTCAAAACTGTTCATTCAAAAGATAGGTTCAACCCCATCAATTGAATGCGCCCATCACAAAGAAGTTTCTCAGAATGCTTCTGTGTAGCTTTTGTGTCAAGATATTTCCTTTTCCAACATAGGCCTCAAAGCGCTCCAAATATCCACGTGCATATTCTCCAAAAAGAGTGTTTCCAAACTCCTCAATCAAAAGAAAGTTTCAATTCTGTGAGATTAGTGCACACATTGAAAAGAAGTTTCTCAGAATGCTTCTGTACAGTTTTTATGTGGAAATATTTCCTTTTCCACAACAGGCCACAAAGTGCTCCAAAAATTCACTTGCAGATTCTGCAAGAAGGGTGTTTCAAAACTGCGAAATCAAAAGAAAGATTGAACTCTGTGAGATGAATACATACATCATAAAGTAGTTTCTGAGAATGCTTCTGTGTAGTTTTTATGTGAAGATATTTCCCTTTCCAAAATAGGCTGCAAAGGACAACAAATATCTACCTGCAGATTCTACAAAAAGAGTGATTTAAAACTGCTCAATCGAAAGATAGTTTCAACTCTTTGAGTTGAATGCAAACATCACAAAGAAGTTTCTGAGAATGCTATTGTGTAGTTTTTATGTGAAGACATTTCCGTTTCTACTATAGGACTCAAAGTGCTTCAAATATCCACTTGTAGATTCTACAGAAAGAGTATTTCCAAGCTGCTCAATCAAAAGAAAGGTTCAACTCCATAAGATGAATTCACACATCACAAAGAAGTTTCTCAGAATGCTTCTGTGTAGTTTTTATGTAAAGATATTTCCTTTTCCACAATAGGCCACAAAGGGCTCCAAATATCCACATGTAGATTCTACAAAAAGACGGTTGCAAAATTGTTCAATCAGAAGAAAGTTTCAAAAAGAAGTTTCTCAGAATATTTCTGTGTTGTTTTTATTTAAAGATATTTCCTTTTCCACCATAGGGTGCAAAGGGCTTCAAATATCCACATACAGATCCTGCAAAAAGAGAGATTCAAAACAGCTCTATCAAAAGATAGGTTCAACTCTATGAGTTGAATGCAAATATACCAAAGAAGTTTCTCAGAATGCTTCTGTGTAGTTTTTATATGAAGATATTTGCTTTTCCACAGTAGTCCTCAAAGGGCTCAAAATATCCACATGTAGATTCTGCAAAAAGAGAGATTCAAAACAGCTCAATCAAAAGATAGGATCAACTCTGTGAGATGAATGCACACATCACAAAGAAGTTTCTCAGAATGTTTCTGTGTAGTTCTTCTTTGAAGGTATTTCCTTTTCCACCATAGGTCAAAAGGGGCTCCAAATATCCATATGCACATCCTGCAAAAAGAGAGATTCAAAACTGCTCAATCAAAAGATAGGTTCAGCTCTGTGAGCTGAATGCACACATCACAAAGAAGTTTCTCAGAATACTTCTGTGTAGTTTTTATGTGAACGTATTTGATTTTCCACGTTAGGCATCACAGCACTCCAAATAACCACTTGCAGATTCTACAAAAAGAGAGATTCAAAACTGCTCAATGAGAAGATAAGTTCAACTCAGAGAGTTGAATGCACAATTCACAAAAAGTTTCTCAGAATGCTTCAGTGTAGTTTTTACGTGAAGATATTTCCTTTTCCACAATAGGCCTCAAAGCTCTCCAAACATCCACTTGCAGATTCTGCAAAAAGAGAAATTCAAAGCTGCTCAATCAAAACGTAGTTTCAACTCTTTGAGATGAATGCACACATCACAAAGAAGTTTCTCAGAATGGTTGTGTGTAGTTTTTATGTGAGCATATTTGATTTTCCAAAGTAGACCTCACAGCACTCCAAATATCCGCTTGCAGATTCTACAAAAAGAGAGATTCAAAACTGCTCAATCAAAAGATAGGTTCAACTATGTGTGTTGAATGCACCCATCCCACAGAAGTTTCCCAGAATCCTTCTGTGTAGTTTTTTTGTGAAGATTTTTTTTCCACATTACACCTCAGAGGACTCCAATTATCCATTTGCAGATTCTACAAAAAAAGTGAATCAAAACTGCTCTAACAAAAGAAAGGTTCAACTATGTGAGATGACTGCACACATCACAAAGAAGTTTCTCAGAATGCTTCTGTGTAGTTTTTATGTGAATATATTTACTTTTCCACAATAGGCCTCAAAAGGCACAAAATATCCACTTGCAGATTCTGCAAAAAGAGAGATTCAAAACTACTATATCAAAAGATAGTTTCAACTCTGCGAGTTGAATGCACACATCCCAAAGAATTTCTCAAAATATTTCTGTGTAGTTCTTATGTGAAGGTATTTGCTTTTCCACAGTAGGCCTCAAAGGGCTCCAAATAGCCACCTGCAGATTCTGCAAAAAGAGAGATTCAAAACTGCTCAATGAGAATATAAGTTCAACAGTGTGAGTTGAATGCACACCTCACAAAGAAGTTTCTCAGAATGCTTCTGTGTAGTTTTTATGTGAAGATATTTCCTTTTCCACAATAGTCCTCAAAGCCCTCCAAACATCCACCTGCAGGTTGTGCAAAAAAAGAGTTTCAAAACTGCTCAATCAAAAGATAGGTTCAAGTCTGTGAGTTGAATGCGTACATCACAAAGAAGTTTCTCTGCATGCTTCTGTGTAACGTTTATTTGAAGATATTTCCTTTTCCACCATAGGGTCCAAAGGGCTCCAAATATCCACGTGCAGATTCTGCAAAAAGAGAGATTCTAAAATGCTCAATGAAAAGATAGATTCAACTCTGTGAGTTAAATGCACACATCACAAAGAAGTTTCTTAGAATGCTTCTCAGTAGTTTTTATCTGAAGATATTTCCTTTTCCACAATAGGCCTCATAGGGCTCAAATTATCCACTTGCAGATTCTAGAAAAAGATTGTTTCAAAACTGCTGAATCAAAACAAAGTTTCAACTCAGTGAGTTGAATGCACACATCACAAAGAGGTTTTTCAGAATGCTTCTGTGTAGTTTTTATCTGAAGATATTTGGTTTTCCATGGTAGGCCTCAAAGGGCTCCAAATATGCACTTGAAGATTCTCCAAAAGAGTGTTTCAAAACTTCTCAATGATAAGATCAGTTCAACGCTGTGAGATGAGTGCACTCCTCAAAAAGATTCTCAGAATGTTTCTGTGCAGTTTTTATTTGAAGATATATCCATTTCCACCATAGGCCACAAAGGGCTCCAAATATCCTCTTGCAGATTCTGCAAAAAAGAGATTCAAAACTGCTCAATCAAACGAAGGTTCAACTCTGTGAGTTGATTGCACACATCCCAAAGAAGTTTTTCTGAATGCTTCTGTGTAGTTTTTATGAGAAGATATTTGCTTTTCCACAATAGGCCTCAAATGTCTCCAAATATCCACCTGCAGATTCTGCAAAATGAGTGATTCAAAATGGCTAAATCAAAAGACAGGTTCAGCTCTATGAGTTCAATGCATACATCACAAGGAAGTTTCTCTGAATGATTTTCTGTACTTTTTATTTGAAGATATTTCCTTTTCCACCATACGGCACAAAGGGCTCCAAATATCCACTTGCAGATTCTCCAAAAAGAGAGATTCAAAACTGCTCAATGGGAAGATAAGATCAACTGTGTGATTTGAATGTACACCTTGCAAAGAAGTTTCTCAGAATGTTTCTGTGTAGTTTTTATGTGAATATATTTCCTTTTACACAAAGCCTCAAAGCTCTGCAAACATCCACTTGCAGATTCTCCAAAAAGAGAGATTCAATACTTCCCAATCAAAAGATTGGTTCAACTCTGTGAGTTGAATGCACACATCATAAAGAAGTTTCTCAGAATGCTTCTGTGTGGTTTTATTGGAAAGTATTTTATTTTCCACAGTAGGAGTCACAGCGTGCCAGATATCCACTTGCAGATTCTATGAACAGAGAAATCCAAACGGCTCAATAGAAAGGTAGGAACAACACATTGAGTTGAATGCACACATCACGAAATGTTTCTTAGAATGCTTCTGAGTAGTTTTCATTTGAAGATATTTCCTTTTCCACAATAGGTCGCAAAGGGCTCAAAATATCCACTTGTAGATCCTTCAAAAAGAGAGGTTCAAAACTGCTCAATGAGAAGATAAGTTCAACTATGTGAATTGAATGCACACATTTCAAAGAAGTTTCTGAGAATGCTTCTGTGTAGTTTTTATTTGAAGTTATTTCCTTTTCCATCACAGGGCACAAAGTGCTCTAAATATCCACTTGCAGATTCTACAAAAAGAGAGATTCTAAACTGCTCCATCAAAAGATAGATTCAACTCTGTGAGTTGAATGCAAACATCACAAAGAAGTTTCTCAAAATGCTTCTGAGTAGTTTTTATGTGAAGATATTTCCTATTCCACAGCAGGCCTCAAAGGGCTTCAATTATCCACTTGCAGATTCTACGAAGAGTGTGTCAAAACTGCTCAATCAAAAGAAAGTTTCAATTCTGTGAGATGAATGCACACATCACAAAGAAGTTTCTCAGAATGCTTCTGTGCAGTTTTCATGTGAAGAGATTTCCTTTTCCACCATAGGCAACAAAGGACTGCAAATATTCACTTGCAGCTTCTACAAAAAGAGTGTTCCAAAACTGCTCAATCAAAAGAAAGTTTCAACTCTGTGAGATGAATGCACGCATCCAAGGAAGTTTCTCAGAATTCTTCTGTGTAGTTTTAGTCTGAAGATATTTATTTTTCCACGGTGGGCCTCACAGCGCTCTAAATATCCACTTGCAGACTGTACAAAAAGACTGTTTCAAAACTGCTCAAGCATAAGTTAGCTTCAACCCTGTGAGATGAATGCACATATCACAATGAAGTTTCTCCGAAAGTTTCTGTGTAGTTTTTATTTGAAGATATTTCCTTTTCCACCATAGGCCACAAAGAGCTAAAAATATCCACTTGCAGATTCTGGAAGAGACAGATTAAAAACTGCTCAATCTAAAGATGGGTTCAACCCTGGGAGTTGAATGCACGCATCACAAAGAAGTTTCTCAGAATCATTCTGTGTAGTTTTTATGTGAAGATATTTGCTTTTCCACTATAAGCCTCAAAGGGCTCCAAATAACCACCTGCAGATTCTGCAAAAAGAGAGTTTCAAAACTACTCAATCAAAAGACAGGTTCAACACTGTGAGCTGAATGCACACATCACAAAGTAGTTTCTCTGATTGTTTCTATGTAGTTTTTATTTGAAGATATTTCCTTTTCCACCATATTATGCAAAGGGCTCCAAATATCCACTTGCAGATTCTACAAAATGAGAGATTCAAAACTTCTCAATGAGAAGATAAGTTCAACTCTATGAGTTGAACGCACAGCTCACAAAGAAGTTTACAGAATGCTTCTGTGTAGTATTTATGTGAAGATATTTCCTTTTCCACAGTAAGATTCAGAGCTCTCCAAACACCCATTTGCAGATTCTGCAAAAAGGGAGATTCAAAACTGCTCAATAAAAAGATAGGCTCAATTCTTTGAGTTGAATGCACACATCCCAAAGAAGTTTCTCAGAATACTTCTGTGTTGTTTTTATGTGAAGATATTTCCTTTTCCATCATAGAGGTCAAAGAGCACCAAATATCCACTTGCAGTTTCTACAAAAAGAGTGTTTCAAAACTACTCCATTAAAAGAAAGTTACAACACTGTGAGTTGAATGCGCACATCAAAAAGCAGTTTCTGTGAATTCTTCTGACCAGATTTTATGTGAAGATCATTCCTTTTCCACTGAAGGCTTCAAAGCGCTTCAAATGTCCACTTACATATTCTACAAAAGGAGTGTTTCAAAACTGCTCAATGAAAAGTTAAGTTCAACTCTGTGAGTTGAAAGCACACATCACAAAGAATTTTCTGAGAATGCTTCTCTCTAGTTTTTATTTGAAGTTATTTCGTTTTCCACCATAGCCCACAAAGCGCTTCAAATGTCCCTTTCAGATTCTAAAATAAGAGTGTTTTAAAACTGTTCTATCAAAAGAAGTGTTCAACGCTGTCAGTTGAATGCACACATCACAAAGTAGTTTCTGAGAATGTTTCTGTCTAGCTTTTATTTGAAGATATTCCCGTTTCCAATGAAGTCTTCAAAGTGCTACAAATATCCACTTTGAGATTCTACAAAAAGAGTGTTTCTAATCTGCTCTATCAAAAGGAAGGTTTAACTCTGTCAGTTGAATGCACACATCACAAAGAAGTTTCTGAGAATGTTTCTGTCTTGTTTTAATGTGAAGATATTTCCTTTTTTGCCGAAGGCCTCAAAGCGCTCCAAATGTCCACTTGCAGATTCTACAGAAAGAGTGTTTCAATACAGCTCTACCAAAAGGAAGTTTCATCTCTGTGAGATGAATCCACTCATCACAAAGAAGTTTCTGAGAATGCTTCTGTCTAGTTTTTATGTGAATTTAATCCCGTTTCCAACCAAGGCCTCAAATCGGTTCAAATATCTACCTTTGGATTCTACAAAAAGAGTGTTTCTAAACTGCTCTATCAAAAGGAAAGTTCAATTCTGTGAGTTGAATGCACCCATCACAAGAAGTTTCTGAGAATGCTTCTGTCTAGTTTTTATTTGAAGATATTCCCGTTTCCAATGAAGGATTCAAAGTGCTCCAAATATCCACTTGCCAATTCTTCAAAAGGGCGGTTTCAAAACTGCTCTATCAAAAGGAAGCTTCAACTGTGTGAGTTGAATGTACACATCACGAAGTATTTTCTGAGAATGTTTTTGTCTAGTTTTTATGGGAATATATTCCTGTTTCCAATGAGGGCCTCAATACGGTCCAAATATCCCCTTTCAGATACTGCAAATAGAGTTTTTCAAATCTCTTCTATAAAAAGTTATGTTCAACTCTGTGAGTTGAATACACACATCACAAACTTGTTTCTGAGAATGCTTCTGTCTAGTTTTTATTTGAAGATATTCCCGTTTCCAACGAAGTCTTCAAAGCACTCCAAATATACACCTGCAGATACTACAGAAGGAAAAGAAAGTTTAAACTCTGTGAGTTGAATACACACATCACAAAGAAGTTTCAGATAATGTTTCTCTCTAGTTTTTATTTGAAGATATTTACTTTTCTACCATAGCCCTCAAAGGGTTAAAAATGTCTATATGCAGATTCTACAAAAAGAGTGTTTCAAAACTTCCCTGTCAAAAGAAATATTCAACACTGTGAATTGAATGCACACAACACAAAACAGTTTCTGAGAATGCATCTGTCGAGTTTTTATTTGAAGAAATTCCCGTTTCCAACAAAGGCTTCAAAATGCTCAAAATATCAATTTGCAGACTGTACAAAAAGAGTATTTCAAAACTGTTCTACCAAAAGGAAGGTTCAACTCTGTGAGTTGAATGCACACATGACAAAGAAGTTTCTGAGAATGCTTCTGAGTAGTTTTTATGTGAAGAGGTTTCCCTTACCACCGAGGGCCTCAAAGCACTCCAAATGTCCACTGGCAGATTCTAAAAAAAATGTGTTTCAAAACTGCTCTATCAAAAGGAAGGTTCAACTCTGTGAGTTGAATGTACACATAACAAAGAAGTTTCTGAGAATGCTTCTGTCTAGTTTTTATAAGAAGATGTTTCCTTTTCCAGCATGGGCCTCCAAGCGCTCCCAATATTGACTTGGAGATTCTGCAAAAAGATTGTTTCAAAACTGCTCTATCAAAAGGAAGATTCAACTCTGCATGTTGAATGCACACAGAACAAAGAAGTTTGTGAGAATGCTGCTGTCTAGTTTTTATGTTAATATAATTCCTTTTCCAGCATTGGCCTCAAAACACTCCAAATATCCACTTGCAGATTCTACAAAAAGAGTGTTTGAAAACTGCTCTATCAAAAGGAAGGTTCAACTCTATGAATTGACTGCACATTTCACAAAGAAGTTTCTGAGAATGTTTCTGTCTAGTTTTTTATGTGAAGATGTTTCCTTTTACAGCATAGGCCTTAAAGGGCTTCAAATATTCATTTGCCGATTCTACAAAAAGAGGGTTTCAAAACTGCTCTATCAAAAGGAAGGTTCAACTCTGTGAGTTGAATGCACACATCAAAAACAAGTTATTGACAATGCTTCTCTCTACTTTTTATGGGAAGTTATTTCCTTTTCCAGCATAGGCCTCAAAGCATTCCACATATATACTTGCAAATTCTGCAAAAAGAGTGTTTCAAAACTGCTCTATCAAAAGGAAGGTTCAACTCTGTGAGTTGAATACACGCATCACAAAGAAGTTTCTGAGAATGCTTCTGTCTAGTTTTTATGTGAAGATATTTCCTTTTCCAGGTTTGGCCTCAAATTGCTCCAAATATCCACTTGCAGATTCTAAAAAAAGAGTGTTTCAAAACTGCTCTATCAAATGAAGTTTTAACTCTATAACTTGAATGTAGACATCACAAAGAAGTTTCTGAGAATGCTTCTGTCTAGTTTTTATGTGAAGATATTCCCTTTTCCAGCATTGGCTTCACATCGCTCCAAATATCCACTTGCAGATTCTACAAAAAGGGTGTTTCAAAACTGCCCCATCAAAAGGAAGATTCAACACTGTGATTTGAATGCACACATCACAAACAAGTTTCTGAGAATGCTTCTGTCTTGTTTTTATGTGAAGATATTTCATTTCCCTGCATAGGCCTCAAAGCGCTCCACATATACCCTTGCAAATTCTACAAAAAGAGTGTTTCAAAACTGCTCTATCAAAAGGAAGGTTCACGTCTGTGAGTTGAATGCATACATAAGAAAGACGTTTCTGAGAATGCTTCAATGTAGTTTTTATGTGAATTTATTTCCTTTTCCAGTATGGGCCTCAAAGGGCTCCAAATATCCACTTGCAGATTCCACAAAAAGAGTGTTTCAAAACTCTTCTATCAAAAGGAAGGTTCAACTTTGTGAGGTGAATGCACTCATCAAAAAGAAGTTTCTGAGAATGCTTCTGTTTAGCTTTTATATGAAGATATTTCCTTTTCCAGCTTAGGCCTCAAAGCCTTCAATCTATCCACTTGCAGAATCTACTAAAAGTGTGTTTCAAAACTGCTGATTCAAAAGCAAGGTTCAACTCTGTGTGTTGAATGTGCACATCACAAAGAAGTTTCTGAAAATGCTTCTGTCTAGTTTTTATGTGAAGATATTTTCTTTTATAGCATAGGCCTCATAGCGCTCCAAATATCCACCTTCAGATTCTACCAAAAGAGTTTTTCAACTGCTCTATCAAAAGGAAAGTTCAACTCTGTGAGTTGAATGCACTCATCACAAAGATGTTTCTGAGAATTCTTCTGTATAACTTTTATGGGAAGACATTTCATCTTCCAGCATAGGCCCCATAGCACACCAAATATCCACTTGCAGATTCTACAAAAAGAGTGTTTCAAAACTTTTCTATCAAAAGAAAATTTCAACTGAGGGAGTTCAATGCACTCATCACAGAGAAGTTTATGAGAATGCTTCTGTCTAGTTTTTATGTGAAGATATTTCCTTTTCCATTATAGGCCTCAAAGCACTCCAAATATCCACTTGCAGATTCTACAAAAAGAGTGGTTCAAAACCGTTCTATCAAAAGAAAGGTTCAACTCTGTGTGTTGAATGCACTCATCAAAAAGAAGTTTCTGATAGAGCTTCTGTCTTGTTTTTATGTGAAGATATTTCATATTCCAGCATAGGCTTGAAAGTGCTCCAAATATCGACTTGCAGATTCTACAAAAAGAGTGTTTCAAATCTGCTCTATCAAAAGGCAGGTTCAAGCCTGTAAGTTGAATGCACACATCTCAAAGAAGTGTCTGAGAATGCTTCAATCTAGTTTTTATGTGAAGTTGTTTCCTTTTCCAGCAAAGGCCTCAAAGCGCTCCAAATAATAACTTGGAGATTCTACAGAAAGAATGTTTCAAAAGTGTTCTATCAAAAGGAAGGTTCAACTCTATGAGTTGACTGTGCACATCACAAGGAAGTTTCTCAGAAGGCTTCTGTCTAGTCTTTATTTGAAGATATTTCCTTTTGCAGCATAGGTCTCAAAAACCTGCAAATACCCACGTGCATATTCTATAAAAAGAGTGTTTCAAAATTGTTGCATGAAAAGAAAAGTACAGCTCTGTAAGTTGAATGCACTCATCATAGAGAAGATTCTGAAAATGCTTCTGTCTAGTTTTTATGTGAAGATATTTCCTTTTCAATCATAAGCCTCAAAGTGCTCCAAATATCCACTTGAAGATTCTAAGAAAAGAGTGTTTCAAATTTCCTCTATCAAAAGGATGGTTCAAGTCTGTCAGTTGAATTCAGTCATCACAAAGAAGTTTCTCAGAATGCTTCCATCGAGTTTTTATGTGAAGATATTTTATTTTCTATCTTAGGCCTCAAAGCGCTCCAAATATCCACGTGTAGATTCTACAAACAGAGTGTTTCAAAACTGCTGCATCAAAAGGAAAGTTCAAGTCTGTGACTTGAATGCATAAAGCAGAGGGAAGTTTCTGAGAATGCTTCTCTCTAGTTTTTATGTGAAGATATTTCCTTTTCCAGCATAGGCCTCAAAGCGCTCCAAATATCCACTTGCAGATACTACAAAAAGGGTGTTTCGAAACTGCTCTATCAAAAGTAAGGTTCAACCCTGTGAGTTGAATGCACACATCACAAAGAAGTTTCTTAGAATGCTTCTGTTTAGTTTTTATGTGAAGATATTTCCTTTTCCAGCATAGGCCTCAAAACATTCCAAATATCCACTTGCAGATTCTACAAAAAATGTGTTTCAAAACTGCTGTCTCAACACGAAGTTTCAACTCTGTGAGTTGAATGCACACATCACAAAGAAGTTTCTGAGAATGCTTCTGTCTACTTTTTATGTGAAGATATTTCCTTTTCTTGCATAGGCCTCATAGCGCTCCAAATATCCACTTTCAGATTCTGCCAAAAGAGTGTTTCAAAACTGCTCTATTAAAAGAAAGTTCAAGTCTGTGAGTTAAATGCATTCATCATAAAGATGTTTCTGTGAATTCTTCCACCTAGCTTTTTGTGAACATATTTCCTTTTCCAGCTTAGGTCTCAAAGCGCTCAAAATATCCACTTGCAGATCCTACAAAAAGAGTGTTTCAAAACTGTTGTATCAAAAGAAAGGTTCAACTAAAGGAGTTCAATGCACTCACCACAGAGAAGTTTCTGAGAATACTGCTGTCTAGTTTTTATGTGAAGATATTTCCTTTTCCAGAATAGGCCTCAAAGCGCTCCAAATATCCACTTGCAGATTCTACAAAAAGAGTGTTTCAAAACTGCTCTATCAAAAGGAACGCTCACCTCTGTGAATTGAATGTGCTCATCACAAAGAAGTTTCTGAGGATTCTTCTGTCTAGTTTTGATGTGAAGATATTTCCGTTTCCAGCATAGGCCTCAAAGTGCTCCAAATATCCACTTGCAGATTCTACAAAAACAGGGTTTCAAAACTGCGCTATCAAAAGGAAGGCTCAAATCTGTGAGTTGAATGCGCTCATCACAAAGAAGTTTCTGAGAATGCTACTGTCTAGTTTTAATGTGAAGATATTTCCTTTTCCAGCATAGGCCTCAAAGTGCTCCAAATATCCACTTGCAGATTATTGAAACAGAAGATTATTTCAACACTGTCCTATCAAAAGGAGGGTTCAACTCTGAGAGTTGAATGGACTCATCACATAGAAGTTTCCCAGAATCCTTCTGTTTAGTTTTTATGTGTAGATGTTTTCATTTCCAACATAGGCCTCAAAGAGCTCCAAATGTCCACTTGCAGATTTTACAGAAAGGGTGTTTCAAAGCTGCTCTATGAAAGGAAATTTTAAACTCTGTGAGTTGAATGCACTCATCACAAAGGAGTTACTCATAATGCTTCTGTCTGGTTTTTATTTGAAGATATTTAATTTTCCAGTATAGTCCTCCAAGCGCTCCAAATATCCACTAGCAGATACTACAAAAACTGTGTTTCAAAACTGCTCTATCAAAAGTATGGGTCACCTCTGTGAGTTGAATGCACATATAACAAAGAAGTTTCTGAAATTCTTCTGTTTTGTTTTCATGAGAAAATATTTCCTTTTCTATCATAGGCCTCAAATCGCTCCAAATATCCACCTGCAGATTCTACAAAAAGTGTGTTTGAAAACTGTTCTATCAAAAGGAAAGCTCAACACTGTGGGTTAAAAACACTCATCATAGAGAACTTTCTGAGAATGCATCTGTCTATTTTTTATGAGAAGATATTTACTTTTCGAGCATAGGCCTCAAAGCATTCCAAATATCCACTTGCAGATTCTACTAAAAGTGTGTTTGAAAACTGCTGTTTCAAAAGTAAGGTTCAACTCTCTGAGTTGAATGCACACATCCCAAAGAAGTTTCTGAGAATGCTTCTGTCTAGTTTTTATGTGAAGATATTCAATTTTCTAGCATAAGCCTCATAGCACTCCAAATATCCACTTTCAGATTCTACCAAAAGAATTTTTCAAAACTGCTCTATCAAAAGGAAAGTTCAAGTCTGTGAGTTGAATGCACTCAACACAAAGATATTTCTGAGAATTCTTCTGTCTAGTTTTTATGTGAAGATATTTCCTTTTCCAGCATACGCCTCAAGGGCTCCAAATATCCACTTGTAGATTCTACAAAAAGAGTGTTTCAAAACTGTTCTATAAAAAGAAAGTTTCATCTCAGGATGTTCAGTGCACTCATCACAGAGAAGTTTCTGAGAATACTTCTGTGTAGTTATTATGTGAAGATATTTCCTTTTCCATCATAGGCCTCAAAACGCTCCTAATATCCACTTGCAGATTCTACAAAAAGAGTGTTTCAAAACTGTACTATGAAAAGGAAGGTTCAACTCGGTGACTTGAATGCACTCATGAAAAAGAAATTTTCGTGAATTCTTCTGTCTTGGTTTTATGTGAAGATATTTCCTTTTCCAGCATAGGCCTCATAGTGCCCCAAATATGCACTTGCAGATCCGACAAGAAGAGTGTTTCAAAACTTCTCTATCAAAAGGAAGGCTTAACTCTGTGAGGTGAATGCGCTCATTGCAAAGAAGTTTCTGAGAATGATTGTCTAATTTTTGTGTGAAGGTATTTCCTTAACCAGCATAGGCCTCAAAGCACTCCAAATATACACTTGTAGATTCTACAAAAAGAGTGTTTCACAACTGCTCTATTTAAAGGAAGTCTCACCTCTGTGAGATGAATGTGCTCATCACAAAGAAGTTTCTGAGAATGCTACTGTCTAGTTTTTATATAAAGATATAACCCTTTCCAAGATAGGCCTCAAATTGCTGCAAATATCCAACTGCAGATTCTACAAAAAGAGTGTTTCAAAACTGTTCTTTCAAAAGGAAGGTTCAACTCTGAGATTTGAATGCACTCATCACATAGAAGTTTATCAGAATGCTTCTGTCTAATTTTTATGTGAAGATATTTCCTTTTCCATCATTGGCATCAAAGCACTCCAAATATCCACTTGCAGATTTTATAAAAGGGGTGTTTCAAAACTGCCCTTAAAAAGCAAAGTTAAACTCTGTGAGTTCAACTCACTCATCACAAAGAAGTTTCTGAGAATGCTTCCGTCTAGTTTTTATGTGAAGATATTTAATTTTCCAGTATAGGCCTCAAAGCACTGCAAATATCCACTTGCAGAGCCTACAAAAAGGTTGTTTCAAAACTGCTCTCTCAAAAGTATGGTTCAACTCTGTGAGTTGAATGCACACATCACAAAGAAGTTGGTGAGGATGCTTCTGTTTCGTTTTTATGTGAAGTTATTTCCTTTTACCGCATAAGCCTCTAAGCACTCCAAATATACACTTGCAGATTCTGTAAAAACAGTGATGCGAAACTGTTCTATCAATAGGAAGGTCCAACTCTGAGAGTTTAATGCCCACATCATAAAGAAGTTTCTGAGATTGCTTCTGTTTAGTTTTTCTGTGAAGACATTTCCTTTTCCAGCATAGGCCTCAAAGCATTCCAAATATCCACTTGCAGATTCTACTAAAAGTGTGTTTCAAAACTGCTGTTTCAAAAGAAAGTTTCAACTCTGTGAGTTGAATGCGCCCATCATAAACAAGTTTCTGAGAAAGCTTCTATCTAGTTTTTATGTGAAGATATTTCCTTTTCCAGCAAATGCCTCATAGCACTCCAAATATCTACTTTCAGATTCCACTAGAAGAGAATTTCAAACTGCTCTATCAAAAGGAAAGTTCAGTTCTGTGAATTGAATGCACTCATCGCAAAGATGTTTTTGAGAATTCTTCTGTCTAGTTTTTATGTGAAGATATTTCCTTTTCCAGGGTAGGCCTCAAAGCACTCCAAAAATCCACTTGCAGATTCTACAAAAAGAATGTTTCAAAACTGTCCTATCAAAAGAAATTTTCAACTCAGTGAGTTCAATGCAATCATCACAAAGAAGGTTCTGAGAATGCTTCTGTCTAGTTTTTAGGTGAAGATATTTCCTTTTCCAGCATAGGCCTCAAATGGCTACAAATATCCACTTGCAGTTTCTACAAAAAGGGTGTTTCAAAACTGCTCTGTCAAAAGGAAGCGTCGATTCTGTGAGTTGAATGCTCACATTACAAAGAAGTTTCTGAGAATGCTTCAATCTAGTTTTTATGTGAAGTTATTTCCTTTTCCAGGACAGACCTCAAAGCGCTCAAAATATCCAACTGTAGATTCTACAAAAAGAGTGTTTCAAACCTGCGCTATCAAAGGGAAGGTTCAACTCTTTGATTTGAATGCATAAAGCACGAGGAAGTTTCTCAGAATGCTTCTGTCAAGTTCTTATGTGAAGATATTCCTTTTTCCAGTGTAGGCCTCAAAGCACTCCAAATATCCACCTGCATATTTTACAAAAAGTGTGCTTCAAAACCGCTTTATCAAAATGAAGGTTCAAATCTGTGAGTTGAATGCACTCATCACTAAGAAGTTTCTGAGAATGCTTCAGTCTAGTTTTTATGTGAAGATATTTTCTTTTCCAGCATAGGCCTCAAAGCGCTCAAAATATCCACTTGCTGATTCTGAAAAAAGGGTGTTTCAAAACTGCTCCATCAAAAATACTGTTCAATTCTGTGAATTGAATGCACACATCACAAAGAATTTTCTGAGAATCCTTTTGTTTAGTTTTTATGTGAAGGTATTTCCTTTTCCAGCATAGGCCTCAATGAGCTCCAAATATTCACTTGCAGATTCTACAAAAAGGGTGTTTTAAAACTGCTCTATCAAAAGGAAGGTTCAACTCTTTGACTTCAATGCACTCATCACAGAGAAGTTTCTGAGCATGGTTCTCTCTAGTTTTTATGTGAAGATATTTTCTTTTCCATCATAGGCCTCAAAGCTCTCCAAATATCCACTTGCAGATTCTAACAAAAGAGTGTTTCAAAACAGTTCTATGAAAAGGAAGGTTCAACTGCATTAGCTGAATGTACTCATCACAAAGAAGTTTCTCAGAATACTTCTCTGTAGTTTTAATGTGAAGGTATTTCCTTTTCCAGCAGAGGCCTCAAAGCGCTACAAATATCCACTTGCAGATTCTACAAAAAGGGTGTTTCAAAACTGCTCTATCAAAAGTCGTGTTCAACTCTCCGAGTTGAGTGCACACATCACAAAGATGTTCCTGATAATGCATCTGTTTAGTTTTTATGTGAAGATATTTCCTTTTCCATAAAAGGCCTCAAAGCGCTCCCAATATCCACCTGCAGATTCTACTAAAAGTGTGTTTCAAACTGCTGTTTCAAAAGGAAGGTTCAACACTGTGAGTTGAATGCACACATCACAAAGAAGTTTCTGAGAATGATTCTGTCCAGTTTTTATGTGAAGATAATTCCTTTTCCAACAAAGGCCTCATAGCGCTCCAAATATCCACTTTCAGATTCTGCCAAAAGAGTGTTTCAAAACTGCTCTATCAGATAGAAGGTTCAAGTCTGTGAGGTGAATGCACTCATCACAAAAAAGTTTCTGAGAATGCTTCTGCTCATGTTTTATGGGAAGATATTTCCTTTTCCAGCACAGGCCACAAAGTGCTCCAAATAATCTCTTGCAGATTCTACCAATAGAGTGTTTCAAAACTGTTCTATCTAAAGGAATGTTGAACTCTGTGTGTTAAATGCAATCATCGCAGAGAAGTGTATGAGAATACTTCAGACTAGTTTTTATGTGAAGTTATTTCCTTTTCCAGCATAGGCCTCAAGGTGCTCAAATATCCACTTGCAGACTCTACAAAACGGGTGTTTCAAAACTGTTGTATCAAACGGAAAGTTCAACTCTGTGAGTTGAATGCACTCATCACAAAGAAGTTTCCGAGAATGCTTTTGTCTAGTTTTTATGTGAGGATATTTCCTTTTCCAGCATAGGTCTCAAAGCTCTCCAAATATCCTTTTGCAGTTTCTACAAAAAGAGTGTTTCAAATCTGCTCTTTTAAAAGGAAGGTTCAAGTCTGTGAGTTGAATGCATAAAGCACAGGCAAGCTTCTCAGAATGCTTCTGTCTAATTTTTATGTGAAGATATTCCTTTTTCCAGCATAGGCCTCAAATCCCTCCAAATGTTCACTTGCAGATTCTACAAAAAGAGTGTTTCAAAACTGATCTATCAGAAAGAAAGTTCAAGTCTGTGATTTGAATGCACTCCTCACAAAGTTGTTTCTGAGAATTCTTCTATCTAGTATTTATGTGAAGATATTTCCTTTTACAGCATAGACCTCAAAGAACTAAAATATCCACTAGCAGGTTCTACAAAAAGAGTGTTTCAAAACTGTTCTATCAAAAGGAAAGTTCAACTCTGTGGGTTTAATGCAGTCATCACAAGGACATTTCTGAGAATGCTTCTATCTAGTTTTTATGTGAAGATTTTCCCTTTTTGCAGCATAGGCCTCAAATCGCTCCAAATATCCACTTGCAGATTCTACAAAAAGAGTGTTTCAAAACTGTTCTATCAAAAGGAAGGTTCATCTCTTTTAGTTGAATGCACACATCACAAAGAAATTTCTGTGAATGCTTCTGTCACTTTTTTTGTGAACATATTCCCTTTTCCCGCATAGGCCTCAAAGTGCTCCAAATATCCACTTGCAGATTCTACAAAAAGAGTGTTTCAAAACTGCTCTTTCAAAAGGAAGGTTCAAGTCCGTGAGGTGAATCCACTCATCACAAAATGTTTCTGAGAATGGTTCTGCTTAGTGTTTATGGGAAGATATTTCCTTTTCCAGCACAGGCCTCAAAGCCCTCCAAATAATCTCTTATAGACACTACAAGGAGAGTGCTTCAAAACTGTTCTATGAAAAGGTATGTTGAACTCTGTGAGTTGAATGCAATCATCACAGAGAAGTGTCTGAGAATGTTTCCATCTAGATTTTATGTGAAGATATTTCCTTTTCCAGCATAGGCCTCAAAGCTCTCAAATATCCACTTGCAGATTCTACAAAAAGAGTGTTTCAAAACTGTTCTATCAAAAGGAAAGTTCAACTCTGTGAGTTGAATGCACTCATCACAAAGAAGTTTCTGAGAATGCTTTTGTCTAGTTTTTATGTGAGGATATTTCCTTCTCCAGCATAGGCTTCAAAGCCCTCCAAATATCTACTTGCAGATACTGCAAAAAGAGTGTTTCAAATCTGCTCTTTCAAAAGGAAGGTTCAAGCCTGTGAGTTGAATGCATAAAGTGCAGGGAAGTTTCTCAGAATGCTTCGGTCTAGTTTTTATGTGAAGACACTCCTTTTTCCAGCATAGGCCTCAAATCTCTCCAAATGTCCACTTGCGGATTCTATAAAAAGGGTGTTTCAAAACTGCTCTATCAAACGGAAGTTTCTACTCTGTTAGTTTAATGCAGTCATCACAAAGAAGTCGCTGAGGATGCTTCCATCTAGTTTTTATATGAAGATATTTCCTTTTCGAGCATAGGCCTCAAAGCCTTCCAAATATCCACTTGCAGATTCTACAAAAAGAGTGTTTCAAAACTCTTCAATCAAAAGGATGGTTCAACTCTGTGAATTGAATGCACTTATCACAAAGAAGTTTCTGAGAACACTTCCATTTAGATTTTATGTGTAGATATTTCCTTTTCCATCGTAAGCCTCAAAGAGCTCCAAATATCCACCCTCATATTCTACAAAAATAGTGTTTCACAACTGTTCTATCAAAAGGAAGGTTCAACACTGTGAGCTGAATGCATTCATCACAAAGAAGTTTCTGAGAAGGCCTCTGTCCAGTTTTTCAAAGCACTCCAAATATCCACTTGCAGTTTCTACAAAAAGAGTGCTTCAAATCCGCTCTTTCAAAATGAAGCTTCAAGTCTGTGAGTTGAATGCATAAAGCCCAGGGAAGTTTCTGAGAATGCTTCCGTCTAGTTTTTATGTGAAGATATTCCCTTTTTCAGCATAGGCCTCAAATCGCTCCAAATATCTACTTGAAGATTCTACAAAAAGGGTGTTTCAAAAATGCGCTATCAAAAGAAAAGTTCTGCTCTGTTAGATGAATGCACGCATCACAAAGAAGTTTCAGAGAATGCTTCTGTCTAGTTTTTATCTGAAGATATTTCCTTTTCCAACTTAGGCCTCAAAGCACACCAAATATCCTCTTGCGGATCTATAAAAAGTGTGTTTCAAAACTTCTCTGTCAAAGGCAAGGTTCAAGTGTGTGAGTACAATGCACTCATCATAGAGATGTTTCTGAGAATGCTTCTGTATAGTTTTTAGGTGCAAATATTTCCTTTTCCAGTGTAGGCCTCATAGCGCTCCAAATATCCACTTGCAGATTCTACAAAAAGAGTGTGTCAAAACTGCTCTATCAAAAGGAAGGTTTAAGTTTGTGAGTTGAATTCACTCATCAATAAGAACTTTGTGAGAATGCTTCTGCTTAGTTTTTATGAGAACATATTTCCATTTCCAGCATTGGCCGCAAAGCGCTCCAAGTATCCACTTTCAGATTCTATAAAGAGAGTGTTTCAAAACTGTTCAATCAAAAGGAACGTTCAACTCTGTGAATTGAATGCACTCATCACAGAGAAGTTTCTGAGAATGCTTCTGTCTAGTTTTTATGTGAAGATATTTCCTTTTCCAGCATTGGCATCAAAACACTCCAAATATCCACTTGCAGATTCTACAAAAATAGTGTCACAAAACTGTTCTATCAAAAGGAATTTTCAACTCTGTGAGTTCAATGCACTCATCACTAAGAAGTCTCTGAGAATGCTTCTGTCTAGTTTTTAGGTGAAGATATTTCCTTTTTCATCATAGGCCTCAAATCTCTTCAAATATCCACTTGCAGATACTACAAAAAGAGTGTTTCAAAACTGCTCAATCAAAAGGAATGCTCAAGTCCGTGAGTTGAATGCATAAAGCATGGGGAAGTTTCTGAGAATGCTTCTGTCTAGTTTTTATGTGAAGATATTCCTTTTTTGCAGCATAGGCCTCAAATCGCTCCAAATATGCACTTGCAGATTCTACAAAAAGAGTGTTTCAAAATTCTTCTATCAAAAGGAAAGTTCAACCCTGTGAGTTGAATGCACTCATCACAAAGAAATTTCTGAGAATGCTTCTGTCTAGTTTTTATGTGAAGATATTTCCTTTTCCAGCATAGACCTCAAAATGCTCCAAATATCCACTTGCAGATTCTACAAAAAGACGTTTCAAAACTGTTCTATTAAAAGGAATGTTCAACTCGGTGAGTTAAATGCACTCATCACAAAGAAATTTCTGAGAATGCTTTTGTCTAATTTTTCTGTGAGGATATTTCCTTTTCCATCATAGGCCTCAAAGCGCTCCAAATATGCACTTGCAGTTTCTACAAAAAAGAGTGTTTCAAATCTGATCTTTGAAAAAGAAGGTTCAAGAGTGTGAGCTGAATGCACAAAGTGCAGGGACGTTTCTCAGAATGCTTCTGTCTAGTTTTTATATGAAGATATTCCTTTTTGCAGCATAGGCCTCAAATCGCTCCAAATGTCCACATGCAGATTCCATAAAAAGTGTGTTTCAAAACTGCTCTATCAAAAGGAAGGTTCTACTCTGTGAGTTGAAATCATAAAACACAGAGAAGTTTCTGAGAATTCTTCTGTCTAGTTTTTATGTGTAGACATTCCCTTTTCCAGCACTGGCCTCAAAGATTCAAAAATATCCACGTGCAGATTCTAAAAAAAGCGTGTTTTGTAACTGCTCTTTCAAAAGGAAGGTTCAACCCTGTGAGTTGAATACACACGTCACAAAGAAGTTTCTGAGAATGCTTCTGTCTTGTTTTTATATGATGGTATTTCCTTTTCCAGCATAGGCCTCAAAGCGCTACAAATATCCACTTGCAGGTACAACAAAAACAGTGTTTCAAAACTTTTCTATCAAAAGGAAGGTTCAAGTCTGTGTGTTTAATTCCTAAAGCACAGGGAAGTTTCTGAGTATGCTTCTGTCCAATTTTTATGTGAAGATATTCCCTTTTCCAGCCTAGGCCTCAAAGTGCTAAAATTATCCACCTGCAGATTCTACAAAATGGTGTTTTAAAACTGCTTTATGAAAACGAAGTTTCAAGTCTCTGAGTTGAAGACACACATCACAAAGATGTTTTTCAGAATGCTTCAATATAGTTTTTATGTGAAGTTATTTCTTAATGCAGCATAGGCCTCAAGCGCTCCAAATATCCACTTGCATATTCCACAAAAATATTGTTTCCAAACTGTTCTATCAAAAGGAAGTTTCAACCCTGTGAGTTGGATGCACTCATCACAAAGTAGTTTCTGAGAATGCTTCTGTCTAGTTTTCAGGTGAAGATATTTCCTTTTCCAGCATAGGCCTCAAAGCCCTCCAAACATCCACTTGCAGATACTACAAAAAGTGTGTTTCTAAACTAGTCTATCAAAATGAAGGATGAACTGTGTTGGTTGAATGCACTCATCCCACAGAAGTTTCTGAGAATGTTTCTGTCTAGTTTTTAGGTGAAGATATTTCCTTTTTCATCATAGGCCTCAAATCACTCCAAATATCCAATTGCAGATTCTACAAAAAGAGTGTTTCAAAACTGCTCTACCAAAAGGAAGGTTCAAGAGTGTGAGTTGAATGAATAAAGCACAGGGAAGTCTCTGAGAATGCTTCTGTCTAGTTCTTATGTTCAGATATTCCCGTTTTGCAGCATAGGCCTCAAATTGCTCCAAATACAAACTTGCAAATTCTACAAACAGAGTGTTTCAAAACTGTTCTATCAAAAGGAAGGTTCAAGTCTGTCAGTCGAATGCACTCATCACAAAAAAGTAACTCAGAATGATTCTGCTTATTTTTTTATGGGAAGATACTTCCCTTTCCAGCATAGGCCTCAATGTGCTCCAAATGATCCCTTGTAGATTCTACAAAGAGAGTGTTCCATAACTGTTCTACAAAAAAGAAGGTGGAACTCTGTGAGGTGAATGCACTCATCACAGAGAAGTATCTGACAATGCTTCCGTCTAGTTTTTATGTGAAGATATTTCCTTTTCCAGCATAGGCCTGAAAGCGCTCCTAATATCCACTTGCAGATTCTACAAAAAGAGTGTTTCAAAACTGTTCCATCAAAAGGAAAGTTCAACTCTGTGAGCTGAATGCATTCATCATAACAAGTTTCAGAGAATGCTTTTGTCTAGTTTTTGTGTGAGGATATTTCCTTTTCCAGCATAGGCCTCAAAGCGCTCCAATTATCCACTTGCAGTTTCTTCAAAAACAGTGTTTCAAATCTGCTCTTTCACAACGAAGTTTCAAGTCTGTAAGTTGAATGCATAAAGCACAGAGAAGTTTCTGAGAATGCTTCTATCTAGTTTTTATGTGAAGATATCCCCTTTTTCAGCATAGGCCTCAAATCTCTCCAAATATTCACTTGCAGATTCTACAAAAAGGGTGTTTCAAAACTGCCCTATCAAAAGGAAGGTTCTACTCTGTTATTTGAATGCACACATCACAAAGAGGTTTTGGAGAATGTTTCTGTCTAGTTTTTACATGAAGATATTTCCTTTTGCTGCTTAGGCCTCAAAGCACACAAAATATCCACCTGCAGATTCTACAAAAATAGTGTTTCAAAACTGCTCTTTTGAAAGAAAAGTTAAAGTATGTGAGTTGAATGCACCCATCACAAAGAAGTTTCTGAGAATGCTTCTGTCTAGCTTTTATGGGAAGATATTTCCTTTTCCAGTGTTGGCCCCCTAACAATCCAAATATCCACTTGCACATTCTAGAAAAAGAGTGTTTCAAAACTGCTCTACCAAAAGGAAGGTTCAACTCAGTGAGTTGAATGCGCACATCAGAAAAAGTTTCTGAGAATGCTTCTGTCTGGTTTTTATGTGAAGATAATTTCTTTTCCAGCATAGGCCTCAAAGCGCTCCAAATAAACACTTGCAGAATCTCCAAAAAGAGTGTTTCAAAACTGTTCTGTCAAAAGGAAGGTTCAACTCTGTGAGTAGAATGCACTCATCACAAAGAAGTTTCTGAGAATGCTTCGGTCTAGTTTTTATGGGAAGAAATTTCCTTCTCCAACATAGGCCTCAAAGCCCACAACTATCCACTTGCAAATTCTACAAAAAGAGTGTTTCAAAACTATTCTATCAAAGGACGGTTCAACTCTGTGACTAGAATGCACTCATCACAAAGAAGTTTCTGAGAATGCTTCAGTCTAGTTTTTATGGGAAGATTTTTCCTTTTCCAACGTAGGCCTCAAAGCACTTCAAATAAACACTTGCAGATTCTTCAAAAAGAGTGTTTCAAAACTGTTCTATCAAAAGGAAGGTTCAAATCTGTGAGTAGAATGCAATGGAATGGAATGGATTGGAATCTCCAATCCACTCTACACTGTTTTCGTAGAATCTGCAAGTGTTTATTTAGAGCTCTTTGACGCCTACGTTGGAAAAGGAGTGTTTCAAAACTGCGCTTTCAAAAGGAAGCTTCCTCTCTATGACTTGAATGCATAAAGCACAGGGAAGTTTCTGAAAATGCTTCCATCTAGTTTTTATGTGAAGATATTTCCTTTTCCAGTGTTGGCCTCTTAACACTCCATATATCCACTTGCAGATCCTACTGAAAGAGTGTTTCAAAACAGCTATATCAAAAGGAAGCTTCAACTCTGTCAGTTGAATGTGCACATCACAAAGAAGTTTCTGAGAATGCTTCTCTGTAATTTTCAGGTGAAGATATTTCATTTCCCATCAAAGGTGTCAAAACGCTTAAAATATCTACTTGCAGATTCTACAAAAAGAGTGTTTTCAAAACTGCTCTTTCAAAAGGAATGTTAAAGTCTGTGAGGTGGATGCACACAGCACAAAGAAGTTTCTGAGAATGCTTCTGTCTAGTTTTTATGGGAAGATATTTCGTTTTCCAGCGTAGGCCTCAAATCGCTCCAAACATCCACTAGCAAATTCTACAAAAAGAGTGTTTCAAAACTGCGCTTTCAAAAGGAAGGTTCCTCTCTGTGACTTGAATGCATAAAGCACAGGGAAGTTTCTGAGAATGCTTCCATCTACTTTTTATGTGAAGATATTTCCTTTTCCAGCGTTGGCCTCTTAGCACTCCAAATATCCGCTTGCAGATTCTACTGAAAGAGTGTTTCAAAACTGTTCTATAAAAAGGAACGTTCAACTCTGTGAGTTGAATGCACTCTTCATGAAGAAGTTTCTGAGAATGCTTCTGCCTAGTTTTTATGTGATGATAATTCCTTTTCCAGCATTGCCATAAAAACGCTTCAAATATCCACTTACAGATGCAACTAAAAGGGTGTTTCAAAACTGCTCTATCAAAAGGAAAGTTCAAGTGTGTGAGTTGAATGCACTCATCACACAGAAGGTTCTGAGAATGCTTCTGTCTCGTTTTTATGTGAAGATATTTCGTTTTCCATCATAAGCCTCAAAACGCTCCCAATAAACACCTACACATTCTACAAAAGAAGGGTTTCAAAACTGTTCTATCAAAAGCAAGGTTCAAGTCCGTGAGTTGAATGCACTCATCACACAGAAATTCTTGAGAATGCTGCTGTCAAGGGTTTCTGTGAAGATATTTCCTTTTGCAGCATAGGCCTCAAACCGCTCCAAATATCCACTTGCAGATTTTACAAAAAGGCTGTTTCCAAACTGCTCTATCAAAAAGCAGGTTCAACTCTGTGAGTTGAATGCACACATTGCAAAGTAGTTTCTGAGAATGCCTCTGTGTAATTTGTAGGTGAAGATATTTCATTTCCCAGCAAAGGCCTCAAAACGTTCCAAATATCCACTTGCAGATTCTACAAAAAGAGTGTTTCAAAACTGCTCTTTCAAAATGAGGTCCAAGTCTGTGAGTTGAATGCACTCATCACAAATTAGTTTCTGAGAATGCTTCTGTCTAGTTTTTATGGGAATATATTTCGTTTTCCAGCATAGACCTCAAATCGCTCCAAACATCCACTAGTAAATTCTACCAAAAGAGTGTTTCAAAAATGCGCTTTCAAAAGGAAGGTTCCTCTCTGGGACTTGAATGCATAAAGCACAGGGAAGTTTCTGAGAATGCTTCCCTGTAGTTTTTATGTGAAGATATTTTATTTTCCAGTGTTGACCTCTTAACACTCCAAATATCCACTTGAAGATTCTACTAAAAGAGTGTTTCAAAACAGCTACATCCAAAGGAAGCTTAAACTCTATGAGTTGAATGCGCGCATCACAAGCAAGTTTCTGGGAATGCTTCTATCTAGTTTTTATGTGAAGATATTTCCTTTTCCAGCATAGGCCTCAAAGCGTTCCAAATGTCAACTTGCAGATTCTACGAAAAGAGTTTTTCAAAACTGTTCTATCAAAAGGAAGGTTCAACTATGTGAGTTGAATGCAGAAAGCACAGGGAAGTCTCTGAGAATGCTTCTGTCTAGTTTTTATGTGAAGATATTTCCTTTTCCAACATAGGCCTCAAAGCCCTCCAATTAAACAGTTGCAGATCCTACAAAAGGAGTGTTTCAAAACTGTTCTATCAAAAGGAACTTTCAACTCTGTGAGTTGAATGCACTTATCACGAAGTAGTTTCTGAGAATGCTTCTGCCTACTTTATATGTGATGATATTTCGTTTTGCAGCATTGGCATAAAGTCCCTTCAAATATGCACTTACAGATGCTACTAAAAGAGTGTTCCAAAACTGCTCTATCAAAAGGAAAGTTCAAGTGTGTGAGTTGAATGCACACATCACACAGAAGTATCTGAGAATGCTTCTGTCTCGTTTTTATTTGAAGATATTTCCTTTTCCATCATTGGCCTCAAAGCGCTCCAAATAAACACTTGCAGATTCTACAAAAGGAGTGTTTCAAAACTGTTCTATCAAAAGGAAGGTTCAAGTCCATGAATTGTATGCACTATTCACCCAGAAGTTTCTGAGAATGCTTCTCTCTAGGGTTTCTGTGAAGATATTTCCTTTTGCAGCATAGGCCTCAAAACCCTCAAAATATCCACTTGCAGATTTCACAAAAAGGCTGTTTCCAAACTGCTCTATCAAAAGGCAGGTTCAACTCTGTGAGTTGAATGCACACATCACAAAGAAATTTCTGAGAATGCCTCTGTGTAGTTTTCAGGTGAAGATATTTCATTTCCCAGCAAAGGCCTCAAAACGCTCAAAATATCCACTTGCAGATTCTACAAAATGAGTGTTTCAAAACTGCTCTTTCAAAATATAGGTTCAAGTGTGTGAGTTGAATGCGCTCATCACAAAGTAGTTTCTGAGAATTCTTCTGTCTAGTTTTTATGGGAAGATATTTCGTATTCCAGCATAGGCCTCAAATCGCTCCAAACATCCATTAGCAAATTCTCCAAAAAGAGGGTTTCAAAACTGCGCTTTCAAAAAGAAGGTTACTCTCTGAGACTTGAATGCATAAAGCACAGGGAAGTTTCTGAGAATGCTTCCGTCTAGTTTTTATGTGAAGGTATTTCCTTTTGCAGTGTTGGCCTCTTAGCATTCCAAATATCCACTTGCAGATCCTACTGAAACAGTGTTTCAAAACAGCTATATCAAAAGGAAGTTTCAACTCTGTGAGTTGAATGCGCACATTACAAAGTAGTTTCTGAGAATGCTTCTATCTAGTTTTTATATGAAGATGTTTCCTTTTCCACCATAGGCTTCAAAACGCTCCAAACTTCCACTTGCAGACTCCTCTAAAAGAGTGTTTCAAAACTCTTTTATCAAAAGGAAGGTTCAACTCTGTGAGTAGAATGCACACATCAGAAAGAAGTTTCTAGAGAACGGTTCTATCTAGTTTTCATCTGAATGTATTTGCTTTTCCACTAGATGCAGCAATCACACTAAATCTCCACTTGCAGTTCCCACAACAACAGTGTTGCAGAACTGCTCTATGAATAGGAAGTTTCAACTCTCTGAGTTCAATCCCCAAATGACAAACAAGATTCTGAGACTGCTTCTGTCTAAAAATATCTTCACATAAAAACTTCTTTGGGATGAGTGCATTCCACATTCCATTCCATTCCATTCCACATTCCATTCCATTCCATTCCACATTCCATTCCATTCAATTCCATTCCACATGACATTCCATTCCATTCCATTCTACATTCCATTCCATTTCATTCCATTCCACATTCTATTATATTCCACATTCCATTCCATTCCATTCCATATTCCATTCCATTCCATTCCACATTGCAGTCCACATTCCATTCCACATTCCCTCCACATTCCATTTCATTCCATTCAATTCCAAATTCCATTCCATTACATTCCACATTCCACTCCATTCCATGTCACATTCCATTCAATTTCATTCCATTCCACATTCAATTCCATTGCACATTCCATTCCATTCCATTACACATTCCATTCCAATCCATTCCATTCCATTCCATTCCTTTCCGCATTTCATTCCATTCCTTTCATTCCATATTCTATTCCATTCCACATTCCGTTCCATGCCATTCCACATTCCATTCCACATTCCATTCCGTTCCATTTCACATTCCGTTCAACTTCATTCCATTCCACATTCTATTCCATTCCACATTCCATTCCATTCCATTCCACATTCCATTACAAACAATTCCATTCCATTGCATTTGACATTCTAATCCATTACACCTTCCATTCCATTCCATTCCACATTCCATTCCATTCCATTCTTCATTGCATTCCATTTCATTCCATTCCATATTCTATTGCATTCCACATAACATTCCATTCGATTCCACATTCCATTCCATTCCATTTGATTCCATTCCAAATTCCATTCCATTCCATTCCATTAAATTCTATATTACATTCAATTCTATTCCACATTTAATTCCATTCCATTCCACATTCCATTCCCTTTATTCCACATTTCATAGCATTCCATCCATTCTCTTCACATTCCATAACATATTCCATTGAATTGAATTCCAGATTGCATTCCACATTCCATTCCATTCCATTCCATTCCACATTCCATTGCATTCCATTCCATTCCACTACATTCCATTCCACACTCCTTTCCGCGTTCCATTCCACATTCCATTCCATTCCATTCCATATTCCATTCCATTCCATTCCACATTCCATTCCACATTCCATTCCACATTCAATTCCATTCCATTCCATTTCACATTCCATTCCGCATTCCATTCCATTCCATTTCACATTCCATTCCTTTCATTCTATTCCATTCCACATTCCACTCCATTCAATTGCACATGCCATTCCACATACCATTCCATTCCATTCCTTTGCACATTCCATTCCACATTCCCTTCCATTCCATTTAACATTCCATTCCATTCCATTCCTTTCCACATTCCATTCCACAATCTATTTCTTTCCATTTGACATTCCTTTCCATTCCATTCCACATTCCATTCCGCATTCCATTCCCTTCCATTCCACATTCCATTCCACATTCCATTCCACATTCCATTCCACATTCCATTCCATTGCATTCCACGTTCCATTCTAATCCATTCCACGTTCTATTCCACATGCCATTCCATTCCATTCCAAGTTCCATTACACATTCCATTCCATTCCATTCCCCATTCCATTCATTTCCATTCCACTCTGCAGTGCACATTCCATTCCACATTCCAGTCCACATTCCCTTCCATTCCATTCCACATTTAATTCCATTCCATTCCATTCCATTCCTCATTCCATTCCACATTACTTTCCATTCCATTCCATTCCATTCCACATTCCATTCCAATCCATTCCTTTACATTCCATTCCACTTTCCATTCCATTCCATGGCATTCATCAATCTATTCCATTCCTCATTCCATTCCATTCCATTCCACATTCCATTTCATTCCATTCCATTCCACTCCACATTCCATTAAATTCTGTTCTACATTTCATTCCATTTCATTCCATTCCGCACCCTATTCCATTCCACTATCCATTCCATTCAATTCCACCTTCCATTCCATTCCATTCCATTCCATTCCACATTCCATTACATTAAATTCCATTCCACATTACATTCCAAACTATTCCACATTCCATTCCATTCCATTCCATTCACTTCCACATTTCATTGCATTCCAATCCATTCCATTCCACATTCCATTTCATATTCCATTGCTTTGCATTCCACGTTGCATTCAACATTCTAATCCATTCCATTCCATTCCACATTCCATTCCATTACACTCTATTCCATTTCATTCCATTCCATTGCACATACCATTCCACATTCCATTCCACTCCACATTCCATTCCATTCCATCCCACATTCCATTCAATTCCATTCCATTCCATTCCACATTCCATTCCATTCCATTCCAATTTCCTTTCAATTCCATTCCATTTCATTCCACATTCCATTCCATTCCATTCCATTCCATTCCACATTCCATTCAATTCCATTCCATTCCATTCCCCATTCCATTCCATTCCTTTCAACTCCACATTCTATTCCATTTCACATTCCATTCCATTCCATTCCAAACTTCATTCCATTCCATTCCATTCCATTCCACATTCCATTCCATTCCATTCCATATTCCATTCCACTTCATTCCATTCCATTCCATTGCATTCAATTCTATTCCATTCCAGATTCCATTCCTTTCCTTTCCATTCCACTTCCCTTTCCATTCCATTCCACATTCCACTCCATTTATTTCCACATTTCATTGCATTCCATTCCATTCCATTCCACATAGCATTGCATTCCACATTTCATTCCACATTCCATTCCACGTTCCATTCCACATTCTATTCCATTCCATTCCACATTCCATTCCATTCCACTCCACATTCCATTCCACATTCCATTCCATTCCACTCCACATTCCATTCCACATTCCATTCCATATTCCATTCCACATTCCATTCCATTCCATTCCACATTCCATTCTATTCAATTCCACGTTCCATTCCATGTTCAATTCCATTACATTCCACACTCCATTCCACATTCCATTCCATTCATTTCCACATACCATACCATTCCATTCCATTCCATTCCATTCCAAAATCCATTCCATTCCTTTCCATTCCACAATCCATTCCACATTCCATTCCATTCCATTCCAGTCCAGATTGCATTCCATTCCATTCCACATTCCTTTCCATTGCATTCCACGTTCCATTTCACTTTCCATTCCACGTTACTTTCCGCATTCCATTCCTCGTTCCATTCCACATTCCATTCCACATTCCATTCCACGTTCCTTTCCATGCAATTCCACGTTCCATTCCACATTCCATTCAACTCCATTCCGTTCCACTGTCTTTTCCACATCCCATTCCACTTTCCATTCCACATTACAATCTGTTCCTTTCCACATTCCATTCCAAAATCCATTCCACATTCCATTCCATTCCATTCCACTTTCCATTCCACTCCATTCCACTTTCCATTCCACAAGCCACTCAACAGTCCATTCCACATTCCATTCCATTCCATTCCACATTGTATTAAACATTCCATTCCATTCCACTTTCCATTCCACATGCCACTCAACATTCCATTCCACATTCCATTCCATTCCATTCCACATTGTATTAAACATTCCATTCCATTCCACATTGCATTCCACATTTCATTCCATTCCATTTAACCTTCCGTTACACATTCGATTCCACTCCATTCCACATTCCATTCCACGTTCCATTCCAGGTTCCATTAGACGTTCTATTCCATGCTCCATTGCATGATCCATTCCGTTACATTCCACTTGCCATTTCATTCCACCTTCCATTCCATTCCATTCCACATTCCATTCCACAATCGTTTGCATTCTGTTCAGCATTCTATTCCATTCCATTACACATTTCTTACCACATTCCATTCCATTGATTTCCACATTCCATTCCACATTCCATTCCAACTTCCATTCCATGTTCCATTCCAGGATTAATTGCACGTTCCATTACATTCGATTCCACCTTCCATTCCATTCCATTCCACGTTCCATTTCATTTCGTTCCACATTCCATTCCACATTCCATTTCACATTCCATTCCACATTCCATTTCACCTTCCATTCCATTCCATTCCATTCCACATTCCATTCCATTCCATACCACTTTCCACTGCATTCCATTACACAGTGCATTCCACATTCTATTCCTCATTCCATTCCATTCCATTCTATTCCACATTCCATTCCATTCCATTCCCTTCCATATTCCATTCCACAATCCATATCTTTCTATTTGACATTCCTTTCCATTCTATTCTTCATTCCATACCGCATTCCATTCCATTCCATTCCACATTCCATTCAACATTCCATTCCATTTCATTCTACATTCCATTCCACATTCCCTTCCACATTCCATTACATTACATTCCTCTTTCCATTACACATTCCATTCCAGTACATTCCACAATCCATACCACATTCGATTCCATTCTCTCCCACTTTCCATTCCATTACATTCCACATTCCATTCCACATGGCATTCCACATTCCATTCCATTCCATTCCAAGTTCCATTCAACCTTCCTTTAGACGTTCCTTTCCACATTCCATTCCATGTTCCATTCCATTCCATTCCACGTTCTAGTCCACATTCCATTCCATTCCATTCCATATTGCTTTCCATTCCATTCCACATTCCATTCCATTCCATTCCACATTCCATTCCATTCCATATTCCTACCATTCCACTCCTTTCAATTGCACTTTCCATTCCACATTCCATACCATTCCATTCCTTTCAATTGCACATTCCATTCCACATTCCATTGCATTCCATTCCACATTCCATTCCATTCCATTCCACATTCCATTCCATTCCATCCATACAATTTCCATTCCAATCCATTCCACTCCATTCAACATTCCATTCCATTCCACATTCCATTCTATTCCATTCCTTTCCCTTTCCATTCTATTCCATTCCACATTCGTTTCCATTCCACATTCCATTACATTCCATTCCACATTCCACTCAACTCCATTCCATTCCACTTTCCATTCCATTCCATTCCACGTTCCTATCCATTCCACATTCCGTTCCATTCCGTTCCTTTCCGTTCCATTACACATTGCATTCCACATTCCGCTCCACTTTCCATTACACGTTCCATTCTAAGTTCCATTCTACATTCCACTCCAAACCATTCCACATTCCTTTCCATTCCATTCCACATTCCTTTCCATTTCATTCCATTCCACTTTCCTTTACATTCCATTTCATTCCACGTTCCATTCAACGTTCCGTTCCACGTTCCACTCAACGTTTCTTTCCAAGTTCGATTCCACATTCCATTGCACATTCTTTTCCATTCCATTCCACGTTCCATTCCAATCCTTTCCACATCCCATTCCACATTAAATTCCATTACATTCCACAATCCATTCTATTCCATTCCACTTTCCATTCCATTCCATTACATTACACATTCTGTTCGATTCCATTCCATTCCACTATCCGTTCCATTCCATTACATTACACATTCTGTTCAATTCCATTCCATTCCACATTCCATTCCACATTTGATTCCATTCCCTTCTGCATTCCATTCCACATTCCATTCCATTCCATTCCACATTGCATTCCATTCCATTCCATATTCCATTCATCCTTCCAGTCCACATTCCATTCCGTTCCATTCCACCTTCCATTCCACATTCCGCTCCATTCCATTCGACATTCCATTCCACATTACTTTCCATTCTATTCCATTCCACATTCCATTCCACATTCCATTTCACATTCCATTCCATCAATTCCACATTCCATTCCACATTCCATTCGACATTCCATTCCATTCCATTCGACATTCCATTCCACATTCCATTCCATTCTATTCCATTCCACATTCCTTTCCATTCCATTCCATTCCACATTCCATTCCACATTCAATTCCATTGCATTCCCTATTACAATCCATTCCATTCAACATTCCATTCCATTTCATTCCACCTTCCATTCCATTGCAATCCACATTCCATTCCATTGCATTTCACATTCCATTCGATTCCATTCCACATTCCATTCCACTTTCCATTCAATTACATTCTACGTTCCATTGAACGTTCCATTCCATGTTCTATTCCCTGTTCCCTTCTGCGTTCCATTCCACATTCCATTCCATTCCATATTCCATTCCACATTCCATTCCATTTCATTCTACTTTCCATTCCATTCCATTCCACATTGCATTCCGTTCAATTTCACATTCAATTCCATTCCACATTCCATTTGATTAGATTCCATTCCATTCCACATTCCATTCCATTAGATTCCATTCCATTCCACATTACATTCCATTCCATTGCACATTCCATTCCATTCCATTGCACATTCCCGTGCATTCCATTTCACCTTCAATGCCATTCCATTTCATATCCCATTCCATTTCATTCCAAATTCCATTCCTTTCCGTTCCACATTCCATTCCATTCCATTCCAAATTCCTTTCCATTCCATTCCATATTCCATTCCATTCCACATTCCATTCAATTCCATTCCAAATTCCATTCCACGTTCCATTCCACAATCCATTGCACCTACCATTCCATTCCATTCTACATTCCATTTCACTTTCCATTCCATTCCATTCCACATTCCTTTCCACATTCAATTCCATTCGATTCCAGTCCACATTACATTCGATTCCATTCCACATTCCATTCCATTCCATTCAACTTTCCGTTCCATTCCACATTCCATTCCCTTCCGCTTTCAATTCCATTCCATACCATTCCATTCCATTCCTTTCCATGTTGCATTGTATTCCATTCCATCTTCCATTTCATTCCATTCCAATTTCTATTGCATTCAATTCGACATTCCTATCCATTCCATTCCACATAACTTTCTGCATTCAATTCCATTCCATTCCACATTCCATTCAGCTTTCCATTCCATATTCCATTCCACATTCCATTGCAATTCATTCCATCTCCCATCCCATTCCATTCCGCATTCCATTCTATTCCATTCTACGTTCCATTCCATTCCATTCCACGTTGTATTCCATTTCATTCGACATTCCATTACATTCCATTCCACGTTCTTTCCATACTATTCCAGGTTCCATTCCATTCCATTAAACCTTCCATTCCATTCCATACCACGTTCCGTTCTATACCATTCCACTTTCCATTCTGTTCCATACCATTCCATTCCACATTCCTTTCTATTAAATTCCACCTTACATTTCATTCCATTCCATGTTCCATTCCATTTAATTCCGTTCCATTCCACATTCCATTCCACTCCATTCAACATTCCATTCCGTTCCTTCCACGTTCCATTCCATTCCATTCCCCATTGAATTCCATTCAATTCCACGTTCCAGTATATTCCATTCCTTTCCACGTTCCTTTCCATACCATTCCAAATTCCATTCAATTGAATTCCACATACTATTCCATTCCATTCCGCATTCCTTTCCATTCCAATCCATATTCCATCCCATTCCATTCCTCATTCCATTGCATTCCATTCCACGTTCCACATTCCATTCCATGTTCCATTCCACATTCCACTCTGCGTTCCATTCCATTCCTTTCCACGTTGCATTCCATGTTCCATTCCATTCCATTCCACATTCCATTCCACATTCCATTCCATTCCATTCCACATTCGATTCCTCATTCCATTCAACATTCCATTCTATTCCATTCCACTTTCCATTGCATTCCATTCCACATTGCTTTCTTTTCCGTTCCTTATTCCATGGCATTCCATTCCACATTCCATTCCCTTCCTGTCCCCATTCGATTCTATTCCATTCCCCAATCCATTCCTTTCCATTCCACATTCCATTCCACATTTCTTTCCCTATTCAATTCGACGTTCCATTCCACTTTCCATTCCACATTTCATTACATTCCATTACATTCTATTCCATATTCCATTCCACATTCCATTACAAATTACATTGCATTCCATTCCAGATTGCATTCAACATTCCTTTCCACATTCCATTCCACCTTCCATTTCATTCCATTCCACATTCCATCTCATTCCTTTCCACATTCCAGTCCACTTTCCCTTCCAATCCAGATTCCACTCCATTGAGTTCAATTCCTCGTTCCATTCCATTCCATTCCATATTCCATTCCACTCCATTCCACATTCCATTCCATTCCATTCCACATTCCAGTGTACATTCTATTCCATTTAATTCCTCATTGCACTCCACATTCCATTACATTCCATTAAACATTCAGTTTTACATTCCATTTAACGTTCCATTCCATGCCATTCCACGCTCCATTCCACCTTCCATTCCACGTTCCATTCCACATTCCATTCCACAATCCATTCCACGTTCCATTCCACGTTCCATTCCATGATCCATTCCATTGCATTCCACTTTCCATTCCTGTTTCCATTCCACATTCCATTCCATTTCATTGCATTCCACTCCACATTCCATTCCATTCTAGGTTCCATTCCTGTTTCCATTTCACATTCCATTCAATCTCATTCCATTCCACGTTCCATTCCTGTTTCCATTCCACATTCCATTCAATTCCATTCCATTCCACTCCACATTCCATTCCACTCCATTTCACATTCCATTCCATTCCATTCCACATCCCATTCCACATCCCATTCCACATTCCATTCCATTCCATTCCATATTCCATACCACATTCCATTCCATTCCATTAAACATTCCATTCCGTATTCCATTTCATTCCATTCCACTTTCTGTTCCACGTTCCATTTCATTCCATTCCACATTGCATTCCATTCCATTGCACTTTCCTTTCCATTCCATTAAACTTTCCATTCCACATTCCATTCAATTTAATTGCACATTCCATTCCACATTCCATTGAATTCAATTCGACATTCCACTGCATTCCACCTTCCATTCCACTTTCCATTACATGTTCCATTCGACGTTCCATTCCACTTTCCATTCCATTCCATTACATGTTCCATTCCATTCCATTCCACATTCCATTCCATTCCATTCCGCCCCATTCCAATCCATTCCACATTCCATTCGATTCCTTTCCACATTCCATTCCATTCCATTCCATTCCACATTCCATGCCATTCCATTCCGTTCCACATGCCATTCCTTTCCATTCCAAATTCCATACCTTTCCATTCCACATTGCATACCCTTCCATTCCATTCCACATACCATTCCTTCATTCCTTTCCATTCCACATTCCATTCCATTCTGTTCCACATTCCATTCCATTCCATTTCATTCCATTGCACATTACATAAAATTCCATTCCATTCCACATTCCATTACTTTCCATTCCACATTCCATTCCATTCCATTTCCGATCCCATTCCATTCCAGTCCACATTCCATTCCAATACTTTCCAATTTCCATTCCATATTGCATTCCATTCCAGTACAAATTCCATACCACATTACTTTCAATTCCCTTTCACATTCCATTCTATTAAATTGCATATTCCATTCCACGTTTCATTCCACATTCCATTCCACTTTCCATTCCATTCCATTTCACTTTCCATTCCACTTTACATTCCATTCCATTCCACGTTCCATTCCACATTACATTACCCATTCTATTCCAAGTTCCTTTCCACATTCAATTCCACGTTACATTCCACATTCCATTCCATGTTCCATTCCATTCCATTCCACGTTCCATTCCACATTCCTTTCCAATGACTTCCACTTTCGGTTCCACAATGCATCATTACATATTCCATTCCTTTCTGTTCCACATTCCATTTCACTTTCCATTCCACATTCAATTACACATTCCATTCCACATTCCATTCCCCATTACATTCCACATTCCATTCCGCATTCCATTCCATTCCAGATTTCATTCCACATTCCATTACTCATTCTATTCCAATCCTTTCCACATTCCATTCCACATTCCTTTCTTTTCCATTCCATTCCATATTCCAATCTACATACTATTCCACATTCCATTCCACATTCTATTCCATTCCATTCCACATTCCTTTCCCCATTCCATTCCATTCATTTCCACATTCCATTCCATAACATTCCACATTTCCTTCCACATTCCATTGCATTCCATTCCACATTCCATTCCACATTCCATTCGATTCCATTCCATTCCACATTCCTTTCCTTATTCCATTACACATTCCATTCCATTCCATTCTACGTTGCATTCCACATTCCATTGAACATTCCATTCCATTCCACTCCACTCCACAGTCCTTTCCACATTTCATTCCACATTCCATTCCTCATTCCATTCAACATTCCATTCCAGATTCCATTACATTCCACCACATTCCACATTCCATTCTTCATTTCATTCCACGTTCCATTCCTCTTTCCATTCCATTCCTTCCACATTCCATTCCGTTCCACATTCCATTCCATTCCATTCGGTTCCACTTTCCATTCAATTCCATTCCATTCAATCCTACATACCATTTGAAAGCATTGTACTTTCCATTCCATTCCATTCCATTCCATTCCATTCCATTCCATTCCACAATCCATTCTGTTCCATTCCATTCCAGATTCCGATCCATTCCATTCCATTCCACTTCCATTCGATTCCACATTCCATTCCGTTCTATTCCACGTTCCATTCCATTCCATTTCACTGGAATGTGGAATGGATTGTGGAATGGAAGAGAATGGAATATGGAATGGAATGGAATGTAAGTTGGAGTGGAATGGAATGGAATGTGGAGTGTAATGGAATGGGAACAGGAAGGTAATTGAATGCAATGTGGAATGGAATGGAATGGAATGTGGAATGGAAAGTGGAATTTAATGTTGAATGGAACGTGGAAAGAATTGGAATGGAATGTGGTAAGGAACGCGGAATTAAATGCAATTGAATGGAATGGAGTGTGGAATTGAACGTGGATTGGAACATTGAATGGAATGTGGAATGGAATGTGGAATTCAGTGGAATGCATTGTGGAGAGGAATGGAATGGAATGGAATGGAAGGGGTTGTGGAATTCAACTTAATGGAATGTGGAATGGAATGTGGAATGCAATTCATTGGAATGTGGAATCGAATGTGGAATGGAATGGAAAGTGGAATTTAATGGAATGGAACAGATTGGTATTTGGAATAGAATGGAAATTGGAATGGAATGGAATGCAATGTGGAATGGAATGGAATGAAATATAGAATGGAAGAGAATGGAATGTGGAATGGAATGTGTAAAGGAATGTGGAATCAAATGGAAAGGCATGTGGAATGGAATGTAACGGAATATGGAATGAAATGAAATGGAACGTGGAAAAGAATGTGGAATGGAATGTGGAATGGAATGTGGATTGGAATAGAATGGAGTGGAATGGAATTGGAATGGAATGGAATGGAAACTGGAATGCAATGGAATGGAAAGAAATAAGCAATTGAATGGAAACGAATGTGGAAAGGAATGGAATGGAATGTCGAATGAAATGGAATGGAAAACGGAAAAGAATGTGGAATGCAATGGGGAATGGAATGTGGAATGGAATGGAAAGCAAAGTAGAATGGAATGGAATGGAATGGAATGGAAAGTGGAATAGAATGGAATTGAATGTGGAATGGAATGTGGAATGCAATGGAATGGAATGTGGAATGGAATGTGGAATGCAATTGAATGGAATGTGGAAGGGAATGTGGAATGGAATGTGGAAAGGAATGTGGAATCGAATAGATTGGCATGTGGAATGGAATGTAATGGAATGTGTAATGAAATGGAATGGAACGTGGAATAGAATATGGATTGGAATGTGGAATGGAATGTGGAATGGAATGGAATGGAATGTGGATTGGAATAGAATGGAATGGAATGGAATTGGAAAGGAATGGAATGGAAAGTGGAATGCAATGAGATGGAAAGAAATAAGCAATTGAACGGAATAGAATGTGGAAAGGAATGCAATGGAATGTGGAATCGAATGGAATAGAATGTGGAATGGAATGTGGAATGGAATTCAATGGAATGTGGAATGAAATGGAATGGAAATTGGAATAGAATTTCGAATGCAATGGGGAATGGAAAGTGGAATGGAATGGAATGAAAAGTGGAATGGAATGGAAGGGAATGTGGAATAGAAGGAATGGTATGGATTTTAACGCGGAATGGTATGTAATTGAATGTGGAATGAAATGGAATAGAATTAAATGTAGAATTCAATGGAATGGAATGTGGATTGGAATGGAATGCAACGTGGAGTGGAATGGAGTGGAACGTGGAATGGAATGTGGAAAGGAATGTGGTATGGAATCTAGAATTGAATGAAATGGGATGGAATGGAATGTGGAATGGAATGGAATGGAATGTGGAATGGAATGTGGAATGCAATGTGGAATGGAATGTAATGGAATGTGGAATCTAATTGAATCGAATGTGGAATGGAATGGAATGCCATGTGGAATGGAATGGAATGGAATATGGAATAGAAGGGAATGGAATGGAACTGAAGGCGGAATGGTATGGAATTGAATGTGGAATGCAATGGCATTTAATTAAATGTGCAATTCAATGGAATGTAATGTGGATTGGAATGGTATGCATTGTGGAGTGGAATGGAATGCAACGTGGAATGGAATGTGGAATGGAAGGTGGAATGGAATCCTGAATGGAAAGGAATGGAATGGAATGGAATGGAATGTGGAATGGAATGGAATGGAATGTGGAATGGAATGTGGAATGGAATGTAATGGAATGTGGAATTTAATGGAATCGAATGTGGAATGGAATGGAATGGAATGCGGAAAAGAATGGAAGCTTGGATGGAATGGAATGTGGATTGGAAAGCAATGGAATGTGGAATGGAATGTGGAATATAATGGAAAGGAATGTTGAATGGAATGTGGAATGGAATGGAATGGAAATTGGAATGGAATGTGTAATGGAAGGGAATGGAATATGGAATGGAATGTGGAATGTAATGTAATGGAATGTGGAAAGGAATGCAATGGAATGGTATGGAATATGGAAAGGAATGTAATGTAAAAATTAATGCCATGTGGAATGGAACGTAGAATGGAACGTGGAAAGGAATGTGTAACGGAACGTGGAATGGAATGTGGAATGGAATGGAAAGGGATATGGAATGGAATGTGGAATACAATGGAACGGAATACAGAATGGAAAGTAATCGAATGTGGAAAGGAATGGAATCCTATGGAATGTGGAATGGAATGGAATGGAATGAAATGGAATGTGGAATGGAATGGAATGGAATTTGGAATGGAATGGAACGGAATGGAATGGAAAGAAATGCAGTGTTGAATAGAATGGAATGGAAAGGAATGTGGAATGAAATGGAATGGAATGGAAAGGAAAGCGGATTGGAATGGAATGCATTGTGGAATGCAGTGGAATGGAATGGAATGGAATGGAATGGAATGGAATGGAATGTGGATTAGAATGGAATGGAATGCGGAATGCAATGGATTGGAATGTGGAATGGAATGCGGAATGCAATGGAATATAATGTGGAATGTAATGTGGAATGGAATGGAATGGAAAGGGATATGGAATGGAATGTGGAATACAATGGAACGGAATACAGAATGGAAATTAATCGAATGTGGAAAGGAATGGAATGCTATGGAATGTGGAATGGAATGGAATGGAATGAAATGGAATGTGGAATGGAATGGAATGCAATTTGGAATGGAATGGAATGGAATGGAATGGAAAGAAATGCAGTGTGGAATAGAATGGAATGGAAAGGAATGTGGAATGAAATGGAATGGAATGGAAAGGAAAGCGGATTGGAATGGAATGCATTGTGGAATGCAGTGGAATGGAATGGAAAGTGGAATGGAATGGAATGTGGATTAGAATGGAATGGAATGCGGAATGCAATGGATTGGAATATGGAATGGAATGCGGAATGCAATGGAATATAATGTGGAATGTAATGTGGAATGGAATGGAATGCAACGTGGAATGAAATGTGGAATGCAATGTGGAATGGAACTGAATGCAATGTGGAATGGAATGTGGACTGGAAAGTGTAATGGAATGGAATGGAATGTGGAATGGAATGTTTAATGGATTGGAATGGAAAGAGCAAAAGAACGTGGAATGGAAAGTAATGGAATGGAATGGAATGTGCAATGGAAGTGAATGCAATGTGGAATGCAATTTGGAATGGAATGGAATGCAATGGAATGTGGAATGGAATGGAATGGAATGTGGAATGGAAAGAATGGAAACCAGAGTAGAATGGAACGGTATGGAATGTGGAATGGAATGGAATGGAATGTGGAATGGAATTGGGAATAGAATGTGTAATGGAATGGAATGGAATGTGGAATGGAATATGAGTGGAATGGAATGGAATGTGGAATGGAATGTGTAATGGAATGTGGAATGGAATTTGGAATGGAATCGAATGGAAAGTGCAATGAAAAGTGGAATAGAACGCGGAATGGAATGTGGAATGGAATGTGGAATAGAATGCAATGGAAAGTGGAATGGAATGGAATGGAATGGAATGTGAAATGGAATGTGAAATGTACTATGAAATGCAATGTGGAATGGAACGTGAAACGCAATGAGAAGGAAAGTGGAATGCAATGTAATGGAACATGGAATGCAATGGAATGGAAATTGGAATGGAACTTGGAATGGAACGTGGAATGGAATGTGGGGGGAATGTGGAATTTAATGGAATGGATTGTGTAATGGAATGTAGATTGCAATGTAATGGATTGTGCAATGGAACGTGTAATGGATCATGAAAAGGAACGTGGAATGGAATGTGGAGGGAATGTGGAATGGAATGGAATGGGATTAGGAATGGAAGGGAATGGAATGTGGAATAGCATGTGTAATGGAATGTGGAATGGAAAGTGGAATAGAATGGAATGGAATGTGGAATGGAACGTGGAGTGGAATGGAATGGAACGTGGAAAGAAATGTGGAATGGAATGGAATGTTCAATGGAATTTGGAACTTAATATGGAACGGAATGGAATGCAATGTGGAATGGTATATGAAGTGGAATTTAATGGAATGTGGAATGGAATGAAATGGAATGAGAAATGGAATGTGGAAGAGAATGGAATGGAATATGGAATGGAATGTGGAATGGAATGTGGAATGGAATGTGGAATGGAAATTAACGGAATGTGGAATGGAATGTTGAATGGAATGTGAAATTGAATGGAATAGAATGTGGAATGGAATGTGGAATGGAATGGAATGGAATGGATTGGAATGTGGAAAGGAATGTGGAATTGAAAATAGAATGGAATGTGGAATGGAATGTGGACTGGAATGTGGAATGGAATAGAATGGAATGGAATGGAATGTGGTATGGAATAGAAAGGAAGGTGGAAAGGAAATGAATGGAATGTGGAGTGGAAAGTGGAATGGAAAGGAATGGAACGTGGAATGGAATGTGGAATGGAACGTGGAAGGGAACGCGGAATGGAACGAGGAAAGGAATGTGTAATGGAATGCAATGGAATGGAAGTGACTGTGGAATGGAATGGCATGGACTGTGGAATGGAATGGAATGGAATAAAATGAAATGGAATGGAATGTGGAGTGGAATGTGGAATTGAATGGAATGGAACGTGTAATGGAAAGTGGAATGGAAATTGGAATGGAACGTGGAATGGAACGTGGAATGGAATGACATGGAACGTGGAACGGAATGTGGAATGGAATGTGGAATGGAACACGGAATGAAATGTGAAATGTAATGTGGATTAGAAAGGATCGGAATGTGGAATTTAATGGAATGGAATGTGGAGTGGAAGGGAATGCAATGTGGAATGCTATGGAATGGAATGTGGAAAGGAATGTGGAATGGGAATTGGAATGGAATCAAATGGAATGGAACGAAATGGAATGCGGAATGGAATGGAAAGGAATAGAATGTGGAATGGAATGGAATGGAATGGGAAACTGAATGGAATTGAAAGTGGAATTTAATGTGGAAAGGATTGAAATGAAATGGAATGGAATTGAATGGAATGGAATGTGGAAGGCAATGGAATGGCATGTGGAAAGGAATGTGGAAAGAAAACTGGAATGGAATGTGGAATGGAATGTAGAATGGAATGGAATGGAATGTGGAAAGGGATGTGGAATTGAAAATGGAATGGAATAGGGAATGGAATGTGGAATGGAATGGAATAGAATGGAATGTATAATGGAATGTGGAATGGAATGGAATGGATTAGAATTTGGAATGGAACTTGGAAGGGAATGTGGAAAGGAATCAGGAATGGAATGTGTAATGGAATGCAATGGAATGCAAGTGAAAGTGGAATGGAATGGAATAGAATGGAATGGAATGGAATGTGGAATGGTAAGTAGAATGGAATGGAATGGAACATGTAATGGAATGTGGAATGAAAAGTGGAATGTAATGTGGAATGGAACGTGGAATGTAATCGCATGGATCATGGAATGGAACGCGGAATGGAATGTGGAATGGAACACGGAATGTAATGTGGAATGTAATGTGGATTGGAAAGGAACGGAATGTGGAATTGAATGGAATGGAATGTGGAATGGAATGGAATGGAATGTGGAAAGGAATGTGGAATGGAATGGAATGGTATATTGAATAGAATGTGGAATAGAATGGAAAGGAATCCGGAATGAAATGGAATGGAATAATATGGAATGTGGAATGGAATGGAATGGAACTTGGAATGGAACATGGAATGGAACATGGAATGGAGTGTTGAATGGAATGGAATGGAATGTGTAGAGGAAGAGAATGGAAGGTGGAATGGAATGGGGAATGGAATGGAATGAATTGGATTGGAATGGAATGTGGAATGGAATGGAATAGAATGTGGAATGGAATGGAATGGTATGGAACGTGGAATGGAATGGTGGTGAGTGGAATGTATAATGGAATGGAATGTAGTGAGGAATGGAACTTAATAGAAAGTGGAATGGAATGGAATGTGGAATGGAATGGAATTCCATGTGGAATGGACGGAATTGAATGTGGAATGGAATGTGTTGGAATGGAAACGAATGTGGAATTGAATGGAATGAGAAATTGACTGGAAAGGTATGGAATGGGGAATAGAATGCGGAATGGAAAGGAATGGAAGTTGGAATGGAATGTGAAATGGAAGGTGGAATGGAACTTGGAATGGAATGGAATGGAACGTAGCATGGAATCGTGGAATGGAAGGTGGAATGGAACGTTAAATAGAATGTGGAATGGAACGTGGAATGCAATGGAATGTGGAATCGAATGTGTAATGGATTGGAATGAAATGGAATGGAATGGAATCTGGATGGAATGGAATGGAATATGGAATGGAATGTGGAATGGAATGTGGAATGGAATGTGGAATGGAATGGATTTTAATGTGGAATGGACTATTGAACGGAATGCAAGGGAATGTGTAATGCAGTGTGGAATGGAATGATATGGAATGTGGAATGGAATGGAATGGAATGTGGAATGGAATGGAATGGAATGTTGAATGCAATGGAATGGAATTTGGTATTGAATGTGTAATAGAATGTATAATGAAAGGGAACGGAATTTTGACTGGAATGTGGAATTGAATGGAATGGAATGTAGAAGGGAATGTGGAATGGAAAGTGGAATGGAATGTGAAATGGAATGGAATGGAACGTGGAAAGGAATCCGGATTGGAATGGAATAGAATGTAGAAGGGAAAGTGGAATAGAATGTGGAATGGAATGGAATGGAATGTGGAATGGAATGTGTAATGGAATGGAATGGAATGTGGACTGCAAAGCGGAATAGAATGAGGAATAGAATGTGGAATGGAATGTGGAATGGAATGGTATATGGAGTGGCATGTGGAATTGAACGGAATGGAATGTGGAAAGGAATATGGAATGGAATGTGGAATGGAACGTGTTATGGAACGGAATGGAATGTGGAATGTATCATGGAATGGAATGAAATGGAATGTGGAAAGGAACGTGGAATGGAATGTGGAATGGATTGTGGAATGGAATGGAATAGAATTTGGAATGCAACGTAAAATAGAATGGAATGGAATGTGGAATGGTAAGTGGAATGGAGGGAATGGAATGTGCATTGGAACCTGGTAATGGAATGTGGAATGGATGGTGGACTGGAATGGAAAGGAATGTGTAATGGAACATGGAATGGAAAGGAATGTGTAATGGTACATAGAGTGGAATGGAACGGAACATGGAATGGAACATGGAATGGAACGTTGAATGGAATATGGAATGGAATGTGCAATGGAATGTGAAATGGAATGGAATGGAAAGTGGAATGGAACGTGGAATGGAACGGAAAGGATCGTGGAATGGAATGTGCAATGGAATGTGGAACGGAACGTGGAATGGAACGGAAAGGAACGTGGAATGGAATGTGGAATGGAATGTGGAATGGAACGTGGAATGTAATGGAATTGAATGTGGAAAGGAATGTTAAATGGAATGTAATGGAAAGGAATGTGGAATGGAAGGTGGAAATGAATGTGGAATGGAATGCGGAATAGAACGGAATGGAATGTGGAATGGAATGTGGAATGGAAAATAGAATGGAATGTAATGTATTGTGGAATGGAAAGTGAAACCGAATGCGGAATGGAATGTGGAGTGGAACGTAATTCACTGTAGAATGGAATGAGGAATGGAATGTAGAATGGAAAGTTTAATGGAATGGAATGGAACGTGGAATGCAACTTTGAATGAAACGTGGATTGGAAAGTGGAATGTCACGTGGAATGGAAGGAGGAATGGAATCTAGAATGGAATGTGGAATGGAACGTGGAATTTAATGGAATGGAAAGTTTAATGGAACATGGAATTGAATCGAATGGAACGTGGAATGGAACGTGGAATGGATCACGGAATGGAAAGTGGAATGGAATGGAATGGAACGTGGATTGGATTGTGGAATGGAATCTGCAATAGAAAGTGAAATGGAATGTGGAATGGAATGTGGTATGGAAGGGAATGGAATGTGGAAAGGAATGGAATGGAATATGGAATGAAATGGAATGGAATGTGGAATGAAATGGAATGGAATGTGGAATGAAATGTGGAATGGAATGGAATGGATTATGTAATGGAATGTGGAATGGAATGCAATGGAATGAGAATGGAATGTGAAATGGAATGGAATGGAATGTGGAAAGGAATGTGGAATGGAATGTGGAATGGAACAGAATGCATTTTGGAATGGAATGTGGAATGGAACGTGGAATGTAATGTGGAATTGAATGGAATGGAATGTGGAATGGAATATGCAATGCAAAGTGAAATGGAAAGGAATGTAATGGTATATGGAATGGCATGTGGAGAGGAATGGAATGGAATGTGGAATGGAATGTTGAATGCAATGGAAGGGAATGTGTAATGGAATGTGGTATTAAAAGGAATGGAATGGAATCTGGAATTGAATGTGGAATGGAATGGAATGGAATGCGGAAAGGAATGAAATAGAATGGAATGTGGATTGGAATGTTAAATGGAATGGAATGGAATGTAGAATGGAATGTGGAATGGAATGTCAAATGGAATGGAAAGGAACGTGCAACGGAATGGAAAGGAATGTGGAATGAAATTCAATGGAATGTGGAACGTAATTGACTGGAAAGTGGAATGGAATGGAATGGAATGGAAATTGGAATGGAATGTTGAAAGGAATGCATTGGAATCTGGAATGGAATCGAATGGAATGGAATGTGGAATGGAATGGAATTGAATGGAATGTGGAATGTAATGTGGAATTCATGGAACGGAATGTTAAATGGAAAGGAATGGAATGGAGAACAAAATGTGGAATGTAATGTATAGGAATGTAATGTGGAAAGGAATGTGGAAAGGAATGGAGTGGAATGTGGAATGGGATTTGGAATGGGATGTGGAATGGAATGGAATGGAAAGTGGAATGGAAAGGAATGGAACATGGAATGGAACGTGGAATGGAATGTGGAGTGGAATGTGGAATGTAATGGTATGTGGGGTGGAATAGAATGGAATGCAATAAATGAGTGGAATGAAATGTGGAATGGGATGGAATGGAATAGAATGTGTAGCGGAATGTGGAATGGAAAGGAATGGAATGTGGAATGGAATGGAATGGAACACGGTATGGAAAGAGGAATGGAATGTGGAATGGAATGTTGAATGGAATGGTATGTGGAATGGAATGGAATGGAATGGAATGAAATTTGGAAATGAATGCAATGGAATGTGTAATGGAATGGAATTGAATGTGGAATGGAATGGGACGGAATGTGGAATGGAATGGAATGGAATGTGGAATGTAACGCAATGTAATGTGGAATGAAAAGTGCAATGTGAAGGAATGCAATGTGGAATGGAACATGGAATGAAATCGAATGGAACGTGGAATGGAAAGCGGAATGGAAGGCAGAATGGAATGTGGTACGGAATGCAATGGAATGTGGAATGGAATGAGGAATGGCGTGTGGAAAGGAATTGTACGGACTATGGAATGGAACTCGGAATGGAAATTAATGGAATGTGGAATGGAATGTGGAATCGAATGGAAAGGAACGGGCAATGGAACATGGAATGGACAGTGGAATATAATGGAATGGAACATGGAATGGAATCTGGAATGGAACTTGGAATGGAATGGAATGTAACGGGAATGGAACGTTAAATGGAATGGAATGGAACGTGGAATGTAACGTGGAATGAAACGTGTAATATAATGTGGAATTGAAGGTGGGATGGAATGTGGAACGGAATGTGGAATGGAACGGAATGGAATGAGGAATGGAATGCGGAATTGAGTGTGGAAAGGAACGTGGAATGTAATCGAATGGAATGTGGAATGGAAAGAGGAAAGGAATGTAATGGAAATTGGAATGGAATGTGGAATGGAATAGAATGGAATGGAAAGGAAATGAATGTGGAATAGATTGTGGAAAGGAATGTGGAACAGAATGTGGAATGGAATGGAAGGAAAGGTGGAATGAAATGTGGATTGGAATGGAATGGAATGTGGAATGGAATGGAATGGAATGTGGAATGGAATTCTATGGCAATTGGAATGGAAAGTGGAATGGAATGGAATGTGGAATGGAATGTAATGGAATGTGGAATGGAAAGTGGAAAGCAGTGGAATGAAATGTGTAATGGAATGTGGAATGGAATGAGGAATGGAATGTGGAATGGAACGTGGAATGAAATGGAATGTAATGGAATGTGGACTGGAATGTGGAATGGAATGGAATCAAATGTGGATAGGAATGTGGAATTAAATGGAATGGAATGTGAAATGGAAGGGAATGGAACGCTAAATGGAATGGAATAGAAAGTGGCATGGAATGGAACGGAACGTGGAATGGAACGTGGAATAGAATGTGGAGTGGAATGTGGAATGGAATAGTATTTATAATGGAATGCAATGGAATGTAATGAAATGTGGAAATGAATGGAATGTAATGTGGAATGGAAAGGAATGGAATGCGGAATGGAACAGAATGGAGGGCAATGTGGATTTGAATGGAATAGAATGCAATGGAATGGAATGTGGTATGGAATGTGGAATGGAATAGAATGGAGTTTGGAATGGAATTCGGAATGAAATGTGGAATAAAATGTGGAATGGAATGTGGAATGGAATGAGAAATGGAATGGAATGGAATGTGGAATGTAATGTGGAATGGAATTTGGAATGGAATGGAATGTGTAACGGAATGTGAACTGGAAGGTGAAATGGAATGTGGAAAGGAACGTGAAATGGAATGGAATGAAACGTGAAATGGAACGTGGAATGGATCGTAGAATGGAACGTGGAATGGTATGTGGAATGGAATGTGGAATGTTGTGTGGAATGGAATGTGGAATTTAGTATGGAATGGAACGTGAAATTCAATGGAATGCAATGTGGTATGGAGTGTGCAATGGAATATGGAATGGAACGTGGAATTTAACGTGGAATGGATTGGAATAGAATGTGGAATGGAGGCTGAAATGGAATAGAAAGGAATGTTCAATACAATTTGGAAAGTAATGGAATAGAATGTGAAATGCAAAGCGGAATGGAATGTGGAATGGAATGTGGAAATGAATGGAATGGAATGTGGAAAGGAATGTTGAATGGAATGTGGAATGGAATGTGGAATATAATGGAATGGCTTGTGGAATGGAACGTGGAATTGAATGGAATGGAACGTGGAATGGAACGTGGAATAGAACATGGAGTGGAACGAGGAATGCTATGTGGAATGTATCGTTGAAGGGCAAGTGGAATGGAATGGAATGGAATGTGGAATGGAATGGAATGGAATGTGGAATGGAATGGAACGCAATGTGGAATGGAATGTGGAAAGGAATGGAATGGATTGTGGAAGGGAATAGAATGGACTGGTAAGGAATGTGGAATGGAATGGAATGGAATGTGGAATGGAATGTGGAATGGAATGGAATGGAATGTGGAATGGAATGTGGAATGGAAAGCGGAATGAAACGGAATAGAACGTGGAATGGAATGGGGAGTGGAACGGAATGGAACGTGGAATAGGAAGTGGAATGGAACGTGCAATGGAACGGGGAATGGAATGGAATGAATGGTCGAAAAGAATGTGGAATGGAACGAGGAATGGATTGTGGAATGGAACGTGGAATGGAATGGGCAATAGAATGTAGAATGGATTGTGGAATGGAAAGGAATGGAAAGTGGAATGGAACGTGGAATGGAATGTGAATTGGAATGGAATGGAATGTGGAATGGAAAGGAATGCACTGCGGATTGGAGTGTGGAATGGAATGGAATGTAATGGAAGGGAACGTGGAATGGCATGTGAACTGGAATGCAATGGAATGTGGAAAGGAATGTGGAATGAAATGCAATGGAACGAGAATGGAATGTGGAATGGAATGTGGAATGGAATGAGGAATGGAATGTGGAATGGAACGTGGAATGAAATGGAATGTAATGGAATGTGGACTGGAATGTGGAATGGAATGGAATCAAATGTGGATAGGAATGTGGAACTAAATGGAATGGAATGTGAAATGGAAGGGAATGGAACGCTAAATGGAATGGAACGGAACGTGGAATGGAACGTGGAATAGAATGTGGAGTGGAATGTGGAATGGAATAGTATTTATAATGGAATGCAATGGAATGCAATGAAATGTGGAAATGAATGGAATGGAATGTGGAATGGAAAGGAATGGAATGCGGAATGGAACAGAATGGAGAGCAATGTGGAATTGAATGGAACAGAATGCAATGGAATGGAATGTGGTATGGAATGTGGAATGGAATAGAATGGAGTTTGGAATGGAATTCGGAATGAAATGTGGAATAAAATGTGGAATGGAATGTGGAATGGAATGAGAAATGGAATGGAATGGAATGTGGAATGGAATGTGGAATGGAATGTGGAATGGAATGGAATGTGTAACGGAATATGAACTGGAAGGTGAAATGGAATGTGGAAAGGAACGTGAAATGGAATGGAATGAAACGTGAAATGGAACGTGGAATGGATCGTAGAATGGAACGTGAAATGGTATGTGGAATGGAATGTGGAATTTAGTATGGAATGGAACGTGAAATTGAATGGAATGCAATGTGGTATGGAGTGTGCAATGGAATATGGAATGGAACGTGGAAATTAACGTGGAATGGATTGGAATAGAATGTGGAATGGAGGCTGAAATGGAATAGAAAGGAATGTTCAATACAATTTGGAAAGGAATGGAATAGAATGTGAAATGCAAAGCGGAATGGAATGTGGAATGGAATGTGGAAATGAATGGAATGGAATGTGGAAAGGAATGTTGAATGGAATGTGGAATGGAATGTGGAATATAATGGAATGGCTTGTGGAATGGAACGTGGAATTGAATGGAATGGAACGTGGAATGGATCGTGGAATAGAACATGGAGTGGAACGAGGAATGCTATGTGGAATGTATCGTTGAAGGGCAAGTGGAATGGAATGGAATGGAATGGAATGTGGAATGGAATGGAATGGAATGTGGAATGGAATGGAATGGAATGTGGAATGGAATGGAATGCAATGTGGAATGGAATGTGGAAAGGAATGGAATGGATTGTGGAAGGGAATAGAATGGAATGGTAAGGAATGTGGAATGGAATGGAATGGAATGTGGAATGGAATGTGGAATGGAAAGCGGAATGAAACGGAATAGAATGTGGAATGGAATGGGGAGTGGAACGGAATGGAACGTGGAATAGGAAGTGGAATGGAACGTGCAATGGAACGGGGAATGGAATGGAATGAATGGTCGAAAAGAATGTGGAACGGAACGAGGAATGGAATGTGGAATGGAACGTGGAATGGAATGGGCAATAGAATGTAGAATGGATTGTGGAATGGAAAGGAATGGAAAGTGGAATGGAACGTGGAATGGAATGCAATGGTACGTGGAATGGAATGTGGAATGGATTGTGGAATGGAAAGTGTAATGGAACATGGAATGGAATGGATTGTAATGTGGAATGGAACCTGGAATGGAGTGGAATGGAACGTGGAATGGAATGTGGAATGGAATGTGAAATGGAATGGATTGGAATGTGGAATGCAATTGAATGGAATGGGGAATGTAGTGTAGAATGGAATGGAATGCAATGTGGAAAGGAATGCGGAATGGAAAGGAATGGAACGTGGAATGGAATGTGGAATGCAATGGAGTGGAATGTGGAAAGGAATGGAATGGAATGTGGAATGGAATGTAGAATGGAAATGAATGTGGAATGGAATAGATTGGAATGTGGAATGGAATGGAATGTGGAATGGAATGGAATGGAATGCGGAATGGAATGGAAACAAATTGAATGTGGAATGGAATTTGGACAGGAATGTGGAACAGAATGGAATCGACGGTGAATTGGAATGCGGAATGGAATGGAATGGACAGTGGAAAGGAATGGAATGTAGAATGGAATGGATTTGAATGGAATCGAACGTGGAATAGAATGGAATGTGAAATGGAATGGATTGCAATGTTAAATGGAATGGAATGGAAGGTAGAATGGAAAGGAATGAAATGTGGAATGGAATGGAATGGAATGGAATATGGAATGGAATTTAATGTGGAACGGAATGTGGAAAGGAATGGAATGGAATGTGGAATGTACTGAAATGGAATGTTGAATGGAATGGGATGGAATGGGGTGGAATGTGGACTGGAATGGAATGGAATATAGTTTGGAAAGGAATGGAATTGAATGGAATGAGGACTTGAATGTAATGGAGTGGAATGAAATGTAGAATTGAATGGAATCGAATGTGGAATTAAGTGGAATGGAACGTGGAATGAAATGGAACGGAAACTGGATTAGAACACGGAATGGAATGGAATGTAATGGAATGTGGAATGTAGTGGAATTGAATGGAATGGATTGAAAGGTGTATGGTATGGAATGGAAAGTGGAATGGAATGGAATGGAATGTGGAATGGATGGAATGTGGAATGGAACAGAATGGAATGTGGAATGGAAAGAGTAATGTAATGGAATGGAATATGTAATGGAATGGAATGTTGAATGGAACGTAGAATGGAATGGAATAGAGCGTGGAATGGAATGGAAGGGAACGTGGAATGGAATAAAATGGAATGTGGAATGTAATGGAATGGAATGTGGAATGAAATAGGGAATGGAATGTGGAATGGGGTAGAAAGGAATATGGAGGGGAAAGTGGAATAGAAGGAGGAATTGAATGGAATGGAATGTGGAATCAAATGTGAAATGAAATGGAACAGAATATGGAATGGAATGTGTAATGGAATGCAATGGATTGGAATAAAATGTGTAATGAAGTGGAATGGAATGGAATTTGGAATGAAATGGAATTGAATGGAATGTGGAATGAAACGGAATGGAATGTGGAATGGAATTGAATGGAATGTGGACAGAAATGGAATGGAATGCAATGAAATGTGAAATGGAATGGAATGGAAAGTGGTACGCAATTGAATGGAATGTGCAATGAAATGGGATGAAATGTAGAATAGAATGTGTAACTAAATGGAATGAAATGTGGAATACAATGGATTGGAATGTGGAATGGAATGGAATCGAATGTAGAATGGAATATGGAATGGAACAGAATGTGGAATGGACCTTGCAATGTAATGTGGAATGGAATGGAATGGAAACGGGAATGAAACGTGGAATGGAAAATGGAATGTATCGTGGAATTGAATGGAATTGTATGTGGAATGGAACGTGGAATGGAACATGGAGTGTAATGAAATGGAACGTGGAATGGAATGTGGAATGGAAAGTGGAATGGAACGTGGAATGAAACATGGAATGGAATGGAATGGAATGGAACGTTGAATGTAATGGAATTGAACGTGGAAAGAAACGGAATGGAATGTGCAATGGAATCGAATTTAATTTGGTATGGAATGGAATGGAATGTGTAATGGAATAGAATATGGACTGGAATAGAATGGAATGGAATGAAATGTGGATTGGAATATAATGGAAAGTGGAATGGAATGTGGAATGACACGGAATGGAATGTGGAATGGAATGGACCGGAATGTGAAATGGAAATTGAAATGGAATGGAAACTGGAATGGAATGTGGAATGGAATGGAACGAATGTGGATGGAACATGGAATGGAATAGAATGGAACATGGAATGGAATGTTGAATGGAAAGAATGGAACGTGCAATGGAACTCGTGATGGAACGTGGAATGGAACATGGAATGGAACGTGGAATGGAATGTGGAATGTGGAATGGAAAGGAAAATAATGTGGAATGGAAAGGAATGGAATGTGGATGGGAATGGAATTGAATGTGGTATGGAATGGAACGTAATGTGGAATGGAATTGAATGGAATGTGGGATGGAATGTGAAATGGAAAGGAATGTGGAATGGCATGGATTGAAATGGAATGTAATGTGGAATGGAATGGATTGGAATGGAGTGTGGACTGCAATGCACTGGATTGGAGTAGAATGTGGAATGGAATGGAATGGAAAGTGGAAAGGAAAGTGGAATGGATTGGAATGGAAAGTGGAATGGAAAGGAATGGAATGTGAAATGGAATGTGCAATTGAATGTGGAATGCAATGGAATGGAATGCAATGTGGAATGGAATTGAATGGAATGTGGAATGGAATGGAATGGAATATGTAATGGAATAGAGTGGAATGTGGAATGGAATGTGGAATGGAATGGAATGTAAAGTTGAATCGAAAGTGTAATGGAAGACAATGTAATGGAATGTTAAATGGAATTTAATGGAAAGTGGAAGAGAATGCAATAGAATGTGGAATGGAATCAAATGGAATGGAATGTGGAATGCAGTCTTAAATGGAATGTGGAATGGAATGGAATGGAACGTGGAAAGGAATGTTGAATGGAATGGAATGGAACATGGAATGGAATGTGAAATGAAATGGAAAGTGGAATGGAATGTGGAATGTTGAAAGGAATCGAATGGAATGGAATGTGCAACGGAATGTGGAATGGAATGGAACGTAACGTGGAATGGAAAGGAAAGGAATGTGGAATGGAACAAGGAATGGAATGGAATGGAATGTTGAATGGAACGTTGAATGGAATGGAATGAAATTGGAATGGAATAGAATATGTAATGAAATGGAATGAGGCATGGAATGGAATGAAATGTGTAATGAATGGAATGGAATATGGAATGGAATGGAATGGAACGTGAAATGGAATGGAATGGAAGATGCAATGGAATGGAACGGAATGTGGAATGGAATGTGGAATGCAATGGAGTGGAATGTGGAAAGGAATGGAATGGAATTTGGAATGGAATGTAGAATGGAAAGGAATGGGGAATGGAATGGATTGGAATGTGGAATGGAATGGAATGGAATGTGGAATGGAATGGAAACAAATTGAATGTGGAGTGGAATGTGGATAGGAATATGGAACAGAATGGAATCGAGGGTGAATTGGAATGTGGAATGGAATGGAATGGAAACTGGAATGCAATGGAAGGTAGAATGGAATGGATTTGAAAGGAATGGAATGTGGAATGGAATGGAATGAGAAATGGAATGGAATGCAATATTAAATGGAACGGAATGGAAGGTAGAATGGAATGGAATGGAATGTGGAATGGAATGGAATGGAATGGAATATGGAATGGAATTTAATATGGAATGGAGTGTGGAAAGGGATGGAATGGAATGTGGAATGTACTGAAATGGAATGTGGAATGGAATGGGATGGAATGGAGAGGAATGTGGACTGGAATGGAATGGAACATAGTTTGGAATGGAATGGAATTGAATGGAATGAGGACTTGAATGGAATGGAGTGCAATGAAATGGAGAATTGAATGGAATCAAACGTGGAATTAAATGGAATAGAACGTGGAATGAAAAGGAATGGAAACTGGATTAGAATACGGAATGGAATGGAATGGAATGTGGAATGGAGTGGAATGGAATGGAATGGATTGGAAGGTGTATGGAATGGAATGGAAAGTGGAATGGAATGGAAAGTGGAATGGAATGGAATGGATTGGAAGGTGTATGGAATGGAATGGAAAGTGGAATGGAATGGAAAATGGAATTGAATGGAATGGAATGTGGAATGCAATGGAATGTGGAATGGAACAGAATGGAATGTGAAATGGAATACAATTTGGAATGCAATGGAAAGGAATGTGGAATGGAAAGTGTAATGTAATGGAATGGAATATGTAATGGAATGGAATGTTGAATGGAACGTGGAATGGAATGGAATAGAACGTGGAATGGAATGGAATGGAAAGTGGAATGGAATAAAATGGAAAGTGGAATGGAATGGAATGGAATGTGGAATGAAATAGGGAATGGAATGTGGAATGGGGTAGAATGGAATGTGGAGTGGAAAGTGGAATGGAAGGTGGAATGGAATGGAATGGAATGTGGAATGGAATGGAATGGAATGTTGTATGGAATGGAATGGAATCTGGACAAGAATGGAATGGAATGTAATTAAATGTGAAACGGAATGGAATGGAAAGTGGTACGCAATTGAATGCAATGTGCAATGAAATGGGATGAAATGTAGAATGGAATGTGGAACTAAATGGAATGGAATGTGGAATACAATGGATTGAAATGTGGAATGGAATGGAATGGAATGGAATGTAGAATGGAATATGGAATGGAATGGAAAGTGGAAAGGAATGTGGAATGGAATGTAGAATGGAATGGAATGCATAGTGGAATGGAATTGAATGGAATGCAATGTGGAATGGAACGTGGAATGGGAAGGAAAGGAATATGTAATGGAATGGAATGGAACATGGAATGGAATAGAATGGAATGTGGAAAGGAATGGAATGGAATGGAATGGAATGTGGAATGGAGTATGAAATGGATTGGAATGAAATGTGGAATGGAGTATGAAATGGAATGGAATGAAATATGGAATGGAACATGGAATGGAACGTTTAATAGAACGTGAAATGGAATGAAATGAAAAGTGGAATGGAACGTAGAATGGATCGTGGGATTGAAAGTGGAATGGAATGTGGAATGGAATGTGGAATGAATGGAATAGAAAATGGACTGGAATGGATTGGAACGTGGAATGGGATGGAATGGAATGTACAATGGAATGGGGAATGGAATGTGGAATGGAGTATGGAATGGAATGGAATGGAATGTGGAATGGAATCTGAATGCAATGGAATATGGAATGGAATCTGGAAAGGGATGGAATGATATGGAATGGAATGGAATGGAATGTGGAATGGAACGTGGAATGGAACGGAATGGAACGTGAATTGGAAGGGAATAGAACGTTGAACGGAATGGAATGGAATGTGGAATGGAATGGAATTGAATAGAATGTGGAATACAATGGAATGAAAGGTGGAATGGAAGGTGGAATGGAATAGAATGGAATGTGGAATGGAATGGAATGGAATGCGGAATGGAACGTGCAATGCAATGAAGTGAATCGTGGAATGGAAAGGAATGGAATCTGGAATGGAATGCATGTGGAACGTAATGCCTTGGAATGTGGAATGGAATGTGGAATGGAATGTGGAAAGGAATATGGAATGCAGCGTGGAATGGAATGCAATGGAATGTGGAATCGAATGTGAAATTGAATGGAATGGAATGTGGATTGGAATGGAGTGGATGCGAATGCAATGTGGAATGGAATGGAATGGAATGTGGAATGGAATGCGGAATGGAATGAAAAGGAATGTGGAATGGAATGGAGAGGAGCGGAATGTGGAATGGAATGCAATGTATTGGAAAGGAGTGGAATGAGGGATGGAATTGAATGGAAAGTGGAAAGAATGGATAATGGTATGGAATGGAATGTGGAATGGAATGGAATGGAATGTGGAATGGAATGGAATGGAATGTGGAATGGAATGGAATGGAAAGCGAATGGAATGGAATGTGGAATGGAAAGGAATGGAAAGTTGAATCGAATATGTAAAGGAATGGAATGGAATGGAATGTTTAATGGAATTTAATGGAATGTGGAAGAGAATGAAATGGAATGTGGAAGGGAATGGAATGGAACGGAATGTGGAATGGAATCTTAAATGGAATGTGAAATGGAATGGAATGGAACGTGGAATGGAATGTGGAATGGAACGGAATGAAACACAAAATGGAATGTGAAATGCAATGGAAAGTGGAACGGAATGTTGAAAGGAATGGAATGGAATGAAGAATGTTGAAAGGAATCAAATTGAATGGAATGTGCAATGGAATGTGGAATGGAATGGAATGGAACGTGGAATGGAAAGGAATGGAATGTGGAATGGAACCAGGAATGGAATGGAATGGAACGTTGAATGGAAAGTTGAATGGAATGGAATGGAAAGTGGAATGGAATAGAATATGTAATGAAATGGAATGAGGTATGGAATGGAATGGAATGTGTAATGAATGGAATGGAATGTGGAATGGAATGGAAAGGAATGTGGAATGGAAAGGAATGGGAGGTGCAATGGAATGGAATGGAATGTGGAATGGAATGTGGAATGCAGTGGAGTGGAAAGTGGAAAGGAATGGAATGGAATGTGGAATGGAATGTGGAAGGGAATGGAATGTGGAACGGAATGGATTGGAATGTGGAATGGAATGGAATTGAATGTGGAATGGAATGGAAACAAATTGAATGTGGAATGGAATGTGGATAGTAATGTGGAACGGAATGGAATCAAGGGTGAATTGGAATGCGGAATGGAATGGAATGGAAAGTGGAATGGAATGTAGAATGGAATGGATTTGAATGGAATGGAATGTGGAATGAAATGGAATGTGAAATGGAATGGAATTCAATGTTAAATGGAATGGAATGGAAGATAGAATGGGATGGAATGGAATGTGGAATGGAATGTGGAATGGATTGGATAGTAATGTAACGGAATGTAGAATGCAATGGAATGTGGAATGGAATTGAATGGAATGAAATGTGGAATGCAAAGTAATGGAATGGAATGTGGAAAGGAATGGAATTGAATGTGGAATTGAATGTTGAACGGAATGTGGAATGGAATGGATTGGAATGGAATGTGTTAATGAATGGAATGTTGAATGTAGTGGAATGGAATGCGGAATGTAGTGTGGAATGGAATGGGAAGGAATGTGGAATGGAATGGAATGACATTGAATGGAAAGGGATGTGGAATGGAACGGAATGGAATGAAAAGGAATGTAGAATGAAATGTTATTGAATGTGGAATGAAATATTGAATGGAATGTGGAATGGAATGGAATGTGGAATGGAATGGAATGGAATGGAGTGGGATGTGGAAAGGAATGTGCAATGGAATGGAATGGAATGGAATGTGGAATGGAATGCGGTATGGAATCTGCAATGGAATGTGGAATTTAATGAAATGGAATGTGGAATGGAATGCAATTGAAAGTGGAGTGGAAAGAATGGAATGTGGAATGGAATGGAATGGAATGGAATGGAATGAACTCTGTAATTTAATGTGTAAAGGAATGGAATGGACTGAAATGGAATGGAATGGAATGGAATGGAATGTGGCAAGGATAGTGGAATGGAATCTGAAATGGAATGAGGAAAGGAATGGAATGAAATAGAATGAAATGTGAAAAGGATTGGTATGTGGAATGGAATGGAATGGAATGTGGAGCGGAATGGAAATGAGTGGAATGTGGAATGGAATGAAATGGAATGAAATGGAATGGAATGCAACGGAATGAAATGTAATGGAATGCAATGGAATGAAATGGAATGGAATGGAATGTCTAATGGAATGTGTAATGGAATGGAATGCAGTGGAATGGAATATGGAATGGAATGGAATGGTATGTGGAATGGAATTGAATCTAATTGAATAGAATGTGAATTGGAATGTGGAATGGAATGTGGAATGGAATGTGTTATGGAATGGAAAGGAATGTGGAATGGAATGTGGAATGGACTGGAAAAGAATGTGGAATGGAATGGAATGGAATGGAACGTGGAATGGAAAGTGGAATGGAAAGTGGAATCAAACTTGGAATGGAATTGAATGTAGAATGGATTGTGGAAGGTAATGTGAAATGGAATGTGGAATCTATTGGAATGGAATGTAGAACGGAATGTGGAATGAGATGAAATGGTGTATGGAATGGAATGAGATGGGTTGTGGAATGGAACTTGGAATGGAATGGAATGGAATGTGGAATTGAACGTGTAATGGAATGTGGAACGGAACATAGAAAGGAATGGAATGTGGAATGGATCTTGGAATGGAATGGAATGTGGTATGGATTGTGGAATGGAATGTGTTATCGAATGTTTAATGGAATGGAATGGAATGTAGAAGGGAATATAATGGAAAGAGCAATGGAATGTGGAATGGAATGGAACAGAATGTGGAATGGAATGGAGTGGAATGTGGAATGTAATGGATTGGAATGTGGAATGGAATGTGGAATGGAATGGAATGGAATGTGCAATGGAATGTGGAGTGGAATGGAATGGAATGTGGAATGGAACGTAGAAAGGATGGTGGAATAGAATGGAATGGAACGTAGAATGGAAAGTACAATGGAACGTGGAATGTAATGGAATGTAACATGGAACAGAAAGTGGAATGTAACGTGGAATTTAATGGAATGCAACGTGAAATAGAACGTGGAATGGAACGTGGAATGGAGTGGAATGGATTGTGGAATGCAACGTGGAATGGAACATGGAATTGAAAGTGGAATGGAATGGAATGGAATGGAATGTGGAATGGAATGGAATGGAAAGTGGAATGGAATTGAATGGAATGGAACGTGGAATGGAATAGAATATGGAGTGGAATGGAATGGAATGGAATGTGCAGTGGAATGGAATGTGGAATGGAATGGATTGGAAAGTGGAATGGAATGGAATGCAACTTGGATTTAAATGGAATGGAATGTGGAATGGAACGTGGAATGGAATTGAATGGAAAGTAGAATGGAATGGAATGGAAGGTGAAATGGAATGGAATGGAACGTGGAATGAAATGGAATGGAAGGTGGAATGGAATGGATAGTAACGTGGAATGGAATGGTATGTCATGGGGAATGGAATGGAATGGAATGTGGAATGGAACGGATTGGAATGGAATGTCGAATGGAATAAAGAGTGGAATGGAATGTCGACTGGAATGGAATGTGGAATGGATTTGAATGGAATGTGGATTGGATTGGAATGGATTGGTAAGTGAAACGGAACGTGAAATCGAATGGAATGGAATGTGGTATGGAACATGGAATGGAAAGGAATGGAACATGGAATGGAACGTGGAATGGATTGCAATGGAACGTGGAATGGAACGCAAAATGGAAAGTGGAATGGAATGCGGAAATTGGATTGGAATGGAATGGAATGGAATGTGGAATGGAATGGAGTTGAATGTGGCAAAGAATGGAATGGAATGTGGACTAGAATGGAAAGGAATGTGGAATGGAATGGAATCGAATTAATTTTGAAAGGAATGGAATGTTATGTGGAATGGAATAGAATGGAATATGGAATGGAATGGAATCGAACATGGAATGGAATGGAAAGGAATGTGGAATTGAATGGAATGGAATCTGGAATGGAACATAGAATGGAATGGAATGCAATGGAATGTGGAATGGAATGCTGAATGGAATGGAATGTGAAATGGAATGGAATGGAACGTGGAATGGAATGCAATGGAATGTGGAATTGAATGAAATGGAATGTGTAATGGAATAGAAAGTGGAGTGGAATGGAATGGAATGTTGAAGGCAACATGGAATTGAATGGAATATAATGTGGAATGGAATGTGGAATGGAGTTGATTGGAATGTGGAATGGAATGGAATGGAATGTGGAATGGAAAGGAATGGAATGGAATGTGGAAGGGAATGTGGAGTGGAAAATAGTGGAATGTGGAATGGAATGTGGATTGGAATGGATTGTGGAATGGAGTGGAATGGAATGGAATGGAATGTATAATGGAATGGGATGTGGAATGGAATGGAATGCAAAGTGGAATGGAATGGAATGTGGTATGGAATGGAATGAAATGGAATATGGACTGGAATTGAATGGAATGGAATGTGGAATGGAATGTTTAATGGAACAGAAGAGAATGTAGAGTGGAAGCTGGAATGGAAGGCGGAATGGAATGGAATGGAATGGAATGTGGAAAGGAATGGAATGTGGAATGTAAAGGATTGGAATGTGGAATGGAATAGAATGGAATGCAGTGGAATGGAATGTGAAATAGAATGGAATGGAATGTCTTATTGAATGTGGAATGGAATGGAATGGAATGTAAAATGGAATGTGGAATGCAATGGAATGGAATGTGTAATGGAAAGTGGAATGCAATGGAATGGAATGTGGTATTCAAAGTGGAATTGAATGGAATGCAATGAGGAATGGAACCTGCAAAGGAGTGGAATGGAATTGAGTGGAATGTGGAATGGAATGAAATTGAATGTGGAATGGAAATTGGAAATGAACGTGGAATGGAATGTTGAATGGAATGTTGAATGGAATGTGGAATGGAACATGGAATGGAATGTGGAATGGAATGTGGAATGGAACGTGGAATGGAATGCAATGTGGAATGCACTGTGGAATGTAATCTGGAATGGAATGTGGAATAGAATGGAATGGAATGTGGAATGGAACGTGGAATGGAATGGAATGGAATGTGGAATGGAATGTGGAAAGGAACGGAATGGAATGTGGAATGGAATGTATAATGGAATACAAAGGAAAGTGGAATGGAATGCATTGAAATGAGGAATGGAATGGAATGGAACGTGGGATACAACGTAGAATGGAATTGAATGGAATGTGGAATGGAACGTGGAATGGAATGCAATGTGGAGTGCACTGTGGAATGTAATCTGGAATGGAATGTGGAATAGAATGGAATCTAATGTGGGATGGAACATGGAATGGAATGGAATGGAATGTGGAATGGAATGTGGAAAGGAACGGAATGGAATGTGGAATGGAATGTATAATGGAATACAAAGGAAAGTGGAATGGAATGCAATGAAATGCGGAATGGAATGTGGAATGGAATGGAATAGAACGTGGGATACAATGTAGAATGGAATTAAATGGAATGTGGAATGGAACATGGAATGGAACGTGGAATTGAATGTTTAATGTGGAATGGAATGGAATGGAATGTGGAATGGAATGGAATGGAATTGAATGAGGAATGGAATGGAACGAAATATGGAATATATTGGAGAGGAATGTGGAATGGAATGTGGAATGACATGGAATGGAATGTGAAATGGAATGGAATGGAATCTGGAACGGAATGTGGAAGGGAATGGAATGGAATGGAATGTGGATCGGAATGGAATGGAATGGAATGTGGAATGGAATGGAATGGAGTTTGGAATGGAATGGAATGGAATGTGGAATGGAATGGGGAATGGAATGGAATGGAATGTGGAATGGAATGGCGTGGAATGTGGAATGGAACGCGGAATGGAACGTGGAATGGAACGTGGAAAGGAACTTGGAATGGAAGTGCATGCATTGATGGCCTATTCCCAGTGGACACGTCTTACTTCAATATCCTCCCTATCTTCCTGCTGCAGGAGGAGCTTCCTGAGCAGCTGACCGGTTCTGAAAATCCCATGAAAGCTTCCTCTGCAAGGGACTGTCTGCGCACAGGGGCCAAGCCATCTCACTCATTTGTGAATTTTTGTTTGTTTGTTTGTTTTGTTTTGAGCTGGAGTCTCATTCTGTCAGCCAGGCTGCAGTGCAATGGTGCGATCTCAGCTCACTGCAACCTCCGCCTCTCGGGTTCATGACATTCTCCTGCCTCGGGCTTCCCAGCAGCTGGGACTACAGGTGCCCGCCACCACGTCTGGCTGATTTTTTAAATATTTTTAGTAGAGACGGGGTTTCACCGTGTTAGCCAGGATGGTCTCAATCTCCTAACCTCGTGATCTGCCCACCTCAGCCCCACAAAGTGCTGGGATTACAGGCGTGAGCCAGTGTGTCCGGACCTAACTGTCTTATATATTAAAATTAATGCATTTCAGAGAGGCATAGTTTGCAAATACGGTTCCTCTTTTTTTTTTGAAATGGAGTCTCGCTCTGTCGCCCAGGCTGGAGTGCAGTGGCCCGATCTCGGCTCACCTCAATCTCCTCCTCCCAGGTTCCAGCGATTCTCCAGCCTCAGGCTCCCAAGTAGCTGGGATTACAGGTGTGCACCACCACGCCTGGCTAGTTTTGTATTTCTACTAGAGACGGGGTTTCTCCATGTTGGTCAGGCTGGTCTCGAACTCCTGACCTCAGGTGATCCGCCCGCCTTGTCCTCCCAAAGTGCTGGGATTACAGGCGTGAGCCACTGTGTCCAGCCCACTTATTATTTTTCTTTCCTTATGTTTTGAGTCTAACAATCCTGGCAGGTGCACAAGGATGATTCTAAACCATTGTTTCCTGGGAAGAGGCGGATGTAGCTTTAGTGCTGCTGGTTCAGCTCCTGGCTGCTTCCTTGACTCACATTCTAGGCTTGAGAGAGGTGGTCTTGCTCAGGAGACAGCTGCCCCCAAAGACTGAACGAAACAACTGTGGGTCTTGCTAAGTGTGGACAGGAAGGTGACAGCCATGCAGGGATCTAGAGGGAGAGCATCCCGAGCTCACGGAGCAGCTCCTGGGCAGGAAAATGTGTACCACATGGAGGAAGAGTGAGAAGCTGTGGATGGTGGAGAGGAGCGAATGCAGACAAAGCCCCCAGGCAGCTGCAGGGATGAGCACAGAATGCTGTGGGCTCCATCCCAGTGTTACCCACCCTCTTGCCCTGACTCCATGTTCCGAAGCCCCTCTGCACATCCTTACCTGTTTTCACGTGAGCACTTTCCTCCCTTGCTGAGTGGATGAGAATGGGGTCCACCTGGCTGGATGAGGTGGTGTGGACAGGACCAGCATGCTGGAGAAACAGAGAGAGAGAGAGAGAGAGAGAGAGAGAGGGACACAGAGAGAGAGAGAGATGAGGGAGCAGAGAGCAAAGATCATTTCACATTGCACCATTCGGCCACCAGGTGGGCACACCTGGCGAAAGGTAAGACCCCAGAGGTGGTGACGCAGGAGGACCACCTTGCTCAACGCCCACAGGGTCTCCAGCAGATAAGGACGTTGGAGACAGCACAAGACACTCTGCAGAGGATGGAACTGCGTTCTCTCCAAAATTCGCATCCACTCAGAATCTCTCATCATCACCTTCTTTGGAAATACGCTCTTCACAGTTTTAGTCAAGTTATGATGAGGTCATATTGGATTATGGTGGACTCTGAATCCAATGACAGCTGTCCCCATAAGAGACAGAAGAGAAGACACAGACACAGAGGAGAAGGTCACATGGAGATGGAGGCCGAGACTGGAGTGATGGGACCACAAGGCCAGGGATGCTGGATCCCCCAGGAGCTGGGAGAGGCAGGAAGGATCCTCCCCTAGAGCCTCCAGAGGGAACTGGATACAATTGTACTGGATTGAACAGTGGCCCCCAGAAAGATCTGTCCACATCTGAAAGCCCAGAACCTGGAGTGAGAACTTATTTCGAAATAGGGTCTCTGTAGATGTGATAAAGTGAAGGGCCTTGAGATGAGATCATCCTGGAGTAGAGTAGGGTAAGCCCTAAATGCAATGACAAGTGTCTTTTCAAGAGACAGAAGAGGAGACACAGACACACAGGAGAAGGCCACCTGGAGACGGAGGCAGAGACTGGAGTGATGCAGCCACAAGCTCAGGGACTCTGGATCCTCTAGGAGCTGGGAGAGGCAGGAAGGATCCTTCCTAGAGCCTCCAGAGAGAACTTGATACATTTGAAGTGGATTGAACTGTGTATCCCAAAAAAGATATGTTTCATATTCTAACCCAAAAACCTTTGAGAGGAGGTAGAGACTGGACTGATGAGGCCACAAGCCCAAGGATGCCATTCCAGACCCCCCAGAGAGGGAGGAGTCCTGGAGCCCCCAGGAAAGAATTTATGCTAAACAAGGGGTGGATAATTCATGGCTCCCCTTTTTAGACCATATAGGGTAACTTCCTGACGTTGCCATTGCATTTGTAAACTGTCTTAGCGCTGGTGGGAGTGTAGCAGTGAGGACCACCAGAGGTCACTCTCTTTGCCATCTTGGTTTCGGTGGGTTTCATTCAGCTTCTTTACTGCAACCTGTTTCATCAGCAAGGTTTTTGTGACCTGTGTTCTTGTGCAAACCTCCTAACTCATCCTGTAGCTTAGGATGACTTATCCATCTGGGGATGAAGCCCAGTACGTCTCAGCCTCATTTTACCCAGCCCCTATTCAAGCCAAAGTTGTTCCGGTTCCAGTGCCTCTGACAATACCCAAAGGCTGGAGTTCATCTTGGGGACACATCCAGAGTACAATTTCTGGGCTGGGGAACCCGTGTTTCTCAACTTTAAGATGAGGCCAAACCCCTTTCCAAAATGGTGATCGAGACAGACATTTCGCCCTACAATGTTGAGGAAAGCCAATCTCTGGCACCTACGGCAACATCTGCAACCTTCAGAATGCTTCATTTTTAACATTTTTGCCAATCATATCGTTACGGGCAGGTCTTTGGTCTTAGAGCTCCCAAGATGGGGGCAGGCCACTCCCAAGATGGGGGTGGGCCACTCCCAAGATGGCAGCCGGCCACTCCCAAGATGGCAGCAAGTCTTTTGTTCTCTGAGCTGGGGTTCTTGGCCTCATGGATTCCAAGGAATGGAACCTTGGGCCATGCAGTGAGTGTTGTAGTTCTATTAGAAGCCATGGGTCACGGAAGAGAACCCTGGAACCCAGCGACTGGTGTTCAGCTCCATTAGGACAAACCAGGGCACTTAGCCACGCAGGAAAAATGATTGTGAGTGGCAGGGGGTGCCTTGCTGGATCAGAAGCACAGCAGATACCCTGCCCTATCCAGAGGGGTGGAAGTCAATGGTGGGTCTGCAACGGCGGCGTTCAGCAGTGGTGGACGGCGAGCGAAAGCTCAGCTCGAGCCGGAACAAACATTCACCAAAAGAGTGTGCAGTTGCAAGATTTAACAGCTTGAAAACAGAGCTGTCATACAATGGGAGGGGACCCAAAGGGGGTTGCCCACTCCCAGCTCAAATACCTGGGTTTATATCCCAATAATTGTCCCTCCCCCTGTGCTCTCAGGTGATAGATGATTTGACTATTTCTTTATCTCCTGCTTTTAGCCTAATTTGTATTTTAGTGAGCTCCCTCTTTGCTACCCGATTGGTTGGGTGTGAGCTGAGTTACAAGGTGGGTGCGATCACCTTCCCCACCTAGACTTAGGAATTCCGAGTTGGCCTAGGAAATCCAGCTAGTCCTGTCTTTCAATATTGGTGTGAAAAGGGTGTCTCACGGCAGTCTTGATTTGCCCATCAGGTAACAAGTCTAAAAATGTTTACAGTAGCCCTGCCCCAAAATACCCCATAGAAATATTCCTATTTCCATTTCCTGTTTCTACGAGGAAATAACCTAATGCCCATAGGCAGAAGGACGCATCCATAAGTTGTGGAATATTCACCCACGGGGATATTATGGAGCCACCAAAATGAAGACAGAGCAGAAATCCAGTATGGATGAATCTTTGAAATGACGTTTTCAGTGGGAAATGCTGGTCTCAAAAAATTACATAGAGCATGATATACACTTTTCATAAAGTTAGAGACAATTAAAATAGAGAAATGCAATAAAGTGAAGTATCAAAGGAAATTCAGAAAATGAAGGATACCAAACTCCACACAGGGTCACCTTGGGTTGTGGGTAGCGTCGCAGAGGGCTGGATGGGGTGGGAGAAGCGATGGGTGTCCGTTATTCTTAATGTCTCTGTTTATATATTGGTGACGGTTGGACAGATTGCATTAGAGTGTTAAAGGGGACCTCTACCTAACCCCCATGAAAAAAATCAACTATAAAATTGTGTTGGGGTATTAAGAATACCTAACTAACATCTTAAATATATATGTAACTATTAAGATAAAAGTGAAGGCAAAAATTAATGGTCAAGAGCCGAGAGTCCTAACGGCAGAACCTGGGAGGACAAATTAAAATGAGAACAACGATAAAGAAAAATGCCCTGATTTGGGCGGTACCTGCTTTGTTGGGAGAAATAATAACATTCTCTTTGATTCTGTCTTCATACAACCCCCCTTCTGCTATTCCCGTTAAAGGGGCCCACAACCACACCTCTAAGCATTTGCAAGTATTGATCCCTCTCCACAAACTCTCCTAAATCTCCCTGGCAATCTCCTATGCAGTCTGCAAAACCCCATTTACCTGATCCCTCGTGACTCACATTGGTCACCCTTGCAGAAATAAGGCTGAGCTCTCCCTCCTGTGTTTCTGTTTGTTTGTTTTGTTTCTGTTTTCGTTTGGGGGATGGTGTTTTGCTCTGTTGCCCAGGCTGGAGTGCAGTGGCATGATCTCAGCTCACTGCAACCTTCACCTCCTGGGTTCAAGTGATTTTCCTGCCTCAGCCTCCACAGTAGCTCGTATTACAGGCACCCACCACCATGCCAAGCTAATTTTGCATTTTTAGTAGAGATGGGGTTTCTCAATGTTGGCCAGGCTGCTGTCGAACTCCTGACCTCATGATCCTCCTGTCTCGGCCTCCCAAAGTGCTAGGATTACAGGTGTGAGCTACCGTGCCCGGCCGTTATCTCCTTTCTGTATCTGCCCCGTGTTGGATTAGCCTAGTAGGGACATGAATTTTCAGAGGTCAAATCATTCATTCTTCCTCACAACGTGCCGCTCAGAGCTTTGCACATAGTAGGACCTCAGTAAACAGCCTCTAACACAGTGATGGGCGTCCACTCTGGGGCTTCACCTGGTCCTCCAAGGCACAAGCACAGAAATATTTATTTCCCTCCATCAGGCAGAACATGATATAAAATATATCATGCCTCTTTTGAGTCCAAAGGTGTTTTTCTTTTTTTTCCCTGCTTAGCCTTACTTTACTTAACAAGTTAACATTTATCCTGCAAAAATGGTTTTAAACAGTACCTGGAATCAATGATTTGAGGACTGAACAAAACCTTTGGTGATGCTGAAGGCGGAGACTTCACCACGCACAATATCCGTGGAGCAAAACTGGAACTGGAATCCGTAAATCTACACAAATTAAAATTAAAATGTAAAAAAATCCAAAGGAAAGTACTGATCGTCCTTGACTCCATGGACTAGTCGCCCTTGAGTCCAACCAGCTTTAAAATACTTACAAAAGAAATGCCGGGTGGGGTGGCTCACACCTATAATCCCAGCACTTTGGGAGGCTGAGGTGGGTGGATCATTTGAGGTCGGGAGTCTGAGACCAGCCCGGCCAACATGGCAAAACACCGTCTCTACTAAAAATATAAAATTAGCCGGGCGTGGTATCAGGTGCCTCTAGTCCTAGCTACTTGGGAGGCTGAGGCAGGAGAATCACTTGAATTGGGGAAGCAGAGGTTGCAGTGAGCTGAGGTGCCTGTAATCCCAGCTACTTGGGAGGCTGAGGCAGACGAATCACTTGAATTGGGGAAGCAGAGGTTGCAGTGAGCTGAGATCACCCCACTGCACTCCAGCCTGGGGAAGAGAGCAAGACTCTGTCTCAAAAAAAAAAAAAAATCATATGTGAGCCATAATTCCTAAGGAGTTTGTGTGTGTGTGTGTGTGTGTGTGTGTGTGTGTTTTGAGGAAGAAAAACAGGGTCTTGCTCTGTTGTCCAGGCTGGAGTACAGCAGCATTATCATAGCTCACTGCAGCCTCAACCTCCTGGGCTCCAGTGATTCTCCTCCCTCAGCCTCCCGAGTAGCTGGAACCACAGGCAGTTACCACCATGCCCAGCTATTTTTTAATTTTTTGTAGAGACGGGACCTCACTGTGTTGCCTAGGCTGGTCTTGAACTTCAAGTCTCAAGCAATCCTCCTGCCTCAGCCTCTCAAAGTGCTTTGATCGTAGGCGTGAGCAGCCACGCCCAGCCTGCTATGAGGTTTGACAAGGGACAGGGTCTGCTTCAGGCCCAAAGAGGAGGGCAGAGTTTACAGGGAGATGGTCAGATTTGTACCAGGCCAGGAAAACACCAAGCCACATTTGCTTTGAGCTAAGGCCTACAGAAGATGTGACAACTGTCACACTGGCTTATTTGCTGGTGACCGAAGGTGACAACTGGCTCAATTTCACCCTGACAGAATTTGTCAACACTCATTGGGTGCCACCAACTCCCAGGAAAAGCGATATTTTTGTCAAAGCCTTCCCAGACTCGGCCAGGCGTGGTGGCTCACACCTGTCATTCCAGCACTTTGGGAGGCTGAGGTGGGTGGATCACCTGAGATCGGGAGTTCGAGACCAGCCTGGCCAACATGGTGAATCCCCGTTTCTACTAAAAATACAAACATTAGCCAGGCGTGGTGGCGGGTGCCTGTAATCCCAGCTACTTGGGAGGCTGAGGCAGGAGAATTGCTTGAACCCTGGAGGTGGAGGTTGTAGTGTGCCGAGATTGTGCCACTGCACTCCAGCCTGGGCGACAGAGAAAGACTCTATCTCAAAAAAAAAAAAAAATTAGCTGGGCCAGTTGCAGGGGCTCACGCCTGTAATCACAGCACTTCAGGAGGCCGAGACGGGCAGATCACCTGAGGTCAGGAGTTCGAGATTAGCCTGGCCAACATGGAGAAACCCCATCTCTACTCAAAATATAAAAATTAGCTGGGCGCAGTAGCGCATGCCTGAAGTCCCAGCTACTCCAGAGGCTGAGGCAGGGGAATGGCTTGAACACACGAGGCGGAGGTTGTAGTGAGCCGAGATCATGCCATTGCACTCCAGCCTGGGAGACAGAGCAAGACTCCACCTCAAAAAAAAAAAAAAAATTAGTCGGGCTTGGTGGCGTGCGCCTGTAATCCCAGCTACTAGGGAGGCTAAGGCAGGAGAATTTCTTGATCCCCAGAGGTGGAGTTTGCAGTGAGCCGAGATCACACCATTGCACTCCAGCCTGGGTGACAGGGTGAAAGTCCATCTCAAAAACAAACAAACAGCAAAAAAAACAGCAAAAGTTTCCCAAACTCCTTCTTTACCCACATGATTCTGGATCATTGTGTAATTCTCCAGGCATCCCAGCAAGAGAATGTCAAAACGTTTCCGCCATTTCTCTTCTGGCCTTTGGTAAGCTGAGATTTCTCTACAAGGTCTCCAGCAGCACAGAAATGAATATCAGGGCTCCCCACCAAAACATCTTAGACTCTTGATGGGGCCAAAGTGAACACCAGCATTCCGGGCTGTGATGATGGCTCTGAACTTCATTTTGTTTTGTTATGGCTTTTTGGGCAATACCTTCACAGAAACCGTGGACTCATAATGGAATATTATGCAGCCTGGAAAAGGAACAGTTTTCCGACAAAGACAGCCACGTGAATGAAACACATTGTGTAAATAAAATATTATTTTATAAATAAATAAATAAATAAAAATTATAAATAAAATGTGTTTCAAGTTAGAGTGCCAATTACGGGTTAGAGTATCAATTACGCCAGTGGACGCCCCCAACCCTTCCGAATTACAACGGCATTCAGCACAAACCACTTTAATGCCGGCACCCTTTGGACATCTAAGTGTGAAACCACATAAATCGTTCTGGGTATGATGAAAATAAGTAAGTAAAAATGGAAGTTCAACTCTATTACACCAATCACACTTTATAAGTGGCGACTGTGGCCAGCTTCAGCTTGTATGTGTGGATTGCATTCGAGAAAAAAAAAAAAAAGAAAAAAAAAGGATGGATTCTAGGTCAACCAGCAAAAGTGACATAGCGTGTGGAGAAGGCAAGCATTTGGAAGTTTTTTTTTTTTTTTTTTTTTTTTTTAGACAGAGTTTTTGCTCCGTCCTCCAGGTTGGAGTGCAGTGGCGCAATCTCAGCTCACTGCAACCTCTGCCTCCCAGGTTCAAGCGATTCTGCTGCCTTAGCTTCCCAAGTAGCTGGGATTAAGCCGTGCACCACCACACCCGGCTAATTTTTTGGTATATTTACCAGAGACGCGGTTTCGCCATGTTGGCCAGGCTAGTTTCGAACTTCTGACATCAGGTGATCTGCCCACCTTGACTTCCCAAAGTACTGGGATTTCAGGGGTGAGTCACCATGTCCGTCCATTCTGGAAGATTCTTTACCCAACCTCTCACCTGTTAAAAAAGAAAATTCAGAATGTACACTCTTTTTATGATGACAAAATACAAATATATAAAATTCAGCATTATAACTGTTTTAAACTCAATGAGTCAGTGATATTTAGTGCATTCACAATGTTGTACAACCATCACCAATCTCTAGGTCCAGAAATTTCTCATCACCCCCAAAAGCGCACCCTGTACGCATTAAACAGTCACTTCCATTTCTCCTTCTCAGGCCCTGGCACCCACAAATCCACTATCTTTCTCTAGGAGTTTACCTGTTCAGCACGTTTCATTGAAAGGGAATCATACACTACGTGTGCTTTTGTGTTTGTGCCTGGCTTTTCTCCCTGAGCATGATGTCCTCAAGGTTCATTCACGTTGCAGTCTTTGTCAGAGCCTTGTTCCTTTTCCAGGCTGTGTAATATTCCATTATAATATTCCATTGCATGGATGAACTATGCTGTGTTTCTCCATTCCTTCATGGATGGACAGTAGAGCTGTTTCCAAAATTCATCAACATTGCAGCCTTTTGTCAGAGCCTTGTTCCTTTTCAAGGCTGCATAATATTCCATTATAATATTGCATTGCACGAATGAATCACGTGATGTTTATCCATTCATTCACAAATGGGCAGTAGGGCTGTTTCCAAAATTCATTGACATTGCAGTCTTTGTCATAGTCTCATTCCTTTTCCAGGCTGCATAATATTCCATTATAGGATTGCATTGCACAGATGAAAAACACTGTGTTTATCATTCATTCATAGGTGGGGAGTAGGGCTGTTTCCAAAAATTCATTCACATTGCAGCCTTTTGTCAGAGCCTTCTTCATTTTCCAGGCTGCGTAATATTCCATTATAATATTGCATTGCATGGATGAATCACATGGTGTTTATCATTCTTTCATAGATGGGCAGTAGGGCTGTTTCCAAAATTCATTCATGTTACAGCCTTTGTCAAAATATTGTTCCTTTTCTAGACTGCATAATATTCCACTGCATGGATAAACGATGGTGTGTTTGTCATTCCTTCATAGATGGGCAGTAGGGCTATTTCCAAAAATTCATTCATGTTACCGCCTTTGTCAGAGCCTTGTTCCTTTTACAGGCTGCATAATATTCCATCATAATATTGCATTGCCTGGATGAACCATATTGTGTTTATCATTCTTTCATAGATGGGCAGTAGGGCTCTTTCCAAAAATTCATTCACATTGCAGTTTTTGTCAGAGCCTTGTTCCTTTTCCAGGCTGCATAATATTCCATTATAATATTGCATTGCATGAATGAACCATACTGTGTTTATCATTCTTTCATAGACGGAAAGTAGGGCTGTTCCAAAAATTCATTCATGTTGCAGATTTTGTCAGAGCCTTGTTCCTTTTCAAGGCTGCATAATACTCCATTGCATGGATGAACCATGCCGTATTTATCATTCCTTCATAGATGAGCAGTAGGGCTATTTCCAAAAATTCATTCATGTTGCAGCCTTTGTCAGAGCCTTGTTCCTGTTCCAGGCTGCATAATATCCCATTATAATATTGCATTGCATGGATGAACCCCATTGTGTTTATCATTCATTCATAGATGGGCAGTAGGGCTGTTTCCAAAAATTCATTCATGATACAGTCTTTTGTCATAGCCTTGTTCCTGTTCTAGGCTGCATAATATTCCATTATAATATTGCATTGCCTGGATGAACTGCATTGTGTTTATCATAATTTCATAGATGGGCAGTAAGGCTGTTTCCAAAAATTCATTCACATGGCAGTTTTTGTCAGAGCCTTGTTCCTTTTCCAGGCTGCATAATATTCCATTGCATGGAGGAATCACACTGTGTTTATCATTCCTTCATAGATGGGCAGTAGGGCTGTTTCCAAAAATTCATGCTGGTTGCAGTCTTTGTCAGAGCCTCCTTCCTTTTCAAGGCTGCATAATATTCCATTATAATATGGCATTGCATGGATGAACCACATTGTGTGTATCATTCATTCATAGATGTGCAGTAGGGCTGTTTCCAAAAATTCATTCACATTGCAACCTGTCTCTGCCTTTGTCAGAGCCTTGCTCCTTTTCAAGGCTGCATAATATTCCATTGCATGGATAAACCATACTGTGTTTATCATTCATTCAAAGATGGACAGTAGGGCTGTTTCCAAAAATTCATTCACATTGCAGCCTTTGTCAGAGCCTTGTTCTTTTTTTTGGCTGCATAATATTCCACTGCATGGATGAACTATGCTTTATTTATCCATTGCTTCATAGATGGGCAGTAGGGCTGCTTCCAAAATTCATTCATGTTGTAGTCTTCTGTCAGAGCCTCGTTCCTTTTCAAGGCTGCATAACATTCCATTATAATATTCCATTGCATGGATGAACCATGCTATGTCTATCCATTCATTCATAGATGGGCAGTCGGGTTGTTCGGGTTGTTCCAAAAATTCTTTCATGTTGCAGCTTTTGTCAGAGCCTTGTTCCTTTTCCAGGCTGCATAATATTCCATTGCATGGAGGAATCACACTGTGTTTATCATTCCTTCATAGATGGGCAGTAGGGCTGTTTCCAAAAATTCATTCACATTGCAGCCTTTGTCAGAGCCTTGTTCCTGTTCCAGGCTGTGTAATATTCCACTATAATATTGCATTGCATAGATGAACTATGCTGTGTTTATCCATTCCTTTATAGATGGGCAGTAGGGCTGTTTCCAAAATTCATATATATTGCAGTCTTTTGTCAGAGCCTTATTCCTTTTCTAGACTGCATAATATTCCATTGCATGGATAAAGGATGCTGTGTTTATCACTCCTTCATAGATGAGCATTAGGGCTATTTCCAAAAATTCATTCACATTGCAGCCTTTGTCAGAGCCTTGTTCCTGTTCCAGCTGCGTAATATTCCATTATAATATTGCATTGCATGGATGAACCACATTGTGTTTATCATTCATTCATAGATGAGCAGTAGGACTGTTTCCAAAAATTCATTCCTGATACAGTCTTGTCAGAGCCTTGTTCCTGTTCCAGGCTGCATAATATTCCACTATAATATTGCATGGATGAACCACATCGTGTTTATCATTCTTTCATAGATGGGCAGTAGGGCTGTTTCCAAAATTCATTCATGTTACTGCTTTTGTCACAACATTGTTCCTTTTCCAGACTGCATAATATTCCATTGCATGGATAAATGACGGTGTGTTTGTCATTCCTTCATAGATGGGCAGCAGGGCTGTTTCCAAAAATTCATTCACATTGCAGCCTTTGTCAGAGCCTTGTTCCTTTTCCAGACTGCATAATATTCCATTATAATATTGCACTGCATGGATGAACCACGTGGTGTTTATCCATTCATCCACAGATGGGCATTGGGCTGTTTCCAAAATTCATTCATGTTGCAGCCTTTGTCACAGCCTCATTCCTTTTCCAGGTGGCATAATATTCCATTGCGTTGATGAACCATGTTGTGTTTATCCGTTCCTTCATAGATTAGCAGTAGGGCTGTTTCCAAAATTCATTCATGTTGCTGCTTTTGTCAGAGCCTTGTTCCTTTTCCAGCCTGCATAATATTCCACTATAAGATTGCATTGCATGGATGAACCATATTGTGTTTATCATTCCTTCATAGATGAGCAGTAGTGCTGTTTCTAAAAATGCATTTATGTTGCAGCCTTTTGTCAGAGCCTTGCTCCTTTTCCAGGCCGCATAATATCCCATTATAATATTGCATCACATGGATGAACCATGCTGTGTTTATCCATTCTTTCATAGATGGGCAGTAGGGCTGTTCCAAAGATTCATTCCTGTTGCAGCTTTTGTCAGAGCCTTGTTCCTTATCAAGGCTGCATAACATTCCATTGCATGGATGAACCACATCGTGTTTATCATTCCTTCATAGAAGGTCAGTAGGGCTGTTGCGAAAATTCATTCATGTTGCAGCCTTTTGTTAGAGCCTTCTTCGTTTTCTTGGCTGCATAATATTCCATTATCATATTGCATTGCATGGATGAGCCACATTGTGTTTACCCATTTATTCATAAATGGGCAGTAGGGCTGTTTCTACTTTTTGGCTACTGTGAATACCACTGCTACGAATATCCCTGTACAAGTTTTTATTTGATAATTGTGACTATTTTACACAAACTTGTGAGTGTGAGACATGTGACAAGCTTTTTTAAAAATAGAGGTAAGATTCACATCACATACCTCTGTTTTTTAAAAAGCTTGTTGCATACCCCGTACTCCCACGTTTGTGTGAAATACTCACAATTATCAAATAAAAACTTGCACACATCACATAGCCGGGCACAGTGGCTCACACCTGTCATCCCAGCACTTTGGGAGGCCGAGGTGGGTGGATCAATTGAGGTCAGGAGTTCGAGACCAGCCTGGCCAACATGGAGAAACCCCATCTCTGCTAAAAATACTGGTGTGGGGGCAGGTGCCTGTAATCCCAGCTACTCGGGAAGCTGAGGCAGGAGAAGCGCTTGAATCCGGCAGGCGGAGCTTGTAGTGAGCCAAGATCGCACCATTGCACTCCAGCCTGGGTGACAGAGCAAGATTCTGTCTCAAAAAAAAAAAATTACATCAATTTAGTTATTTTATATTATACGAACGGGGCATTTAGTACTTTCACCGTGCTGTACAACCACCAGTTCTATGTAGTTTGAGAAAATCTTCATTCCCTTTAAAAGGAAAACCCCATTCCCATCAAGCAGTCACTCCACATCCCCCTCCCCAACCTCTGAGAGTCACAAATTCACTTCCTCTCTGTGGATTTGCCTGTTGAGCACGTTTCATAGAAATGGAGTCAGACATCAGTTACTTCTGTGAAGAAAAAAGCCCTGTCACCTGGCCTTTCTTCCCTTGCTGCTGGGATTTATGATGTTCCCCTCAATGTTTAGGCTGCTCTCCCATAATCACACCTTCCTTTGTTTTTCTTTTCCTTTTTTTTTTTTTTTTTTTTGAGATAGAGTCTCGCTGTGTCTCCCAGGCTGGATTGCAGTGGCATGATCTCAGCTCACTGCAGCCTCGGCCTCCCGGGTTCAAGTGATTCTCCTGCCTCAGCCTCCCAAGTAGCTGGGATTATAGGCACAAGCCACCACGCCTGGCTAATTTTTGTATTTTTAGTAGAGAAGTGGTTTCACCATGTTGACCTGGCTGGTCTCAAACTCCTGATCTCAGGTGATCCACACGCCTCAGCCTCCCAAAGTGCTGGGATTACAGCCGTGAGCCACCGCACCCAGCCAAAAAGATATCTTAAAAGATCTGAGCATCTCAGCTCAATGCAACCTCCGCGTTCTGGGTTCAAGTGATCCTCCTGCCTCAGCCTCACAAGTAGCTGAGATTACAGGCGCCCACCACCACGCCCAGCTAATTTTTGTATTATTAGTAGAGATGGGGGTTTCACCCTGTTGACCAGGCTGGTCTTGAACTCCTGACCTCAGGTGATCCGCCTGCCTCAGCCTCCCAAAGTGCTGGGATTGCAGGCATGAGCCACCATGTCCGGCCAGAGAGTCATTTTTGATAAGCACCGAATGATTTTTCTCATGTAGTTAGGAAAAGAAGTGCATGTGTGTGTGTGTGTGCACGTATGTGCATTCGATTCTGTGTTCTACGCCTCGCTCTGTGTGTTTAGGGGCAATGACAGTGACCTTAAACGCTGTTGGACCATGTATTTTAGAAAAATGCAACCCACAGTCTATGTGAGAAACCCACGTGATAATCATCAATGATCCCAACCCCAGCATTGAGATTGGACATTTTGATTTGGTGCAGAAGGCACAAGGAGGAAGAGATCCCTCAGAAAACAGGGGCATCTTCACCCTTGGAGGTAAATTCATTGGGAATCATTGGGACCATGGACAGCTGATGGTGATTCATTACAAATATATTGATTACAGATTCCTAGAGGTATTCACTAAGGGTGAGACAGGAGTGAAGGCACTACGCAGAAAGACGTAGACTAGTCAAAGTCAATAGGAGAGTAGGTCATTTTATTCATTTATGTATTTATTTATTTGAGATGGAGTCTTTCTATGTTACCCAGGCGGAATGCAGTGGCATGATCTCGGCTCTTAGGAGTTGAACAGCACCTCACTGTGCCTGGCGCTGGAACAAATGAATGCAGGAGGTATGCTGGTTTTTTTTTTTTCTTCCTTTCTTGTTTCTTTTCTTTCTTTCTTTCTTTCTTTCTTTCTTTCTTTCTTTCTTTCTTTCTTTCTTTCTTTCTTTCTTTCTTTCTTCCTCTCTCTTTCTTTCTTCTTTCTCTCTCTCTTTCTTTCTTTCTCCTTCTTTCCTTTCTTTCTTTCTTTCTCTTTCTTTTTTTTTTTTGAGATGGAGTCTTTCTCTGTCGCCCAGGCTGGGGTGCAGTGGCATGATCTCAGCTTTTAGGATTTGAACAGCACCTCGTAGTGCCTGGTGCTGGAACAAATGAATGCATGAGAAATGCTGGGTTTTTTTCTTTATTTCTTCTTTCTTTCTTTCTCTTTCTTTCTGTCTCTTTCTTTCTTTCTCTTTCTCCTTTCTTTCTTTCTTTCTTTTCTTTTCTTTTCTTTCTTTCTTTCTTTCTTTCTTTCTTTCCTTTCTTTCCTTTCTTTCTTTTGAGATGGAGTCTTTCTCTGTTGCCCAGGCTGGGGTGCGGTGGCATGATCTCAGCTCTTAGGATTTGAACACCACCTCATTGTGCCTTGCACTTAAACAAATGAATGCAGGAGGTATGCTGGTTTTTTTTTCTTTCCTTTCCTTCCTTTCTTTTTCTTTCTTTCTTTCTTCTTTCTTTCTCTTTCTTTCTTCCTTTTCCTTCCTTCCTTCCTTTCTTTTCTTTCTTTCTTTTTCTTTCTTTCTTTCTCTTTCTTTTTTTTTTGAGATGAAGTCTTTCTCTGTCACCCAGGTTGGAGTGCAGTGGCAAGATGTTGGCTCACTGCAACCTCTGCCTCCCAGGCTCAAGTGATCCTCCAGCCTCAGCCTCCTGAGTAGCTGGGATTACAGGTACCCGTCACCACACCTGGCTAATTTTTGTATTTTTAGTAGAGACAGGGTTTCACCATGTTGGCTAAGATGGTCTCGAACTCATGACCTCAGGTGATCCACCCACCTCGGCCTCCCAAAGTGATGGGATGACAGACGTGAGCCACTGCACCTGGGCTAAAATGTTTAAAATATAAATCTATCAAATATTTAAACCCACTTGTAAAAATGCTAGCGTTAAAGACAAATGGAAAATGATTGCATTTAAAAAAATCAGTCATGACATGGCTAAATGTCAAAGAATTCTTTTGTAATTTTTTTTTTCCATTCTGAAAGCCAGCATCATCTTTTATGATTGCTGTCTGCATCTTGGTAAATGGAATTCTTGCAAAAAGGTCTGAGTTTCCAACATGCATAAAACAAAGGAAATCATGTACAAGGTGAAAAAAACAGAGAGAGAGAGAGAGAGAGAGAGAGAGAGAGAGAGAGAGAGATCCTAAAAGAGCCAAGACTGCTAGAGGAAAAATGCATTTAAAATCCAGCGTAAATGACATTGGACAGCATTCAGAACAGCAGCTCTGGGTTGCAGAGACGATGGGCTGCTGCAACAGGCTGAGAGTGTTACATGATTACAAACATATGTTATGGGAGCAGAAGGAAGATGGTTTTGTTGGAAAGAATGATTGGAGACACAGCCTTGATTGAAGGCTGTGTTATTAGCAGACGCTTCAGAACTTGAAAGGGTTTCTGAGAAGCTGCTAAAGTGAGTAGCTGGCCGATGCACATTGGAAAAAAAAAAAGACCCCCTTAAAGAAATTGGAAGGAAAAGAGGCGCTGGTCTAGACAAGAATGCACACGAGATGTCAGCATTGTGTTCGCCTAAGAAAAGGTAATTTATGAGCTACCTAATAAAACATAAGTCGGCATCTCTTCTTTGCCAGAAGAGAAATAACTTAGGATTTTAACAGCAACTCATTGTGCCTGGCGCTGGAACAAATGAATGCAGGAGGTATTTTGTGTGTTTTTTTCCCTCTCTTTCTTTCTTTTCTTTTCTTTCTTTCCTTCTTTCTTTCTTTCTTTCTTTCTTTCTTTCTTTCTTTCTTCCTTTCTTTCTTTCTTTTTTTTCTTTCTTTCTTTCTTTCTTTCTTCTTTCTTTCTTTCTTTTGTCTTTCTTTTTTTCTTTTCTTTCATTCTTTCTTTCTTATATGTTTTTTTTTTTTTTTTTTTTTGAGATGGAGCCTTTCTCTGTCACCCAGGCTGGGGTGCAGAGGCAAGATGTTGGCTCACTGCAACCTCTGCCTCCCAGGTTCAAGCGATTCTCCTGCCTCAGCCTCCCAAGTAGCTGGGTCTACAGGTACGTGCCACCACACCTGGCTAATTTTTCTATTTTTAGTACAGACAGGGTTTTACCATGTTGGCCAGGCTGGTCTCAATCTCCTGACCTCAGGTGATCTGCCTGCCTTGTCCTCCCAAAGTGCTGGGATTACAGGCGTGAGCTCCTGCACCTGGCCAGTATGCTGTTCTTTAGAAGAAGTTGGAGGAATGTAAATCTTAAAAGGGGCTTGATGACCCATACGCCCTCATGCATGAACTTCATTAGCTACTCTGTATGGCTCCACTTAGGCAGGCGATTTTCCCACTCCTTTTCTGGAGATGAAAAGTACCAAACAGAAGTACTACGAGGAATGCCTGTTCCAGGTACCTGCTGGAGCCTGGGGAGAAGGAATACTCGTTACCACAGACCTATCATCACAGCAGCACAAATGGCTGGGAGGCATTGAGGAGATGTGAAGTGAGAATATTTCTTGCTCTTGCCAAAGTCTCATAGAGTGTTTGCTGCAGTGCTGCAGGCAGAGAAATCTAGGCCGTTTGTGCAAGTAAAGAACAGAGAGTAGTGCAAATAAAGAACAGGCAATGCAAATAAAAGAACAGTAATGCAAATAAAGAACAGGTAATGCAAATAAAAGAACAGTAATGCAAATAAAGAACAGGTAATGCAAAAAAAGAACAGTAATGCAAATAAAGAACAGGTAATGCAAATAAAAGAACAGTAATGCAAATAAAAACAGGTAATGCAAATAAAAGAACAGTAATGCAAATAAAGAACAGGTAATGCAAACAAAAGAACAGTAATGCAAATAAAGAACGGGTAATGACATCCTCCTGCATGGTAATGCCTCACAGTCTGATAGTGTGCCTCATAGTCACAAAGCAGCTGCTGGAGCTCTGAATGTCCTGCCCTCAAAAGAGCATTCCTAGCAGTAAGCAAAGGCATGGGCACAACACGGTTTTCACATTCTTACAAAGTGACTGCTGAAGCTCTGGACATCACGCCATTAAGAGAGCATTCCTAGCAGTAAGGGAGGCCATGGGCACAAGAGACTTTTCTCACAATCACAAAGTGGCTACTGAAGCTCCGTACATCATGCCTTCAAGACAGCATTGCTAGCAGGAAGGAAGGGCATGCACACAACAGAGTTTTCTCATACTCACAAAGTGGCTGTTGAAGCTCCGGACATCACATGCTCAAGAGAGCATTCCTAGAAGGAAGGGAGGCCATGGGCACAACAGAGTTTTCTCATACTCACAAAGTGGGTGCTGAAGCTCCAGACATTACACCCTGAAGAAAGCATCCCTAGCAGGAAGTGAGGGCATGGGCATGGCAGAGTTTTCTCATAGTCACAAAGTGGCTGCTGAAGCTCTGGACATCACACTCTCAAGAGAGCATTCCTGGTAGGAAGGAAAGGCATGGGCACAGCAGAGTTTTCTCATAGTCACAAAGTGGCTGCTGAAGCTCCAGACATCACATCCTCAAGAAAACATTCTTAGCAGAAAGGGAGGGCGTAGGCAAAGATAGTTTTTCCCCTCTTCCTCTTTTGCCTTGCTTGTCCCACACACTTTATCAAGTCTGAAGCTTGGCCAGCAGAAATGGGGAACAGATTGACCTGCCTGGTTCATCCCCTGGGTTGGGGCAGGATCCTGTAAAGGAAATTAGGGTCTTATTAAAGAAGCGAGGGGGCGGGGCATGGTGGCTGACGCCTGTAATCCCAGCACTTTGGGAGGCTGAGGAGGGTGGATCATGAGGTCAAGGTATCAAGACCATCCTGGCCAACATGGTGAAACCCCGTCTCTACTAAAAATACAAACATTAGCTGGGCGTTGTTGTGTGCACCTGTAGTCCCAGCTACTCAGGAGGCTGAGGCAGGAGAATTGCTTGAACCTGGGAGACAGAGGTTGCAGCGAGCTGAGATCACACCACTGTACTCCAGCGTGGGCAACAGAGCGAGACTCTTTCTCGGAAAAAAAAAAAAGAAAGAAGAGAGGGCAAATGGCTTTTTAAAAGTTAAGGAGAATGGTCGTTGTGGAGGAAAGATACACAAAGTCACAAATTTCAAGAGACTTTTTGTGGGGAGAGGAAATGGGCATGAGTGATAATGGGTGCAGGATCTCCTTGGGTTGAAGAGAGTGTTCTAGAAGGAAATAGACTGATGGTTTCACAGCATGGTGAAAGTGTTAAATACCATTGAGCTGTTCTCTGCAAGACAGTTAAGGGGAATTTCATGGTATGCGAATTTTATCCCAATAAAAAAAATGTTTAGGCCAGGTGCGGTGGCTCACACCTGTAATCTTAGCACTTAGGGGGGCTGAAGTGGGCGGATCACCTGAGGTCGGTAGTTTGAGACCAGCCTGGCCAACATGGGGAAACCCCATCTCTACTGAAAATGCAAAAAATTAGCCAGAGGTAGTGGGTGCCTGTAATCCCAGCTACTCCGGAGGCTGAGGCAGGAGAATGGCATGAACCTGGAAGGGGGAGGTTGCAGTGAGCCAAGATCGCGCCACTGCACGCCAGCCTGGGCGACAGAGCAAGACTCCCTCTCAAAAAAAAAAAAACAAAAGTTTACCTTTTGGTGGAGGAAGGCAACTGCATATGTACACGCGTACAGACACACGTGCCCGCATACATATGTGCATATACAGACATGCAGTTTCTTTTCTTTTAACTAATAAGCTTTCTTATTGGTAAGACAGAGCATTTTCATGTAAATGATCATATTTTTATAATTAGAAAATGTGATTTGTAGGTTTTTTTCTGTTTTTTGTGCAGTTCTCCTATCTAGTAAAGTTTGATTTTTTTCTTTTTTTTTTTTTTTGAGATAGAGTCTCGCTCTGTCGCCCAGGCTGGAGTGCAGTGTGGGGTCTCAGCTCAATGCAAGCTCCGCCTCCCGGGTTCAGGCCATTCTCCTCCCTCAGCCTCCTGAGTAGCTGAGACTACAGGTGCCTGCCACCAAGCCTGGCTAATTTTTTGTATTTTTAGTAGGGATGGGGTTTCACCATGGTCTCGATCTCCTGACCTTGTGATCTGCCCACCTCGGCCTCCCAAAGTGCTGGGATTACAGGCGTGAGCCACCGCGCCTGGCCAAGTTTGATTTTTTTTGTTGCCAACTTCATATTTATTTATTTACTTTTAATTTTTTAATTTTTTTAGGCAGAGTCTTGCTCTGTCATCCAGGCTGGAGTGCAGTGGTGTGATCTTGGCTCACTGCAACCTCTTCCTCCTGGGTTCAAGTGATTCTCCTGTCTCAGCCTCCCGAGTAGTTGGGATTACAAGCGCCCGTCACCATGCCTGACTAATTTTTGTATTTTTAGTAGAGATGGGGTTTCTCCATGTTGGCCAGGCTGGTCTCAAATTCCTGACCTGAGATAATCCACCAGCCTCAGCCTCCCAAAGTGCTGGGATGACAGGCGTGAGCCACTGTGCCTGGCCTGTTTTTTCTCAGAAAGAGTCTCTATTGAAGGGTTCAGAACCCAAGCTGGGACTGGGCATGGTGGCTCATGCCTGTCATCCCAGCTACACGGTGGGGCCTGTCACCCAGGAGGTGGAGGTTGCAGTGAGCTGAGTTTGCACCACTGCACTCCAGCCTGGGTGACAGAGTGAGACTCTGTCTCAAAAAATAAAATAAAATAAATAAAATAAAATAAATAAAATAAATAAATAAATAAATAAATAAAATAAAATAATAAAATAAAATAAAATATAAAATAAAATAAAATAAAATAAAATAATAAAATAAAATAAAGCTCTCAAAGGTACAGATACCAGGACACCCCATCCCATGTCTTGAGGTGGTGTCCATCATGTCCTGATACTGCCCGTTAGCTGGGGTTTGACATCAGACAGTCCCAGCACACTTTGTTCCTGATCTTTTACTTTCTTTGTACCTGCTTTGGGAGATCAGTATCTCTCTGTGCTACCAAGGGGACTCTTGGGATGGTCCAAATTGACCTTCAGTGAGGAACTCGTCACCTGAGTGTTCCAGCTCTGCCTCAGATCGTGCACAGATGGTCTTCAACAACAATCACTGGGTCCTGTTCTCTTCACAGCTACAACTTCCCTCTCAATGGTGCCAGTTCTCCCCAATACAGTCACATTAACTGGAGGGGTTCATGGCTGCACCCACAGACCTCACCAGAAGCTCCCATTCCTCAGCCCTCTGTCTTCTGCATGGTCCGGCTGTTATGCATAAGGTAGATGGATGGATGGATGGATGGATTGATAGATGGATAGGTGAATGGATGAATGGGTGGATGGATGGATAGATGGATGGATGGATGGACAGATAGATGATAGATAGATAGAAGGATAGATAGACAGATTGACAGACACACGAATGGGCAGAAGAATGGATAGATAGATAGGTAGATAGATAGATAGATAGATAGAAAAATAGAGACAGATAGAGATAGATAGATTGACAGACAGATGGATGGACAGATGAATGGACAGAAGAATGGATGGATAGATACAGATAGAGAAAGAGATAGATAGATAGAGTTCGATAGAGAGCTAGATAAAGACATAGAAAGATGGATGATAGATAGAGATAGATAAAGATAATAGATGGGTAGATAGATGGACAGATAGATAGATTAGATAAAATAGATAGGCAGGTAGGTAGGTAGATAGATAGATGGATAGATAGAAGAATACATTGATAGATCAATTGGATAGATGAATGGAGATACATAGAGAGATAGATAAATAGAAGGATAGACTATTAAGTTGATAGGATAGATGCGTAGAAATGGACAGATAGATGGAGGATAGATTGATACATCAATAGGATAGATGGATAGATAGATCAATTGATATGATAGATGGATGGAGATGGATAGATGGATGGATAGATAGAAGGATAGATTGATAGATACATAGATAGATAGACCAATAGATAGATAGATACATAGATAGATAGATAGACAAATAGATACATAGATTGACAGATATATAGATAGACTAATAGGTAGATAAATAGATAGATGATATATATATATATAGATAGATACACAGATAGATAGATAGACCAATAGATAGATAGATAGATAAATAGACACATAGATAGACAGACAGACAGATAGGTAGATCGATACACAGATAGATAAATAGACACATAGATAGATAGATACATAGATACACACATAGATAGATACATAGATAGACAGACAGACAAACAGATAAGTACATAGATTGACATGTAGATAGAGAGATAGATAGATAGATAGATAGATAGACAGATGATAGCTAGACACATAGACAGACAGAGATAGATATATAAAAATAGATGAGACCTTTTACTGACATTCAATATATTTTCAGCTGCAAAAGAAGGAAGCTGATCTAAGATCCTCATGTCTTCTTCTTATAAAGGTTCTTAGGGAGGTGGTGCTGGATCACGGGAGGGCCGCAAAGGTTCGGGTTCCAGGAGAGGTGTGATATCCTCCCAAGGAGCCAAAAGGCTGTGGAATTAGCCGTGGTCCCAACAGGCTAGTGAAGCATGAGCCTATGGTGTTCCTCTCTAGACCTCCCAAGTCCAACCTCGGGTTTGGGAGCACTCCCAGGACAGCCCCCGAGATCTTGGATGGCTTGGCTGTATTGCCTAAACCCCTTGGTAAGTTGGCTTCTACAGCAGATCTCACACCTTGTTTAGAAGAAGCCCACGTCTCCGGCCTCCCTGCCCGGCCTCTGCTCTAATCCGTCTCCTTCTTCATCGTCTTGCTTTCATGAGTTGAGTCTTTGGGGCAGATGGAAAAGGCAAACTGTAAGAAAAATAACACAAAGCAATCAGACAAGGAGCTAAATCCACAGGTCAGATAGGTAATGATGCAGGAGCTTGAGAGAATCAAAGAACAGTTAAGATTGGGAACAGATAATATTGTGTTCATGCAGTTTTTCCAAGGTGCAAAGAATGAAGGAATCAGAGAAACCTGGTTAATTGTACAAAAACCCCTTACTAAGCGTGGAGAAGGCATGTGACATTCGGTGCCTAGGACAAAGCCCACACTTCCTGGGCTGCCAGATTTGAAGTGCAAGAAACAAAAAGACCATCAAAGGGAAAGTTCATACGACGAGGTGCCCAAGCTTTGAGGACGGAGCAAGGACCGAAACAGAAATCTCACTCCTTCCTTGTGGACAGTCAGGACACAGGTTAGTGACCGTGGAGAATGAGCTACAGATGAGGCAGTGATTTGGAAATTGTTCAGACAATAGACAAACACAGGGCAGGCTACCTTTACCCAGGCACCATGATCAGAACTGGGTGGACATGGGGAGAAATTGAGACAGTGGTTTATCTCAGAAAGAGCCTGCTATCAGCTCTTCTGTAGACTTTAGATGTGGTCTCTGGTCTGTTGAGTCAGTGTGGTTTCTAAGGAAAGGAGCCTCGGGTTGATGAATCACTGGAGCCCTGTCCATCAATCACGTCCAAGTGGCCACACAAACTTTTCCACTGGTCACACTACTTTCATATACATCCATTGATATATTCTCCAAACCATGTTCAGAGCAACTTGAAGGTGGAGGTCAACTTGGAGGTTGGAGGTCAATTTGGATGGTTAGAGGTCATCTTGGAGGTGAAGGCCAACTTGGAGGTTAGAGCCAGCTTGGAGGTAGAGGCCAGCTTGGAGGTGGAGGCCACTCAACTTGGCGGTGGAGGCCACTTAACTTGGCGGTGGAGGCCAATGTGGAAGTGAAGGTGAACTTGATGGTGGAGGCCAACTTGGAGGCATAATAAGACATAATAGGCAGATTGATATAATAAGCAGATTGATAATCCCGCAGTTGGTAAATTAGCTAACTTGCAGGTGGTGGCTAACTTGGAGGTGGAGGCCAGTTTGGAGGTTGGAGGCTAACTTGAAGGTGGAGGCCAGTTTGGAGGTTGGAGTCCAAGTTGGAAGTGGAGGCCAACATGTAGGTTGGAGGCCAACTAGGAGGTACAGTCCAGTTGGTGGGAGACTGGAGGCTAACTTGAAGGTGGAGGCTAACTTGGAGGTGGAGGGCAATTTGGAGGATGCAGTCCAAGTTGGATGTGGAGGCCAACATGTAGGTTGGAGGCCAGCTAGGAGGCTAGAGTCCAGTTAGGAGATTGGAGACTAATTTCAAGGTGGAGGCTAACTTGGAGGTGAGGTCAATTTGGAGGTGGGAGGCTAACTTGGAGGTGTAGGCCAATTTGGAGGTTGCAGTCCAAGTTGGATGTGGAGGCCAACATGTAGGTTGGAGGCCAGCTAGGAGGTAGAGTCCAGTTAGGAGATGGGAAGCTAATTTCAAGGTGGAGGCTAACATGGAGGTGAGGTCAATTTGGAGGTGGGAGGCTAACTTGGAGATGGAGGCCAATTTGGAGGTTGGAGTCCAAGTTGGATGTGGAGGCCAACATGTAGGTTGGAGGCCAGCTAGGAGGTAGAGTCCAGTTAGGAGATTGGAGGCTAATTTCAACTTGGAGGCTAACATGGAGGTGAGGTCAATTTGGAGGTGGGAGGCTAACTTGGAGGTGGAGGCCAGTTAGGAAGTTGAGTCCAAGTTGGTTGTGGAGGCCAACTAGGAGGTAGAGTCCAACTGGGAAACTGGAGGCTAACTTGGAGGTGGAGGCCAATTTAGAAGCTGGAGACTAACTTGGAGGTGGAGGCCATTTGGTGGTGAAGGCCTACTTGAAATTGGGGGGCGCTCCTGCTAACATTGCCCAGCTGCTGAAGACCATGCAACACCTTCCCTGTTGCTGTTGAAAGAAAGACAAAACTACAGCTCAGGCCCACAAGGACAGCACAGCAGCTCTCAGCTTCTTTTTCTCTTCTATACAATGCATTCCAGCTAAAGTGCTTAATGGGCCTCCTGTCTCAGTGCTGAGAATGGACCTGCAACATCTACTCACTGCTTGCCTTCTCTGGAATGCCTTCCACCATCTCCACCATCTATCTCCTATATAAGGTCACCATCCTCTTTTTTTTTTTTTTTAGAGTTGGGGGTCTCGCTTTTTCTCCCAGGCTGGAGTGCAGTGGTGTGGTCATAGCTCACTGCTGCCTCAAACTCCTAGACTCAAACAATCCTCCTGCTTCAGCCTTCCAAGTAGCTATTTCTACAGACATATGCCAACAGACATGGCTAATTAGTTTAAAAATTTTTATTTTGTAGAGACAGAGTCTTGCTATGTTGCCCAGGCTGGCCTCAAACTTCTGGGCTCAAGCAATCCTCCTGCCTCAGCCTCCCAAAGTGCTGGGATTACAGATGTGAGCCACTGCACCCAGCCAGCATGCCTTTTACTTATTTAAATAATGGTTAGCACAAGTAGAGGAACCATAGAGCTGGCCATATAATTTCTGTCTGATATGGTTTGAACGTATTTCCTTCAAAATGCAAGTGTTGAAATTTGATGGCCAAAGTGATGGTATTAACAGGCCTTAAAGAGGTGATTAGACCATGATGGCTCCTCCCTCATAGGAGGGATTAAGGCCTTATAAAGGGGCTTCATACAGCATTTAGCTTTCTCTTGCTCATCTGCCTTCTGCTATGTGAGGACATAGCATTCCTCCCCTGCAGGGGAAACAGTGACTAGTTTTCATCTTGGAAGCAGACAGGAGCCCTCACTGGACAACAGAATCAATTGATTCTTGGCTACTTGGTTTTTGGACTTCCCAGCCTCCAGAACTGTAAGAAACACATTTTTGTTCTTTTAAAATTACCCAGTCTTTGTTGTTTTGTTACAGCAGCCCAAACAGATAATGACACTGTTCTACTCATTACTGCAAGGATAGGGGCTGTTACATTGTAAGACTGAAAGATTCAAGTGCTGATGCTTTTACGTCTTAGAGCCTCAGGAGACCCCAAATCCTAACCATGAGTTTCTCTGTTCTCATAAGATATGCCCCCTACTCAACAGAAATGGCTCCCCATGTGGCGAGTTCTCCCATCAACTAGAATAGCTAGAATAGATAAGATAGAGGGAGAGAGAGAGAGAGAGAGAGAGATGACAGGTAATTGATAGATACATGATAGATACATAGATAGATAGATGATAGATACATAGATAAATAGACAGATAATAGCTAGATAGATAACAGATAGATAGATGATAGATCACTAGATAGATGATAGATAGATACATAGATGATAGCTAGCTAGCTAGCTAGATGATAGATAGATAGATAGATAGATAGATAGATAGATAGATAGATGACACATAGATAGATGATACATAGGTATATAGATAGATAGATAGATGATAGATAGATGATAGACAGATTGATGATAGATGATAGATATATGTAGACAGATGATAGATTAATATATAGATGATGGATAGATAGATAGATGGATAATAGATTGATAATGGAAAGATGGATGTATAGATACATGGATAGAGGATAGATAGATAGATGATAGACAAATGAATATATAGATGATGGATAGATAGATGGATAATAGATAGATAATGGAAAGATAGATGGATAGATACATGGATATAGGATAGTTAGATAGATGATAAATAGATGATAGATGAATATATGGATAATGGATAGGTGGATAGATAGATGGATAATTGATGATGGGAAGAAAGATTGATAGATACATGGATAGAGGATAGATAGATAGAGAATAGATAGACAGACAGACAGACAGATAGATAGAATAGATAAAATAGAACTCAACAGGTGGGGAGCCATTCCTGTTGAGCAGGAGGCATACCCTATGAGAACTTTTCAAACTCATGGATTTTCCCTCCCACCTAGCCCATAAAATTACTCAAACTGAATCTGTCGGGACCTCGATCTGCCACTTCTCAGCCTCCAGAACTGTAAGAAATAAATGCGTGTTCTTTCTGAATTGCCCAGTCTTGGATATTTTGTTATAGCTGCACAAACACTCTTCTACTCATAGCTGCAAGGAGCCAATCACGTCTTCTCACGGGAACCAGGGGGCACCACACCCTCTTGTGACTACAAAGTCTACTTCCTACAACTTCTGCTGGTTCACTCTGCTCTCAAATGCAACCTTCCCAGGGTCCTGCATGGCAGACGGTGTCCTCTTACTCCAGCAGTAACCATCTATGACTAGTAAACTGTGGATAGATCTCAATCTCACCTATGCAGTGTTGGGTGTGGTGCATCTGGCTATCGGATACTATTTAGGGTAGGAGATCCCTCCCTCCCTCACTCATGGGGCATCCAGGGGGTTATCAAGACAGATCTTTAATTTTTTTTTTTTTTTTCTGAGATGGAGTCTCGCTCTGTCACCCAGGCTGGAGTGCAGTGGTGCGATCTTAGCTCACTGCAATCTCCGCTTCCCGGGTTGAAGCGATTCTCCTGCCTCAGCATCCTGAAGAGCTCGGACTACAAGTATGCGCCACCACGCCCAGCTAATTTTTGTATTTTTAGTAGAGATGGGGTTTCACTATGTTGACCAAGACGGTCTTGATCTCTTGACCTTGTGATACGATCTTTAATTTCTTTCTTTTTTTTTTTTGAGATGGAGTCTCTCTCTGTCACCCAGGCTGGGGTGCAGTGGTGTGATCTCGGCTCACTGCAAGCTCTGCCTCCCAGGTTCATGCCATTCTCCTGCCTCAGTCTCTTGAGGAGCTGGGACTACATGTATGGGCCACCATGCCCAGCTAATTTTTTTATTTTAGATAGAGATGGGGTTTCACTGTGTTGACCAGTATGGTCTCGATCTCTTGACTTTGTGATCCGATCTTTAATTTTTTTTTTTTTTTGAGATGGAGTCTCGCTCTGTCACCCGGGCTGGAATGCAGTGGTGTGATCTCGGCTCACTGCGAGCTCCGCCTCCCGGGTTCACACCATTCTCCTGCCTCAGCCTCCCGAGTAGCTGGGACTACAGGTGCCCGCCACCACGCCCAGCTGATTTTTTGTATTTTTAGTAGAGATGGGGTTTCATCATGGCCTCAATCTCCCGACCTCGTGATCCGCCTGCCTTAGCCTCCCAAAATGCTGGGAATACAGGCGTGAGCACCTGCGCCCAGCCCAATCTTCAGTGTTTTCATGCACAAATGCTATACTACAAGGTTAGTTAAGTAAGTTAAGGTCATGCATCATTGCTGTGGAAGGAAACTACCACATGTATTAATTTCTAGGGTCATGTGGCAAAGGATTTGTCTTGCCCAGTGAAATATATGGCACTTGATTGGCTTCTGAGAGGTAACTTTAAAACCCTTGTTGGATAAGAGTATCTTTTCTTACCTAATCCCTTAGGGCCATGCCAGAGAGTCCATGTTAACAATGAAATTGGTTGGGCGCAGTGGCTCATGCCTGTAATCCCAGCACTTTGGGAGGCTAAGGTGGGTGGATCACCTGAGGTCAGCAGTTCGAGACCAGCCTGGCCAACATGGTGAAACCCTGTCTCTACTAAAAATACAAAAATTAGCCTTGCATGGTGGTGTGTGCCTGTAATCCAAGCTACTTGGGAAGCTGAGGCAGGAGAATCACTTGAACCCGGGAGGCGGAGGTTGCAGTGAGCCGAGATTGTGCTGTTGCACTCCAGCCTGGGCAACAAGAGCAAAACTCCATCTCAAAGAAAAACAAAATAAAAACAGAATGTAATTGATGGTGGGGGACCTGCACCCTCCTATATCAGGTTGACCTCTGGAGAGGCTGGAGACAAATTAGTCACACTGGTGATCAGCCATACCTGTGACTGACCTTCAATGAAAACTGGATATCAAACTCATGGGAGCCTCCCTGATTGGAAATACTCCAGGAGTGTATTAGAAGAACCTAGGAGAGTCTTAGAAGAACTAATCACCATCTGCATGCTTTCACCAAGAGGGGACACTGGGAATCTCATACCTGGAGTCTCCTGGACTCCACCTTGTAAGCCTTTAGTCTTTGCTGACTTTAGCCTGTATTCGTTTGTTGTAATAAACCACAACCATGAGTCTAACAGCTGTTCTGAGCTCTGCGAGTCTCTCTAGCACATTTTTAGGCCTGTAGGTGACCTTGAAGACCTACTGAACTGCACGGACAGAGCTAATATTACAAAAAAAAAAAAAAAGGTGTGTTCGCTTTGGTGATGTGGACGTCTAAGAAATCAGCAAACATGAAAGCCATCCTCCCAGTGGCAGAAGACTCTGTGGTGCCATTTTCTGTGGCTGGAATAAATCAAATGTTCTCCAAGTTGAAGACCTCCTGATCTCACAGCCATTGGGTATAGGTAGGGGAAGGACAGGAGCAAAGAGGACGAGAGGAAGAAAGCCTGGGAAGAGATCTACTCAATGGGAAGAATGGGAAAAGATGTTTTTCAGATTATCTTGCAACCCCATGTGGGTGTGACCGTGTATTAATTCGTTTTCATGCTGTTGATAAAGACAAGCTCAACACTGGGAAATTTACAAAAGAAAGGCATGTAATGGCCGGGCATGGTGGCTCATGCTTGTAATCCCAGCACTTTGGGAGGCTGAGGCGGGCGAATCATAAGGTCAGGAGTTTGAGACCAGCCTGGCCAACACGGTGAAACCCCATCTCTACTAAAAATACAAAAAATTAGCTGGGCGTAGTGGCGGGCACCTCTAATCCCAGCTACTCGGGAGGTTGAGGCAGAAGAATCGCTTGAACCCGGGAAGTGGAGGTTGCAGTGAGCTGAGATCACGCCACTGTACTCCATCCCAGGCGACAGAGTGAGACTCTGTCTCAAAAGAAAAAAAAAAAAAAGAAAAGCTTGTAGTGGACTCACAGTTCCAAGTGGCTGGGGAAGCCTCACCATCATGGCAGAAGGGGAAAAACATGTCTTCCATGGTTGCAAACAAGAGAAGAGAAGGAGAGCCAAGAGAAAGAGGTTCCCCTTATCAAAGCATCAAACCTTGTGAGACTTATTCACTATCACAAGAACAACACGGAGAAGACTCAAGCCCGTGATTCAATGATCTCCCACTATGTCCCTCCCACAACATGTGGGAATTATGGGAGCTACAATTCAAGGTGAGATTTGGGGGGGGGACACAGCCAAACCATATCAGATCCAAAGATGGATCTTTGTGGTGGCAACTGACATCCACCCCTGTGTCCACTTTAGCACAAGCTAGAGTCACATGCCCTTCTGTGTGGTTACCTGTGTATTGTCCAACACCCTGTAAAGACCATGGGCTCCATGAAGGCAAGGAATGTATCTCTTAGTTTTATGCAATGTGCACAGAGTTCCTAGTTATGAAACTCTTCAACACTTTCTGAATAAATTGATTTATCTGTTTCCTAATTATCAAACTTATACCCATTTTTTTTTTTGAGATGGAGTCTCGCTTTGTCACCCAGGCTTGAGTGCAGTGGTGTAATCTCAGCTCACTGCAAGCTCCTCCTCCCGGGTTCACACCATTCTCCTACCTCAGCCTCCCAAGTAGCTGGGACTACAGGCGCCCGCCACTACGCCCGGCTAATTTTTTGTATTTTTAGTTGAGACGGGTTTTCACCACATTAGCCAGGATGGTCTCAATCTCCTGACCTCGTGATCCATCCGCCTCGGCCTCCTAAGGTGCTGGGATGACAGGCGTAAGCCACCGTGCCCGGCCACCCATTTTTATTTTTTGTTTTACTTGCTGTAATGCAAAGAGATGAGAAAATAACTTTAAGAACCAAAGACAAGAACAAGAGAGAATTTTAATCCCCAAAGAACTCACAGGCTAACTGCAAGTGTTAAGGTTGTGGATGACATTAACCACCACACAAGACTGTGTTCTCTGCAAGAAACGTGTGAGGGGAGAAGAAAAGACACACGCAATACCTTGAAGGGGTAAACAACATTTATCCCATGTCAATAGCAAGGCAGATATAATAAGCAAATAATAGGCCGGGCGCAGTGGCTCACACCTGTAATCCCAGCACTTTGCAGGGCCGAGGCGGGTGGATCATGAGGTCAGGAGATCGAGACAATCCTGGCTAACACGGTGAAACGCCGTCTCTGCTAAAAATACAAAAAATTATCGGGGCATGGTGGCAGGTGCCTGTAGTCCCAGCTACTCGGGAGGCTGAGGCAGGAAAATGGCGTGAATCCAGGAGATGGAGCTTGCAGTGAGCTGAGATTGCACCACTGCACTCAAGCCTGGGCAAGAGAGCAAGACTCTGTCTCAAGAAAATAATAATAATAGTAATAACAACAATAAGAAAATAATTAAGCAAATGATAGAATAATAAGCAAATGATATAATAAATAGATGGACACAATAAGCAGATTGATATAATAAGCAAATTGTAATGAGAAGGGAGAAGGGAAAAGATAGCTACACTCACCAGACTATGGAGGATTCACCACCAGACTGGGAAGCAACAGCTCCAGATTCGGCCAGTCATCCATGCACAGATGAGGAGAGGTCTCATGAAGCTTTGGCATGGTGTGGGACCCTAGCTCTTTTTGTAACTAGTTGTTTGGCATGAGGCCCAGTCATGAGGGCCCCTCTCGACTGGGCTCAAGGAACAGAAGAAGGTCAAATTGTTTTTGTGATTGTCTGTTGTTTTTCAATAACTGATGTATAGGAATAGAGTGAAATAGAGATTTCTCCCAAATAGCGCTGGATGAACGCCTCAAGGGGGCTCACACAACCTGTTCCGGGACTTGGTGACCATTGTTTGTGTCCACGTTCAACTGAGTTTGAATCTATTTATTTATTTATTTATTGAGGTGGAGTTTTGCTCTTGTCGCCCAGGCTGGAGTGCAATGGCTCAATCTCCACCTCTCGGGTTCAAGTGATTCTCCTGTCTCAGCCTCACGAGTAGGTGGGATGACAGGCACCTGCCACCACCACGCTTGGCTAATTTTGTATTTTTAGGAGAGACGGGTTTTCTTCATGTTCGTCAGGCTGGTCTCGAACTCCCGACCTCAGGTGATCCATCCGCGTCGGCCTCCCAAAGTGCTGAGATGACAGGTGTGTGAGCCACTGTGCCCGGCCGAGTTCAAATTTAATGTTTAACTTTTCCTCCACAGACAGGCACAACCCCAAACCCCCAATTGTTCACCAAAGAAGCTGTGAGAAAGAATCGAAAGTCACCAGTAACACATGTTAGAGCAATTTGGCTGAAATGTGTACAACACCAGAAAGAGTGCTCGGCACGTAAAGCAAAATATTTTTTCAGTGCCATGCATCTAATAGAGTCTGTACAAAATGCAGTTTTAGAGCAAAAACGAAAACCTGTGGAGAAATCTGAGTCTTTCTGGGGAGATCTGTTAAGAAAGGACACCTGTTTTGGGGATGACTCTATATGTGAATGCAGGTCAGGAAAGCATTATGGCTCTATTACTCGATTTTTGTGAATGGCAAATTGGACTTGAAAAGTGCTGTTTTGTGGTAGCGAACAAAAGAAGCCTCTGATGTCAACTAAAACTAACTTTGGGTTGTAAGGAGAGATGGCTGGGTTTGCTTTGGACAGTCTAGAGAGAAATCACAGGACCGGTTTTCTTGATAGTTCTCACTGACTTGTCTCCATCACTATTTAAGGATATTCATTACTGTACTAGTCTGTTTTCATGCTGCTGATAAAGTCATGCTGCAGACTGGGTAGTTAATAAAGGGAAGAGGTTTCGTTTCTTTGTTTTGAGACGGAGTCTCACTCTGTCACCCACGCTGGAGTGCAGTGCGTGATCTCGGCTCAATGCAACCTCCACCTCCCAGTTCAAGTGATTCTCATGCCTCAGCCTCCCGAGTAGCTGGGATTACAGGCGCCCGCCACCGTACCCAGCTAATTTTTGTGTTTTTAGTAGAGACGGGGTTTGGCCATGTTGGTCAGGCTGGTCTCGAACTCCTGACCTCAGGTGATCCACTTGCCTCGGCCTCCCAAAGTGCTGGGATTACAGGCGTGAGCCACTGCACCTGGCCAAGAGTAATTCACTATCATGGGAACAGTATGGGGGAAACTGCCCCCATTATTTGATTATCTCTCACTAGGTCCCTCCCACAACACGTGGAAATTATGGCAGCTACAATTCAAGATGAGATTTGGGTGCGGACGCAGCCAAACCATATCAATCACTCTAGGACATAATGTGTCTATATATTTTGAATTACATTTGTGACATTGTCCTTGCGGCTGGATTTTTTTTTTTTTTCTGTAAAAGACTCTATTTTATTGCTACTTCTTGCAATTTCTGGATCTGTCCAATGAGATATTCAAAGGAGTGCTCTATGGAGATTGATTTCATAATTTCTTTATATTTAACATTCTGCAAAATTTTGTTTGTTTGTTTGAGACGGGGTCTCACTCTGTCACCCAGCTTGGAGTGCAGTGGCACAATCTTGGCTCACTGCAACCTCTGCCTACTGGGTTCTAGTGATTCTCCTGCCTTAGCCTCCGAAGTAGCTGGGACTACAGGTGTGTGCCACCACTCCCAGCTAATTTTTTTTTTTTGTATTTTTATTAGAGACCGTGTTAGCCAGGACGGTCTCGGTCACCTGACCTTATGATCAGCTTGCCTTGGCCTCCCAAAGTGCTAGGATTACAGGTGTGAGCCACCACACCCGGCCACATTCTGCAACATTTTTTCTAGCCCAAAAGGTAGGACAGAGAGCATCCTCGTGTTTTGTAGATGTGGGAAGTTCTCGTACATCATAGGCAGGGGGAAATTCCTGTTTTGTGTTCCTTTGAGTAACTGCAGGTCATGCTTCTGTGATAACAACCTTCTCTGGCTTACAGGAAAGAAGGCTGGCTTCCCCCATCTCCTTGATGACATTTTCTTAGCGAAGATTTCAGATAGTCTCAGGGAGGTCCCAGGCAACAGTGCCCAGAACACAGGTAATGACATGTCTTTGTTCCCTTTGGGGTAACTTGAGGTGTTGTGGACACAGGCTTGCTTCCATCCACGCTTGGAATAAACACCTTGAATTCCTCTTCATGGGTGTGTCCTCCAAGCCTCCTCCTCGGCCCAGGCCCTCAATGATGGCTCTTCTTTGGTGCAGACAAACCCCTGTTTTTGTGCCTTTAAGAACTGCCTTTCCTGCCAGGGCCTGTGGCTCACCAGGGCCCACGTCTTCATGTGATCAGAGACTGGACCCAGGGGATCATTATAAATGACCAGGACTCCAACCTCTCTGCCAGCAATAATTCTGCAGTAGGAGAAAAACCACCACCCTGTAAGATTCCACACCAAAATCTGGTAGGCGACAAATGACTCACTCCCTGTTATATGTAAAATGTTTATTTATATATATATATGATATATATATAAAATATAAAATATTCCTAATGGAAATACATACATATACAATATATAATACAATATATGATATATATATATAAACTATAAAATATTCCTAATGGAAATACATATATATATATAATATATAATACAATATAAGATATACATAAAATATAAAATATTCCTAATGGAAATACATATATAAACAATATATAATACAATATATGATATATATATAATATAAAATATTCCTAATGGAAATACACATATAAACAATATATGATACAATATATGATATATATATATAAAATATAAAATATTCCTAATGGAAATACATATATATACAATATATAATACAATATATGATATATATAAAAGATATAAAATATTCCTAATGGAAATACATATATATGCACAATATATAATACAATATGTGATATATATATATAAAATATAAAATATTCCTAATGGAAATACATATATATTCAATATATAATACAATAATATATATATAAAATATAAAACATTCTTAATGGAAATACATATATATATACAATATATAATATATATAATACAAAATATTTGTAATGGAATATTTATAGCTATTCCATATATAATATTATATAATATAGAATATAAATATTTCTAATGGAATATTTATATATAAAAGTGAATATATTTATTACATATAACACTTTTTTTTTTTACACAGGGTGGAATGTTAGAATTCATTGATCAAAAAATGTTGGTGACCACTTTGGGCAGGTTACAGAAACAGATGAAAAACGTGCTTCAGGGTGTCAGGCACTTAGAAAGAGAAGATAGATGAAAAGGTACAACTTAATCCAAGTGAAATTAGTTTTTCTGAGGAGACACCAGGGATGCTATGGGACCCACTTAGAAACTCACAAGATAGAATAGAAAGTCAAGGTTATTAGTGAAAACGAGTTAACAAATCTACGAAACACCAGGGGAGAACGGCAAAGATTCATCTGTCTAGACCTGAGATGTCAAAACATTTTTGGGTGATGGGAACAAAGATTCTCTTAAGCACATAATGTGGAACAGGCTAGCTAGCACCTCACCGTTTCTGAAACCTCCAGGAAAAGAAAAAAACAAAACCCCACAAGGTAAAGGGAGTTGAAATGAAATTATTTAAGGTGAAAACATTGTATATTTAATATGCCTTGTGGGTGCAATTCATCTGAGTCTGAATGGATGTTTTGGACTAAAAGGAACAATTAGCCAATTATTGGACAGATGAAGTCAATGAATATCCACATTGCTCTCATTCCAGTTTACAAAACCAGAAAACAAACACACAAACAAACAAACAAACAAAAAACCATCCTGGCCGGGCACGGTGGCTCACGCCTGTCATCCCAACACTTTGGGAGTCTGAAGTGGGTGGACCACCTGAGGTCAGGAGTTCCAGACCAGTCTGGCCAACATGGTGAAACCCCGTCTCTACTAAAAACACAAAAATTAGCCATGCGTGGTGGCGGGCGCCTGTAGTCCCAGCTACTTGGGAGGCTGAGGCAGATAACTGCTTCAACCTGGCAGACACAGGTTGCAGTGAGCTGAGACGGCACCATTGCACTGCAGCCTGGGCGACAGAGTGAGACTCCATCTCAAAAAAAAAAAAAAAATTACCAAATACTGTCAAAAGAATAACTGTGCCTTTTTCAGACAATTATTTGATAATGCTTCTTTTCGGAAAATTAGCAAGATTTGAATATGGGGTTTAGATTTGCTCAAGAATAATATTATGGAAGGTTCTGGACATTTCAATTGAAAGAGGTTCCCATGGACCTACCAAGAATATTGATGTGAATAGAAGGAAGAAAGGAAAATTTGTGGAAGGGAATGTGCAAACAAGAAATATAGTATTTTGGGAGGCTCAGGCAGGAAGATAACCTGAACCCAGGAATTCGAGACCTGCCTGGGCAAAACAGTGAGACCCCATCTCTAAAGAAAAATAAATAAATGAATAAAAATTAATTTAAAAAAGGAAAACCAGGGCCAGGTGCAGTGGCTCACGCCTGTCATCCCAGCACTTTGGGAGGCCAAGGTGGGTGGATCACCTGAGGTCAGGAGTTTGAAAACCAGCCTAGTCAACATGGTGCAAACCCTTCTCTACTAAAAAATATAAAAATTAGCCAGGCGTGGTGGTGGGCACCAGTAATTCCAGCTACTGAGGAGGCTGAGGCAGGAGAATCACTTGAACCTGGGAGGTGGAGGTTGCAGTGAGCTGAGTTCGTGCCACTGCATTCCAGCCTGGGCGACAGAACGAGACTCTGGAGAATGTCTCCTCAAAGTTTCACCTCCTTTTTATTTATTTATTTTTATTTTACTTTAAGTTCTGGGATACATGTGCAGAACGTGCAGGTTTGTTACACAGGTATACATGTGCCAGGGTGGTTTGCTGCACCTGTCACCCTGTCATGTAGGTTTTAAGCCCTGCATGCATTAGGTATTTGTCCTAATTCTCTTCCTCCCCTTGCCCCCCAGGCCCTGACAGGCCCCGGTGTGAAATGTTCCCCTCCCTGTGTCCATGTGTTCTCACTGTTCAACTCCCACTTACGAGTGAGAACATGCGGTGTTTGCTTTTCTGTTCCTGTGTGAGTTTACTGAGGATGATGGTTTCCAGCTTCATCCACATCCCTACAAAGGACATGAACTCATCCTTTTTCATGGCTGCATAGTATTCCATGGCGTCTATGTGCCACATTTTCTTTATCCAGTCTAGCATTGATGGGCATTTGGGTTGGTTCCAAGTCTTTGCTGTTGTAAATAGTGCTGCAATAAACAACTCCTCTTTTCATAAGAAGCTCAGAGCTATTGCATGGGGGTTCATGCTCATGAATTCGTCTTTACTTGATTATACCTCTGAAGCTCCTATTTCCAAATAAAGTTATACCCACGAGTATGGGACACGATTCAATCCAGAACAGGTTGTCATAGCTGCATGAGTCAGAGAGAATGTGACTCACTGTTTTAATGTGTTCTCCATGCAGCGTGCCTGATTATCTATTTCTTTCTCATTGGCAGGCGTCTCCTGGTGCTGCATTGTTTTTAATGTATTTATTTTTTGAGACGGAGTCTCACTGCAATCTCCGCCTCCTGGGTTCAAGCAATTCTCCTGCCTCAGCCTCCCCAGTAGCTGGGTTTACAGGCACCCACCATCACACTTTGCTAATTTTTGTATTTTTAGTAGAGAAGGGGCTTCAGCATGTTGGCCAGACTGGCGTCAAACTACTGACCACAAATGATCCGCCCACCTGGGCCTCCCAAAGCACTGGGATGACAGGCGTGGGCCACCGTGCCCAGCCTATATATGGTATTCTTAATGGAATACTTACATATATACATATATAAATAAAGGGGAGTTTACTAAGTATGAACTGACATGATCTCAAGGTCCCACCATAGGCCGTCTGCTGGCTGAGAAGGAAGGACAGCCAGTCCTAGTTTCAAAACTGAAGAACTTGTAATCTGATGTTTGAAGGCAGGAAGCATCCAGCACAGGAGAAACAGGCTGTGAGAAGGATGAACAGAGTTTTGGAAGATGCACATTTTTGTAACGCTAACTCAGATAGACGTCACTCCGTCCTCACGCCCTGCCAGTATCTTTAATTTTAAAAGGGGAAGAAGGAAGCAATGTCTCTTCTCCCCAACAGATAATGCTGGGTGCTCTGTGCACACGGTGACATTTAAAAAATTAAAAAATTAAAGAGGAAGGAAGGAAACACCATCTCTTCTCCCCAACAGATAATGTCGGGTGCTCTGTGCACAGGGTGACATTATCCATTCATTCCTCTCTTGGGTGTGGGAGTGCGGGTAGGCAGATCATGGCAACGACGGCCTTTGCCAGGGACCTCTCCAAACACAACTCCCGGCCAGCCAGGGCAGACAAAGGATGCAGTTTAAGATGGGCTGGTGGGGCCGGGTGCGGCGGCTCACGTCTGTCATCGCAGCTCTTTGGGAGGTCAAGGCGGGCGGATCACGGTGTCAGGAGATCGAGACCCTCCTGGCTAACACAGTGAAACCCCGTCTCTACTAAAAATACAAAAAAATGGGCTGGGCGTGGTGGTGGGTGCCTGTAGTCCCAGCTACTTGGGAGGCTGAGGCAGGAGAATGGCTTGAATCCGGAGGGCGGAGCCTGCAGTGAGCCCAGATTGCACCACTGCACTGCAGCCTGAGCGACAGAGCGAGACTCCTTCTCAAAAAAAAAAAAAAAAAAGGGCTGGTGTGTGTCTCCTTGTGCATCTCCTTGATTCCGTTTCTGAGAGTCGGCTGAGAAAATTCAAAAAGCAAAATGCAGGGAGATTGTTGCACTGGTTCCCCGGGGTGGCCATCACCAACTATCACACACTGGGGGGCTTTGAAAGATATAATACTTTCCTCTCACACTTTCAGAGAACAGAAGCCTCCAGCGAAGATGCTGGCAGGGCTGGATCCTGCTGAGGCCCCTCTCCTGGGCTTGGAGATGCCGTCTTCTTCCTGTGTCCTCACAGGTTCGCCCCTCTGTGTGTGTCTGTGTCCTCATCTCCTCTTCTTATGGGATATCTTAGTCCGTCTCAGGATGCTATCACAGAATACCATAGACTGGGTGGATTGTAAACAACAGACATTGATTCTCCCACAGTCCTGGAGGCTGGAGGTCCGAGATCCAGGTATGGGCAGGGCTGGTTCCTCCTGAGGCCTCTCTCCTGGGCTTGGAGACTTCATCTTCTCCCTGTGTCCTCACAGGGTCATCCCTCTGTGTGTGTCTGTGTCCTCATCTCCTCTTCTGATGAGATGTCTTACTCCGTTTGAGGCTGCTGTCACACAATACCATAGACTGGGTGGATTGTAAACAACAGACATTGATTCTTCCATAGTCCTGGAGTCTGGAAGTCTGAGATCCAGGTGTGGGGAGGGCTTGTTCCTCCTGAGGCCTCTCTCCTGGGCTTGGAGATGCCGTCTTCTCCCTGTGTCCTCACAGCGTCATCCCTCTGTGCGTGTCTGTGTCCTCCTCTCCTCTTCTTATGAGAAGTCTTAGTCCATTTCAGGCTGCTATCACAGAATATCATAGGCTGGGTGGCTTAGAAACAACAGACATTCATTCTCCCACAGTCCTGGAGGCTGGACATCTGAGATCAGGGTATGGGCACTGCTGGTTCCTCCTGAGGCCTCTCTCCTGGGCTTGGAGACACCGTCTTCTCCCTGTGTGCTCACAGGGTCGTCCCTCTGTGTGTGTGTCTGTGTCCTCAACTCCCTTCTGTTTTTTTTTTGTTTGTTTGTTTCTTTGTTTTGTTTGTTTTTGTTTTTTAAGATGGAGTTTCACTGTTGTCGCTCAGGCTGGAGCGCAATCACGTGATCTTGGCTCACCACAACCTCTGCCTTCTGGGTTCAAGCAATTCTCCTACCTCAGCCTCCTGAGTAGCTGGGATTACAGGCACGCCCCACCACGCCCGGCTAACTTTACATTTTTAGTAGAGACGAGGTTTCTGTATGTTGGTCAGGCTGGTCTTGAACTCCCTACCACAAGTGATCCCCCAGTCTCAGCATCCCAAACTGCTGGGATTACAGGCATGAGCCACCGTGCCCAGCTCATCTCCTCTTCTTAGAAAGACACCAGTCCTATTGCATCAGGGCCCACCCTGCGGATATCATGTTAACTTTCCAAATAAAAGACCATGTTGCAAATCAGGTTACGTTCACCAGAGTCTGGATTTCAACACGCTTTCCAGGGGAGACACCGTTCAGCCCACGGTTTTCAGATTGTGGAGGATTCCTTTACATTTACAGCCTATTGACCCCCTTTCAAGTGATTCTCCTGCCTCAGCCTCCCTAGTAGCTGGAATTCCAGGCACCCGCCACCACTCCTGGCTAATTTTTTTTTTTAGTAGAGAGGGAGTTGCTAAAGCTCCAGATCCTGCCATAATACTTTTCTTGAGCAAATCCAAACCCCATCCTCAAATCTTGCTACTTTTCCAAAAAGAAGCATCAAATCGTTGTCTGAAAAACACATAGCTAATCTTTTGACACTATTTGGTAATTTTTTTTTTCTTTGAGACGGAGTCTCACTCTGAGATTATCGATTTGGCTAAAGTGGACGTAAAACACACCCACCGGGTGTCTGCTGGATAACTCAATCCTTCCTTGCTTGGAATTCCAGGGGATCCTTTTTATGGAGCGTGAAGTGCGTAACTACACGTGCAGGGTGTTCCCTGGGGGACCCCTGTCTAGAATCTTAGGGATTTTTCTCAAAATGCATTTTCCCTGGGTGTTTTTCCTCAGCTTCTCTGAGCCTGTTAGAGTCAGCCCTGTCTGAACCATTCCCAGCCAGAGGTTATTTTGCAGCTCATAAAGGGCTAATGGGGACCCCGGCCACTCCACTCAGCAGCACCCTAGATCTGGCACTTCCAACACGCAGTAGTTTCCATTACACCCGGTTTTATTTCTCATAAACTGTTTATTTTCTCGGCGAGATGGATGCTGTTAATATTAGCTTTCAAAATGACAGATTAGCATCGCCAGTTAATCAGGGCTATTAGCAGATAAATATCTGTAATTCGATCACCAGAGTAATTTCTTTTCCAATAATGCGATTTACAAATGCGAGTGATTAAGTAATTACCTTCCATCCCCACGGATTACCAGCTCCCCAACGCTTCCCCTTACGGATAATTCGGGGTGATTAGTGGCAGCTTGGCCTCCTCGGAATGCTTCGGAGCCGAAGCTTGCATTCTTCCTGGGTTCAGAACACTTCTTGGAGCATTCATTCCTTCCTACAAGAGCTTGACCCCCCTAGCTGTGCAGACCTGCCTTTCCCGGAGAGTGCAGAAGCAAGCTTGCTCTCCCTAAATTCCTTCTTGTGGACATCACACTTCTATAGAAGAGTCAGGATTGTTGCAGAACAATTTAACATGCCCATTAAGAAGGAAAAGAAACGGGTGTGAGATGGCTCACACTTGTCATCTCAGCACTGTGAGAGGCCGAGGCGGGTGGATTACCTGAGGTCAGGAGTTAAAGACCAGCCTGGCCAACATGGTGAAACCCCGTCTCTACTAAAAATACAAAAAAAAATAGAAAAAATTGAGCTGGGCATGGTGGCGGGCACCTGTCATCCCAGCTACTCGGGAGGCTGAGGCAGGAGAAACGTTTGAACCTGAGAGGCGGAGGTTGCACTGAGCCGAGATTGCACCACTGCACTCCAGCCTGGGCAACAGAGTGAGACTCCATCTGAAAAAAAAAAAAAAATGTGTATATACACCATGGAATACTACTCAGTCATGAAAAAGAACAAAATAATGTCATTTGCAGCAACTTGGATGGAGCTGGAGATGACTTTCCCAACTAGAGTAGCTCAGGAACAGAAAAAAAAATACCACGTTTTCATTTATAAGATGCTACGCTCTGGGTACCCAGGGACATATAGTATAGACTAGTGGACATGGGAGACTCAGAAGATGGGAAGACAGGAGCGGACTGAGGCATGAAAAATTACCTCTGGGGTTCAATGTACACTACCCAGTGCACAGGTGCACTAAGAGCCTAGATTTACCAACCATCCATCCGACCAAAAAACATTTAGGCAGGGCGCAGTGGCTCACGCGTATAATCCCAGCACTTTGGGAGGCCGAGGCTGGCAGATCATGAGGTCAGGAGATCGAGACGAGCCTGGTCAACATAGTGAAACCCCATCTCTGTTAAAAACACAAGAAATTAGCCAGGCGTGGTGGCAGGCACCTGTCGTCCCGGCTACTCGGGAGTCTGAGGCAGGAGAATCGCTTGAAGCTGGGCGGCGGAGGGTGCAGTGAGCCAAGATGGTGCCGCTGCACTCCAGCCTGGGTGATGGAGTAAGAACTTGTCTCAAAACAAACAAACAAAAAATTTGTACTGCTGCAGTGGTCCCCACGTTGTGTTTTTGCAGTGAGATTTTGGGAAGGAACGGTGAGTCCATTCAACCTCTTTTTCTTTCTTTTTTATAAATTACCCACTATCGGGTATGTCTCTTTTTTTTTTTTTTTAAGATGGAGTCTCACTCTGTTGCCCAGGCTGGAGGGCAGTGGTGCGATCTCAGCTCACTACAACTTCCGCCACCCAGGTTCACGCCATTCTCCTGACTCAGCCTCCCGAGTAGCTGGGACTACGGGCGCTCACCACCATGTCCAGCTAATTTTTGTATTTTTAGTAGAGACGGGTTTCCCCATGTTAGCCAGGATGGTCTCGAACTCGTGACCTCAGGTGATCCACCCGCCTCGGCCGCCCAAAGTGCTGGGATGACAGGCGTGAGCCACCATCCCAAGCCTCGGTTGTATCTTTACCAGCAGCATGAAAACAGACTAAGACAATCAATAATCATCAAGGAAAATCAAATGAAACACACATCGGTCGATTCTGTATGTTTCCCCTTGTGAATAGTGTGGGGATCTTCATCAGAGTGCAGCTGTGTTTTTGATAAACTTTTTGAAAAATATTCAAACAGATGCAATGATGCCACAGATGAAGAGTCAAAAGGCTGAAGAACAAACCAGCCTTGGTCTCCAACTCTGTGTCTTTGCCTCCCCTAAATCATCATAGAACGTTTGCAGAGAGAGCTCCAGTGGCAGGTGCATGGATCAGAGTATCCCACCAAGCCCATCAAACAGACACAGATGTTGGCCTTCTCACAAACAGAGGTCCCCAGGAGTGCTTGGAAGCCGCTGGGGAAACAGAGTCACTGTGCTCTTCCTCCTAGAATACCCGCCCCGGAGAAGTCAGTCTGGACAGGGCCGGTTGGTGCTGCTACAAGGTAATACCACACGACAGCTCCCTGAGATGAAGCTTCCGACGCCCTCGCCTTTCAAAGCCTCCAGCTAAAGCCACAAACGCTGACTTTTTGGAAAGTTCAGACAGCGATGTACCTTGCACCGTGTCCAGACAGACATCCGTCCCCCCTTTCCTACAGACATGATGTCCCGGTTCAACACGACCACTGGGGCAGATATCAGCCGTGACGAGCCACTGCCGAGAGCCCCAGTTCTGCGTGTTTCCAACTGGGTAAGGGGCTGCCAGCTCCTGCCCGGCTGCTGATTAATATGAGGCTCCACGTGCCTGGGTGGAGAGGCCGTCCCCGAGCGTCTGAGCTTGTCCCCTGGTTTCCCTGGTAACCGCCTCCAAATGCACCGAGCTGGGCTCTGCTCCTCCTTCCCTGCTGCTGTTGGACCAGGCCCAGGCGGGCCGTGTGGGTAACTCGGCACCTCACCTGTCAGCACCGGCGGACACACCGTTTGCTCACGCCAGCCACCTGTCCCACCAAGACAATTCATCCGGTGATCACAAGGCCGTGCTAATGCAGTCAGCTCTGGCGACCCTGGGGGAGTCATATCCTGAGATCTGCCAGGTAGTCTCTGATTTTCTTTTTTCTTTCTTTCTTTCTTTTTTTTTTTTTGAGACGGAGTTTTGCTTTTGCTGCCCAGGCTGGAGTGCATTGGCACGATGTTCGCTGATGGCAACCTCTTCCTCCCGGGTTCGAGCGATGCTCCTGCCTTAACCTCTGGAGTAGCTGGGATTACAAGCATGCACCACCACGCCTGACTAATTTTTGTATTTTTAGTAGAGACAGGGTTTCTCCATGTTGGTCAGGCTGGTCTTGAACCCCTGACCCTAGGTGATCCACCCACCTCGGCCTCCCAAAGTGCTGGGATGACAGGCATGAGCCATTGTGCGCAGCCAGGATTTTTTATTCCTCTCTCTGCAGCTCCAGCTCTGTAAAACTCTCCAAGTGTGGTTTCAGGAATATGTCTTTAGAAAGATAGAAACTGGTGTTTTTCCTACAGGGGAATTTACAGCTAAAATAAAGACTAGGAAATCTGGGGGAAAGAATGTTAACTTTTTTTTTTTCTTTTGGAGATGGAGTCTCACTCTGTTCCCAAGCTGGAGTGCAATGGTGCGATCTCAGCTCACTGCAACCTCCGCCTCCAGGGTTCAAGCAATTCTCCTGCCTCAGCCTCATGAGAAGCTGGGATTACAGGCACCCACTACCATGCCCGATCAATTTTGTTTGCATTTTTATTAGAGACGGGGTTTCTCCATGTTGGTCAGGCTGGTCTGGATGTCCTGACCTTAGGGGATCCACCGCCTCGGCCTCCCAAAGTGCTGGGGTTACAGGTGTGAGCCACCACGCCTGGCCATTTCTTTCTCTTTTTTTGAGATGAAATGTCACTCTGTTGCCCAGGCTGGAGTTCAGAGGCGTGATATTTGCTCCCTGCAACCTCTGCCTCCCAGGTTCAGGCAATCCTCCAGCCTCAGCCTCCCGAGTAGCTGGGACTACAGGTGCCCACAGCTGTGCCTGGCTAATTGTATGTTAGTAAAGACGGGGTTTCACCATGTTGGTCAGGCTGCTCTTGAACTCCTGACCTCAGGTCATCCACACACCTCAGCCTCCCAAAGTGCTGGGATGACAGGCATGAGCCACCACACCTGGCCCCGATTTCATACTTTCTTTTGGGTCTTTCCTAGTCTGCAAAGTTTTGAGTCAGACATTGGGTTGGTGGAAGTATTCCTGGCGTGAGCTCGTCTTGCAGAATAGTGATGGAAATTCAGCGCCGAACATGAGGGCTGGTGATGTGGGCCCGTTTGAGGCAGAACCCAGGTAACCACACTCCAAATTGGTCTGATTTCAGATTTCATTTGAAAAAATTAGACTCACCGTTTAGCAACCTCTGGGTAAGAAAAATCAAGGTGATTTTTTTTTTTTTGACCACATTCCTTTACTTTGACTTCACCCACTGGGACTCCAAAGACCATCTAGCCCTTTCTGACTTTCAATATTAAAAATTCCGCCTCGTAAAACGTGGATCCAGCCAGCATGAAAGACTCACATTCCATCATGAAAGAAAATGCAAAAGCCACACATAGCTCCTCACCTTCTACACCACAGGCAAGACTGTTCATCCCAAACCTTTTTATCCCACAAATGTGAGCGGCCTCCATTAGCGCCTCTAGAGAAATCCTGGGCTGGAGCCGGGGGACGATTCGTGAATACTTGTATCTCTGTGTTTATGATCGGGAGTGTGCATTGCATTTTGGAAGTTAGACTTCGACAACAGACTCATACAGTGTGCTGGTGTTTCTATCAGGTCATAGAACAAATTTGATTGAGATTCATAATTCTGCCAACCTCACTGCCTGCCTTGATCCTTGGACACACAGGAGAGAAATTCAGACCGAGTTGCACTGGCCATTTTTCCAGCCAAACGGCTGCTTAATAAATGTGCCCGGCTCATCTCGCAGGAGGTGCCGACGTCAACGTGTGGGCTGGTGTTTTTTGAGGACACCTTTTTCTTTTCTGTATTTCCAGGAAGAGCTTGGAGGATGGACTTTCTGCCATTCTTTCAGCTCATCCTTCATTTTCCCCTAAGTATAAATTGGCCGATTGTCTCTAGAAATGAAAGGCTGGAAGAGAAGTCAGAAACCGCCCCACCCATAAGGTTACGGTGCTCTTTGCAAATCCTGAGACGCATAATTAAACCATTAACTCAGAGGCCCAAACTTTCATTATTCAACAACTTTTCCCAGGATCACCAAGTCGGTCCTTAATCATTTTACTAAAAACTTCCCTGCCAAAGTATGAGACTGGGCCTGGCGGATGACTGAGAGTTTCTACGCTTCCTCCATCAGGCTCACTGTGTGACCTTTGATGACACGGGTCTCTGAGGTCCAGATGAAAACTGGCACAAACGTTTACCATCCACCTTCCTACCTACCTCACAGCCAGGCTGTGTGGGGAAGTTAATTTATACTCGGAGAGCCCTCAGTACCATGTCAGGCCTTACATAATCGGCTCATCTTTTATTTTTTTCCAATTGGCTGAAGCTGGCACAAGATGAGGCCCTCCCAAGCCCGCTGGACAGCGTGTTCTGTTCACCCAGGGTTTCCCGGATAGGGTTCTGCCTACAGCCAGGTGCTTACAAAGCATGTGGTCTGGTGAAGACCTTTCTGCCCCAAGCAATCCTATTCCAGAGTGTTTTTGTCCTTTTCCTGCTGGAAGACATCTCAAGTTGTCTCATAATAAACCTTGTTCCCAGTGACCCCTGATCCTCTCTCTGGGACGGATAGAGAATCCAGCCACTCACACGTGTTGGAATATGACTCTACCCTTGGTTATCACAGCCTTTGGAGGATTGCAATTTTCCTTTCCTTCTTCTACTTTTACACATACTGTCATGTGACCAGCTCATGTACAACAGCCTTAACGTAGCTTCAGGCTACCTTTGCAAAGGCATCCCCCATAAAAAGCAAATTTAGAACTGGGCAGGGTGGTTCATGTAATGCAAGCATTTTATGAGTCCGAAGCGGGTGGATCTCTTGAGGCCAGGAGTTTGAGACCACCCTGGCCAACATGGTGAAACCCCGACTCTACTGAAAATATAAAAAAATTAGTTGGGTGTGGTGTCGAGTGCCTGTAATCACAGCTACGCAAGAGGCTGAGGCAGGAGAATCACTTGAACCCAGGAGGCAGAGGTTGCAGTGAGCTGAGATTGTGCCAGTGCACTGTAGCTTGGGTGACAGTCAGACTCTGTCTTGAAAGGAAGGAAAGAAGGAAGGAAAGATGGAAAGAAGGAGAGAGGAAGAAAGAAAGAAGAAACAAAGAGAAAGAAAGGAAGGAAGGGAGAAAGAAAGAAAAGAGAGAGAAAGAAAGGAAGAAGAAAGAGAAAGAAAGAAAAAAGAAAGAGAGAGAAAGAAAGAGGAAGAAAGAAAACAGAGAGAAAGAAAGGAGAGAGATAAAGAAAGTAAGAGAAAGAGAAAGAAAGGAGAAGGAAAGAGAGAAAGACAAAGAAAGGAGAGAGAGAAAAAAGAGAAAGAAAGAAAAAAGAAAGAAGAGAGAAAGAGAAAGAAACAGAAACAGAAAGAAAGAAAAGAGAAAGAAGAAAAGAAAGAAAAGAGACAGAGAGAGAAATAGAAAAGAGAGAAAGAAAGAAAGAAAAAAGAAAGAAATGAGAGAAAGAGAGAAAGAAAGAAAAGAGAAAGAAGAAAGAAAGAAGAGAGGGAGAAAGAAAAAAGAACAAAGAAGAGAGAGAGAAAGAGAAAAGAACAAAGAAGAGAGGGAGAAAGAGGGAGAAAGAAGGAGAAAAGGAAGAAAGAAAGAGAAAGAAAGGAGAGAAAGAAAGAACAGGCAAATTTAGCAAAACAACAGTTGTATTTGCTTAAGACTAAAAGTAAGGGAGACAATAACAGCCTTCCCGTGGGGCCTATAAGCACAATGAGAGGGCTTGGAGCGTCCCGGTCGGGGTATGGGTTTGGAGGGAAAACGTTTCCTATGACACAGGCCACAAGATGTGTGACACACACAACAGAATAGTCTTCAGCCTGAAAAAACAAGATGAACCTGGAGGACGTGATGTTGAGGGAAATAAGCCAGGCTCAGACAGACAAATACCGCGTGCTCTCACCTCTACGTGGAATGTAAAAAAGTGTAACCCGAGGCAGGTGGATCACGAGGTCAGGCGTTCGAGACCAGCCTGGCCAACACAGCGAAACACTGTCTCTACTAAAAATAGAAAAATTAGCCAGGTGTGGTGGCAGGTGCCTGTCATCCCAGCTACTCTGGAGGCTGAGGCAAGAGAATTGGTTGTACCCGGGAGGTGGAGGTTGCAGTGAGCTGAGATCAGGCCACTGCACTCCAGCCTGGGTGACAGAGTAAGACTCTGTCTAAAAAGAAAGGAAAAAAGAAAAGAAAAGGAAGAGGAGAGGAGAGGAGATGGGAGGGGAGGGGAGGGGAAGTCAGAGGTGAGGGGAGGGGAGGAGAGGGGAGGGGAGGGGAGGAGAGGAGAGGGGAGGAGAGGGGAGGAGAGGAGAGGAGACGGGAGGTGAGGGGAGGGGAGGGGAGGGGAGGGGAAGGCAGAGGGGAGGGAGGAGAGGGGAGGGGAGGGGAGGAGAGGGGAGGGGAGGGGAGGAGAGGGGAGGGGAGGGGAGAGGAGGACAGGGGAGAGAGGGGAGGGGAATGGAGGGGAGTGGAGGGGAGGAGAGGGAGGGGAGGGGAATGGAGGGGAGAGGAGGAGAGTGGAGGGGAGGGGAGGGAGGAGAGGGGAGGGGAGGGAGGAGAGTGGAGGGGAGGGGAGGGAGGATAGTGGAGGGGAGGGGAGGGAGGAGAGGGTAGGGGATGGGAGGGAGCAGAGGGGAGGGGAGGGAGGAGAGCGGAGGGGAGGGAGGGGAGGGGAGGGGAGGGTGGATAGGGGAGGGGAGAGGGAGGAGAAGGGAGGAGAGGGGGCAGAAGGGAGGGGAGGGGAGGGGAGGGAGTAGAGGGGAGGTGAGGGGAGGGAGGAGAGGGGAGGGGAGGGGAGGAGAGGGGAGGGGATGGGAGGGAGGAGAGGGCAGGGGAGGGAGGAGAGGGTAGGGGAGGGGAGGGAGGAGATCGGAGGGGAGAGGGAGGAGAAGGGAGGAGAGGGAGAAGAAGGGAGGGGAGGGGACGGGATGGAGGAGAAGGGAGGGGAGGGAGGAGAGGGGAGGGGAGGGGAGGAGAGGGGATGGGAGGAAAGGGGAGGGGAGGGGAGGGAGGAGGAGGAGGGGGAAGTGGAGGAGGAGGAAGAAGAAGAAAAAAAGGGGGAAACACTGGTGAAATGATACAAAGTTTCAGTCTGACAGAAAGGTTGCATTCTAGTGACAGAAGAAAACATTCTAGCCCAGCATGGTGGCAACAGTTAATAGATGATGTATAATTCAAAACTGATAAAAGAACAGATTTTACATGTTTTTACTAAAAAAAGATTAAGCAGTTGAAGTGACAGATACGTGAATTAACCTGATGTAATTATTCCACAGTGATACATATATCAAAACGTCATCTTGTGCACCTTAAAAATATGCAATTATTAGTTGCCAATTTTATGTAAAATAAAAAGTTTTTAAAAACACACATAGAAAATCTTCGTTCCCGAGCTGGAGTTGTTGCCATTTAGCATTAAGTATATCTCCTAATGGTATCCCTCCCACCTCCCCCCACCCCACAACAGTCCCCAGAGTGTGATGTTCCCCTTCCTGTGTCCATGTGTTCTCATTGTTCAATTCCCATCTATGAGTGAGAACATGCGGTGTTTGGTTTTCTGTCCTTGTGATAGTTTACTGAGACTGATGGTTTCCAATTTCATCCATGTCCCTACAAAGGACATGAACTCATCATTTTTTATGGCTGCATAGTATTCCATGGTGTATATGTGCCACATTTTCTTAATCTAGTCTATCGTTGTTGGATATTTGGGTTGGTTCCAAGTCTTTGCTATTGTGAATAGTGCCACAATAAAAGTATGTGTGCATGTGTCTTTATAGCAGCATGATTTATAGTACTTTGGGTATATACCCAGTAACAGGATGGCTGGGTCAACTGGTATTTCTAGTTCTAGATCCCTGAGGAATCGCCACACTGAATTCCACAATGGTTGAACTAGTTTACAGTCCCATGAACAGTGTAAAAGTGTTCCTATTTCTCCACATCCTCTCCAGCACCTGTCGTTTCCTGACTTTTTAATGATTGCCATTCTAACTGGTGTGAGATGGTATCTAATTGTGGTTTTGATTTGCATTTCTCTGATGGCCAGTGATGATGGGCATTCTTTCATGTGTCTGCTGGCTGCATAAACTCTTAAACGTGTGAGTCGCTTCTCTTGGTACAGAAAACCTTCCTCTTTACCAGCCTTTTCCAAACAGCTCTCTTCATTTCCTGGCAACATCCAATTCCGTATTTGTCATGCACAATCCGTGCATTTCAACGAGGACCATCTTTTTCCCCTAGAATGCCGGTTGTCTTTCTAAAACAGCCTTTCCTTCTGGAATCAGAACCGGTTTTTAAAACATTAATTTCCAATGTTTGCCTTGGGAGAATGTCTTTTGATCAGCACGGCAAATTTCTGCCTGGCAGGCTGAAGTTATCACAGGTGTGGGATATTATTGACCTAATATTGACACGGTTAATAGGCTGAGTAATACCCTCGCAAAGACAGCCTCGGAAAAGACACAGATTTCTGTATTAGAACCCGGAGTCCAATTTTTCCTGTGTATAAAAGCAGGAAGTTCTTTCGCCTGAGGATTAGATGCCCGCTTCAGACTCGGTGGGAGGCGCCTCCTGAAAAAGCAGACCACAGGCTTGTGCACTAACGGGGGACCACACGTGTTGGATCAGGACAGAGCTGGCTTGATCCTCCCCACCTGTTCTGCAGACACAGGAATTACTAGAAATAAATAAAACAGGGCAGATCAAAGGTTTGGAAAAGACCCTCCTCCAGAAGAGATTATCCCAGGTCTGCAGGAACCTGAATGCGAGCTGAGTAGAAAAGAGCCGGGATGAACAAGCTTTCTCTGCAGAGAGCTCACGAGCACAGCAAGAGGCCAGATGGATTTGTTGTGAAAAATGAGGACGGGTGCCTTTAGCACAGATGGTTCCCTTTCCATCGTGGTGCCTCCAACAGACGGAACACAACCAGGGACTTCTTTCCAAACGTTAAAAAGAGTTCGGATGATTTTTTCTGGCCGGGTGCGGTGGCTCACGCCTGTCATCTCAGCACTTCGGGAGGACGAGGCGGGTGGATCACGAGGTTAGGAGTTCGAGACCAGCCTGGCCAACGTGGTGAAACCCCCGTCTCTACTACAAAATACAAAAATTAGCCAGGTGTGGCGGTGTGGCACCTGTAATCCCAGCTACTCGGAAGGCTGAGGCAGGAGAACTGCTTGAACCCGGGAGGCAGAGGTTGCAGTGAGCCAACATCGTGACACTGAACTCCAGCCAGGGTGACAAGAGAAAGACTCTGTCTCAGAATAAATAAATAAATAAATAAATAAACAAATAAATAAATAAATAAAAAGAGTTCAAGCGATTTTAAAGACGTATTTTACGGGTGCCCAAAACACAGGGCACGGTTCGTAAGGGAGAAATGTCCTACCTTGATGGAAGGACTAGCCGACAAGAAAGAAATGAAAGCGTAGGCTGCAGATTCTGATAGAAGGGAAATTACGGACTGTGTTTTTAATTGACTGTTGAATTGAGAGTCGGATATTATGTTATTTTTGAGACGGAGTCTCACTCTGTCTCCCAGCCTGGAGTGCAATGGCGCCTTCTCAGCTCACTGCAAGCTCCGCCTCCTGGGTTCACACCATTCTCCTGCGTCAGCCTCCCGAGGAGCTGGGTTTCTAGGCAGCAGCCATTGCGACTGGCTAATTTTTGTATCTTTAGTAGAGATGGGGTTTTGCAAAGTTGGTCATGCTGGTCTCGAACTCCTGACCCCACGTGATCCACCTGCCTTGGCCTCCCAAAGTGCTGAAATCGCAGACGTGGACCACCGCACTCCCAGCCCTGAAAAGGTGAAGATGCAAATTATACCAGCCCTGTTTCCACTTAGCTGTGACAATCACACAACACTTTTTTGTCTCTATTAGTCTCTGTCTTATTCTCTAGTTAATGACTATGAAAACAATTACGCTTTTTTTCTTTGTACTATATAAACTTTTTAAAAAATGTTATTTTAAGCTCTGGGGTACCAGGCACAGTAGCTCACGCCTGTTAACCCAGCACTTTGGGAGGCCGAGGCAGGCGGATCATGAGGTCAGGAGATCGAGACCATCCTGGCTGACACGGTGAAACCCTATCTCTCCTAAAAACACAAAAATTAGCCAGGTGCGGTGGCAGGCACCTGTAGTCCCAGCTACTCAGGAGGCTGAGGAAGGAAAACGGCGTGAACCTGGGAGGTGGAGCTTGCAGTGAGCTGAGATCGCGCCACTGCGCTCCAGGCTGGAAAACAGAGTGAGACTCCATCTTAAAAAAAAAGAAAAAAAAATTAAGCTCTCGGGTATGGGGGAAGGGTGGGCAAGTTTGCTACATAGGTAAACACATGTCATGGTAGTCTGCTGCACCTGTCAAACTGTCGCCTATGTATTAAGCTCACGATGCATTAGTTATTTTTCCTGTTGCTCTCCCTCCCACCCCTCCACCCCTGGAAGGCCCCAGTGTGTGATGTTCCCCTATCTGTGTCCATGTGCTCTGATTGTTCAGCTCCCACTTATGCGAGAGAACATGCAGTACTTGGTTTTCTGATCCTGTGTTTGTTTGCTGAGGATAATGGCTTCCAGCTCCATCGACGTCCCTGCAAAGGACATGATCTCATGGGTGAATATATTTTTTTCATCTCCCAATTTTCCGAGAAAAACAGAGCATACTGCTATACCCAACTTCATAGCGGCATGACTCACAACAGTTCAAACGTGGAAGCAACCGAGGCGCCCATCAGTGGATGAACAGGTAAACAGAATTTGCTCTGGGAACACAATGCAATACTATACAGCCAGGAAAAGGAATGAGGGTCAGACGCAGGCTGCAGCATGGATGAACCTTGAAGACCTCAGTCCCAGTGACAGAAGAGACACACAATGGAATACTATACAACCAGGAAAAAGAATCAGGGTCAGAAGCAGACTGCAGCATGGCTGAAACTTGAAGACACCAGGCACAGTGAGAGAAGGGACACACAGTGGAATACCATATGGCCAGGAAAAGGAATGAGGGTCAGATGCAGGCTGCAGTGTGAATGAACCTCGAAGACCTCAGGCCCAGTGAGAGAAGAGACACACAATGGAATACCATACAGCCAGGAAAAGGAATGAGTGTCAGATACAGGCTGCGGCATGGGTGAACCTTGAAGACATCAGGCCCAGTGCGAGAAGAGACACACAGTGGAATAGTATACGGCCAGCAAAAATGAATGAGGGTCAGATGCAGGCTGCAGGGTGAATGAACATGGAAGTTCTCAGGCCCAGTGAGAGAAGAGAGACACAATGGAATACAGCCAGGAAAAGGAAAGAGGGTCAGACGTAGGCTGCAGCATGGGTGAACTTTGAAGATATCAGGCCCAATGGGAGAAGAGACACACAATGGAATACTATACAGCCAGGAAAAGGAATGAGGGTCAGATGCAGGCTGCAGTGTGAATGAAGCTGGAAGAACTAAGGCCCAGTGAGAGAAGAGACACACAATGGAATACCATACGGCCAGGAAAAGGAATGAGGGTCAGACGCAGCCTGCGGCATGGATGAACATTGAAGACATCAGACCCAGTAAGAGAAGAGACACACAATGGAATACTATACAGCCAGGAAAAGGAATGAGGGTTAGACGCAGGCTGCGGCATGGGTGAAACTTGAAGGCATCAGGCCCAGTGGGAGAAGAGACACAAAACGGAATACCATACAGCCAGGAAAAGGAATGAGGGTCAGACGCAGGCTGCGGCATGGGTGAACCTTGAAGACATCAGGCCCAGTGGCAGAAGAGACACACAACGGAATACCATACAGCCAGGAAAAGGAATGAGGGTCAGACGCAAGCTGCGGCATGGGTGAACTGTGAAGACATCAGGCCCAGTGGCAGAAGAGACACACAACGGAATACCATACAGCCAGGAAAAGGAATGAGGGTCAGATGCAGGCTGCAGTGTGAATGAACCTGGAAGATCTCAGGCCCAGTGAGAGAAGAGAAACACAGGGGAATACTATACAGCCAGGAAAAGGAATGAGGGTCAGATGCAGGCTGCAGTGTGAATGAACCTGGGAGACATCAGGCCCAGTAAGAGAAGAGACACACAATGGAATACTATATGGCCAGGAAAAGGAATGAGAGTCAGATGCAGGCTGCAGTGTGAATGAAAGTTGAAGACATCAGGCCCAGTGAGAGAAGAGACACACAATGGAATACTACACAGCCAGGAAAAGGAATGAGGGTCAGACACAGGCTGCAGTGTGAGTGAACCTGGAAGACATCAGGCCCAGTAAGAGAAGAGACACACAATGGAACACTATACAGCCAGGAAAAAGAATGAGGGTCAGACGCAAGCTGCAGTGTGAATGAACCTTGAAGACATCAGGCCCAGTGAGAGAAGAGACACAAAATGGAATACTATATAGCCAGGAAAAGAAATGAGGGTCAGATGCAGGCTGCAGCATGAATGAACCTTGAATACATCAGGCCCAGTGAGAGAAGAGACACAAAATGGAATACTACACAGCCAGGAAAAGGAATACGGGTCAGACGCAGGCTGCGGCATGGGTGAACCTTGAAGACCTCAGGCCCATTGAGAGAAGAGACACACAATGGAATACTATACAGCCAGGAAAAGGAATGAGGGTCAGACACAGTCTGCGGCATGGGTGAAACTTGAAGGCATCACGCCCAGTGAGAGAAGAGACACAAAATGGAATACTATACAGCCAGGAAAAGCAATGAGGGTCAGACACAGGTTGCAGTGTGGATGAACCTTGAAGACACCAGGCCCAGTGACAGAAGAGACACACAATGGAATACTATACAGCCAGGAAAAGGAATGACGGTCAGATGCAGGCTGCGGCATGGATGAACCTTTAAGACATCAGGCCCGGTGGGAGGAGAGACACACAATGGAATACTATATGGCCAGCAAAAACGAATGAGGGTCAGATGCAGGCTGCAGTGTGAATGAACCTGGAAGATCCCAGGCCCAGTGAAGGAAGAGACACGCAATGGAATACCACACAGCCAGGAAAAGGAATGAGGGTTAGACGCAGGCTGCGGCATGGGTGAACCGTGAAGACATCAGGCCCAGTGGGAGAAGAGACACACAATGGAATACCACATAGCTAGGAAAAGGAATGAGTGTCAGACGCAAGCTGCGGCATGGGTGAACATTGAAGACATCAGGCCCAGTGGGAGAAGAGACACACAATGGAATACCATACAGCAAGGAAAAGGAATGAGGGTCAGATGCAGGCTGCGGCATGGGTGAAACTTGAAGACATCAGGCCCAGTGGGAGAAGAGACACACAATGGAATACCATACAGCCAGGAAAAGGCATGAGGGTCAGATGCAGGCTGCAGTGTGAATGAACCTTGAAGACATCAGGCCCAGTAAGAGAATAGACACTCAATGGAATACTATACAGCCAGGAAAAGGAATGAGGGTCAGACGCAGGCTGCGGCATGGGTGAACTGTGAAGACATCAGGCCCAGTCGGAGAAGAGACACACAACGGAATACCATATAGCCAGGGAAAGGAATGAGGGTCAGACGCAGGCTGCGGCATGGGTGAACCTTGAAGACATCAGGCCCAGTGGTAGAAGAGACACACAATGGAATACCATACAGCCAGGAAAAGGAATGAGGGTCAGACGCAGGCTGCGGCATGGGTGAACCTTGAAGGCATCAGGCCCAGTGGGAGAAGAGACACACAATGGAATACCATACAGCCAGGAAAAGGAATGAGGGTCAGATGCAGGCTGCAGCGTGAATGAACCTGGAAGATCTCAGGCCCAGTGAGAGAAGAGACACACAGTGGAATACTATACAGCCAGGAAAAGGAATGAGGGTCAGATGCAGGCTGCAGTGTGAATGAACCTGGAAGATCTCAGGTCCAGTGAGAGAAGAGACACACAGTGGAATACTATACAGCCAGGAAAAGGAATGAGGGTCAGATGCAGGCTGCAGTGTGAATGAACCTGGAAGACATCAGGCCCAGTAAGAGAAGAGACACACAGTGGAATACTATATGGCCAGGAAAAGGAATGAGAGTCAGATGCAGGCTGCAGTGTGACTGAACCTTGAAGACATCAGACCCAGTGTGAGAAGAGACACACAATTGAATACTACACAGCCAGGAAAAGGAATGAGGGTCAGATGCAGGCTGCAGCATGGATGAACTTTCAAGACCTCAGGCCTAGTGAGAGAAGAGACACAAAATGGAATACTACACAGCCAGGAAAAGGAATGAGGGTCAGACACAGGCTGCAATGTGAGTGAACCTGGAAGACATCAGGCCCAGTAAGAGAAGAGACACACAATGGAATACTATACAGCCAGGAAAAAGAATGAGGGTCAGACGCAGGCTGCAGTGTGAATGAACCTTGAAGACATCAGGCCCAGTGAGAGAAGAGACACAAAATGGAATAGTATATAGCCAGGAATAGTAATGAGGGTCAGATGCAGGCTGCAGAGTGAGTGAACCTTGAATACATCAGGCCCAGTGAGAGAAGAGACACAAATTGAATACTACACAGCCAGGAAAAGGAATGAGGGTCAGACGCAGACTGCGGCATGGGTGAATCTTGAAGACATCAGGCCCGGTGGGAGAAGAGACACACAATGGAATAGTATATGGCCAGCAAAAACGTATGAGGGTCAGATTCAGGCTGCAGTGTGAATGAACCTGGATGATCTCAGGCCCAGTGAAGGAAGAGACACACGATGGAATACCATACAGCCAGGAAAAGGAATGAGGGTCAGAAGCAGGCTGCGGCATGGGTGAACCTTGAAGACATCAGGCCCAGTGAGAGAAGAGACACACAATGGAATACTATACAGCCAGGAAAAGGAATGAGGGTCAGACGCAGGCTGCGGCATGGGTGAACCTTGAAGACCTCAGGCCCAGTGAGAGGAGAGACACACAATGGAATACTAAACAGCCAGGAAAAGGGATGAGGGTCAGACGCAGGCTGCGGCATGGGTGAAACTTGAAGAAATCAGGCCCTGTGGGAGAAGAGACACACAGTGGAATACTATACAGCCAGGAAAAGGAATGAGGGTCAGACGCAGGCTGTGGCATGGGTGAACCTTGAGGACATCAGGCCCAGTGAGAGAAGCCAGACTGGAGAGACCCCATAGTGTATGACTCCACTTATCTAAAATGTCTGGAACAGGCAAAGATTTCATAGAGACAGAAACTAGAACTATGGGTGGCAGAGGCTGGGGGGTGAAATGGGGAATTGGTGTTTCATGGGGAGAGAGTTTCTGTTTGGGATGATGAAAACATTCTGGAGGTGGTTAGTGACAATTGTTGCACAATTATTTGAATGTACTGTTTTTTTTTTTGAGGGGTATAGAGTTTTGATCTTTTTCCCCAGGCTGGAGTGCAATGGCGCGATCTCAGCTCTCTGCAACCTCCGCCTCCCGTGTTCAAGTGATTCTCCTTCCTCAGCCTCCTGAGTAGCTGGGAGTACAGGCACCTGCCACCAGGCCCAGCTAATTTTTTGTATTTTTAGTAGAGACAGGATTTCACCATGTTGGCCAGGCTGATCTCGAACTTCTGATCTCTGGTGATCCACACACCTCGGCCTCCCAAAGTGCTGGGATTACAGGCACGCAGCACAACACCCAGCTCATTTTTGTATTATTAGTAGAGACGGGGTTTTGCCATGTTGACCAGGCTGGTCTTGAATTCCCAACCTCAGGTGATCCACTTGCCTAGCCCTCCCAAAGTGCTGGGATTACAGGCGTGAGCCACCATGCCTCGCTGAATTGTACTCTTTAAAATGGCTAAAATGTTAGACATTATATTATGTGTGCTCCCCCACAATTAAAAAAATATATATTGCTATGGACAGGAAAAGAAGCTTTCTTTTGAGGAAAAGGGTACATTCAGTTGGCAACAATGAACATTGCACAATATTTAATTTTTTTTCTTTTTTTTGAGATAGAGTCTCACTCTTTTTGCCCAGGCTGGAGTGCAGTGGCGCAATCTCAGTTTACTGCAAACTCTGCCTCCCGGGTTCAAGTGATTCTTCTGCCTCAGCCTTCCGAGTACCTGGGATTACAGGCATGTGCCACTACGCCTGGCTAAATTTTGTATTATTAGTAGAGACGGGGTTTTGCCATTTTGGCCAGGCTGGTCCTGAACTCCTGACCTCATGTGATCCACCCACCTTGGCCTCCAAGAGTGCTGGGATTACAGGCACACACAACCACACCCGGCTAATTTTTGTATTATTAGTAGAGGCAGGGTTTTGCCATGCTGACCAGGCTGGTCTTGAACTCCCAACCTCAGGTGATCCACCAGCCTTGCCCTCCCAATGTGCTGAGATTACAGGCATAAGCCACCGCACCTGGCCAAATTATACTCTTTAAAATGGCAAAAATTGCAGAGATTATATTATGTGTGCTCTACCACAATTTTTAAAAAGTATATATTGCTATAGACAGGAAAAGAAGCTTTCTTTCGAGGAAAGGGATACATTCGGTTGGCAACAATGAACATTGCAGAATATTTAATTTTTTTTCTTTTTTTTTTTTTTGAGATGGAGTCTCGCTCTTGTTCCCCAGGCTGGAGTGCAGTGGCGCAATCTTGGCACACCGCAACCTCCACTTCCTGGGTTCAAACAATGTCCCTACCTCAGCCTTCCGAGTAGCTGAGACTACAGGTGTGCACCACCGTGCCCGGCTAATTTTTTGTATTTTTGTAAAGACAGGGTTTCACAATGTGGGACAGGATGGTCTCAATCTCCTGACCTCCTGATCAGCCTGCCTCAGCCTCCCAAAGTGCTGGGATTACAGATGTGAACCACCATGCCCAGCCAAATTGTACTCTTATTTACAATGACAAAAATGGCAGAGATTATATTATGTGTGCTCTACCATGATCTTAAAACATTTTATTGCTAAACACAGGAAAAAGAATGCTTTCTTTTGTGGAAAAGGGTACATTTGGTTGGCAACAATGAACATTGCACAGATTTAAATTTTAAAAATGCAAAAAGTTGTTCTCAGCAGGGTACAGTGGCTCACACCTGGATTCACAGCTACTTGAGAGGCTGAGGTAGGGGGATCAGTTTAGCCCAGGAAGTGGAGGCTGCAGTGAGGTGTGATCACGCCACTGCACTCCAGCTTGGGCAAAAAGACAAGATCTTGTCTTGGCCAGGCGCGTTGACTCACGCCTGTCATCCCAGGATTTTGGGAGGCAGAGGCGGGCGGATCACGAGGTCAGGAGATCGAGACCATCCTGGCTAATACGGTGAAACTCCGTCCCTACTAAAAATACAAAAAATTAGCCGGGTGCTGTGTTGGGTGCCTGTAGTCCCAGCTACTTGGGAGGCTGAGGCAGGAGAATGGCGTGAACCTGGGTGGCGGAGCTTGCAGTGAGTGCAGATTGCGCCACTGCACTCCAGCCTGGGCGACAGAGGAAGACTCCATCTCAAAAAAAAAAAAAAAAAAGAGAAGACCCTGTCTCTAAAAAACACAAGAAAACAACAACCACAGCAAGACACAAAAGAGTGGTCTCAAGAAGAAGAAAAACAGTTAAAATTGTGCATATGACATTATACGTATTTTGCCATAATGAAAAAGAATGGTGTAGGGAAGAGCAGAATCTTTTAGAAAGTAATCCTGGGGTTAAGCACTTCACAAAAACAAGAGGAAAGCAAGCTCTCAAGCTATCGAGTTAGAAAAAGCTTTGCTGGGCGTGGTGGCTCACACCTGTAATTTCAGCATTTTGGGAAGCCGAGGAAGGTGGATTACATGAGATCAGGAGTTCGAGACCAGACTGGCCAACATGGTGAAACCCCGTCTCTACAAAAATACAAAAATTAGCTGGTCGTGGTGGCGCACGCCTGTAATCCCAGCTACTTGGGAGGCTGAGGCAGGAGGATTACTTGAACCCAGGAGGTGGAGGTTACAGTGAGGTGAGATGCTGAGATCTCTTAAGATATCTTTTTGGCTGGGTGCGGTGGCTTACGGCTGTAATCCCAGCACTTTGGGAGGCTGAGGTGGGCAGATCACCAGAGATCAGGAGTTCGAGGTCAGCCTGGCCAACATGGTGAAACCCCTCTCTACTAAAAAATAGAAGAATCAGCCAGGCATGCTGGCGCATGCCTGTAATCCCAGCTACTCGGCATGCCGAGGCAGAAAAATCAGTTGAACCTGGGAGATGGAAGTTGCAGTGAGCCGAGATCGCGCCACTGCACTCCAGGCTGGGCGACAGAGCGAGACTCCATCTCAAAAACAACAGCAACAAAATACCCGTAGTTTGGGAGGCCGAGGCAGGAGGATCACCTGAGGTTAGAAGTTCGAGACCATCCTGGCCAACATGGTGAGACTGCGTCTTTACTAAAACTACAAAAATTAGCCAGGCGTGGTGGCAGGCACCTGTAATTCCAGCTACTCAGGAAGCTGAGGCAGGAGAATCACTTGAACCCAGGAGGCGGAGGTTGTAGTGAGCCGAGATCACGCCACTGCACTCCAGCCTGGGTGACAGAGTGAGATGCTGTTTCAAAAGAGAAAAGAGAGAGAGAGAAATAGAGGATAGAAAAATAGAAATGAAACAAAGAATGATATAGAAAAGACAAAATAAAACACGACTAATATGGCAAAGAGCCCAAGAAGACGATAGGGGGTGTGAAAGAAGAAAAAAACCAAAAAATAAAAAACAAATTGCAGAAAATTGTGCAGAGATCAAAATTTGAAGTTGAAGAAAGAATAGACATAGAGAATTAACCCAGAATAAATTAAAAGAATGCAAGACCACCAAATCATCAAATAAAGTGAGACGCAACTTCTAGCAACTGTAAAATTATAAAACCAGTATTTCCCTGAATTTATCAATAACCAGTAACAATGGAAAATAAGGCGATGCTCATGAGTGACTATTTTTATTTTTTGAGACAGAGTCTCGCTGTTGCCCAGGCTGGAGTGCAATGGCGCGATCTCAGCTCACTGCAACCTCGGCCTCCCGGGTTCAAGCGACTCTCCTGCCTCATCTTCCCAAGTAGCAGGGATGACAGTCGCCCGCCACCACACCAGGCTAGTGTTTGTATTATTAGAAGAGACGAAGTTTCACCATGTTGGCCAGGCTGGTCTCCAACTCCTGACCTCAGGCGATCTGCCCTCCTCGGCCTCCCAAAGTGCTGGGATGACAGGCGTGAGCCATGGCGCCTGGCCTCATTTCAGAGTTTGAGCCACGGCGCCTGGCCTCATTTCAGAGTTTGCTTTCAGATGCGCCATATAAAGAATTCATCAGGCACTCCTTAGCGTGGAAAGCAGCAGTAACATGTAAATTATACTCACAGGATTTTCCCCACTTCAACACATCCAGAAGTTGAAAGGAAGAGATAAATGGACATTTCAAAGCTGAGTCTCTAACAGCAACTAAAACCTGTTCGGTGGGGCTTGATTTGGCAAGAGTAAATGAACTCGAATCAAATTCAATTACCCTGTGTACATTAACCATAATGCGTGCTTAACATTTTACAAAAAGATCTGATTTTCTGGTACTTGTTTATTTTTAACCGCAATAAAATCAAAATTTGGTGGAAAACATTTAACGTGTGTTTTCTGTGACACTCATGAGCTGTGCAATTGTGCTATTATTTAAAAAAAGGAAAAGAAAAAAAGTGGCCGGGTGCAGTGACTCACGCCTGTAATCTCCGCACGTTGGGAGGCCAGGCGGGTGGATCACTTGAGGTCAGAAATTTGAGACCAGCCTGGGCAACATGGTGAAACCCTGTCTGTACCAAGAAAAAAAAAATTATCTGGATGTGGTATGTATGCCTATAGTCCCAGCTACTTGGGAGGTTGAGGAAGGAGGATGGCTTGAACCCAGAAGTTGGAGGCTGCAGTGAGCTGAGATTGCACCACTGCACTCCAGCCTGGGCAACAGAGCAAGATATTGTCTCAAAAACAAACAAAAAAAACACAAACACTAAAAAAACAGATTGAGAATCCTTGGCCCCCACCTCTTACCAGCTCAGTCACAATTGCAAACCAGAGGCCTGGCACAGTGGCTCACGCCTGTAATCCCAGCATTTTGGGAGGCCAAGGCGGGCGGATCACCTGAGGTCAGAAGTTCGAGACCAGCCTGACCATCATGGTGAAAGCCCGTCTCTACTAAAATACAAAAATTAGCTGGGCGTGGTGGCACGTACCTGTAATCCCAGCAATTTGGGAGGCCGAGGTGGGCGGATCACCAGAGGTCAGGAGTTCCAGACCAGCCTGACCATCATGGCGAAACCCCATGTCTACTAAAATACAAAAATTAGCCAGGCGTGGTGGCACATGCCTGTAATCCCAGCACTTTGGGAAGCCGAGGCAGGCGGATCACCAGAGGTCAGAAGTTCGAGACCAACCCGACCATCATGGTGAAAGCACGTCTCTACTAAAAATACAAAAATTAGCCCGGCATGGTTGCAGGTGCCTGTAATCCCAGCTACTTGGGAGGCTGAGGCAGGAGTATCGCTTGAACCCGGGAGGCGGAGGTTGCAGTGAGCTGAGATTGTACCACTGCACTCCAGCCTGGGCAACAGAGCAAGACTGAGTCTCAAAAAGAAACGAAACAAAACGCTAACCTAAAAAACTGGATTGAGATTCTTCAGCCGCCACCTCTTACCAAATCAGTCAAAATTGCAAACCAGAATGTATTCAACTGCTTTGAATACCGAGGATAGATGTCATTTCATCTATGACCCTGTGTGCAGCAGGAAAGCAATATTGCCCACCTGCATTATCAAATTGGGCTCATTCAGCTAATTAAACCTATCAGCAAGATATGCAAACTGGAGGCTGGGCATGGTGGCTCACACCTGTAATCCCAGCACTTTGGGAGGCCGAAGCAGGCAGATTACTTGAGGTCAGGAGTTTGAGACCAACGTGGCCAGCATGGTAAAACCTGGTCTGTACTTAAAAAAAAAAAAAAAAAAAAATTAGGCGGGTGTGGTGGTGGGCACCTGTAATGCCAGCTACTCAGGAGGCTGAAGCCAGAGAACCGTATTTATGAGGTGGAGTTTGCAGCAAGCCGAGATCAAGCCACGGCACTCCAGCCTGGGTGACAGAGTGAGACACCATCTCAAAAAAACAAAAGATATGCAAACTGGAATAACCAGGCTATATTATTCAAGGGATACTTTGCTATGAGAATTTCTTAGTCAGCAGGAAAAATCATAATTTCTTGCCTTGTCTGAGGTATGAGTACTTGCATCTGGGGTACATGTGACTTAAGAATTTGGAAAAATTGCACTGGGCGCGGTGGCTCATGCCTGTAATCCCAGCACTTTGGGAGGCCAAGGCGGCTGGATCACCTGAGGTCAGGAGTTCAAGACCAGCCTGGCCAACATGGCTAAACCTGGTCTCGACCAAAAAAACAAAAATTTGCTGGGCGTGGTGTCAGGCGCCTGTAATCCCATCTACTCGGGAGGCTGAGGCAGAAGAACTGCTTGAACCCGGGAGGCAGAGGTTGCAGTGAGCTGAGATCACGCCACTGCACTCCAGCCTGGGCAACAGAGCAAGACTTTGTCTCAAAAAAAAAAAAAATTGGAGCAGTTTGAAAGCTAAAGTGTGGGCTTTCCTCATCTTCTTCATCAAATGTTGTTTCCATGTCTTTTTTCTTTTTTTGAGACAGGGTCTCCCTCTGTTACCCAGGCTGGAGTGCACTGGTGCAATCTCAGCTCACTGCAGCCTCAACCTCCTGGGCTCAAGCAATTCTCCCATCTCGTCCTCCTGTGTAGCTGGGATAACAGACATGCACCAAAACGCTGTTTGCATCTTCTCAGCATTTAGGAGAGCTTCGCATCACATACCCAGACCTAGAGAATGAATTCAAGAAATTCTTTTTTTTTTTTTGAGACAGAATCTCATTCTGTTCGCCCAGGCTGGAGTGCACTGGCCCGATCTCAGCTCACTGCAAGCTCCACCTCCCGCGTTCAAGCTATCCTCATGCCTCAGTCTCCCAAGCAACTGGGATTGCAGGCACCTGCCACCACGCCTGGCTAATTTTTGTATTTTTAGTAGAGACGAGGTTTCACCATGTTGGCCAGGCTGGTCTTGAACTCCCAAACTCAGGTGATCCGTCCGTCTCAGCCTCACAAAGTGCTGGGATGACAGTCCTGAGCCACCGCACACCCGGTCCAAGCAACTGATTTAGATAAAGTTTCCCCCGGCTCTCATTCTCTCTGACCCTGTTTTATTTCTTTATTTTTGTTTTCTTGCCGTCCTAGAGTGGGAAACACTGATTTAAGCACCCATCTTTTCAACTGTTACAGAGTTGTCAGGTATTTAACGAAACAATGAACGGATCCCGTATTTGCCAATGAGAACATATTGTACAAATATAGACAAAGTGTCATAATTTACATCCCTCGTTTCAAGTAGACACACGATGAATTTTTCATATCCTCTCAGCTTTGAACTCTGTTATTACGGCTGGAAACAATGATTTGTATTCTTCTCTGAAGTCTATTTTCTGACAGCCCCAGTCAGATATTTAGAAGATGGCTGGTTTTGACAATTTCATGGGGATCGTCCTAAAACTGTTTTTTTTTTTTAATTTTTCTCTCCCACTGTGGGTGAGGTCACGATGGACGCTGTATGACTATAAATTGTCTAATTTACATTGTGTTGATCATATATTTTATTTTATTATTATTATTTTTTGATCATATATTTTAGAGATGGAGTTTTGCTCTGGTCGCCCAGGCTGGAGGGCAGTAGCACGAGCTCAGCTCACTGCAACCTCCACCTCCCGGGTCCGAGCGATTCTCCTGCCTCAGCCTCCCGAGTAGCTGGGATTACAGGCACCAGCCACCATGCCTAGCTCACTGCAACGTCCGACTCCCGGGTTCAAGCGATTCTCCTGCTTCAGCCTCCCAAGTAGCTGGGATTACAGGCACCCTCCACCATGCCTGGCTAATTTTTGTATTTTTAGTTGAGACGGGGTTTCACCATGTTGGTCAGGCTGGTCTTGAACTCCTGACCTCAGGTAAGCCACCTGCCTCGCCTCCCAAAGTGCTGGGATTACAGGCGTGCGCCACCGTGCCAGGCTGTGGTGTCATCTTTCTTTCTTTCTTTTCTTTCTTTCCTTTCTTTTCTTTCTTTCTTTCTTTTCTTTCTTTCCTTTCTTTTCTTTCTTTCTTTTCTCCTGTGCTCCTGCTGTGTTACAGGAGACATCGTCTGTCTCCTGGCTGTCCCACCTTCCACACTCACGTCCCACTGATCACCTGAGCGTGCCCCACCAATGGTGAATGCTTCAGACTCCCTCACAATCCAGGCCTGTGAAAGCAGGGGTCCCCGGGTCACCTCGGTGTGGGCACCTGGCAATGAGAGAGAGGGATACTGGGGGGGGGTCCCCTGACATCACAACATATGGCTGGATCGGCTGTGAAAGTTGTGAGATGTGGAAAATGTTGAGCAACATTTAATATATATGCATATACCTATATTTTAATTAAATATTTAATAATTAATATTTAATTATTAATATTAAATATTTGTGATTATTATTAGATATTAATTAAATATTTAATTAAAATATAAACATGCATATATCTATATATCCATATATTTGCATATATCCATATATTTGTATATGCATATATAGCTATGCATATATATCTATGCAATAGATAAGCATCTATATGCATATTGCAATATATGCAATATAAAATAGAAATATAAATCAATAGAAATATTGATTAAATATTGATTAAATATAAATTAAATATTTAACCAATATTTAATTTATTTAACATCACTTAATAGTTATATAATATAGTATATATGATATTATATATTATATATTATATATAATATTATATATTATATATAATATATAATATATATTATATATTATATATAATATTACATATAATATATAATATTATATATTATATATTGTATATAATATTATATATTATATGTAATATTGTATATAATATATAATATATAATATTATATATATTATATATTTAATATTATATATAATATATAATGTATAATATTATATATATTATATATTATATATAATATATATTAAATATTTAATATTATATATAATATATAATATATATTATATACAATATTATTACATATAAATTAAATATTTAATTCATATTTAATAATTATTATTTCATATTTAATGATAACAATAATAATGTTTGATAATATTGACGAACACCGACGAGGGTTGATGGACATGGTTGCAGGTAAAAAGACACACGATTCATCCACGTGGCAGCGACTTATGCCAGTGTGTACTTTGTGAGGCTGAGACAGGAGGATGGCTTGAGGCCAGAAGTTCGAGACCAGCCTGGGCAATATGGTGAGATTCCCCCCTCCGCTAACTCTACAAAAAATAAAAAAAAAACAGAAAGAGGCAAGATTCATGAAGCAGGGAGGGAGGGCTCTGTGATGTTCCAATGGCCTCAGGGGACCATAATTCTAAGTGGAGTAACTCAGGAATGGAAAACCAACATCCTATGTTCTCACTCATAAGTGAGAGCTAAGCTAGCAGGATGCAAAGGCATAAGAATGAAACATGGATTTTGGGGAATCTGGGGGAAAGGCCCGGGGGTGACCGGAAATAAAAGACCATGCATTGGGTATGGTGCACACGACTCGGATGTGCGCCAACACCTCTGAAATCACCACTCAAGAAGTTATCCGGCTGAGTGTGGTGGCTCACACCTGTAATCCCAACACTTTGGGAGGCCAAGGTGGGCAGACCACGAGGTCAGGAGTTTGAGACCAGCTTGGCTAACACAGTGAAACCCTGTCTCTACTAAAAATACAAAAATTAGCTGGGTGTAGTGGTGCATGCCTGTAATCCCAGCTACTCAGGAGGCTGAGGCAGGAGAATCGCTTGAACCTGGGAGGTGGAGGTTGCAGTGAGCTGAGATTGTGCCATTGCACTCCAGCCTGGGCAACAGAGCAAGACTCCATTTCAAAAAAAAAAAAAAAAGCTTCGAAAGGCAGCTATCCTGAAATCTTCTCCAAAAAGCCAAGATGACAGATTTGGATCATTTTAAAGTTATGAAGGCAAAGAAAATGAGGAACAGAATCATCAAGAATAAAGTTAAGAAGCTTCAAAAGGCAGCTATCCTGAAAGCTTATTCCAAAAAAGCACCTGCTGCTGCTGCAGGTGCTGCTGCTAAAGTTCCAGCAAAAAAGATGACCACTGTGGGTAAGAAAGCCCAGAAGATTCAGCCCAGAAGATTCTTTCCCAGAAAACCACAGGCCAGAAGGCAGCACCTGCTCCAAAAGTTCAGAGGACTCAAAAACCCCAGCTCCTAAAATAGAAGAAACACCTGCCAATAGAGTGAGAAGATGGTTACATCCACAGAGGCACCTGCTCCGAAAGCTCAGAAGGGTCAAAAAGCTTCAGCTCCAGCCAGGCGCACTGGCTCATGCCTGTAATCCCAGCACTTTGGGAGGCTGAGGTGGGTGGATCACGAGGTCAGGAGTTCAAGACCAGCCTGGCTAACACGGTGAAATACCGTGTCTACTAAAAATACAAAAATCAGCCAGGCGTGGTGGCAGGTGCCTGTAATCCCAGCTACTCGGGAGGTTGAGGCAGGAGAATCGCTCGAACCTTGGAGGCGGAGGTTGCGGTGAGCCAAGATCGTGCCATTACACTCCAGCCTGGGGGACAGAGCAAGACTCCCTCTCAACAAAACAAAACAACAACAAAAAAGGCTCCAGTCCTAAAATAGAAGAAACACCTGCCACAGAGGCTCCTGCTCCAAAGGCATCTGGTAACAAAGCATAAGAGGCAATTATAGAAAGTAATAAAGGTTCTTTTCGACATGCTGGCATATCTAAAAAATAGTAATAATGAAAAATAAATAAAATATTAGGAAAACATATTACAGTTTTACGACCTGCTTTTTCTTCTCTTAGAACTATATTAAAAATATGTTTGTGTGTTAAAAAAGTAAAACAGAAAAGAAAACCAGAGAATGTGCTTCTAAAATAAGAAACATTTCGTTATGACTCTGACAGGTGTGAATGAAGCTACTTGGGGCTCAACCCCTACCCAAGGGCTGAGTTGTGAGGTGGGACAGGCACCTGTTTTGTCATTATAAAAAGCAGCACTGGCCAGGCGCAGTGACTCATGCCTGTAATCCTGGCACTATGGGAATCCAAGGTGGGCGGATCACTTGAGGTCAGGAGTTCGAGACCAGCCTGGCCAACATGGTGAAACCTCGCCTCTACTACAAATACAAAAATTAGCCGGGTGTGGTGGCAGGTGCCTGTAATCCCAGCTACTCAGGAGGCTGACGCAGGAGAATTGCTTGAACCTGGGAGGTGGAGGCTGCAGTGAGTCGAGATCACGCCACTGTATTCCAGCCTGGGGGACAGAGCAAGACTCCATCTCAAAAGACAAAAAAAAAGGAGGATCACGGTATTTTTCCCTCTCTCTTTCTTTCTTTTTTTCTCTTTCTTTCCTTCCTTCCTTCCTTCCTTCCTTCCTTCCTTCCTTCCTTTCTTCTTTCTTTCTTTCTTTCTTTCTTTCTTTCTTTCTTTCTTTCTTTCTCTCTTTCTCTCTTTTCTTTCTTTCTTTCTGTCTTTTTTTGGACAGAGTCTCGCTCTGTCGTCCAGGCTGGAGTGCAGTGGTGCAATCTCGGCTCACTGCAAGCTCTACCTCCCAGGTTCACGCCATTCTCCTGCCTCAGCCCCCCGAGTAGCTGGGACTACAGGCACCCGACACCACGCCCGGCTAATTTTTTTGTATTTTTAGTAGAGACGGGGTTTCACCGTGTTACCCAGGATGGTCTCGAACTCCTGACCTCCTGATCCGCCCGCCTCAGCCTCCCAAAGTGCTGGGATGACAGGTGTAAGCCTCCGCACCCGGCCTATTTTTCGCTCTTTAAGCTCACGTAGGTCTCAGTAAGTTACCCTATCTTTATGTACACCCATCCATCTACTTATAAAATGTTGCCATTGTGTTCATCACACCGTTGTTGGATTTCTCTTGATTTTTGTTTTTAGACAACAGGGTCCCTGTTACCCAGGCTGGAGTGCAGAGGCTCAGTCACAGTTCACTGTGACTCAAGCCCTCCTCCCACCTCAACCTCCCAAGTAGCTCCGATTACAGGGTCATGCCTTCATGCCCACTTAATGTGTCACAGTTTTTGTAGAGATGGGGTCTTGCTATGTTGGCCAGGCTGGTCTCAAACTCCTGGGCTCAAGCGATCCTCGTGCCTTGCCTTGGCCTCCCAAAGTGCTGGGATAACAGGTGTGAGCCACTGCAGCCAGCCACTTCTACCTGTCTTTACCTGCACCTGTTTCTTTAAGATGTGGCTACTGTGTTCTTTGCAGACTCGTGGCATTCTTCTGGATTTTTCAAAATCATTGCCATAAATTATTACTTGTCTAGTGACTCAGGTTTTGAATCTGGTGCCCAGCCAGTCACGGGCTCACGCCTGTAATCTCAACACATTGGGAGGCCAAGGACGGTGGATCACCAGAGGTCAGGAGTTCGAGACCATCCTGGCCGACAAGGTGAAACCCCATCTGTATTAAAAATACAAAAATTAGCTGGGGTTGGTGGCAGGTGCCTATAGTCCCAGCTACTCAGGAGGCTGAGGCAGGAAAATTTCTTGAACCAGGAGGCGAAGGTAGCAGTGAGCTGAGATCACACCACTGCACTCCAGCCTGGGGAACAAGAGCGAGACTCCGTCTCAGATAATAATAATAATAATAATAATGAAATAAATCTATTGCCCTAGATGAATGCCTCACTCTAGTCCCAGCCCTGAAAGTGACTAAGATACTTGGAAGTTTGGTATCTACCCCAAATACTACTCAGCCATAAGGAGAAATGAAATGACGGCATTTGCAGCAACCTGGATGGAGCTGGAGGCCATGATTCTAAGTGCAGTAACTCAGGAATGGAAAATCAATCATCACTATGTTCTCACTTATAAGTAGGAGCTACGCTATGAGGACGCAAAGGCATGAGAATGATATAATGGACTCTGATAAGTCAGTAGGAGAGTTAAGCAAGGAAAGGAATGAAATAATGGGATTTGCTGCACCTGTAAGTCCACCAGCCAGAAGGGTCAACCTGGAAAGTCCACCTGTATTTAAGAGTTGACGTCCGGCCAGGCAAGGTGGCTCACGCCTGTCATCCCAGCACTTTGGGAGGCTGAGGCAGGCAGATCGCCTGAGGTCAGGACTTCGAGACCAGCCTGATCAACATGGTGAAACCGTGTGTCTACTAAAAATGCAAAAATTAGCTGGGCGTGGTGGCGGGCACCTGTGGTCTCAGCTTCTCCGGAGGCTGAGGCAGGAGAATGGCATCAACCCGGGAGGAAGAGCTTGCAGTGAGCCAAGATCGCGCCACTGCACTCCAGCCTGGTTGACAGAGCGAGACTCCTTCTCAAAATAAATAAATAAGGAGAACTTTTCCTTCTGAGGTATGAAGACCTGCATGACTACAACGTACAAAGAATCACCAGTTCTACCTGCTTCTGTTGCATTGCAAACGTCACACCCAGTGTCTTGAACCACAAAAGGAAGGGACAGTAGATTCTTTTTATTTTATTTTATTTTATTTTATTTTATTTTATTTTATTTTATTTTATTTTATTTTATTTTACTTTATTTTACTTTATTTTATTTTATTTTACTTTATTTCATTTTTTGAGACAGAGTCTCGCCCTGTCTCCCAGGCTGGAGTGCAGTGGCATGATCTCATCTCACTGCAACCTCCTCCTCTCGGGTTCCAGTGATTTTCCTGCCTCAGCCTCCCGAGTAGCTGTGATTACAGGCACCTGCCACCACGCCCGACTAATTTTTTCTATTTTTAACAAATTGGGGTTTCACTCAACATGGGGTTTCACCATGTTGGCCAGGCTGCTCTCGAACTCCTGACCTCGGGTGATCCGCCCACCTCACCCTCCCAAAGTGCTGGGATGACAGGTGTGAGCCCCCGCACCCAGCCAAGATGAAGGATTCTGCAGAGCCAGCCCTTCTCTCTCCTCCTGCCACACTGCCTGGAGAGTAGTGGGTAGCTGTTCTCCAGCACATGAGGAGAAAAGAAATATTCCATGAGGAAAATTAATTCCACACAAACATCTTGGGATGGGATTAAAATACCAAATATGCTTGTCTGTCCTGTGTATGAAACGTGAGAATCAATTCTCTGTCCCAGGAATGTATAGAGATGGAGAGGTGGGGGTGAGATTCCGCTTTGAGACCATTTGATGCTTCATAAAGAATTTCATTGAAACCCTGAAACTTTTGATAGGTAATTACAGTCAGGAAGCCCAGCACATATGAATTCTATATTTACAATCCACACTGAGGTCACCCTGCAAAATGCCTTCAGAAATAGTTTGGGGGGACCGTCTTATTAAAACTGCATTTCCGCTCTCGCTGGTATGGCCTGGATGAGGAGAAAACGGGAACAGATGTGGCCGGCGACGCCTTGAGAATCTGGCTGTTCCCCATCTGCCATCACCATAGACACAACGGGATTTCAGCATCGTCTTCTGAGGGACGCGGGGAGGCTGGACAGCCAGCGTGGACGAAGAATTGGAATGAAACCTCCTTCACCTCCTCTTGGTCTCTCGGTCCTCTTCTAACTCATTGCTGAAGTCATCCACTGCTGCACACTTAATTGTTTATCTAAATGGGATAACTGGCCGGGTGTGGTGGCCCACACCTGTCATCCCAGCACTTTGGGAGGCCGAGGCGGGCGGATCCCCTGAGGTCAGGAGTTTGAGACCAGCCTGGCCAACATATTGAAACCTACCTCTACTAAAAATATAAAAATTAGCCGGACGCAGTAGCACGCACCTGTAGTCCCAGCTGCTCCGGAGGCTGAGGCAGGAGAATCGCTTAAACCTGGGAGGCGGAGGTTGCAGTGAGCAGAGATGGCACCACTGCACTCGAGCCTGGGTGATAGGGTAAGACACTGTCTCAAAATAATAATGATAATAATTAATAAATAAATAGGATAACTATGCATTGCCATGTTCACTGAGGTAAGGAGATCAAGACATTCCTATTCGTATCTTGTAACTACAGCATTCTCTGCACTGTGGATACGGTACTGGGTGGCCAAGCCTGCTCCTCTCCTTCTCCAGGGTGTGAGCTTGAGCCTCTTTCTTCCATTCTCTATTCCTCATGTGTTCTCCTGGCTCCTCTGTCTCTCCCTTCTCTCTCGCTGCAACTTTTTTTGAGAGGGAGTCTCGCTCTGGAGACCAGGCAGGAGTGCAGTGGCATGATCTTGCCTCACTGCAACCTCCGCCTCCCAGGTTCAACCAATTCTCCTGCCTCAGCCTCCTGAGTAGCTGGGATTACAGGTGTGTGACACCACGCATGGCTAATTTTGTATTTTTAGTAGAGATGGGGTTTCGCCATGTTGGCCAGGCTGGTCTCGAACTCCTGACCTCGAATGATCCACCTGCCTTGGCCTCCCAAATTGCTGGGATTACAGGCATGAGCCACCGCGCCTGGCCTGCTGTTTTATTTTAAAGACAGAGTCTCGCTCTGTCACCCAGGCTGGAGTGCAGTGACATGACCACAGCTCACTGCAGCCTCCACCTCCTGGGCTCAAACAATCCTCCTGCCTCAGCCTCCCAATTAGCCGGGACCATTGGTGTGGGCCACCACACCCAAGTAGCTGGGACTCCACACTCCTGTAGTCCCAGCTACTTTGGAGGCTGAGGCAGGAGGATGGATTTTTTTGTATTATTGGTAGATATTATTATTTTGTATTATTTGTTGCCAAGGCTGGCCTCAAACTCCTAGGCTCAAGCTATCTCCCCGCCTCAGTCTCCCAAAGTGCTGGGATTACCAGCGCGAACCACCACACTCAGCCCGTCATTTTTAATTCTATTTTTCATATATGTGATTTTATTCCATTTTTCACATATTCTATTTTTACATATATCTATTTTTCACCCATACATGTAGAAAATCTCTAAAGTACACAATAAAAAAGACAAAATTCTTCCCCACAAATCTTCTCTTCTTCTCTCCTTCCACACAGACAAGCTTCTCATTTTCGGCATGTTTGCACTGTGTAATTTTCTTTTTGCTGTGATTTCTCCTTGCTCGTTTTGACTTTGTAACACTTAGTAAAAAAATGCAATGCCTGGATCCAATGGGATGGGCATTTTCTTTTCTTTTCTTTTCTTTCTGTTTTTTCACTCTTGTCGCCCAGGCTGGAGTGCAGTGGTGCAATGTCGGCCCGCTGCAACCTCCGCTTTCCGGCTTCAAGCGATTCTTCTGCTTCAGCCTCCCCAGTAGTTGAGATTACAGTGTGCACCACCACGCCCAGCTAATTTTTGTATTTTTAGTAGAGACAAGGTTTCACTGTTTTGGCCAGGCTGCTCTCAAACTCCTGACCTCAGGTGATCTGCCCACCTCGGCCTCCCAAAGTGCTGGGATTACAGGTGTGAGCTACTGCGCCTGGCCTATTTTATTTTTTATTTGTTTATTTTATTATATTATTTTTTCTTGAGACAGTCTCCTTCTTCACACCCAGGCTGGAGTGCAGTGGCTTGATCTCTGCTCACCGCAACCTCCACCTCCCGGTTGGAGAATCAAATAGATTCTCCTGCCTCAGCCGTCTGAGTAGCTGGGATTACAAGCGTCTGACACCACACCCAGCTAATTTTTGTATTGTTAGTAGAGACGAGGTTTCACCATGTTGGCCAGGCTTGTCTCAAACTTCTGACCTCAGGTGATGCACCTGCCTCGGCCTCCCAAAGTGCTGGGATTACAGGCGTGAGCTACTGCACCCAGCCTATTTTATTTTTATTATTTATTTATTTTTATTATATATATATTTTTGAGACAGTCTCCCTCTTCTCACCCTGGCTGGAGTGCAATGGCCCGATCTTGGCTCAGTGCAACCTCCACCTCCCGGGTTCTAAAAGATTCTCCTGCCTCAGCCTCCTGAGTAGCTGGGACTACAGGCGCCTGACACCACACCCAGCTAATTTTTGTATTGTTAGTAGAGACGGGGTTTCACCATGTTGGCCAGGCTTGTCTCGAACTCCTGACCTCAGGAGATCCGCCCACCTCGGCCTCCCAAAGTGCTGGGATGACAGGTGTGAGCCACCACGCCCAGGCAAGAGAATGGGCATTTTCAAAGCTTCTGAGTTTTCAACAAAATCCTCTGCCAGCAAAAAATGTTCTTGTTGTGTGTGGCCTCTGGAGGACCTTCAGGGCACAAAAGCATTATGCAATGTAGAAAATTCAAGTGAGGTCTCCTTGTTTTAAAGGAAGTATTTCTGTAATCTTTATTGAAATCGAACGTGTTCTTTTGATTCCGGCCATTTGTCTTGTACTGTTTGACTTTTTCACTGGGGGAAACTTCATGTATGATTTGAAACAGCCCCATGTGTACTAATGATGCTTTGGTTTAGAATGTAATTTCCATGTGGTCTCTGAACTTCCCTTTAATTTTGTATATATTTTGTGACACACAGAAATCTTGTTTTTTTTAATGGAATAAATTTGAAAAACCACCTCTGTCACGTCATAAACTCTCAGTGTGTTACTTATTATTATTATTTTATTTTTTTTCTGAGACGGAGTCTCGCTCTGTGGCCCAGGCTGGAGTGCAGTGGTGCAATCTCAGTTCACTGCAACCTCCACCTCCCGGGTACAAGGAAATCTCCTGCCTCAGCCTCCTGAGTAGCTGGGATGACAGGTGCACGCCAGCACGCCCAGCTAATTTTTTGTATTTTTAGTAGACACGGTGTTTCACCACATTAGCCAGGATGGTCTCGATCTCTTGACCTCGTGATCCTCCCGCCTCAGCCTCCCAAAGTGCTGGGATTACAGGCGGGAGCTACCATGCCCGGCCCTTTGTGTTACTTCTCGTTACTGATCTGTCTGTCTGTTTACGGGATGCTGCCTTACAGTTTTCATTGATTATTATCTTTATAAAGGAGTTTCTTGTCTGTTCTTGCTGAGACCTAATTTTCGCTGGTTTTTAGCAAATAAAGAAATAAATCAAGAGAACTTTGGAAATTAAATAAATAAATAAAGAGAACTTTAGGAAATAAATAAATAAAGATAACTTTTCCTTCTGAGGTATGAAGACCTCCATGACCAGGATGTGGAAAGAATCACCGGTTATACCTTGTTCTGTTGCATTGCAAACGTCACACCCGGTGTCTTGAACCACAAAAGGAAGGGACAGGGGATTCTTATTTTATTTTATTTATTTATTTATTTATTTATTTATTTATTTGTTTATTTTTTTGAGACAGAGTCTAGGTCTGTCGCCCAGGCTGGAGTGCAGTGGCGTGATCTCAGCTCACTGCAACCTCCGCCTCCCGGGTTCCAGTGATTCCCCTGCCTCAGCCTCCCGAGTAGCTGTGATTACAAGCACCTGCCACCACGCCCAACCAATATTTTGTATTGTTGGTAGAGATGGGGTTTCACCATGTTAGCCAGGCTAATGTTTCTACAGAAACATTTGGAAATCAGTGTACTGATTTGCAGACCTGAAAAAGAAACTTTCTGCAGGGATTAAGGCTGTATTTTAATTTGGGAAATACTGATATATTTACAAAATGAAATCTATACATCCCAAGGGACCACAGGCTTCTCTACTATTTTTTCTTTTTTTTTTTTTTTTTGAGATGGGGTCTTGCTGTGTTGCGCAGGCTGGACTGCAGTGGCATGATCTCAGCTCACTGCCCACCTCCTGGGTTCACACCATTCTCCTGCGTCAGCCTCCCAAGTAGCTGGGACTACAGGTTCCTGCCATCACACCCGGCTAATTTTTTGTATTTTTAGTAGAGATGGAGTTTCACTGTGTTAGCCAGGATGGTCTCAATCTCTGGACCTTGTGATCCACACACTTCTTAAAGCATTCTTTTTGTTCCATTTTGTTTTGACAGAGTCTCGCTCTGTGGCCCAGACTGGAGTGCAATGAATGGCGTCATCTCAGCTCACTGCAACCTCTGCCTCCAGGATTCAAGCGATTCTCCTCTCTCAGTCTCCCGAGTAGCTGTGACTACATATGTCCACCACTGCTCTCAGCTAATATTTGTATTTTTAGTAGAGATGGGGTTTCACCACGTTGGCCAGGCTTGTCTCAAACTCTTGACTTCAGGTGATCTGCCCTCCTCAGCCTCCCAAAGTGCTGGGATTACAGGTGTGAGCCACCATGCCTGGCTAATTTTTGTATTCTTATTAGAGATGGGATTTTGCCATGTTGGCCAGGCTGGTCTCGAACTCCTGACCTCAGGTGATCCGTCTGCCTTGGCCTCCCAAAGTGCTGGGATTATAGGCGCCCGCCACCATGCCTGGCTAATTTTTGTATTTTTAGTAGAGACTGGGTTTCGCCATGTTGGCCAGGCTGGTCTCGAACTCCTGACCTCTGGTGATCCGCCTGCTTCAGCCTCCCAAAGTGATGGGATTACAGGCATGAGCCACCGCACCTGGCCAAAGCCTTCTTTCATTTGCTTCCTGAGTACCCTTCCTGAGCTTCCTGAGCAGGCAGAGAGAACCACTTGTACAGTTACACCACAGGTGACAGCTCTGTCACCGAGACTGGAGTATAATGACAAGGTCTCGGCTTACTGCAACCTCCGCCTATCTGATCCAGGCGATTCTGCTGCCTCAGCCTCCCGAGTAGCTGGGATGACAGGCACCCACCACAACAAGCTAATTTTTGAATTTTTAGTACAGACGGGGTTTCACCATATCCGAGACAGGTCTCAGCTCATTTAGAAAGTTTATTTTGCCAAAGTTGAGGACGTGCACCCATAACACAGACTCAGGAGGTCCTAGTGACATGGGGCCAAAGTGGACGGGGCACAGCTTGGCTTCATAAACTTTAGGGAGACATAAGGTCTCCATCAATATATATAGAAGAGGTATATTAGTTCTGTCAAGAGAGGTAGAGACAACTGAAAGCAGGGAGGGGGCCTCCAGGTCAGAGGTGACTTTGAATAGAACGGGAGGCAGCTTTACCCTCCTCGGTTTCCAGCTTCCATTTTCCCTTTAGTTTTGTGATTTTGGGGACCTCAAGATGTTTCTCTTCTGCATTTCCCGCCTTCTCTACTCAAAGGATTCTTTCACGTGCCTGCAAGATCGGCAGTTGCCTCTCTAGTCACTCAGGGTGTTTATTATTGACTTTACTCCTGGGCATTTGATATTTCCTTGCGATGATCACAGCCATTTTTATACTGATATGTACTTATATTTATATGCGTATGTATTATATTTTATAAAATAATTGAAATACAAAGTAAAATATAAATAACATTAAAATTAAATTGTATTTATTATGTATTTACATTATATTATATGTATATATGTATTTATATATATGTATTTATATTACATGTATTTATTTTTTATAAGATAATTAAAACATAACTAAAATAAAATACAAATAAAATTAAAAGTAAATTATATGCTTATATGTATTTACATTATTATATATGTATATATATTTATGTCTATATTTATTTATTATATATTATAAGATAATTAAAATATAATTAAAATAAAATATAAATAAAATTAAAATTATATGTATTCACATTATATTTTGTGTATACATGTATTTATATTTCTGTATTTATATTATATGTGTTTATTGTTTTATAAGATAATTAAAATATAATTAAAATAAAATATAAATAAAATTAAAATTACATTCATTATATGTATTTACATTATACTATATGTATATATGTATTTATACTTCTATGTACATATTATAGGTATTTATTATATTATATTTGATGAGATAATTAAAATATAATTAAAATAAAAAATAAATAAAATTAAAATTATATTTATTACATGTATTTACATTATATGATATGTATATATGTATTCATATTTATATGTATATATTATAGGTATTTATGATATTATATTTGATGAGATAATTAAAATATAATTAAAATAAAATATAAATAAAATTAAAATTATATTTGTTATATGTATTTACATTATATTATATGTATACATGTATTTGTATTTCTATGTATTTATATGTATTTACTATATTTTATAATTAAAATATAAACTTAAAATTGTATTTATTATATGTACATTATATGTATATACGTATCTATATTTCTATGTATTTATTACATTATGTTTTATAAGTTTAACACACAGTTAAAATAAAATATAAATAAAATTAAAGTATAATTAAATTATATTTATATTATATGTATTGTTATATGTATTTGTGTTATATTATTTGTATTTATATGTATTCATATTTATATGTTTTAAATTTCACATTTCCATTTTTGGCTATTTTTTAAAATTTTCATTATTTCTCTTCCTTTTTTCTTTTTTTTGGGGCACAGTCTTGCTCTGTCACCCGGGCTGGAGTACAGTGACAATGTCTCCACTCACTGCAACCTCCACCTTTCTGATCCAAGCGATTCTCCTGCCTCAGCCTCCCAAGTAGCTGGGATGACAGGCGCCCACCACGACCAGCTAATTTTTGTATTTTTAGTAGAGACAGGGTTTCACCATGTTGGCCAGGCTGGTCTCGAACTCCTGACCTAAGGTGATCCACCTGCCTCAGCCTGCCAAAGTGCTGGGATTACAGGCTCAAACCACCGCGCCTGGCCCCTCTACTTTCTTCATAAACTTGCTCTCACTTTACTCTATGACCTCACCCTGAATGTTTCTTGTGCAAGAACCAGGAACCTCTCTTGAGGTCTGGATCAAGACCCCTTTCTGGTAACAACACTGCGTTTGAAAAACCCCTATCTCTGAGCTTTGAGTAGGTACTCCACCTCCTGCATGGCATGGCCAGCTTGTGTCTCTTAAATTCCTTGTCTACAGCAATGCTGTGAGTCTTTATTCAGCAGGCAGGAAGAACCACTTGGACAGTTACGGCACAGCTTAGAAGACATTCTTAGAGTCTCTGCTTGGAAAGTAGACTGGCCTCGTGAAAACTCGGTGGCACATACACACCATAGAATACTATGCAGCCATAAAAAATGATGAGTTCATGTCCTTTGTAGGGACATGGATGAAATTGGAAATCATCATTCTCAGTAAACTATCGCAAGAACAAAAAACCAAACACCGCATGTTCTCACTCATAGGTGGGAATTGAACAATGAGAACACATGGACACAGGAAGGGGAATATCACACCAGGGACGGTTGAGGGGTGGGAGGAGGGGGGAGGGATAGCTTTAGGAGATATACCTAATGCTAAATGATGAGTTAATGGGTGCAGCACACCAGCATGGCACATGTATACATATGTAACTAACCTGCACATTGTGCACATGTACCCTAGAATTTAAAGCGTAATAATAATAAAATAAAATAATACAATAAAATAAAATAAAAAAGAAAACTCGCTCTGAAAAGGTAAGCCTGGCTCTAAGTTCTGAGCTCAGCAGGCTGGTGGTAAACATTGCAGCTGTAAATCCAGGGAGAGCTGTGTTACTGGCAGGAGGAGGGATTTTACAGCCCAGGGGATGGAGGGAGATTTGAATTTAAAAGACTTTTGCACAAAGGCAGGACCCCATGCCCAGCTGCCATCCGCGGGTTCTCCAGCTTCTCTGAGCTTCTCACAATGACTCTGGGCCCCTGGGGACAGCCACAGTGACTTCTGAATGTCCTAGCAAAACCTGTAAGGGTCAGCTGGATGCCAGGAATTGTTTCTTGGGTCCTGTTTTTCCTCCAATAGGGGCCAAGTGGCTTTAGCTCTGAGTGTATTTGTGATTGTGGTTAGTTACAGCGTTCTATTTGGGGGAACTGTAATAGTGAAAAATCAGAGAAGGTGTCAGGAAACAGACATTTTGTAGAGTTATCAAATCTAGAGCTGAGAGAAGTTAATGCTTGTCTATTTCAGGGTCTCTCAGCCCAGGCTCTGCTGACATTTGGGGATGGAGGATTCTCTGTGGTGGGGCTGTCCTGGGCACTGTATGGTTTTGAGCAGAGACCCTGGGCTTCACCCACCAGGTGCCAGGACCACCCCCTCCCCAGTTGTGACAACCAAAATTGTCACCAGATATTTGCAATATATCTCCTGGTGGTAAAATATCTCTGGTTGCCGTAGATAGGTAAGTACACAAGTACATACACAGGGGAAGGGGCAAGAGATGGGTGGATAGATGATTGATAGATACACAATAAATAGAAAGATAGATGAGACAGATAAATAGATGGTAGATGATGGATAGATAAATATATACATACATACATAGATGGATGGAAGTATAGATACATAAATACTTGGATAGATGGATGGATGGATGGATGGATAGACAGACACATACATACATACATAGATGGGTAGATACATACATACGCATATACATACATGGATAGATGGATGGATGGATGGATGGATAGACAGACACATACATACATAAATAGATGGATAGATACATACATACATAGATGGATGGAAGGATAGATACATGAATACATGGATAGATGGATGGATGGATGGATGGATAGACTGACACATACATACATACATAGATGGATAGATACATACATACATACGCTTATACATACATGGATAGATGGATGGACGGATGGATGGATAAAGAGACACATACATACATACATAGATGGATAGATACATACATACATACGCATATACATACATGGATAGATGGATGGATGGATGGATGGATACATACATACATACATACGCATATACATACATGGATAGATGGATGGGTGGATGGATGGATACATACATACATACACAGATGGATAGATGGATGGATACATATATACATACATGGATAGATGGATGGCTGGATGGATACATACATACATACATAGATGAATAAATGGATGGATGGATAGATACATACAAACATGAATAGATGGATGGATGGATGGACAGACACATACATACATACATACATACATAGATGGATAGATGGATGGATAGATAGATAGATAGATGCACACATACATACATAGATGGATAGATGGATGGATGGATGGATGGATGGATGGATGGATGGATAGATATATACATACAAGAATAGATGGATGGATGGATGGATGGACTGACACATACATAGATACATAGATGGATAGCTGGATGGATAGATAGATACATACATACATACATACATGGATGGATGGATGGATGGATGGATAGATACATACATACATACATGCATAGATGAATAGATGGATGGATGGATACATGCACACATACATGAATAGAAGGATGGATGGATAGAGAGACAGACAGACAGACAGACAGACAGATAGATAGATAGATTGATGATAGATAGATACATACATACATACATCCATGAATAGATGGATGGATGGACAGACAGATACATAGATAGATACATACATATATACATACATACATACATACATACATAATCGGATAGATGGAAGGATGAATAGATGGATGGATGGATAGATAGATTGATTGATAGGAAGAAAAATAAATCTTAGGACCCCGAAATCACTAAGCCAAAGGAAAAAGTCAATATGGAAACTGCATCAGGCAAACCTGCCTCCTATTTTATTCATAAATAAGATCGCTACAGAGATACAAAGATCACATATGTCCCTCACAATCTGTCCACGAGGGAATTCCTACCTATCACCTATAAGCCCCCTCCTCACTTTGAGCTGTCTCACCTTTCCGGACCAAACCAATGCACAGCTTACAATATCACATATTGGTTGATGTCTCATGTCTCTCTAAAATGTATAAAACCAAGCCGTGCCCCAACCACCTTGAACAACTCTGGTCAGGACCTCCTGAGGCCGTCTCATGGGTGTGTCTTTAACCTTGGCAAAATAAACTTGCTAAATTCATTGACACCTGCCTCAGATATTTTGGGTTCATGTTAGATAGATACATGATAGATAGATAGATAGATAGATAGATAGATAGATAGACACATACATACATAGATACATAGATAGATGGATGATAGATGACATGACTGGAGAGATGATAGATGATATAGGTGGATATATAGATGATAGATTAGTGATAGTGGATAGATAGATAATAGATACATAGATAGACACATAGTTGGATAGATAGATAGATATACATAGATGAATGGATAGATAGATGATAGGTTGGTAGATAGATAGATAGATAGATAGATAGATAGATAGATAGATAGATAGATGAAATGGATAGACTGATTATAGATAAATAGACAAATAGATAAGATGAATGGGTAGAAAAAGAGATGTGATGGACAGATAGATGATAGATAGACAGATAGATAGATAGGGCCGGGCGCGGTGGCTCACGCCTGTAATCCTAGCACTTTGGGAGGCCAAAGCGGGCGGATCACGATGTCAGGAGATTGAGACCACAGTGAAACCCCGTCTCTACTAAAAATACAAAAAATTAGCTGGGCACGGTGGTGGGCACCTGTAGTCCCAGCTACTCGGGAGGCTGAGGCTGGAGAATGGCGTGAACCCGGGAGGTGGAGCTTGTAGTGAGCCAAGATTGTGCCATTGCACTCCAGCCTGGGCGACAGAGCGAGACTCTGTCTAAAAAAAAAAACAAAAAATGATAGATAGATAGATAGATAGATAGATAGATAGATAGATAGATAGATCAAGATGGATGGGTAGTTGATAGACAGATGATGAGATGGGTAGATAAAGAGATGGTAGATGACAGATTGATAGGTGATAGTAGATAGATGGACACACGATAGATAGATAACAGATAAGGTAGATAGATGCTGGATCTATAGATAGATTGATTGACAGATGATAGAAAATAGGTAAGTAGATAGATGATACATAGATAGATAGGAAGATAGATGAGACGAATGACTAGATAGATAGATACATAGATAGGTAGATAGATAGATAGATATAGATGATAGATAGATACATAGATAGATAGATAGATAGATAGATACACAGATAGATACATAGATGGATACATGGAAGGATGAATGGATGGATGGATGGATAGATAGATGAGATGGATGAATAGATAGATAGGTAGGTAGATAGATGAGAGGAATGGATAGATGATTGAAAGACAGATAGATGTTAGATAGATAGATAGATGATAGGCAGGCATTTAAAGTTAAATTGCATTCCAGAACCTCTCTCAGTAGACCTAGAGAATGCCAAAACCCAATCCCATGTTGTCAGATAGTTTAAAGTATGAATTTTGAAAGAGTTTGACACCCAGGATGCCGTGAAGCTCTCAGAGAATCTCCAAATTCGCAGATGATAACCCTGTTGAAATACAGAAGAGAAGCCGTCCATGTCGAATGTAGTAAACTCCACTCTCCCTTTAGAAGAATCCTTGAGTTCTTTGCGTTTCAACGTTTTTTTAAACGTTATCTCATCACACAGAATGCAGAAACCATCAAAAGTGCATGTAAACAATCAATTAGACTTGATGTGTTTCTGTTGAAATCCATCAGATAAGCTTAAACCATGATTAAGATCCTTTTTTTTTCTTTTTTTTTTTTGGACATATGTTTCCTTCTAAACAGTCTTTCTGCACTTATCAGCGTTTTATCGATGGCGTGTCCCATGCACGGTTAATTTCATTTGCCTCCATGCCGTTTCAATCTTCCCTTGATAACGAAGATAGATTTATAAACCCCACTTACCAGTGTGTTTTCCTTTTGCCGAAATCGAAGTAAACAAATCAGAAACACAACGGAGTTTTGGGAAATAGGAGAAAGAGACAGAAAAGAAGGAAAGGAACAGAAATACAGCCAATGTCCCACGTACGACAAGTTGACTAGAGTTCTCTTGGAGAGCTGTGCTTAGGTTCACACGGCGTGTCTGTTTGCTGCGCACATGTGTGATGAGATGTGTGGACAAGGACTGAGAAATACAAAAGAGATGGGTTAAAATCAGACTCATGGAGGCTGGGCGTAGTGGTTCACGCCTGTAATCCCACCACTTTCAGAGGTTGAGGTGATAGCATCACTTAGCCCAGAAGTTCGAGACCAGCCCGGACAACATAGCAAGACTCTGTATATATAACTCTGTTCTCAGGCTGCTAACAAAGACATACCTGAAACTAGGTTATTGATTGATTGATTGATTGAGACGGAGTTTTGCTCTTGTCACCCAAGCTGGAGTGCAATGCTGCCATCGCTGCTCACTGCAACCTCCGCCTCCCGGGTTCAAGTGATTCTCCTGCCTCAGCTTCCTGAGCAGCTGGGATTACAGGCACGTGCCCCCACGCCCAGCTAATTTTGTATTTTTAGTACAGACAGGGTTTCTCCATGTTGGGCAGGGTGGTCTTGAGCTACCGACCTCAGGTGATCCTCATGCCTCGGCCTCTCAATGTGCTGGGATGACAGGCATGAGTCACCGCGCCCGGCCTGATACTGGGTAAAAGATAAAGGAAAGAGGTTTAATGGACTCACAGTTCCATATGACTGAGAACGGCTTCACAATCATGGCAGTGCATGCAGGGGAACTGCCCTCTATAAAACCATCCGATTTCGTGAGACATCTTCACTATCATGTGAACAGCAAGGGAAAGACCTGCCCCTGTGATTCAGTTACCGCCCACTGGGTAAGTGCGATGACACGTGGGAAATTTGGGAGCTGCAATTTGAGATTTAGGTGGGGATACAGCCAAACCATATCGTGGCATCTACAAAATATTTCCTTCTTTCCTTCCTTTTCCTTCCTCTTTCCTTCCTTCCTTCTCTCTCTCTTTCTTTCCTTCCCTCTTTCTCTTTCCTTCATTCCTTTCTTTCCCCTCTCCCTTCTCTTCCTTACCCTTCCCTTCCTTCCCTCTCTTTCTTTCCTTTCTCTTTATTTTTCCTTCCTCTCCTTTCTTTCTTTCTTTTTCTTTCTTTTTTTGTCTTTCTCTCTTTCTTTTCTTTCTTCCTTTCTTTCCCTTCTCCCTTCTCTTCCCTACCCTTCCTTTCCTTCCCTCTTTGTTTTTTCTTTCTTTCCTTTGTTTCTCTTTCTTTCTCTCTTTTTCCTTCCTCTCCTTCCCTCCTTTTCTTTTTCTTTCTTTCTTTCATTCTTTCTTTCTTTCCTTTTTGTCTTTTTTTCTTCCTTCCTTCCTTTCTTTCTTTTCTTTCCTCACTCTTTCACCCAGGCTGGAGTGCAGTGGCACAATCTCAGCTCACTGCAACCTCCGGCTCCTGGATTCAAGTAATTCTCCTGCCCCAGCTTCCCAAGTAGCTGAGATTACAGGCCCAGCTAATTTCTGTATTTTTAGTAGAGACGGGGTTTTACCATATTGGCCAGGCTGGTTTCAAACTCTTGACCTCAGATAATGCACCCGCCTCACCCTCCCAAAGTGCTGGGATTACAGGCTTGAGCCACCATGCCCAGCCTTACATTTTTATGTTTTATACATAAAACATAATTGCCAACTAAAGAATCCCTAAAGCCCACCTATGACTCATAGGAACCCGCTTTGAGATGTTTCATTTTTAGGGCCAAAACAAGGTATACCTTCTATGTATTGATTTATGATTTTACCTACAATTCCTGTCTCCCTGAAATATACACAATAGAACTGTAGGTCGGGTGCAGTGGCTCACACCTGTAATCCCAGCACTTTGGGAGGCCGAGGCTGGCAAATCAACTGAGTTCAGTTCAAGACCAGCCTGACCGTTTCTAGTAAATATAAAAATGCCCAGATGTGGTGGCGGGGGCCTGTAATCCCAGCTACTCAGTAGGCTGTGGCAGGGGAATCGCTTGAACCCTGGAGGCAGACGTTGCAGTGAGCCGAGATCATGCCATTGCACTCCAGCCTGGATGACAGAGTGAGACTCCATCTCAATTAAAAAATAAGTAAATAAATAAATAAAAATGGAACTGTAACAAGACCTCCTCAACATACCTTCTCAGGATCTCTTGAGACCATGTAACCCTGGAGAACAGGTGCTCATATAGGTTCAGAATAAGCCTCTTTAAATATCTTGGCATAATTTGTTTTATTCTGTCATCAGTAGCAAATGCTGACGATTACATACACTTTTTCTAGCTAAGACTCCTGGTGTTGGAAACAGCTACGTTGTCTGTGGTATAAAACCTGGAGTTCATTGTCTTATACTGAGAAAGAATTGAGGACAGGGACAGATGACAGATGTGGATGGGTTAAAGAGTGAAAAGTTTAATGGACAGAAGAAAGGAGAGAGGAGAGCAGCTCCTTGTGAGAGAGACAGAGACAGACAGATAGAGAGAGACAGAGACAGAGAGAGACCGTCAGACAGACAGAGATAGAGAGACAGACAACACACACACAGAAGTCCGAACAGGAGAAAAGAGAGGACAGCAGCTCCTTGTGAGGGAAAGAGAGAGAGAGGGAGACAGAGACAGACAGAGACAGAGAGACAGACACACACACACACACAGAAATACAGAGAGAGACACAGAGAGAGAAACAGAGAGACAGACACACACAGGGACAGAGAGAGAGACACACACACACACACAGACACACACACAGAGGTCCGAACAGATGAAAGGAGAGAGAACAGCAGCTCCTTGAGAGAGAGAGAGAGAGGAAGACACACATACACATAGACACACACAAGCAGAGAGGTCCAAACAAAAGAAGAGAGGAGAGAAGCTCCTTGTGATAGAAAAAGAGAGAGACAGAGAGAGAGACAGATGGACAGAGAGAGACAGAGAGACAGACAGAAACACACACACAGGTCTGAACAGAAAAAAGGAGAGAGGAGAGCAGCTCCTTGCGAGAGAGAGAGAGAGAGACAGAGACAGAGAGAGAGAGAGAGAGAGAGAGACAGAAAGGGAGACAGACCGAGAGATATACAGAGAGACAGAGGGACAGAGAGACACAGAGAGACAGACAGACAGACAGACACACACACACACGTCCAAACAGAAGAAAGGAGAGAGGAGACCAGCTCTTTGTGACAGAGAGAGACAGAGAGAGAGAAACAGACAGAGAGAGAGACAGACAGAGAGGGAGAGAGAGACAGACCGAGAGACACAGAGAGACACAGAGAGAGAGACAGAGAGACAGAGAGAGAGACAGAGGGACAGAGAGAGACAGAAAGACAGACACACAAGTCCCAACAGAAGAAAGGAGGAGAGCAGCTCCTTGCAAGAGAGAGAGACAGAGAGACAGACAGAGAGAGACAGAGACAGAGAGAGAAAGGGGGAGGGGGAGAGGAAGGGAGGGAGAGGAAGGGAGGGAGAGGAAGGGAGGGTAGGAGGAAGGGAGGGAGAGGAAGGGAGGGAGAGGAAGGGAGGGAAGGAGGAAGGGAGGGAGAGGGAGGGAAGGAAGGAGGGAAGGGGAGGGAAAGAGAGAGAGAGACAGAGAGAGAAAGAGAGCCAAAAAGGGGGGAGGCACCTGACCTTTGCAGACTTTATAGGCAGGCTGGTGAAGGCCGTGTTTAATTTATGTAGAGCTCAAAGATTGGTTCCATCAGGTATGACATCCACAGAGTGCGTGGGGAAAGCCGGTCGCCCCACCCTCATCTTAATCAAATGGCATTTCCAGTTGATCAGTGCCATCTTGTCGGCTTTTCTTACTGTACATGTGGTTGACAAAGAGGAGGGAAGATGGAGCCGCCATCTTGAACGTGTCTAGACACTAGTTCCTGCTGGGAAGATGAAGCCACCATCTTGAAGGTGTCTAGCCCCTTGTTCCTGCTGGGAAGATGGAGCCGCCATCTTGAAGGTGTGTAGTCCCTAGTTCCTGCCGGGAAGATGGAGCCGCCGTCTTGAAGGTGTCTAGTCCGTAGTTCCTGCCGGGAAGATGGGGCCGCCATCTTGAACGTGTCTAGTCCCTAGGTTTTGCCGGCATTCACCCGTACAAGCTCCAAGCTGGCTTGTCTATGTCAGCAGCTCGAATGCAGCTCAATTTTACAGACTGCTCTTTGTTAGAAAATGATTTGGGGCTGCTTTTCATTAAAGAGAAAAGCCTTACTAAGGACTTCCATATCCTTACCATCTGCCTAAGTGATTTCTTCTTAACTCCTATATAAATGTCTTTATTTCAATTCTCATAATGCCAAAAAAAAAAGATGAGGCTGTGTTCTTGCTGTAAAATGCATGCAAAATAATTTGCACTCTGTCAACTTCAAGTTCAATAAAATTTATACATCCTCAGAAATGGATATACAAGCTGAGTCCTACTTAGTGGATTTAGCCACAGTTAATTTATTAATTTACTCACTATCTTTACCTACATTTTCAATAAACCTGTTTTCTGAGTGATATCTCCTACATATTATATTATAATATACTATATTATATTATTTATATTATTTTAACAAAATATGTATACTAGCCTGGTATGGTGGCACATGCCTATAATCCCAGCATTTTGGGAGGCCAAGGCAGGAGGACCACTTGAGACTAGGAATTTGAGACCAGCCTGGGAAACATAAAGAGACTTCATCTCTACAAAAGAAAAAGACATATATGTATACTATTTTTAAACGTAGCTTAAATCTGCTAATATGCAAATATAGAAATATGCAACTAAGGAAGATAAACAAGATCTGAATCCAAATATAAACTGGTTTTTTTTAAAACTCTATAGTTGATTAAAGACTATAATTACTGCAATTTTATAAATCCCACCCAATGAGTTATAAATTAATAATTTGATATATTTATTTGCGTGCTGTCTGTGGAACGGAATGGAATGGAACGTGGAATGGAACGTGGAATGGAAGGTGGAATGGAAAGTGGAATGCAATGGAATAGAACATGGAATGTAATGTGGAAGGAATGTAGAATGGAATGAAATGGAATGTTGGAAGGAGTGTAATTGGATGTGGAATGGAATGTGGAATGGAATGGACTGGAATGTGGAATGGAATGTGGAATGGAATGTGGAATGGAATGTAGAATGGAATGAAAATGAATCAGGAAATCAGTGGAATGGAATGTGCAATGAAATCTAAAAGAATTGAATATGCAATGCAATGTAGAAAGGAATGGAATGGAACGGAATGGAAAGGAATGGAATGGAATTGAATGTGGAATGGAATGGAATGGAATGTGGAATGGAATGGAATGGAATGGAATGTGGAATGGAACGGAATGGAATGTGGAAAGGAATAGAGAGGAATTTGGAAAGGAATGGAAAAGAATGTGGAATGGAATGGGGAATTGAATGGACTGGAATGTGGAATGGAATGCAAAGGAATGTTATGGAATGTGGAAAGGAATGGAATGGAATCTGTAATGGAATATGGAATGGAAAGTAGAATGGAACGTGGAAAGGAACATGGAATGGAACGTGGAGGGGAAAGTGGAATGGAATGGAAAGCGATGAGGAATGGAATGTGGAATGCAGTGGAATGGAATGTGGAAAGGAAAGTAATGGAATGTGGAAAGGAATGGAATGCTATGAAATGCTGAATTTAATGGAATGGAATGAAATGGAATGTGGAATGGAATGGAATGGAATTTGGAATGGAACGGAATGAAATGTGGAATGGAATGAAATTCAATATGGACTAGAATGGAATGGAATGGAATGTGGAATGAAATGGAATGGAATGGAATGGAAAGTGGAATTGAATGGAATGAAATGTGGAATGCACTGGAATGGAATGGAACGTGGAATGGAATGGAATGGAATGTGGAATAGAATGGAATGGAATGTGGATTGGAATGGGTAATGCAAAGGAATGGAATATGGAATGGAAAGTGGAATGCAATGGAATGGAGCGGAATGGAATGTGTAATGGAATGTGGAATGGAATGAAATGTGGATTTGAATGTGGAATGCAAAGGAATGGAATGTGAAATGTAATGTGGAATGCAATGGAATGGAATGTGGAAAGGAATGTGTAATAGAATGTGGAATGGAATGGAATGGAATGTGGAGTGGAATGTGGAATACAATCTGGAATGGACCGGAATGTAAAGTGGAATGGAATGCGGAATGGAAAGTGTAATGGAATGGAATAGAATGTGGAATGGAATGTGTAATGGAATGGAAAGGAACGTGGAATGGAAGCTGGAGTGGAAATTGGAACGGAAAGTGGAATGGAAAGGAACGGAATGGAATGGAATGTACAAAGGAAGGGAAAGGAATGTGGAATGGAATGTGGAATGGAATGCAAAGGAATGTGAAATGGAATGGAGTGGAAAGTGGAATGGAAAGAATGGAATGCAGAATGGAATGGATTGGTGTGGAATGGGGAATGGAATGGAATGGAATGGAATGGAATGTGGAATGGAATGGAATGGAATGGAATGGAAAGGAACGGAAAGTGAAATGGAATGTGGAATGAAAGGTGAAATGGAATGTGGAAAGGAATGTGAAACAGAATGAAAAGGAACGTGGAAAGGAATGGAATAGAATGAAATGTGGAATGGAATGGAATGGAATGTGGAATGGAATGTGGAATGTAATGTAATAGATTAGGGACGGGAATGAGGAATGGAATGTGGAATGGAATGTGGAATGGAAAGTGGAATGGAATGTGGAATGGAATGGAATGGATTGCGGAATGCAAGGGAATACAATGTGGAATGGAATGTGGAATGGAATGGAATACGCAATGGAATGGAATGGAACGTGAAATGGAAGTGAATGCAATGTTGAATGAAATGCAATTGAATGTTTCATGGAACGGTATGCAATATGGAATGGAATGGAATGTTATGGAATATGGAATGAAAAGGAATGGAATGCAAGGCAATGTGGAATGGAATAGAATGGAATCTGGAATGGAATGGAATGGAAAGTGGAATGGAATTGAATAGAATGAAATGCGGAATGGTATGGAATGGAATTTGGAATGGAATGTAATTGAATGGAATGGAATGTGGAATTTAATGGAACAGGATGTGTAATGGAACAGAATGGAAAGTGAAATGGAATGGAATGGAATGTGGAATGGAATGTGGAATGTAATGAAAGGAATGGGGACGGGAATGTGGAATGGAATATGGAATGGAATGTGGAATGTAACGGAATGGAATGTGGAGTGGAATGTGGAATGGAATGTGGAATGGAATGGAAAATGGAATGGAATGTGGATTGGAATGGAATAGAACGTGGAAGCAATGGAATGGAATGTGAAATGGAATGCGGAATGGAATATGAAATGGAATGATATTGAACGTGGGATGGAATGAAATGGAACGTGGAATAGAATAGAATGGAACATTGATAGGAATGTACTGTGAAGTGGAAAGTAACGTGGAATGGAATAGAATGGAATGTGGAATGGCATGGAATGCAATGTGGACCGGAATGGAATCGAATGGAATGCAATGCAATTTTTAATGGAAGGTGGAATGGAACGTGGAATGGAATGGAATAGAACGTGGAATGGAATGTGGAATGGAAGGTGGAATGGAACGTGGAATGGAAGGTGGAATGGAACGTGGAATGGAATGGAATGGAATGTGGAATGGAACGTGGAATGGAACGTGGAATGGAACATTGAATGCAACGTGGAATGGAATGGAACAGAACGTGGAATGCAATGTGGAAGGAATGTGGAATGGAACGCAATGGAATTTGGAAAGGAGTGTAATCGAATGTGGAATGGAAAGTGGAATGGAAAGGAATGGAATGTGGAATGGAACGTGGAATGGAATGGAATGGAATGTGGAATCAATGTGGAAAGGAATGGAATGGAATGTGGAATGGAATGTGGAATGGAATGGATTGGAATGTGGAAAGGAATCCGGAATGGAATGGAATGGAATGTGGAAGGGAATGTGGAATATAATGTGGAATGGAATGGGATGCAATGTGGAATGGAATCTAGAATGGATTGGAAAGGAAAGTGTACTGGAATGTGGAATGGAATGTGCAATGGAATGTGGAGTGGCATGAGGAATTGAACAGAATGCAATGTGGAATGCAATGTGGAATGCAATGTGGAATGCATTGTGGAATGGAATGTGGAATGGAACTTGCTATGGAACGGAATGGAAGGTGTAATGGAACGTGGAATGGAATGTGGAATGGATCATGGGATGGAGTGGAATGGAATGTGGAATGCAACGTGGAATGGAATGTGGAATGGATCGTGAAATGGAGTGGAATGGAATGTGGAAAGGAACGTAGAATGGAATGGAATGGATTGTGGAATGGAAAGTGGAATGGAATGTGGAATGGCTCATGGAATGGAATGGAATATAATGTGTAATGGAAAGTGGAATGGAATGGAAGGGAACGTAGAATGGAACGTGGAATCGAACCTGGAATGGAAAGTGGAATGGAATGTGCAATGGAATATGAAATGGAACGTGGAATGGATTGGAATGGAAAGCAGGGTGGATCATGGAATGGAACGGAAAGCAACGTGGAATGGAATCTGGAAAGAAATGTGGAATGAAACTTGGAATGGAATGGAAAGGAACGTGGCTGGAACGTGGAATGGAACGTGGAATGGACTGGAATGGAATGTGGAATGGAATATGGAATGGAATAAGGAATGGAATGTGGAACGGAAAGGAATGGAATGGAATCTGTAATGGAATGTGGAAAGGAATGTGGAATGGAATGTGCAATACAACGGAATGGAAAGTGGAATGGAATGTGGAATGGAAAATAGAATGGAATGTCATGGAATGTGGAATGAAATGTGACATGGAATATGGAAAGGAATGTGGAATGGAACGTAATTGAATGTGGAATGGAATGTGGAAAGGACTGTGGAATTGAATGGAATTGAATGTCTAATGGAATGTGAAATGGAATGAAATGGATTGTGAAATGCAATGTGGAATAGAATGTGGAATTGAATGGAATGGAATTTTGAATGGAATGTGGAATGGAATGGAATGGAATGTGAAATGGAAAGTGGAATTCAATGTGGAATTGAATGGAATGGAATTTTGAATGGAATGTGGAATGGAATGGAATGGAATGTGAAATGGAAAGTGGAATTCAATGTGGAATGGAATGGAATGGAAAGTGGAATGGAATGTTGAATGTAATGGAATGTAATGCGGACTGGAATGTGGAACAGACTGTGTAATGGAATGTGGAGTGCCATGTGGAATAGAACGGAATGAAACGTTTAATGGAATGGGGAATGGTTCATGGAATAGGATGGAATGGAATGTGGAATGGAACGTGGAATGGAAAGGAATGGAAACTGGAAAGGAACATGCAATGGAACGTGGAATGAAATGTGGAATGCAACGTGGAATGGAATGTGCAATGGGATGTGGAATGGATCGTTGAATGGAACGGAACGGAAAGTGGAATGGAACATGGAATGGGATGTAAAGGAACGTGGAATAGAATGTGGAATGGAATGTGGAAAGGAACGTGGAATGGAATGGAAAGGAACTTGGAATGGAATGTGGAATGAAACGAAGAATGGAATGGAATGGATTATGGAATGGAATGTGGAATGGAATTTGGAATGGAATGTGGAATGGAATGTGGAACTGAATGGAGTGGAAAGGAATGTGTAATAAAATGTTTAAAGGAATGTGGAATGGAATGGAAGGGAAAGTGGAATGGAAAGTGGAATTGAAATGAATGGAATGTGCAATGGAATGAAATGGAATGTGAAACGGAATGGAATGGAATGTGGAATGGAATGTGGAACTGAATGGAGTGGAAAGGAATGTGTAATAAAATGTGGAAAGGAATGTGGAATGGAATGGAAGGGAAAGTGGAATGGAAAGTGGAATTGAAATGAATGGAATCTGCAATGGAATGAAATGGAATGTGAAACGGAATGGAATGGAATGTGGAATTGAAAGTGGAATGGAATGGAATGGAATCTGGAATAGAATACGGAATGGAATGGAATGGAATGCAGAATGTAATGGAATGGAATGGTATTGAATGTGGAATGGAATGGAATTCAATGTGGAATGGAATGGAATGGAATGTGGAATGTAATGGAATGGAAAGTGGAATGGAACATGGAATGGAATGTGTAAAGGAAAGGAATGGCATGTGGAATGGAATGCGGAATGGACAGGAATGGAATGGAAAGGAATGTAATGGAATGTGTGATGGAATGGAATGGAAAGCAGAATGGAATGCAAAATGGAATGTGGAATGAAATGCGGAATGGTATGCAATGCAATGTGAAATGGAATGTGGAATGGAATGGATTGGAATGTGGAAAGCAGTGTGGATTGGAATGTGGAAAGCAGTGTTGAATGGAATATGGAATGCCTTGGAATGGAATGCGGAATGGAATGTGGAATGAAATGGAATGGAATGTGGAAAGGAACGTGGAATGTAATGGATTGGAAAGTGGAATGGAATGTGAAATGGAAAGTGGAAAGGAACGCGATGAAATGTGGAATGGAATGCGGAATGGAATGTGGAATGAAACGTGGAATGCATCGTGGAATTGAATTGAATAGAAATTTTAATAGAATGTGGAATGTAATGGAAGGGAATGGGGAATAGAATGTTGAGTGGAATGGAATGGAATGTGGAACGGAATAGAATGTAATGAGGAATGGGAAGTGGAATGGAACGGAATGAAATGCATAATGGAATGTGGAATGGAATGTGGTATGGACAGTTGAATGGAATGGAATGGAAAGTGGAATGGAACGTGGAATGGAAAGGAAAGGAATGTGGAATGAAATGTGGAATGGAATGTTTAACGGAACATGGAATGGAAAGGAAAGGAACATGGAATTAAATGTGGAATGGAATGTGGAATGGAACGTGGAATGGAATGGAATGGAATGTGGAATGGAATGTGGAATGGAAGATGGAATAGAAAGGAATGGAATGTGGAATGGAATGTGGAATGGAAAATAGAATAGAATGGAATGGAATGTGGAATGGAATGTGAAATGGAATGTGGAATAGAATGTGTAATGGAACGTAATGCACTGTAGAAGGGAATGTGAAGTGGAATGTGGAATGGAAAATGTAATGGAATGGAATGGAATGTGTAATGGAACGTGGAAAGGAATGGAAAGGAACGAGGAATAGAACATGGAATGGAATGGAATGGAACGTGGAATGGATTGTCTAACGGATGGTGGAATGCAAAGTGGAATGGAATGGAATGGTACATGGGTTTGAATGTGGAATGGAATGTGGAATAGAAAGTGGAATGGAAAGTGGAAAGGAATGTTGAATGGAAAGAGTGGAATGTGGAATGGAATGGAATGGAATGTGGACTGGAATGGTATTGAATGCAATGGAATGTGGAATGGAAGTTGGAATGGTATGGAAAGGAAAGTCGAATGGAAAGTGGAATGGAACCTGGAATGGAAGGTGGAATGAAACGTGGAATGGAATGGAACAGAAGGTGAAATGGCATGTGGAAAGGAAAGTCGAATGGAATGGAATGGAATCTGGAAAGGAATGTAATCAAATGTGCAATGGAAAGTGGAATGGAATGGATTGGGATGTGGAATGGAATGTGGAAAGGAATGGAATGGAAAGGAATGTGGGAGGGAATGTGGAATGGAATGTGGAAGGCAAAGTGGAATGGATTGGAATGGAACGTGGAATGGAATTTGGAATGGAAAGGAATGCAATGTCTAACGGAATGTGGAATGGAATGGAATGGATTGTGGAATGCAAAGTGGAATAGAATGGGGAATTCAAAGGAATGGAATTTTGAATGGAATGTGGAATGGAATGGAATGGAATGTGGAAGAGAATGTGGAATAGAATGTGGAATGGAATGTGGAAAGGAATGAGGAATTCAATGTGGAATGGAATAGAATGGAATGTGGAATGGAATGTGGAATTGAATAGAATGGAATGTAGACTGGAATGTGGAATAGAATGTGGAATTGAATGTGCAATGGAAAGTAGAGTGGCATGTGGAATAAAACGGAATGGAATGGGGAATGGAATGTGGAATGGAATGTGGAATGGAACGTGTTATGGAACAGAATGGAATGTGGAATGGAATGTGGAATGGAAATGAATGGAATGTGCACTGGAATGGCATGGAATGTGGAATGGAATGGAATGAAATGTGGAATGGAATGGAATAGAATGCGGAATGGAATGGAATGCAGTGGTACGGAATATGGAATGGAATGGAATGGAACACGGAATGGAACGTGGAATGGAATGCGGAATGCAATGTGGAATGGAAGGTGGAATGGAATGGAATGGAAAGTGGAGTTGAACGTGGAATGGAATATGGAATGGAACGTGGAATCGAATATGGAATGGACTGTGGAATGGAAATGAATGGAATATGCAACGGAATGGAATGGAATGTGGAAGGAATGGAATGGAATGTGGAATGGAATGGAATGCAATGTGGAATTGAATGTGAAATGGAATGGAATGGAATGAGGAATAGAATGTGGAATGCAATGGAATGGAAGGCAGAATGGAATGGAATGGAAAGGAATGTGGAACGGAATGGAAAGGAATGTGGAATGGAATGGAATGGAATGTGGATTTGAAAGTGCAATGGAATGGAATTGAATCTGGAATGGAATATGTAATGGAATGGAATGGAATGCGGAATGGAATGGACTGGAATGTGGAATGGAATGGAATGCAATGTGGAGTGGAATGGAATGGAACGTGGAATGGAACGTGGAATGGTATGTGGAATGGAAAGGAAACGAAGGTGGAATGGAATGTGGAATGGAATGTGGAATGGACAGGAATGGAATGGAATGGAATGGAATGGAATGTGGAATGAAATGTGGAATGGAATGGAATGGAATGTGTATTGGAATGAGGAATGGAATGGATTGGAATGTGGAATGCAGTGTGGAATGGAATGTGGAATGGAATGCAATGGTATGGAATGCTGAATGGAATGTGGAATGAAATGGAATGGCATGTGGAATGAAATGTGGAATGGAATGTGGAATGAAATGTGGAATGGAATGAAATGGAATTTGGAAAGGAATGTGGAGTGTAATGGATTGGGATGTAGAATAGAATATGGAATGGAGTGTGGAATGGAAAGCAATGGAATGTGGAATGGAGTGTATAATGGAATGTGGAATTGAGCGTGGAATGGAATGGAATTGAATGTGGAATGGAACGTGGAATGGAATGTGGAGTAGAATGTGGAATGTAATGGAATGTAATGCGTAAAGAAATCGAATGCAATGGTTAGGAATATAGAATGGAATGGAATGGAATGTGAAATAGAACGTGGAATGGAACGTGGAAAGGAAGCTGGAATGGAAAGTGGAATGGAAAGGAATGGAACGTGGAATGGAATGTGGAATGGAATGTGGAATGGAATGGAATAGAATGTGGAATGGAATGGAATGGAATGAGGAAAGGAATGTAATCGAATATGGAATGGAAAGTGGAATGCAATGGACTGAAATTTGGAATGGAATGTGGAATGGAATGGAATGGAATGTGGAATGGCATGGATGGAATGTGGAAAGGAATCTGGAATGGAATGGAATGGAATGTTTAAAGGAATGTGGAATAGAATGCGGAATGGAATGGGATGGAATGTGGAATGCAATGTGATGGAATATGGAATGGAATGTGGAATGGAACTTGAACTGCAATGTGGAACGGAATGTTGAATGGAATGGAGAGTGGCATGTGGAATTGAACGGAATGGATCGTGGAATACAATGTGGAAAGGAATGTGGAATTGAACGTGAAGTGGAGTGGAATGGAATGTGGAATGGAACGTGGAATTGTATGGCATGGAAAGTGGAATGGATCTTGGAAAGAATGGAATGGAACTTGGATTGGAATGTGGAATGGAATGTGGAATGGAACGTGGAATTTTATGGAATGGAAAGTGGAATGGATCTTGGAAAGGATGGAATGGAACTTGGATTTTAATGTGGAATGGAATGTGGAATGGAACGTGGAATGGAAGGTCGAATGGGGTGGAATGGAATGTGGAAGGGAATGGAATGGAACTTGGAATGCAATGTGGAATGGAATGTGGAATGGAAGGTGGAATTGAAAGTGGAATGAAAGGGAATGGATTGTGCAATGGAACATGGAATGGAACGAAATGGAAATTGGAATGGAATGGAATGGAATGTGGAATGGAAAGGAATGGAACATGGAAAGGGACGTGAAATGGAACATGGTATGCAACGTGTAGTGGAATGTGGAATGGAATGAGGAATGCAAATGTATGGAATGTGGAACGGAATGGAATGGAATGTTGAAGGAAAAGGAATGCAACGTGGAATGGGATGTGGAATGGTACATGGAACGGCATGGATTGGAACGTGGATTGGAATGTGGAATGGAATGGAACGTGGATTGGAATTTGGAATGGAATGGAACTCGGAATGCAATGTGGAATGGAATGTGGAAAGGAACTTGAAATGGAATGTTGAATGGAATGGAATGCAACGTTGAATGGAAAGGAATGGAGTGTGGAATGGAATGTGGAATGGAATGAAATGGATTGTGGAATGAACTGGAATGGAATGTGGAATGGAAAGGAGTGGAACGTGGAATGGGAGGTGGAATGAAACATGGAATGTGATGTGGAATGGAAAGTGGAATGGAATGTGGAATGGAATGGAATGGAATGTGGAATGGAATGGAAAGGGATGTGGATTGGAATGGAATGGAATGTGGAATGCAATGGAATGGAGTGGAATGTGGAATGGAATGGAATGGAATGGAATGCGGAATGGAATGTGACAGGGAAGGTGAAATGGAATGTGGAATGGAATGCAAAGGAAACTTGAATGGAATGAGAAATTGAATGTGGAAGGGAACATGGAATAGAACGGAATGGAATGAAATAGAATGTGGAATGGAAGGGAATGGAAGGCGAAATGGAATGGAATGCAAAGGTATGGAGTGTGGAATGGAATTGAATGCAATGTGGAATGTAATGGAATGGAACGTGGAATGGAACGTCGAATGGAATGGGGAATGTGGAATTTAATGTGGAATGGAGAGGAATGAAATGGAATGGAAAGTGGAAAGGAATGTGGAATGGAATTTGGAATGGAATGGAATGGAATGTGGAATGGAATGGAAAGGAATGCAATGAGGAATGGAATGGAATGGAATGGAATATGGAATGGAATGTGGAATGGACTGTGGAATGGACTGTGGAATGGAATGTGGAATGAAATTTGGAAAGCAATTGAATGGAATGCGGAATGGACTGCGGAATGGAATGTGGAATGGAAAGTGGAATGAAATGTGGAATGGAATGGAATGGAATGTGGAATGGAATGTGGAATGGAATTGATAGGAATGTTGAATGGAATGTTTAATGGAATGTTTAATGGAACAGAATGGAAGGTGGAATGGTATGTTGAGTGGAATATGGAATAGAAAGTGGAATGGAATGGAATGGAATGTGAAATGCAACACGGAATGAAATAGAATGGAACGCAGAATGGAAAGTGGAATGGAATATGGAATGGAATGTTGAATGGAATGTGGAATGGAATGCAATGGAATGTGGAATTGAATGTGGAATGGAGTGTGGAATGGAATGGAATAGAATGTGCAATGGAATGTGGAATGGACTTTAATGGAATGTGGAAGGGAAAGTGGAATGGAATATGGAATGGAATGTGGAGTGCAATGTGGAATGGAATGAAATGGAATGTGGAATGTAATGTGGAATGGAGTGTGGAATAGAATTTGGAAAGGAATGCAATGGAATGTCGAATGGAACGTGGAATGGAAAGGAATGGAAGGTGGAATGGAATGTTGAATGGAATGGAATGGAAGGTGTAAAGGAATGTGCAACGGATTGTGGAATGAAAAGTAGAATGGAACGTGGAATGGAAAGTGGAATGGAAAGAGGAATGGAGTGTGGAATAGAATGTGGAATTGAATGTGGAATTGAACGTGGAATGGAATGGAATGGAAGGTGGAATGGAACGTGGAATGGAATGGAATGGAAGGTAGAAAGGAATGTGCAACGGATTGTTTAAAGAAAAGTAGAATGGAACGTGGAATGGAAAGTGGAATGGAATGTGGAATGGAAAGTGGAATGTAATGTGGAAAGTAATGTGGAATGGAAAGGAATGGAACGTGGAATAGAATGTGAAATGGAATGGAATGGAATCCGGAATGGATTGGAATGTGGAATGGAAACAAATGGAATGCGGAATGGAATGGAATTTTATGAAATATGCAATGGAATGGAATGGAATGGAACGTGGAATGGAAAGGAAAGGAAAGTGGAATGGAATGGAATGGAATGGATTGGAACGTGGAATGGTATGGAACGGAAAGTGGAATGGAAGGTAATGGAATGGAACGGAATGTGGAATGGAAGGAGAAATCGAATGGAATGGAATGTGGAATGGAATGTGGAATGGAATGTGGAATGGAATGTGGAATGGAATGGAATGGAATGTGGAAAGGAATGTAATCGAATGTGGAATGGAATGTGGAATGGATTGGATTGGAATGTGTAATGGAATGGAATAGAATGTGGAAGGGAATGAGGAATGGAATGTGGAATGTAAGGTGGAATGGAATGGAATGGAATGTGTAATGGAATATGTAATGGAATGGAATGGAAAGTAGAAGGGAATATGGAAGGGAATGTGGAAGGGAATTTGGAATGGAAAGGGGAATGGAATGTGGAATGGAATGTGGATTGGAATACAATGGAATGTGGAAAGGGATGTGGAATGGGACGGAATGGAATGTGGAAAGGAATGTGGAATGGAATCTGGAATGGAATGCAATGGAATGTGCAATGAAATGTGGAAAGGAATGGAAAAGAATGTGGAAAGGAATCTGGAAATGAATAGAATGGAATATGGAAAGGAATGTGGAATTGAATGTGGAATGGAATGGAATGGAATGTGGAATGGAATGTGGAATGGAATGGAATGGAATGTTGACTGGAATGTGGAATGGAATGTGGAGTGGCATGTGGAATTGAACATAATGGAAGGTGGAATTGAATGTGGAATGGAATGTGCAATGGAACGTACTATGGAACGGAATGAAATGTGGAATGGAATGTGAAATTGAATGTGGAATTGATGTTGGAATGGAGTGGAATGGAATGTGGAATGGAACGTGGTATGGAATGTGGAATGGATCGCGGAATCGAATGAAATGGAATGTGGAACGGAATGTAGAATGCAATGGAATAGAATGTGGAAGGGAACGTGGAATGGAATGTGGAATGGATCGTGGAATGGAATGGAATCTGTAAGAGACCATGGAATTGAATAGAATGGAACGTGCAATGGAACGTGGAATGGAATGTGAAATGGAAAGTGGAATGGAATGTGCAATGGAATGTGCAATGGAATGTGGAATGGAAAGTGGAATGGAATGGAATGGAAAGTGCGGTGGAACATGGAATGCAACGAAAGGAACGTGGAATGGAATGTGGAATGGAATGTGTAACGGAACGTGGAATGGAAAGGAAAGGAACGTGGAATGGAACGTGGAATGGAATGTGGAATGGAACGTGGAATGGAATGGAATGGAATATGGAATGGAACGTGGAATGGAATGGAATGGAATGTCGAATGGAATGTGGAATTTAATGGAATGGAATGTGGAAGGGAATGTGGAATGGAATGTGGGATTGAATGTGGAGTGGAATGAAATGGAATTTGGAATGGAAAGTGGAATGGAATGGAAGGGAATGTGGAAAGGATTCTGGAACGGAATGGAATGGAAAGTGGAACGGAATGTGGAAGAGAATGTCGAATGGAATATAATAGAATGTGGAATGGAATGTGGAATGGAAAGGAATGGAATGTGGACTGGAATGTGGAATGGAATGTGGAATGGAATGTGGAGTGGCATGTGGAAGTGAACGGAATGGAAGGTGGAATGGAATGTGGAGAGGAACGTACTATGGAACAGAATGGAAGGTGGAATTAACGTGGAATGGAATGTGGAATGGAATGTTGATTACAACGGAATGGAATGTGGAATGGAATGTGGAATGGATCATGGAATGGTTAGTGGAATGGAATGGAATGGAACATGGATTTGAATGTGGAATGGAATGTAGAATAGGAAATGGAATGGAATGTGGGATGGAAGGTTCAATGGAAAGGAATGGAATGTGGAAAGGAATGGAATGGAATGTGGAATGGAATGGAATGGAATGTGGACTGGAATTGTATGGGAAGTTATGGAATGTGGAAGGGATTGGAATGGAACATGGAATAGAATAGGGAATGGAATGGAATGGAATGCAAAATTTAATGCAAAGGAATGGTATGGAATTTGGCATGGAATGGTATGCAATGTGGCATGGAATGGAATGGAACGTGGAATGAGACGTGCAAAGGAATGTGGAATGGAATGCGGACTGTAGAGGAATGGAATGGAATGGAATGTGGAATGGAACGTGGAATGGAATGGAATGGAAAGTGAAATGGTATGCGCAATGGAATGTGGAATGAAATGTGGAATAAAATTGAATGGAATGTGGAATGGAATGTTGAATGGAATGTGGAATGGAAAGTGGAATGGAATGGCACAGAATGTGGAATGGAATGAAATGGAATGTGGAATGGAATGTGGATTGGAATGGCACGGAATTTGGAAAGGAATGGAATGGAATGTGGAATGGAATGCGGATTGGAATTGAATGGAATGTGGTGTGGAATATGGAATGGAATGGGATGGAATGGAATGTGGAATGGAATGAAATGGAACGTGGAATGGAATGGAATCTAATAGAATGTGGAATGGAATGGAATGGAATTTGGAATTCAATGAACGGAGTGGAATGTGGAATGCAATGGAATGGAATTTGGAATGGAATGCAATGGAATAGAATGTGGAATGGTATGGAATGGAATGTGGAATGGAATGGAATGGAATGTGGAATTCAATGTGTAATTGAATGTGGAATGAAATGGAATGCAATGTAGAATGGAATGTGGTATGGAAAGGAAAGAAGTGTGGAATGGAATGTGGAATGGAATGGGCTGGAATATGGAATGGAATGTGGAATGGAAAGGAACGGAAAGTGGAATGGAATGGAACGGAATGTGGAATGCAAAGGAATATAATGCGGAATGGAATGGAATGTAACTTGGAATGGAAAGGAAAGGAATGTGGAATGAAATTGAATGGAATGAAATGGAACATAGAATGAAATGTGGAACGGAAAGTGGATTGGAAAGAGGAATGGAAAGTGGCATGGAATGTAACGGAATCTGGAATGGAATGGGGAATGAAATTGAATGGATCATGGCATAGAAAGTGGCATGGAGTTAAATTGAATGGCTTATGGAATGGAAAGTGGAATGGAATGGAATGGAATGTGCAATGGAATGTGGAAGAGAATGTGGAATAGATTGTAGAATGGAATGGAATGGAATGTGGCATGGAATATGGAATTGAATGTGGAAAAGGATGTGGAATGGAATGGAATGGAATGTGGCATGGAAAGTGGATTGAAATGTGGAATAGAATCTGGAAAGGAATGGAATGGAATGTGGAATGGAAAGGAATGTAATGTGGAATGGAATGGAATGGGAATGGAATGTGCAATGGAATGTGGAATGGAAAGGAATGGAATGTGGCATGGACTTTGGAATCGAATGAGGAATGGGATGGATGGTGAAATGGAATGGAATTGAATGTGGAATGGAATGGAATGGAATGGAATGTGGAAAGGAATGGAATGGAAAGTGGAATGGAATGTGGAATGCAAAGTTGAGTGGAATGGAATGGAATGTGGAATGCAGTGTAATGGAATGGAAAGTGGAATGGAATGGAATGGAATGTGGAATGGAATTGGATGGAATAGGAATTCAATGAGGAATGGAATGGAATGGAATGGAATAGAATGTGGAATAGAATTGAATGGAATGTGGAATGAAATGGAATGGAATGCAATATGGAACAGAATATAGTGGAATGCAAAGGAATGTGAAATGGAATGGAATGGAACATGGAATGGAATGGAATGGAATATGGAATGGAATGGAAAGGGATGTTGGGTGGAATTGAATGTAATGGAATGGAATGTGGAATGGAATGGAAAGGAATTGAATGTGAAATTGAATGGAATGAGGAATGGAATGTATAACGGAATGGAATGGAATGGAATGTGGAATGGAATGGAATGGAATGTGGAATGGAATGGAATGGAATGTGGAATGGAATGGAATGGAATGTGGTATGGAATGGAATGGAATATGAAGCGGAATGGAATGCCCAATGGAATGGAATGGAATGGAATGTGGAATGGAATGGAATGGAATGTGGAATGGAATGGAATGTGGAATGGAATGGAATGTGGAATGGAATGTGTAATGGATGCAATGTAACGGTATGTGGAATGGAATGGACTGTGGAATAGAATGGAATGGAATGTGGAACGGAATGGATGGAAATGTGGAATGGAATGTAATGGAAAGTGGAATGGAATGGAATGTGGAATGGAATGGAATGGAATGTGGAAAGCAAAGGAATGGAAAGTGGCCTGGAATGCAATTGTATTTGGATTTTAACAGAGTGGAACGAGGCTTGGAATGGAATGGAGTGTGGAATTGAATGCAATGGAATGAGGAATGGAAGGGAATGGAATGAGGAATGGAATGTGGAATGCGACGAAATGGAATGGAATTGGGTGTGGAATGTCACAGAATGTGGAATGGAATGGAATGGAATGTGGCATGGAATGGAACGGAATGTGGAATGGAATGGAAAGGAACGTGGAGTGGAATAGTATGGAAAGTGAAATGGAGTGGGATGGAACCTGGAATGCAATGTGGAAAGGAATGGAAGGAATTGAATGTAAAGTGGAATGTAATGTAATTTTGGAGTGGAATGGAAATGAATGGGGAATGGAATGTGGAATATAATGGAATGGAAACAGGAAAGGAATGTGGAATGGAATGGAATTTGAAATGGAAATAGTAGCGATTGTGAAATGGAAATGGAATGGAATGTGGAATGGAATGGTATTTAATGTGGAATGGAATGGAATGGAATGTGGAATGGAATGGTATGGAATGTGGAATGGAACGTGGAATGGAATGGAATGGAATGTGGAATGGAATGTGGAATGGAATATGGAATGGAATGGAATGGAATGCGGAGTGGAATGGAAAGTTGAATGGAATGGACTGGAATGGAATGTGGAATGCAATGGAATGGAATGTGGAATCGAGTGTAATGGAATGCAACAGAATATGCAATGGAATGTGGAAAGGAATGGAATGCTATGTGAAATGGAACGTGGAATGGAATGGAATGGAACGTGGAATGGAATGTGATGTAATGTGTTATGGAATGAGGAATGGAATGGAATAGAACGGAAAGGAATTTGGAATGTAATGGAGTGGAATGTGGAACGGGAAGTGAAATGGAAAGGAATGGAATGTGGAATGGAATGTGCAATGGAATGGAATGGAACATTGAACGGAATGTGGAATGAAATGTGGAATGGAATGAAATGGAATGTGTAATGGAATAAGGATTGGAACGTGGAATGGAGAGGAATGGAAGGTGTAATGAAATGTGGAATGGAATGGAATGGAATACGGAATGGAAAGTGGAATAGAATGGAAAGGAATGTGGAATGGTATGGAATGGAATGTGGAATGGAATGTGGAATGGAAACTCGAATGGAACGGAATGGAACGTAGAATGGATTGAGGAATGGAACGTGGAATGGAATGCAATGGAACGTGGAAAGAAACATTGCATGGAATGTGGAATGGAACATGGAATGGAATGTGGAGTGGAATGAGTTATGGAATCTGGAATGGCATGGAGTGGAACGTGGAATGGAATGAGGAAAGGAACGTGGAATGGAATGGAATGGAACATGGAATGGAACGTGGAATGCAATGTGGAATGGAACGTGGAATGGAACGTGGAATGGAATGGAATGGAAAGTGGAATGAAATGAAGAATGGAATGTGGAATGCAATGGAGTGGAAGGTGGAATGGAATGAGGAAAGAAACATGGAATGTAATGGAAAGGAAAGTGTAATGGAATGTCTAATGGAATGGAATGGAACAGAATGGAAAGTGGAATGGAATCTGGAATATAATGTTGAATGGAATAAAATGGAATTAAATGTGGAATGGAAAGTGGAATGGAAAGGAATGGAATGTGTTATGGAATGGGAAGGAATGTGGAATGGAGAGGAATGGAATGGAATGTGGAATGGAATGGAATGGAATGTGGAATGGAATGGAATGGAATGTGAAATGGAATGGAATGGAATGCGGAATGGAATGGAACAGAATGGAATGTGAAATGGAATGGAATGGAAGGTGGAATGGAATATGGAATGGATTGGAATGGAATGGATGGTGGAATGGAATGGAAAGAAAGTGGAACCGCATGGAATGGAACGAAATGTGCAATACAATGGAATGGATTGTGGAATGGAAGGGAATGGAATGGAGTGAAATGTGGAATGGAATGGAATGGAATGTGGAATGGAAGGGAATGGAATGGGGAATGGAATGTGGAATGGAATGGAACGGAATGGAATGGAATGTGGAGTGGAATGGAATGGAATGTGGCATGGAATGGAATGGAATGTGGCATGGAATGGAATGGAATATGGAACGGAATGGAGTGAAATGTGGAACGGAATGGAATTTAACGTGGAATGGAATGGAATGGAAATTGGAATGCAATGGAATGGAATGTGGAATGGAATATTGAATGGATTGGAATGCCATTGAAAGTGGAATGGAATGGAAAGGAATGTGGAATGGAATGCAACCGAATGAAATTTGGAATAGAATGGAAAGGAATGTGGAATGGAAGGGAATGGAATGGAATGCAATGTGGAATGGAATGGAATGGAAACTGGAATGGAATGTGGATTGGAACTTGGATTGGAAAGGAATAGAATGGAATGCAATGTGTAATGGTAAGTGGAATGGAATGGGTAGGAACGGAATGGAATGTGGAATGGAAAGTGGAATGGAATGGAATGGAACGGAATGTACAATGCAATGTGGAATTGAAAGTGGAATGGAATGGAATTGAACGTGGAATGGAAAGTTTAATGTATTGGAATGGAATTATTTGGAATGGAATAGAATGGAAAGTGAAACGGAATGTGGAATGCAACGGAATGGAATGAGGAATGGAATGTGGAATGGAATGGAATGTGACATGAAATCGAATGGAATGTGGAATGGAATGGAATGGAATGGAATGGAATGTGGAATGCAATGGAACGGAATGGAATGGAATGTGGAATGGAACTTTGAATGGAATGGAATGTGGAATGGAATGCGGAATGGAATGGAATGGAAAGTGAAATGGAATGGAACGGAATGTGGAATGGAATGTAATGGAATGGAATGTGAAATGCAATGGAATGGAATGGAATGGAATGGAATGTAGAATGTAATGGAATGGAATGGGGAATGGAATGGGGAATGCAAAGTGGAATGCAACGGAAAGTGCCATGGAATGTGGAATGGAAAGTGGAATTGAATGGAATCGAATGTGGAATGCAATGTGGAATGGATGGGAATGGCATGTGGAATCAAATGGAATGGAATATTGAATCCAATGCAATGGAATGGAATGGAATGTGGAATGGAATGCAATGGAATGTGGAATAGAATTCAACGGAAAGTGAAATGGAAATAGAATTTAATGTGGAATGTGTGGAATTTAACGTGGAATGGAATGGAATTGAATGTGGAATGGAAAGTGGAATGAAATGTATTGGAATGTGAAATAGAATGTGGAATAGAATGGAATGTGGAATGGAATGGAATGGAATGGAATGTAGAATGGAATGGAATGGAATGGAATGGAATGTAGAATGGAATGGAATGGAATGGGGAATGGAATGGGGAATGCAAAGTGGAATGCATCGGAACGTGCCATGAAATGTGGAATGGAAAGTGGAATTGAATGGAATCGAATGTGGAATACAATGTGGAATGGATGGGAACGGCATGTGGAATGAGATGGAATGGAATATTAAATTCAATGCAATGGAATGGAATGGAATGTGGAAAGGAATGAAATGGAATGTGGAATGGAATTCAACGGAAAGTGAAATGGAAATAGAATTTAATGTGGAATGTATGGAATTTAATGTGGAATGGAATGGAATTCAATGTGGAATGGAAAGTGGAATGAAATGTATTGGAATGTGAAAGAGAATGTGGAATAGAATGGAATGTGGAATCTAATGGAATGGAATGTGGAATGGAATGGAATGGAACGCAATGTGGAATACAATGTAATGCAGTGGAACGGAATGTGGAAAGGAATGGAATGTGGAATGGAATGTGGAATGGAACATGGAATGGAATGTGGAATGAAATGGGATGGAATGTGGAATGGAATGTGGAATGGAAAGTGGAATGGAATGGAAAGGAATGGATTGGAATGGAATGTGGAATGCAATTGAATGGAATGCAATGTGGAGTGGAATTTGGAATGGAACGTGGAATGGAATGGATTGGAATGTGGAATGTAATGGAATGGAATGTAGAAAGGTTTGGTATGGAATGGAATGTGGGATGGAAATGAATGGAATGGAAAGGAACGTGGAAGGGAATGGAAAGTGGAATGGAATGGAATGGAATGTGGATTGCAATGGAAAGAAAGGAATGTGAAATGGAATGGAATGGAAAGTGGAAGGGAATGGAAACTGGAATGGAATGGAATGGAAAGTGGAATGCAATGGATAGAAATGGAATGTGAAATGGAATGGAATGGACTAAGGAATGGAATGGAAAGGAACGGAATATGAAATGGAATGGAAAGGAATATGGAAAGGCATTTTATGGAATGGAATGTGGAATGGAAACAAATGGAATGGAATTTGAAAGTGGAATGGAATTGAATGCAGAATGGAATGGAATGGAAAGTGGAATAGAATGGAATAAAATGTGGAATTGAATGGAATGGAATGTGGAATGGAATGGAATGGAAAGCACATGGAATGTAATGTGGAATGAAATGGAGTGGAATGTGGAATGAAATGGATTGGAATGTGGAATGCAATGGAATGGAATGTGGAATGCAATGGAACGGAATGGAATGGAATGTGGAATGGAATATGGAATGGAATGGAATGTGGAATGGAATGGAATGGAATGTGGAAAGGAATGGAATGGAAGGTGGAATGGAATGGAATGTAGCAGAGTGGAATGTGGAATGCGATGGAATGGAATGGAATCGAATGGAATATAGAATGGAATTGAATGTGGAGTGGAAGGGAATGGAAAGTGGAATGTAATGGAACCTGGAATGGAGTGGAATTAAACGTGGAATGGAATATGGAATGGAATGGAATGGAATGCAGAATGGAATGATTAATGGAACATTTAATGGAATGGAAAGGAAGATGGAATAGAATGTGGAATGGAACGTGGAATGTATAGTGGAATGGAATGGAATGCAACGTGGAATGGAATGGAGCATGGAATATAATGGAATGTAATATGGAGTGGAATGGAATGGAACATGAAGTGGAATAGTATGGAAACTGGAATGGAGGTGGATGGAACATGGAATGGAATGTGGAATGGAATGGAAGGAATGAACGTAAAGTGGAAGGGAATGGAAAGTGGAAAGGAAAGAAATTGAATGTGGAATGGAATGTGGAATGGAATGGAATGGAATGTGGAATGGAATGGAATAGAATGTGGAAGAGAATGTGGAATGGAATGGAATTTAAAATGGAAATAGAACAGAATGTGAAATGGAAATAGAATGGAATGTGGAATGGAATGGAATGGAACGTGGAATGGAATGCTATGGATTGTGAAATGGTATGTGGAATGGAATGGAATGTCATGTGGAATGGAATGTGGAATGGAATTTGGAATGCAATGGAATGGAATGGAATCTGGAATGGAATGGAAAGCAATTTGGAATGGAATGGAATGGAATGTGGAATGGAATATTGAACGGATTTTAATGGATTGGAAGGTGGAGCGGAATGGAAAGGAATGTGGAATGGAATGCAATGGAATGAAATGTGGAATAGAATGGATTGGAATGTGGAATGAAATGGATTGGCATGTGGAATGTAATGGAATGGAATGTGGAATGCAATGGAACGGAATGGAATGGAATGTGGATTGGAATATGGAATGGAATGGAATGTGGAATGGAATGTAATGGAATGTGGAAAGGAATGGAATGGAAGGTGGAATGGAATGGAATGTAGTAGAGTGGAATGTCGAATGCAATGGAATGGAATGGAATGGAATGGAATATATAATGGAATGGAAAGTGGAGTGGAAGGGAATGGAAAGTGGAATGTAATGGAACGTGGAATGAAGTGGAATTGAACGTGGAATGGAATATGGAATGGAATGGAATGGAATGCAGAATGGAATTATTAATGGAACATTTAATGGAATGGAAAGGAAGATGAAATAGAACGTGGAATGGAACGTGGAATGTATAGTGGAATGAAATGGAATGGAACGTGGAATGGAATGGAGCATGGAATATAATGGAATGTAATATGGAGTGGAATGGAATGGAACATGGAGTGGAACAGTATGGAAAGTGGAATGGAGGTGGATGGAACATGGAATGGAAAGTGGAATGGAATGGAAGGAATGGAACGTAAAGTGGAAGGGAATGGAAAGTGGAAAGGAAAGAAATTGAATGTGGAATGGAAGGCGGAATGTAATGGAATGGAATGTGGAAGGGAATGTGGAATGGAATGGAATTTAAAATGGAAGTACAACAGAATGTGAAATGGAAATAGAATGGAATGTGGAATGGAATGGAATGGAATGTGGAATGGAATGCTATGGAATGTGGAATGGTACGTGGAATGGAATGGAATGTCATGTGGAATGGAATGTGGAATGGAATTTGGAATGCAATGGAATGGAATGGAATCTGGAATGGAATGGAATGCAATTTGGAATGGAATGGAATGGAATGTGGAATGGAATATTGAATGGATTTTAATGGAATGGAAGATGGAGTGGAATGGAAAGGAATGTGGAATGGAATGCAATGGAATGAAATGTGGAAAAGAATGGATTGGAATGTGGAATGGAAGGGAACGGAAAGGAATGCAATGTGGAATGGAATGGAATGGAAAGTGAAACGGAATGTGGAATAGAACTTGTAATGGAATGGAATGCAACGGAATGGAATGTGGAATGGAATGTGCAATGGTACATGGAATGGAATAGGTTGGAACGGAATGGAATGTTGAACGAAATGTGGAATGGAATGGAATGGAAAGTAGAATGGAATGGAATGGAATTGAATATGGAATGGAATGGTATGGAATGTGGAATGGAATGGAATAGAATGGTATTTGGAACGGAATTGAAAGGAATGTGGAATCAAATGGAATGGAATATGGAATGGAAAGGAATGGAATGTTGAATGGAATTGAATGGAATGGAATGTGGACTGTAAGGGAATGAAATGTAACAGAATGTGGATTGGAATGGAATGGAATGCGGAATGGAAACTGGAATGGCATGGAATGGAATGTGGAATGGAATGGTATGAAATGTGGAATGGAAAGTAATGCAATGTGGAATGGAACATGGAATGGAAAGTGGAATGGAATGGAATAGAACGTGGAAAGTAACGTGGAATGGAATCGAATGGAACGTGGAATGGAATGTAGAATGGAATGTGGAAACGATTGAAATGTGGACCGGAATGTAACAGAATATGGAATGGAATGAAATCAAATGTGTAATGGAATGGAATTGAACGTAGAATGGAATGGAAAGCAATGTGTAGTGGAATGTAGACTGAAATGCGAAATGGAAGGTGGAATGAAATGTGGAATGGAACAGAATGAATGGAACATGGAAAGGAATGGAATGGAACGTGGAATAGAACGTGGAGTGGAACATGGAATGGAATGTCGTATGGAATGGAATGGAATCTGGAATGGAATGGAATGGAATGTGGAATGAAACGTGGAATAGAAGGTGGAATGGAATGTGAAATGGATTGTACAATGGAGTGGAATGGAATGTGGAATGGAAAGTGGAATGGAATGCAGTGGAATGGGGAATGGAATGTGGAATGGAATGTGGCGTCGAAAGTGGAATGCAATGGATTAGAATGAGGAACGGAATGTGAATGGAATGGAATTTGAAGTGGAATGGAAATTTTAATGGAACATGGAATAGAACGTGGAATGGAATGTAAAGGAATTGATTGTGGAATGGAAAGGAATGGAATGTGTAATGGAATGTGAAATGGAATGTGGAATATAATGTTGAATGGAATGGAAAGGAATGGGCAATGGATTGTGGAATAGAATGTGAAAGGGAACATGGAATGGAATGGAATGGAATGTGGAATAGAATGTGGAATAGAATGTAGAATGTAATGTGGAATGGAATGAAACGGAATGTGGAATGGAATGTGGAAAGAAAGTGGAATGGAATGGAATGTAATGAGAAATGGAACGTGGAATTTAATTGAATGGACCATGAAATGGAAGGTAGATTGGAACGTTGAATGGAATGTGGAATGAAATGGAATTGAATGTGGAATGGCATGGAATGGAATGTTGAATGGAATGGAATGGAATGTGTAATATAATGTGGAAGAGAATGTGGAATGGAATGAGGTATGGATGTAATTGACTGTGGAATGGAATGGATTTGAATGCGGAAGGGAATACAATCTGATGTGGAATGGAACGGAATGAAATGTGGAATAAACTGTGGAATGGAATGTGAAAAGGAATGGAACAGAACGTGGAATGGAATGTGGAAAGCAGTGTGGAATTGAATGTGGAATGGAACGGAATGGAATGTGGAATGGAACGTGGAATGGAATGTGGAGTGCAATGTGGAATGGAAAATGGAATGGATTGGAATGGAAAGTTAAATGGAAAGGAAAGGAATGTCGGATGGAATGTGGAATGGAATGGAATGTAACATGGAATGGAACGTGGAATGGAACGTGGAATGGAATGGAATGGAACGTAGAATGGAATGTGGAATGGAATGTCGAAAGGATTGGAAAGTGGAAAGGAATGGAATGGAATGTGGAATGGAAGGGAATGGAAGGTGAAATGGAATTTGGATTGGAATGTCAAACGGAATGGAATGGAACGTGGAATGGAATGGAATGGAAAGTGGAATGAAATGTAGAATGGAACGTGGAATGGAATGTCGGATGGAAAGGAATGCAATGTTGAATGCAATGGAATGGAATGTCTAACGGAATTTGGAATGGAATGGAATGGAATGGAATGGAATGTGGAATGGAATGTAAAATGGAATGCGGAAAGTAATGTGGAATGGAATGGAATGCAATGTGGAATGGAATGTGGAATGGAATGGAAAGGAATGTGGAATGGAATGCGAAACGGATTGTGGAATGGAATGCAGAAGGGGATATGGAATGGTGTGGAATGGATTATGGAACTGATTGGAATGCAAGGTGGAATGGAATGTGGAATGGAATGGAATGGAATGTCGAATGGAATGGAATGGATTGTGGAATTGAATGGTAAGTAATGTGGAATCGATTGGGGAATGAAATGTGGAATGGAAAGTGGAACACAATGGAATGGAAGGTGGAATGGAACGTGGAATGCTATGGAATGGAACACAGAAAGGAACGTTGAAAGGAACGTGGAAAGGAAAGTGGAATGTAATGTGGAATGGAAGATACAGTGGAAGGTGCAATGGAATGTGGAATAGAACGTGGAAAGGAAAGCGGAATTGAATGGATGGAACTTGGAGTGGAACGTGGAATGGAATGTGGAAAGAAATGTGGAAAGGAACGTGGAATGGAAAGGAATGGAAAGTGGAATGGAATGGAATGGAATGTGGAATGGAATGGAATGGAATGTGGAATGGAATGTGGAAGGGAAAGTGGAATTGAATGGAATGTAATGTGGAATTCAACGTGGAATGGAATTGATTGGACCTTCAAATGGAAAGTAGAATGGAACGTGGAATTGAATGGAATTTAATGGGGAATGGAATGGAATGGAATGGAATGTGGAAAGGAACGTGGAATAGAATGTGGAATGGAATGGAATGGAATGGGGAATGGAATGGAGTGGAATGTGAAATGGAATGCGGAACGGAAGGTGAAATGGAATGTGGAACGGAAGGTGAAATGGAATGTGGAAAGGAAGGTGAAATGGAATGTGGTATGGAATGTTGAACGGAATGTGGAATGGAATGTGGAATGGAATGTGGAAAGGAATGTGGAATGGAACGGGATGGAATGTCTAATGGAATGTGGAATGGAATGGAATGGAATGTGGAACGGAAAGTTGAACGGAAATTTTAATTGAATGTGAAATGGAATGTGGAAAGGAATCTGGAATTTAACGGAATGGAATGTGAAATGGAATGGAATGGAATATTTAACGGTATGCGGAATGAAATGGAAAGGAATGCGGAATGGAATGTGGAAAGGAATGTGGAATGGATCGGAATGAAATGTGAAATGGGATGTGGAATGGACTGTGGAATGTAATGTGGAATGGAATGCGGAATGGAACGTGGAAAGGAATGCGGAATGGAAGGGAATGGAATGTGGAATAGAATGGAAAGGAGTTTGCAATGGACTCTGGAATGGAGCATGGAATGGAATGTGGAATGGAACGGAACGGAATGTCAAATGGAATGTGGAATGGAGTGTGGAATGGAACGGAAAGGAATGTGGAATGGAATGAGGAATGGAATGTGTAATGGAGTGTGGGATGTATTGTGGAATGCAACGGAAAGCAACGTGGAATGGATTGTAGAAAGGAATGTGGAATGGAATGTGGAATGGAATGTGTAAAGGAACGGAATGGAATGTGAAATGGAATTTGGAATGGAATGTGGAATGAAATGTCAAATGTAATGCAATGGAAAGTTGAATTGAAAGTGGTATAGAATGGAATGGATTGTGAAATGGAATGTTGCATGAAATGGAACAGAATGTGGAAAGGATTGTGGAATGGAATTTGGAATGGAATATGGAATGGAAGGTGAAATGGAATGTGGAATGAAACGTGGAATGGAATGGAATGGACCGTGGAATGGAATGGAATGGAATGTGGAATGGAATGTGGAATGAAATACGGAATGTAATGTGGAATAGAATGTGGAGTGGAATGCAATGTAATGTGGAATGGATTGGAATGGAATGTGGAATGGAATGTGGAGTGGAATGTGGAATGAAACGGAACGTAATGTGCAATGGAATGGGGAATGGAATATTGAAAGGAAATGGAATGGAATGGAATGGAATGCAGAATGGAAAGTGAAATGATATTGAATGGAACACGGAATAGAACATTAAATGGAACGTGGAATGTAATGTGGAATGGAAAGGAATGGAATGTGGAATGGAATTTAATGGAATGTGGAATGGAATGTGGAATCGAATGTGGTATGGAATGAGGAATGGAATGAGGAATGGAATATGGAATGGAACAGAATGGAATGTGGAAAGGAATGTGGAATTTAGTGTGGAATGGAATGTGTAATGGAACGCAATGGAAGGTGAAAGGGAATGTGGAATGGATTGTGGAATACAATGTCAAAAGTAATAGAATAGAATTTGGAATTGAAAGTGGAATGGAATGGAATGCAACGTGGAATGGAATGTGAGATGAAATGTAATGGAATGTGGAATGGATTGTGGAATGGAACGTGGAATGTAAAGTGGAATGAAATGTAGTGGAATGTGGAAAGGAATGTGAAATAGAATTTGGATTGGAATGTGGAATGGAACGTGGAATTGAATGGAATTGAACGTCTTATGAAATGTGGACTGGACTAGAATGGAATGTGGAATGGAATGAAATGGAGTGTGGAATAGAATATGGAAAGGAAAGTGGAAAGGAATGGAATGTAAAGAGGAATGGAACGTGGAATTTAATTGAATGGACCTTCAAACGGATGGTAGTTTGGAACGTTGAATGGAATGTGGAATGAAATGGAATTGAATATGGAATGGAATGGAATGGAATGTGGAATGGAATGGAATGGAATGGAATGGAATGTGGAATGGAATGGAATGGAATGGAATGTTTAATGGAATGGAATGGAATGTGGAATGGTATGGAATTGAAAGTGGAATGGAAATTGGAATGGAATGGAATGGAATGGGAATATGAATGGAATGGAATATGAAATGGAAGGTGGAATGGAATGCGAAAAGGAATGTGGAGTGGAATGGGAAGCATTGTGGAATGGAATGGAATGGAATGTGGAATGCAACGCGGAACGAAATGTGGAATTGAATGTGGAATAGAACGAAGAATAGAATGGATTGGAAACTGGAATGGAAAGTGGATTGGAATGGAAAAGAATGTAGAATGGAATGGGATGGAATGTGGAATGGAATGTGGAGTGGAATGTGGAATGGCATGGAATATAATGTGGAATGCAATATGGAATGGAATGGACAGGAATGTGGAATGCAATGTGGAATGGAAAGTGGAATGGAATGGAGTGGAACGTGGAATGGAACGTGGAATGAAACGTTGAATGGAATTGAATGGAATGTGGAATGGAATGTGAAATGTAGGGTGGAATGGAATGTTTAATGGAATGGAAAGGAATGTGGAATGGAATGTGGAATGCAATGTGGAATGGAATGTGGAGGGGAATATGGAATAGAATGGAATGGAATGTGGAATGGGATTTGGAATAGAATGTGGAATGGAAAGGAAAGAAATGTTGAATGCAATGCGGAATGGAATGGAATGGAATGGAATGGAATGGAATGGAATGGAATGGAATGGAATGTGGAATGGAAAGGAATGGAATAGTATGGAATGTTGAACGCAATGTGGAATGGAATAGAATGGGATGTTGAATGTAATGTGGAATGGAATGGAATAGAATGTGGAATGGAATGTGGAATGGAATGGAGTAGAATGTGGAATGGAATTGAATGGAATGTGAAATGAAATGCGGAATAGAAGGTGGAATGGAATGTGGAATGGAATGGAATGGAACGAGAATGGAATATGGAATGCAATGGAATAAGAATTTTGGAATGGAGTGTACAATGGAAAAGAATGGAATGTGCTATGGAATGGAATTGAATCTGGAAAGGAATGCGGAATGCAATGGAATAGAATGGAAAGTGAAATGTAATGTAATGGAAAGGAATGGTGTTTGGAAGGGAATGGAATGGAATGTAGAATGTAATGGAATGGAATGTGGAATGGAAATGAATGGAATGTGGAAGGAAATGTGGAATAGAATTGAATGGAAAGTGGAATGGAATAGAATGGAATAAAATGGCATGTGAAATGTAATGTGGAATGGAATGTGAATTGGAATGTGTAGTGGAATGTGAAATGGAATGAAGTAGAAAGTGGAATGGTATGGAATGGAACGTGGAAGTGAATGGAAAGGAATGTGGAATAGAAAGTAGAATGGAATGTGGAAACGAAGGGAATAAAATGTGGAATGGAATGGAATGTAATCTGGAATGGAAAGTGGAATGGAATGCAAAGGAATGTGGAATGGAAAGTTGAATATAATGGAAAGGAATGTGGAAAGGAATGGAATGGAATGTGGAGTGCAACGTGTGATGGAATGGAAAGGAACGTGGAATGGAAAGTGGAATGCAATGGAATGTGGAATGGAAAGTGGAATGCAATGTGGCATGGAATGGCTTGGAATGTGGAATGGAATGTGGAATGGAGTGTAGATTGGAATGTGGAGTGGAGTGTGGAATGCAATGTGGAATGGAATGGATTGGAATGTGGAATTGAATTTGGAATGGAATGTAATGGAATGTGGAAGGCAATGGAATTGATTTGTATGGAATGTGGAATGGAATGGAATTTAATGTGGAATGGAATGGAATGGAACGTGAAATGGAACGTGAAATGGAACGTGGAATGGAAAGTGGAATGTAATGGAAGGGAATGTGGTTTGGAAAGGAATGGAACGCGGAATGGAATGTGTAATGGAATGGAATGGATATGGAATGGAATGGAATGGAATCTGGAATGGAATTGAATGGAATGTAGTATGGAATGGAATGGAATGTGGAATGGAATTGAATGTAGTGGAATGTGGAATGGAATGGGAAGGAAGGGAATGGAATGTGGAATGGAATGTGGAATAGAACGTGGAATGAAAAGTGGAATGGTATGGAATGGAAAGTCGAATGGACTGTGGAATGGAACGTTGAATGGAAAGCCGAATGGAATGGAATGGAACGTCAAATGGAATGTGGAATGGAATGGAAAGGAATGTGGAACGGAATGTAGAATTGAGTGTGCAATGGAATGTGAAATGGAACGTGGAATGGAATGTGGAATGGAATGAGATGGAATGTGGAATGGAATGAGATGGAATGTGGAATGGAAAGTTTAATGGACTGCGGAATCAAAAGGATTGGAATGTGGAATGGAATGTGGAATGGAATGGAATGGAATGTGGAATGGAATGTTGAATGGAATGTGGAATGCAATGGAATGGAATGGAATGTGGAATGGAACGTGGAATGATATGTGGAATGGAACGTGGTATGGAATGAGGAGTATAATCGAAAGGAATGTGGAATGGAATATGAAATGCAATGTGGAGTGGAATGGAATGGAATGAGGAACGGAACGTCAATTGAATGGAACGGAACTTGGAATTGGACGTGGAATGGAATGGAATGAAACGTGGAATGGATTGTGGAATGGAACGTGGAATGGAAAGTGGAATGGAATGGAATGGAATGTGGAATGGATGTGGAAAGGAATGTGAAATGTAATGGAAAGGAATGTGGAAGAGAATGTGGAAAGCAATGTGGAATGGATCGGAATAGAATATGGAATGGAATGTAGTGAGTAGTGGAATGCAATGTGGAATGGAATGGAATGGAAAGTAGATTGGAATGTGGAATGGAATGTGGAAAGGAATGTGGAATGGAACAGAATTGAATATGCAATGGAAGGTGGAATGGAAGGAGGAATGCACTGGGGAATTTAATGTGGAATGGAATGTGGAATGGACAGTTATGGAAAGTGGAATGGAATGGAATGGAATGTGGAATGGAATTTTATGGAATGCTGAACGAATTGTGGAATGGAATGGAATGGAATGTGGAATGGAATGGGGAATGGAACGGAATGTGGAATGGAATGGAATTTAATAGTATGGAATATGGAATGGAAGGGAATGAAATGTGCAGTGGAATCTGAAATGGAATGGAAGGGAACGCGGAATGGAAGGTGGAATTGAAAGTGGAAGGGAACGCGGAACAGAACAGGGAATGGAACGTCAAACGAAATGTGGAATGGAATGTAATGGAATGTGGAATGGAGGGAAGGTAATGTGTAATGGAATGTGGAATGGAATGGGATGAAATAGAATGGAATGTGGAATGGAATGGAATGGAATGTGTAATGGAAAGGAATGGAATGTGGAAAGGAATGGAATGATAAGGAATGTGAAATGGAATTGAATGGAATGGAATGGAATGTGGAACGGAATGGAATGGATTGTGGAAGAGAATGGAATGAAACGTGGAATGCAATGTGAAAGGAACGTGGAATGTAATGTGGAATGGAAAGGAATGGAATGTGGAATGGAATATGCAAGGGAATGGAAAAGAATGTGCAAAGGAATATGGAATGGAATGGGAAAGCGAATGCCATGGTATGTCAAATGGAATGTGGAATGGAATGTGAAATGAAATATGGAAAGGTATGCTGAATGGAATGGAATGGAACGTGGAAAGTAATTGAAAGTAACGAGGAATGGAACGTGGAATGGAACATGGAAAGGAGTGTGGAATGGAATGGAATGGAATGTGGAATGGAATGTTGAATAGAATTTGGAATGGAATGAAATGGAATGAAATGTGGAATGGATTGTGATATGGAACCCGGAATGGAACGTGCAATAGAATGGAATGAACCGTGGAATGGAACGTGGAATGGAACGTGGAATGAAATGAGGAATGGAATCGAAAGGAATGTGGAATGGAATGTGGAGTGGAACGTGAAATGCAATGTGGAATGGAATGGAATGTAAGTGGAACGGAACGTGGAATGGAACATGGAATGGAATGGAATGAAACGTGGAATCGAACGTGGAATGGAAAGCGGAAAGGAATGGAATGGAATGTTGAATGGAATGTGGAATGGAATGAGGACAGGAATGTGAAATGTAATGGAAAGGTAAGTGGAATGGAATGTGGAAAGGAATGGGGAAAGCAATGGAATGGAATGTGGAATGGAATTTAGTGGGTTGTGGAATGCAATGTGGAATGGAATGGAATGGCTAGTGGAATTTATTGTGGAATGGAATGTGGAAAGGAATATGGAATGGAACGGAATGGAATGTGCAACAGAATGTGGAATATAGTGTGGAAAGGAATGTGGCATTGAACGGAGTGCAATGTGGAATGGAATGTGGAATGGAGTGTGGAATGGAATGTGGAATGGACGGAATGGAAGGTGAAATGGAACATGGAATGGAATGTAGCAAGGAAAGTGAAATGGAGTGGAATTGACTGTGGAATTGAACGTGGAATGAAAAGGACTGGGACGTGGAATGGAACGTGGAATGGAAAGGAATGGAACATTAAATGGAAGGCAGAATGGAATGTGGAAAGGAATGGAATGGAATGTGGAATGCAACGTGGAATGACACGGAATGGAATGCAATGTGCAGTGTAATGGAATGGAATATGGAATGGAATGGAATGAAATCTGGAATGGAATGTGGAATGGAATGTGGAATGGAATGTGGAATTGAACGTGGAATGAATGTGGAATGGAACGGAATGGAATGTGAAAAGGAATGTGGAATGGAATGGAAAGGATTGTGAAATGGAATGGAATGGAATGGGGAATTGAAGGGAATGGAATGTGAATGGAATGTGAATGGAATGGTATGGAATGGAATGTGAAATCGAAAGTGGAAAGGAATGGAATGGAATGGGGAATTGAAGGGAATGGAATGTGAAATGGAATGTGGAATGGAATACGAAATGGAATGTGGAGTGGAATGGAATGCAGTGTGGAATGGAATGGAATGGAATGTGGAATGCAATGCGGAACGGAATGTGGAATGGAATGTCGAATGTAATGTGGAATGGAACAGAATGGAATGTGAAACGAAATGTGAAATGGAATGGAATGGAATGTGGAATGGAAGGTGGAACGCAATGTGGAATGGAATGTGGAAAGGAATGTGGAAATGAATCTGGAATGAAATGGAATGGAATGTGAAATTGAATGGAATGGAATGTGGAATGGAATGTGGAATGGAATGCAATGGAATGGGGAATGGAATGTGCAAAGGAACAGAATGGAATGTGGAATGGAATGTATAATGGAATACAATGGAATGTGGAATGGAATGGTAAGGAATCTGGATTGGAATGGAATGGAAAGTGGAATGGAATGGAATGTGGAATAGAATGTGGAATGGAATGCAATGGAATGAGGAATGGAATGGAAAGGAATGGTATGGAATGTGGAATGGAATGGAATGGGATGTGGAATGGGATGTGGAATGGAATGGAATGGAACGTGGAATGGAACCTAAAATGGAATGTGCAATGGAAAGCGGATTGGAACGTGGAATGGAATGACTAGTAGAATGGATTGGAATTTGGAATGGAATGGAATTAAATGGAATGTGTAATGAAATGTGTAATGGAATGGAAGTAATGTGGAAAGGTATGTGTAATGGAATGTGGGAACGAATGTGCAACGGAATTTAATGCAACATGGAATGGAACGTGGAATGGAATGGAATGGAACATGGAATGGAAAGTGGAATGCAACGTGGAATAGAATGTATAATGCAATCGAATGGAATGAGGAATGGAATGGAATGGAAAGGAATGTGGAATGGAAAAGCATGGAATGAACTGTGGAATGGAATGGATTGGAATGTGGAATGGAATGGAATGTAGAATGGAATGTGGAATGCAATGTGGAATTGGAAGTGGAATGTAACATAGAATGTTTCGTGGAATGGAATGTGGAAAGGAACAGAATGGAATGTGGAAAGGAATGGAAAGGATTGGCGAATGGAATAGAATGGAAAGTAGAATGGAATGGAATGGAAAGGAATGTGGAATGCAAAGTAAAGGAATGGAAAGTGGAATGGAATGTCATGGAATGTAATGTGGAAATGAAGTTGGAATGGAATGGAATGGAATGTGGAGAGAAATGAAGAATGGAATGTAGAATGGATTGTGGCATGGAATGGAAAGGAAAGTCGAAGGGAAGGAGGAATTGAATGGAATGGAAAGTGCAATGGAATTGGAGTGGAAAGGAATGGAATGTGGAATTGAATGGAATGGTATGTGGAATGGAATAGAATGGAATGTGGAATGGAACTTGAAATGGAATGGAATGGAATGGAATGTGGAATTGAATTTGGAATGGAATGGAATTTGGAATGGAATAGATAGGAATGTGGAAAGGATTGTGGATTGGAATGGAACGGAATGTGGAATGGAATGGAATGAAACGTGGAATGGAACGTGGAATGGAACGAGGAATGGAAGTTGAAATGAAAAGTGGAATGGAAGGTGGAATGGAATGGAATGGAACGTGGAAAGGAAAGGAATGGAATGTGTATTGGAAAGGTATGGCATGTGGAATGCAATGGAATGATATGGAATGTGGAATGGAATGGAATAGAATGGAAAGGAATGTGGAATGGAATGCAAAGGTATAGAATGGAATGGAATGGAATGTGAAATGGAAGGTGCAATGAAATGTGGAATGGAACAGAATGAATGGATCATGGAATGGAAAGGAATGGAACTTGGAATGGAACGTGGAATGGAAAGTGGAATGTAATGTCAAATGGAATGGAATGGAATGTGGAATTGAATGTGGAATGGAAAGTAGAATGGAATGTGAAATGGATTCTGAAATGGAGTGGAATGGAACGTGAAATGGAAAGAGGAATGGAAAGCAGTGGAATGGGGAATGGAATGTGGAATGGAATGTGGAAAGGAATGGAATGGAATGTGTAATGTAATGTGGCATGGAAAGTGGAATGCAATGGATTGGAATGTGGAACGGTATGTGGAATGGAATTGAATGGAACGTGGAATGGAAAGTTTAATGGAACGTGGAATGGAATGTGGAATGGAATGCAATGTAATTGAATGTGGAATGGAATGAAATGTAATGTGTAATGGAATGTGAAATGGAATGTAGAATCAAATGTTGAATGGAATGGAATGGAATGTGGAATGGAATGGGGAATGGAATGTGCAAGAGAACATGGATTGGAATGGAATGGAATGTGGAATACAATGTGGAACAGAACGTAGAATGGAATGTGGAATTTAATGCAATGTGGAACGTAATGTGGAATGGAAAGTGGAATGGATTGGAATGCAACGTTAAATGGAACGGAATGGAATGTGGAATGGATCGTGGAACGAAATGGAATGGAACATGGAATGGAAATTGGAATGGAACGTGGAACGGAATTGAATGGAACGTGGAATGGAATGTGGAATGGAATGCCGAAAAGATTGGAATGTGGAAAGTTATGGAATGGAATGTGGAATGTAAGGGAATGGAAGGTGAAATGGAATGTTGATTGGAATGTGGAACGGAATGGAATGGAAAGTGTAATGGAGTGGAATGGAACGTGGAATGAAATGTGGAATGGAACGTGGAATGGAATGTCGGATGGAATGGAATGCAATGTTGAATGCAATGAAATGGAATGTGGAATGGAAAGTGGAATGGAATGCGGAAAGGAATGTGGAATGGAATGGAATGGAATATGGAATGGAATGTGGAATGGAATATAAAGGAATGTGGAATGCAATGTGAAATAAGTTGTGGAATGGAATGTGGAATGGAACCTGGAATGGCGTGGAATGCAATATGGAATTGGATGGAATTGAAGGTGGAATGGAATGTGGAATTGAATGGAATTGAAAGTCGAATGGAATGGAATGGATTGTGGAATGGAATGGAAAGGAATGTGGAATCGAATGGGGAATGGAATGTGGAATGGAACATGGAACGGAATGGAATGTAAGGTGGAATGGAACGTGGAACGGAATGGAATGTGAGGTGGAATGGAACGTGGAATGGAACATGGAATGGTACGTGGAATGGAATGCGGAATGGAATGGAATGCAACGTGGAATGGAAAGTGGAATGGAATATGCAAAGGATTGTAATGTAGAATGGAATGGAATGGAATGTGGAATGGAATGGAATGAAATGGAATGTGGAATGGAATGGAATTGAAAGTAGAATGGAATGGAAAGGAGTGTGTAATGGAATGTCGAATGGAATGTGAAATGGAAGGTGCAATGAAATGTGGAGTGGAACAGAATGAATGGATCATGGAATGGAAAGGAATGGAACGTGCAATGGAACGTGGAATGGAAAGTGGAATGTAATGTCGAATGGAATGGAATGGAATGTGGAATGGAAAGTATAATGGAATGTGAAATGGATTCTGAAATGGAGTGGAATGGAACGTGGAATGGAAAGAGGAATGGAAAGCAGTGGAATGGGGAATGGAATGTGGAATGGAATGTGGAAAGGAATGGAATGCAATGTGTAATGTAATGTGGCATGGAAAGTGGAATGCAATGGATTGGAATGTGGAACGGTATGTGGAATGGAATGGAATGGAACGTGGAATGGAAAGTTTAATGGAACGTGGAATGGAATGTGGAATGGAATGAAATGTAATGTGTAATGGAATGTGAAATGGAATGTAGAATCGACTGTTGAATGGAATGGAATGGAATGTGGAATGGAATGTGGAATGGAATGTGCAAGGGAACATGGATTGGAATGGAATGGAATGTGGAATAGAATGTGGAACAGAATGTAGAATGGAATGTGGAATTTAATGGAATGTGGAACGGAATGTGGAATGGAAAGTGGAATCGATTGGAATGCAACGTTAAATGTAACGGAATGGAATGTGGAATGGATCGTGGAACGGAATGGAATGGAACATGGAATGGAAATTGGAATGGAACGTGGAATGGAATTGAATGGAACGTGGAATGGAATGTGGAATGGAATGTCAAACAGATTGGAATGTGGAAAGTTATGGAATGGAAGGTGGAATGGAAGGGAATGGAAGGTGAAATGGAATGTTGATTGGAATGTGGAACGGAATGGAATGGAAAGTGTAATGGAATGGAATGGAACGTGGAATGAAATGTGGAATGGCACGTGGAATGGAATGTCGGATGGAATGGAATGCAATGTTGAATGCAATGGAATAGAATGTGGAATGGAAAGTGGAATGGAATGGATTGGAATGTGGAATGGAATGTGAAATGGAATGCGGAAAGGAATGTGGAATGGAATGGAATGGGATGTGGAATGGAATGTGGAATGGAATATAACGGAATGTGGAATGCAATGTGAAATAAATTGTGCAATGGAATGTGGAATGGAACATGGAATGGTGTGGAATGCAATATGGAAATGGATGGAATTGAAGGTGGAATGGAATGTGGAATTGAATGGAATTGAATGTCGAATGGAATGGAATGGATTGTGGAATGGAATGGAAAGGAATGTGGAATCGAATGGGGAATGGAATGTGGAATGGAACATGGAATGGAATGGAATATATGGTGGAATGGAACGTGGAACGGAATGGAATGTGAGGTGGAATGGAACGTTGAATGGTATGGAATGGAACGTGGAATGGAACGTTGAATGGAACGTGGAAAGGCATGTGGAATTTAATGTGGAATGGAAGATAAAATGGAATGTGCAATGGAATATGGATTGGGACGTGGAACGAAAAGAAATGGAATCTGGAATGCAACATGGAGCGGAACGGAATGCAACATGGAATGGAATGTGGAATGCAATGTGGAATAGAACCTGGAATGGAATTTGGAATGGAATGTAATGGAATGTGTAATGGAATGTCGAATGAAATTGAATGGAATGTGGAATGGAATTGAATGGAATATGGAATGGAATGTGGAATGGAATGGAATGAAATGTGGAATGGAATGTGGACTGTTATTGAATGGAATGTGGAATGTAATGGAATGGAATGGAATGGAATGTGGACTGGAATGCATTGGAATGTGCAATGGATTGTCCAATGGAATGGAATGTGGAATTGAATATGGAATGGTATGTGGACAGCAATGCAATGGAATGTGGAATAAGATGCCGAATGGAGTAGAATGGAATGTGGAACGGAATGTGGAATGGAATGGAATGGAATGTGGAATCGAAAGTGGAATGGAATGGAATGGAAAGTGGAATGGAATTTGAATGCCGTGGAATGGATTGTGTAATGGAGTGGAATGGAATGTGGAATGGAAAGTGGAATGGAATGTGCAATGGAATGTGGAATGGAACCTGGAATGTAACAGAATACAACATGGAATGGAACATGGAATTGAATGGATGGAACGTGGATTGGAACGTGGAATCGAATGTGGAATGAAATGAGGAAAGGAATCAGCAATGGAATGGAATGGAATGTGGACAGGTACGTGGAATGGAATTGAATGGAGTGTGGAATAGAAACTGGAATGCAGTGGAATAGAAACTGGAATGCAATGGAATGGAACATGGAATGGATCGTTTAATGGAAAGTTGAATGGAATGTGGAATAGAATGGAATGGAATGTGGAATGAAAGGGAATGGAATGTGGAATGGAAAGTGGAATGTAATGGAATGGAATGTGGAAAGGAATGGAATGGAATGTGGAATGGAAAGAATGGAATGTGGAATGGAATGGAATGGTATGGAATACAGAATGGAATGGAATGAAATGGAATGGAATATGGAATGGAATGGAATGGAATGTGTAATGGAAAGGAATGCAATGTGGAATGGAATGGAATGATATGTAACGTGGAATGGAATTGCACGGAATGGAAAGGTAGTTGGAATGGAATGCAATATAATTTGGAATAGAATGGAATGAAACGTGGAATGGAATATGAAATGGAATGTGGAATGGAACGTGGAATGGAAAGTGGAATGGAATGTGGAATTTAATGGAATGGAAAGGGTAATGGAATGTCGAATGGATTGGGGAATGCAATGTGAAATGTAATGGAATGGAATGTGGAATGGAATGTGGAAAGGAATGTGAAATGGAATAAAACGGAATTTGGAATGTAATGTAGTGGGTTGCGGAATGGATTGTGGAATGGAATGGAATGGAATGTGGAATGGAATGTGGAATGCAATGTGGAAAGGAATATGGAATGGAACGGAATGGAATGCACAATGGAATGTGGAATGGAGTGTGGAATGGAATGTGGAATGGAATGGAACGGAATGTGGAATGGATTGTGGAGTAAAATTTGGAATGGAATGTGGAATGGAATGGAATAGACTGTGTTATTGAACGTGGAATGAAACAGAATGGGATTTGGAATGGATTGTGGAACGCAACGTGGAATGGAAAGGAATGGAACGTTAAATGGAATGTGGAATGGAATGTGGAAAGGAATGGAACGTTAAATGGAATGTGGAATGGAATGTGGAAAGGAATGGAATGGAATGTGCAATGGAATTGAAAGGAATGGAATGGTTTGTGGAATAGAATGGAATGGAATGTGGAATGGAATACGGAATTGAATGTGGAATTGTATGTGGAATGGAATGGAATGGAATGTGGAATGGATTGGAACGGAATGTGGAATGGAATAGAATGGAATAGAATGTGGACTAGAATTGAATGGAATAGAAGAGAATGTGTATTGGAATGTAATTGAATGTGGAATGGAATGTGTGATGAAATGGAAAGGAATGTGGAATGGAATTGAATGGAATGTGCAAAGCAACGTGAAATGGAAAGGAATTGAACGTGGAATTCAACGTGGAATGGAACGGAATGGGAAGTGGAATGGAACTTGGAACGGAATGGAATGGAATGTGGAATGGAATGTGAAATGCAATGTGGAAAGGAATGGAATGCAATGAGGAATGGAATGTGGAACGGAATGGAATGGAATATGGAATGGAATGTGGAATGGAACGGAATGGAATGTGGAATGGGGTGTGGAATGGAGTGTGGAACGGAATGTGGAATGGAATGTGGAATGGGATACGGAATGGAATGTGTAAAGGAATGTGGAATGGAACGGCAAGGAATGTGGAATATACTGTGGAATGTAGTCTGGCATGGAATGTGGAATGAAAGCTAATGGAATGTGGAATGGAATGTGGAATGGATTGTGGAATGTATTGTGGAATGGAACGGAATGGAACATGGAATGGAATATGGAATGGAATATAGAATGGAGTGTTGAATGGAATGTGTAATGCAATGGAACGGAAAGTGAAATGGAATTTGGAATGGAATGTGGAATGGAATGACTAGTGCAATGGAATGTAATGTGTAATTGAATGTGGTATGGAAAGGAATGGAAAGTGGAAAAGATACTGGAATGGAGTGTGAAATGGAATGTGTAATGGAATGGAATGAAATGTGAATTGGAAGGTCAAATGTAATGGAATGGAATGCGGAATTGAACGTGTTATGGAATGGAATGGAAAGTGGAATGGAATGTGGCATGGAATGGAACGGAATGTGGAATGGATTGTGGAGTAGAATTTGGAATGGAATGTGGAATGGAATGAGGATTGGAATGTGGAATGCAACGCGGAATGGAACGTGGAATGAAATGTGGAATGGAAGGTGGAATGAAATGTGGAATGGAATGGAATGGAATGTGGAAAGGAATGTGGAATGGAATGAAACGGGATGTGGAATGGAACGAAACGGAATGTGGAATGGAATGGAAAGAAATGTCGAACGGAATGCAGAATGGAATGTGGAATGGAACGGAATGAAATGTGGAATGGAATGGATAATGGAATGTTGAAAGGAAGTGGAATGGAATGGATAATGGAATGTTGAAAGGAGTGGAATGTTGAAAGGAAGTTGAACGGAATGGATAGTCGAATGTTGAAAGGAAGTGGAATGGAATGGAATGGAATGCATAATGAAACGTGGCATGATATTGAATGGAACTTGGAATAGAACGTTGAATGGAACGTGGAATGGAATGTGGAATGGAAAGTGGAATGGAATTTAATGGAATGTGGAAGAGAATATGGAATTGAGCGGAATGGATTATGGAATGGAATGCAATTGAATGTGGAATGGAAAGGAATGGAATATGGAATGAAACGTGCAATGCAATGTAACAGAATGTTGAATGGAATGTGTAAAGGAATGTGGAATGGAACGTAATGGAATGTGAAATGGAATGGAATGGAATGTGGAACGGAATGTGGAATGCAATGGAATGGAATGAGGAATGGAATGTGAAAAAGAATGTGGAATGGAACGGAATGGAATGTGGAGTGGAATGTGGAATGGAGTGTTGATTGGAATCTGGAAAGGAATGCAATGGAAAGTGGAAAGGAATGTGCAATGGAATCTGGAATATAAAGGAATGGAATATGGAATGGAATGGAATGGAAAGTGGAGTAGAATGGATTGGAATGGATTGTGGAATGGAATGTGGAATGGAATGGAATGGATTGTGTAATGGAATGGAATGGAGTGTGGAATGGAAAGGAATGCTAAATGGAATGTGGAATGGAACATGCAATGTCATGATATGGAACGTGGAATGGAGTGGAATGAAACATGGAATGGAATGGAATGGAATGTGGTATGGAACATGGAATGGAACGTGGAATGGAATGTGGAATGGAATGTGGAATGGAATGGAATGGAATGTGGAATGGAATATGGAATGGAATGGAAAGGAATGTGCAAAGGAATATGGAATGGAATGTGGAAAGGAATGTGGAATGGAACGAAATGGAATGTGGAATGGAATGCGGAATAGAACGTGGAATGGAAAGTGGAATGCAATGGAATGGAAATTGGAAGGGAATGTGGAATGGTTGTAGAATGGAAAGTGGAATGGAATGGAATGTAACGTGGAATGGAATGCGGAATTGAATGGAAAGGAATGTGGAAGGGAATGTAGAATGGAATGCGGAATATAATGGAATGGAATGGAATGTGAAATGGAATGTGGAGTGGAATGTGAAATGGAATGCAGAATGGAAAAAAATGGATCGTGGAATGGAAAGTTGAGTGGATTGTGGAATGGAACGGAATGGAATGTGGGATGGAATGTGCAATGGAATGGAGTGGAATGTGCAAAGGAATGTGGAATGGAATGTGGAAGCGAATGCAATGGTATGTGAAATGGAATGTGGAATGCAATGTGAAATGGAATGTCAAAAGGAATGAGGAATGGAATGGAATGGAACGTTGAATGGAATGGAATGGATAGTGGAATGGAACGTGGAATGTAACATGGAAAGGAACATGGAATTGAAAGTTATGGAATGTGGAATGGAAGGTGGAATGGAATGTGGAATGGAATGGAATGGAATGTGGAATGTAATGTGGAAAGGATCGTGGAATGCAATGTGTAATGGAATGAATTGGAACATGGAATGGAATATGGAATGTTAGGTGGGATGGAACGTGGAATGGAACGTGGAATGGAATGGAAAAGAATGTGGAATGGAATGTGGAAAGGAAAGTGAAATGCAATGTGGAATGGAATTTGAATTGCAAAGTGGAATATAATGTAATGTATCGTGGAAGGGAACGTGGAATTGATTGGATAGGATCATTGAATGGAAAGTGGAATGGAAAGGAAAGAAACGTTGAATGCAACATGGAATGGAATGTGGAATGGAATGTGGAATGGAATGAGGAATGTAATGGAAAGGCATGGAATGTGGAATAGAATGGAATGGGATGTGAAATTCAATGGAATGGAATGGAATGTGGAATGGAATGGAATGGAATGAAATGTGGAATGGAATGGAAAGATTGTGGAATGGAATCTGTAATGGAATGGGATGCATTGTGGAATGGAATGTGGAATGGAATGAGAAATTGAATGGAATGGAATGTGTAATAGAATGTGGAATGGAATGGAAGGGAATGTGGAATGGAAAGTGGAATGGAATGTGGAAAGGATTGTGGAATGGAACGGAATGGAATGTGCAGTGAAATGTGGATTGGAGTGTGGATTGGAATGTGGAATGGAATTTAAGGGAATATGGAATGGAATGGAATCATATGTGGAATGGAACGTGGAAAGAAATGGGGAATGGAATGTTGAATGAAGGTGGAATGGAAAGGAATGGAATGTGAAAAGTAATGTGGAATGGAATGGGGAATTGAATGTTGAAAGGAAAGTGGAATGGAATGGAATGCGGAATGCAACGTAGAATGATATTGAATGGAATTTGGAATAGAACGTTGAATGGAACGTGGAATGGAATGTTGAATGGAATGGAATGGAATGTGCAATGGAATTTAATGCAAAGTGGAATGGAATGTGGAATGTAATAGGGAATGTATCGTGGAAGGGAATATGGAATGGAACGGAATGGAAAGTGGAATAGAATGTGGAATGGAGTGTGGAATTGAATGTGTGTTGGAACGGAATGGAATGTGAAATGGAATGTGCAATGGAAGGTAGAATAATATGTCAAATAAAATGGAACGGAATGTGGAATTGAATGTGGAATGTAATGGAATGGAGCATAGAATGGAATGTGGGATGGAATGGAATGGAATGTGGAATGGATTGTGGAATGTAATGCGGAATGGAAAGTGAAATGGAATGGAGTGGAAAGTGGAATGCAATGTGAAATGGAATGTAATGGAATGTGAAATGGAATTTGGATTGTAAAGTGGAATGGAACGTGGAATTGAACGTAGTATGGAACGTGGAATGGAATGGAAAGGAACGTGTAATGGGATGTGGAATGGAATGGAATGCAATGTGGAATGGAATGGAATGTGGAAAGGAATGTGGAAAGGAAAGTGGAATGGAATGCAATGTAATGGGGAATGGAACGTGGAAATTAGTTGAAAGGAACTTGGAATGGAACGTAGAAAGCAAGGTGGAATGGAATGTGAAATGGAATGAGGAATGGAATGGAATGCAATGTGGAATGGCATGTGGAATGCAATGTGGAAAGGAATGTGTAATGGAATGTGGAAAGGAATCTGGAATGGAAAGGAATGGAATGTGAAATTGAATTGAATGGAATGTGGATGGAATGTGGAATGGAAAGGAATGGAAAGTGGAATGGAATGTGGAAAGGAATGTGGAATGGAACGGAATGGAATGTGGAATGGTATCTTTAATGGAGTGTGGAATGGAATGTGGAATGGAATGTGGAATAGAATGCTGAATGGAATGTGGAAAGGAATGTGGAATGGAAAGGAATGGAATATTGAATGGAATGTGGAATAGAGTGTCGAAGGGAAAGGAGTGCAATGTGGAATGGAATGCGAAATGGAATGGAATGAAATATGAAATGGAATGTGCAATTGAATGTGGAAAGGAATGTGAAATGTAATGGAATTGAACGTGGAATGGAACATGGAATGGAATGGAATGGAACGTGGAATGGAATGTGGCATGGAATAGAATGCAATGTGGAATGGAATGGAATGGAATGTGGAAAGGAATGTGGAAAGGAAAGTGGAATGGAATGCAATGTAATGGGGAATGGAACGTGGAAATTAGTTGAAAGGAACTTGGAATGGAACGTAGAAAGCAAGGTGGAATGGAATGTGAAATGGAATGTGGATTGGAATGTGGAATGCAACGTGGAATGGGAAGTGGAATGGAATGTGTAATGGAATGGAAAGGAACGTGTAATGGAATGTGGCATGGAATGGAATGGAATGGAATGTGGAATAAAATGTGGAATGCAATGGACTGGAATGTGGAATTTAATGTGGAATGGAATGGAAAGGAATGTGAAATGGAATGTGGAGTGGAATGGAAAGGAATGTGGAATGGAAGGTGGAATGGAATGGAAAGGAATATGGAATGAAACGTGGAATGGAATTTAATGGAACGTAAAATGGAACTGAATAGAAGGTGGAAGGGAAGGGAATGGAGTGTGGAATGCAAGGGACTGGAATGCAGAATGGAATGTGCAATGGAATACGGAATGGAATGTGGAATGGAATGTAAAGGAACATGGAATGCTATTGAATGGAATGTGGAATGGAATGGAATGTAAAGTGGAATGGAATGGAGTGTCATGGAATTTGGAATGGTATAGAATGCATCATGGAATAGAATGTGGAATGGAATGTGGGATGTAATATGAAATGGAATGTGGAATGGATTGTGGAATGGAATGAAATGGAAAGTGGAATGGAATGTAATAGGACATGGAATGGAATGGAACGGAACGTGGAATGGAAATTGGAATGAAATGGAATGGATTGTGGAATGGAATGGAATGGAATGTGGAATGGAAAGGAATGGAACGTGGAATGGAATGGAAAGGAATGTGGAATGGAATGGAATAGAATATGGAATGGAAAGTAGAATGGAAATTAAAGGAAAGTGGAATGGAAATGAACAGAACGTGGAAGGTAATGGAAAGGACTGTGGAATGCAAGGGAGGGGAATGCGTAAAGGAATGTGGAAAGGAATACGGAATGGATTGTGGAATGGAATGGAAATGAAGGTGGAATGCAATGGAATGGAAGGTTGAATATAATGGAATGGAATGTGGAATGGAATGGAATGGAAAGGAATGTGGAAAGGAATGGAATGGACCGCAGAAGAGAATGTGGAATGGAAGGTGGAATGGTATGTATAATGGAATGTGGAATGGATTGTGGAATGGAATGAAATGGAACGTGGATTGGAATGGAATGGAACTTGGAATGGAATGGAACGTGGAATGGAATATGGATTGCAATGGAATGGAATGTGGAATGCAATGGAATGGAATGTGGAATAGAATGGAATGGATCGTGGAATGGAATGGAATGGAATGTGGAATGGAAGGGAAAGGAATGCAGAAAGGAAAGTGGAATGGAATGTGGAATGGAAAGAGGAATGGAATGGAACGGAATGTGCAATTGAATAGAATGGAAAGTGGAATGCAATGGAATGGAAAGAGGAATGGAATGGAAGGGAATGGAATGAGAAATGGAATGTGGAATGGAATATGGAATGGAATGTTGAACAGAATGCAGTGGAACGTGGAATTGAATGGAAAGGAAAGTGGAATGGAATGGAATGGAATGTGGAATGGCATGGAATTGAATGTGGAATGGATTGGAATGGATTGAGGAAAGAAATGTGGAACGGAATGTGCAATGGAATGTGAAATCGAATGTGGAATGCAATGGAATGGAATGTGCAGAGAAATGGAATGTAATGGAAAGTGGAATAGAATGTGGAATGTAATGGAATGTGGTATGCAATGGAATGGAATGTGAATGGAATGGAATGGAATGTGGAATGGAATGTTAAATGGAAATTTATGTGAAATGGAAGGTGGAATGGAATGTTGAATGGAATGAAATGGAACGTGTAATGGAAAAGAAAGGATTGTGGAATGGAATGGAAAGTTAAGTGGAAGGGAATGCGAAATGGAATGTGGAATGGAATGTGAAATGGAATGTGGAATGGAATGGAATGGAATGTGGAATTGAATGTAATGCAATGTGGAATTGAAAAGAATGGAAAGTGGAATGGAAAGTGGAATGGAATGTGGAATGGAATGTTGAATGGAATGCAATGGAATGTAGAATGGAATATGCAATTGAATGGAATGGAATGTGCAAATGAATGTGGAATGCAATGTGGAAAGCAAAGTGGAATGGAATGGAATGGAAAGTGGAATGGAATGTGGATTGGAATGGAACGAAATGTGGAATGGAAAGGAATGGAATTTGGAATTGAAAGTGGGATTGAACCTGGAATGCAAAGGATAGAAATGTAGAATGGAACGTGGAATGGAATAGAATGCAATGGGGAATGGAACGTGGAAGGTAATGGAATTTAAAGTTGAATGGAATGTGGAATGGAATGCGGAATGGAACTGTGAATGGAAAATGGAATTGTTTGGAATGAAAAGAGGAACAGAATGTGGAATGGAATGTGGAATGGAATCTGGAATGGAATGGAATGCAATGTCGAATGGAACGGAATGGATTGTGTAATTGAATCTGTAATGGAACGTGGAATGCAAAGGAAGGGAATGTAGTATGGAATGTGGAATGGAAGGTGGATTGGAATGGAAAGGAATGTGGAATGAAATGCAATGGAATGAAATGTCAAATAGAATGGACAGGGATGTGGAATGGAAGGGAATGGAATGGAATGGAAAGTGGAATGGAATGTGGATTGGAATGGAATGTGGATTGGAATGGAATGTGGAATGGAATGTGCAATGGGATGTGGAATGGTAAGTGGAATGGAATTGGTATGAACGGAGTGGAATGTGGAATGGAATGTGGAATGCAAAGTGGAATGGAATGGAATGGAATGTGGAATGGAATGGTACAAAATGGGAATGGAATTTGGAAAGGAAAGGGATGGAATGTGGAATGGAATCTGGAATGCAATGAAATGGAACGGAATGTGGAATGGAATGGAATGGAGTGGAATGGAATGTTGAAAGGAATGGAATGGAATGTGGAACGTAATGCAATAGAATGTGGAATGGAATGGAATGTGGAATGGAATGGAATGTGGAAAATAGTGTTTAATGGAATGGGATGGAATGTGGAATGGAATGTGGAATGGAATAGAATGGAATGGAATGTGGAATGGAATGGAAAGTAATGGAATATGGAACGGAATGGAATAGAATGTGGAACAGAATGGAATGGAATGTGGAATGGAATGTAGAAGGTATAGGAATGGAATGTGAAATGGAATGGAATGTGAAATGGAATGGAATGGAATGTGGAATGTGAAATGTAATGTGGAATGGAATATGAAATGGAATGTGGGATGGAATGCGGAATGGAATGTGAAATGGAATGTGGAATGGAATGTGAAATGGAATGTGGAATGGAATGTGGAATGGAATGAAATGGAAAGTGGTTTGGAAAGGAATGTGTAATTTAATGGAATGAAATGTGGAATGGAACGTGGAATGCAATAGAATGGAATGTGGAATGGAATGGAATGGAATGGTATGGAATATGGAATGGAATGGAATGGAATATGGAATGGAATGTCTAATGGAATGGAATGGAAAATGGAATGGAACATGGAATGAAAAGAGTAATTGAACGTGCAATTGAACGTGGAATGGAAAGTGGAATGGAATAAGTAATGGAATCGAATGGTATGTGTAACGGTAGGGAAAGGAATGCGGAAGGCAAGGTGGAATAGAAAGTGTAAAGGAACGTGGAATGGAATGTGGAATGGAATGGATTGGAATGTGGAATGGAATCGAATGGAACATAGAATGGAATGGAATGGAATTGAAAGTGTAATGGAATAGGAAGGAATGTGGAACTGAATGGAATGGAATTTTTAATGGAAGGGAATGGAATTTGGAATTGAATGGATTTGAATGTGGAATGGAATGGAATGGAAAGTGAAATGGAATGGAATGGAATAGAATGTGGACAGGAATGGAATGGAATGGAATGGAAAGGGGAATGGAATGGAATGGAATAGAATGTGGACAGGAATGGAATGGAATGGAATGGAATGTGGAATGGAATGGAATGGAATTGAATGTGGATTGGAATGAAATGGAATGTAACAGAATGTGGATTGGAAAGTAATGGAAAGTGGAATGGAATCTGGAATGGAATGGAATGGAATGGAATGTGGAATGGAATGGAATGGAAATTAGAATGCAATGCAATGGAAAGGATTGGAATGTGGAATGGACTGTGGAATGGAATGTGGAATGGAATGGCACGGAATGTGGAATGAAATAGAATGGAATGTGGAATGGGAAGTTGAATGCAATGGAATGGAAAGTGGAATAGATTGTGGAATGGAATGTGGAGAGGAATGTGGAATGGAATGGAATGGAATGTGAAATGGGATGTGAAATGGAATGGAATGGAATGTGGTGTAGAATTTGGAATGAAATGGGATACAATGGAATGTGGAATGGAATGTGGAATGGAAAGTGGAATTGATCTTAATGCAATGTGGAATAGAAAGTGGAATGGAATGGCACGAAATGTGGAATGGAATGAAATGGAATGTGGAATGGAATGTGGAATGGAATGGCAAGGAATGTGGAAAGGAATGGAATGGAATGTGGAATGGAATGTGGAATGGAATGGAATGGAATGGAATGTGGAATAGAATGAAATGGAATGTGGAATGGAATGGAATCCAATGGAATGTGGAATGGAATGGCATTGAATTTGGAATTCAAAGAACGGAGGGGAATGTGGAATGCAATGGAATGGAATGTGGAATGGAAAGTAATGGAATGTAATGTGGAATGGAATGGAATGGAATGGAATTTGGAATGGAATGGAATGTAATGTGGTATTCTATAGAATGGAATGCAAAAAGAAATGCAATGCAATGGAATGTGGAATAGAATATTGAATGGAATGGGATGCAATGTGGAATGGATTGTCGAATATAATGGAATGGAATGTGGAATGGAATGTGAAATGGAATGGAACATGGAATGGAATGGATTGGAATCTGGAATGGAATGGAATAGAAGCGAATCTGGAATCGAATAGAATGGTATGGAATGGAATGGGGAATGGAATGGAATGGAATGGAATGGAATGTGGAATGGAATAGAATGTAATGTGGAATGTAATGTGGAATGGAATGGGAAGGAATGTGGAACGGAATGGAATGGAATAGAATGTGCAATGGAATGGAATGATATGGAATGGAGAATGCAATGAATGGAATGTGGAATGAAATTTTGAATGCAATGAAATGGAATGTGGAATGAAATGTGGACTGGAATAGAATGGAATGTGGAATGGAATGTGGAATGGATTTTATTGGAATGTGGAGTGGAATGTTTAATGGAATGGAATGTGGAATGGAGTGGAATGGAATGTGTAATGGAATGTGGAATGAAATGGGATGGAATGTGGAATGGAATGTGGCATGGAATGGAAAGAAGTGTGGAATGGAATGTGGAATGGAATGGGCTGGAATGTGGAATGGATTGTGGAATGGAAAGGAATGGAATGTAGATTGGAATGGAATGGAATATGGAATGCAAAGGAATGGAATTTGCAATGGAATGGAATGTAACATAGAATGGAAAGGAAAGAATTGTGGAATGAAATTGAATGGAATGGAATGCAACATGGAATGAAATGTGGAAAGGAAAGTGGATTGGAAAGCGGAATGGAAAGTGGAATGGAATGTAACGGAATGTGGAATGGAAAGGGGAATGAAATTGAATGGATTATGGAATGGAAAGAGGAATGGAATGGACCTGAATGGCTTATGGAATGGAAAGTGTAATGGAATGTAATGGAATGTGGAATGGAATGTGGAATAGAATGTGGAATAGATTGTGGAATGGAATGCAATGGATTGTGGCATGGAATGTGGAAATGAATGTGGAATATAATGTGGAATGGAATGGAATGGAATGTGGCATGGAATGTGGATTGAAATGTGGAATAGAATGTGGAATGGAATGGAATGGAAAGTGGAATGGAATGGAACGGAATGTGGAATGGAATGGAATGGAATGGAATGTGCAATGGAATGTGGAATGGAAAGGAATGGAATGTGTCAGGGAATTTGGAATCGAATGTGGAATGGAATGGAATTGATGGTGAAATGGAATGGAATGGAATGTGGAATGGAATGGAATGGAATGGAATGTGGAAAGGAATGGAATGGAAAGTGGAATGAAATGTGGAAAGGAAAGTTGAGTGGTATGAAATGGAATGTGGAATGCAATGTAATGGAAAGGAAAGTGGAATGGAATGGAATGGAATTGAATGGAATATGGAATTAAATGTGGAATGGAATGGAATGGAATGTGGAATAGGATTGAATGGAATGTGGAAAGAAATGGAATGGAATGCAATGTGAAATGGAATGGAATGGAATGTGGTATCGAATGGAATGGAATGTGAAACGGAATGGAATGCCCAATGGAATGGAGTGAAATGGAATGTGGAATGAAATGGAATGTGGAATGGAATGGAATGTGGAATGGAATGTGGAATGGAATGGATGGAAATGTGGAATGGAATGTAATGGAAAGTGGAACGCAATGGAATGTGCAAGGAATAGAATGGAATGTGGAAAGGAAAGGAATGGAAAGTGGCCTGGAATGCAATGGATTGTGGATTTGAATAGAGTGGAACGAGGTTTGCAATGGAATGGGTTGTGGAATTTAAGGCAATGGAATGTTTAATGGAAGGGAATGGAATGGGGATTGCAATGTGGAATGGAATGGAATGGAGTGGAATGTGGAGTGCAATGGAATTGAATGTGGAATGGAATGGAATGAAATGAGGCATGGAATGGAATGGAATGTGGCATGGAATGGAATGGAATGTGGAGTGGAATGGAATGGAATGTAACGTGGAGTGGAATGGTATGGATAGTGAAATGGAGTGGGAAGGAACCTGGAATGGAATGTGGAATGGAATGGAAAGAATGGAATGTAAAATGGAATGGAATGCAATGTGGATGGGAATGGAATTGAATGTGCAATGGAATGTGGAATATAATTGAATGGAAAGTGGAATGGAAAGTGGAATGGAATGGAATTTGAAATGGAAATAGAATGGATTGTGAAATGCAAATAGAATGGAAAGTGGAATGGAATGGAATGAGGTATAGAATGGAATGGCATGTGGAATGGAATGTTATGGAATGTGGAATGGACCGTGGAATGGAATGGAAGGCAATGTGGTATGGATTGTGGAATGCAATGTGGAATGGAATGTGAAATGGAATGGAATGGAAAGTGGAATGGAATGGAATGGAATGGAATGTGGAATCGAGTGGAATGGAATGGAACAGAATATGCAATGGAATGTGGAAAGGAATGGAATGCTATGTCAAATGGAACGTGGAATGGAGTGGAACGGAACGTGGAATGGAATGGAATGGAATGTGTTGTGGAATAAGGAAATGAATGGAATAGAATGCAAAGGAATTTGGAATGTTATGGAGTGGAATGTGGAACGGGAAGTGAAATGGAATGGAATGGAATGTGGAAAGAAATGTGGAGCAGAATGGAATGGAATGTGGAATGGAATGGAATGGAACATGGAACGGAATGTGGAATGGAAAGTGAAATGGAATGGAATGGAATGTGTAATGGAATAAGGATTGGAACGTGGAATGGAGTGGAATGGAACGTGTAATTAAATGTGGAATGGAATATGGGAAAGAAAGTGGAATAGAATGGAATGAAATGTGGAATGGAATGGAATGGAAGGTGGAATGGAATTTGGAATGGAATGTGGAATGGAATGGAATGGAACGTAGAATGGATGGAGGAATGGAACGTGGAATGGAATGCAACGGAACGTGGAAAGAAACATTGAATGGAATGTGGAATGGAAAAAGGAATGGAACGTGGAGTGAAATGAGTTATGGAATGTGGAATGGAATGGAGTGGAACATGGAATGGAATGAGGAAAGCAACGTGGAATGGAATGCAAAGGAACATGGACTGGAACGTGGAATGGAACGTGGAATGGAATGCGGAATGGAACGTGGAATGGCATGGAATGGAACGTGGAATTGAATGAGGAATGGAATGTGGAATGCAATGGAGTGGAAGATGGAATAGAATGAGGAAAGAAACGTGGAATGTAATGGAAAGGAATGTGGAATGGAATGTGGAATGGAATGGAATGGAACAGAATGGAAAGTGGAATGGAATCTGGAATGTAACGTTGAATGGAATGGAACGGGATGGAATGTGGAATGGAAAGTAGAATGGAAAGGAATGGAACGTGGAATGGAATGGAAAGGAATGTGGAATGGAAAGGAATGGAATGGAATGTGGAATGGAAGGGAATGGATTCAGGAATGGAATGGAATGGAATGTGAAATTAAACGGAATGGAATGTGGAATGGAATGGAATGTGGAATGGAATATGTAATGGATTGGAAAGGAATGGAAGGTGGAATGGAATGGAAAGGAATTGGAATGGCATGGAATGGAATGAAATGTGCAACAGAATGGAATGGATTGTGGAATGGAAGGGAATGGAGTGTAATGGAACGTGGAATGGAATGGAATGGAATGTGGAATGGAAGGGAATGGAATGGGGAATGGAATGGGGAACGGAATGGGGAATGGAATTTGGAATGGAATGGAATGGAATGGAATGTAGAGTGGAATGCAATGGAATGTGGAATTGAATGGAATGGAATTTGGCGTGGAATGGAAAGGAAAGTTGAATGCAATGGAATGAAATGTGGAATGGAATGGAATTTAACGTGGAATGGAATGGAATGGAAATTGGAATGCAATTGAATGGAATGTGGAATGGAATATTGAATGGATTGGAATGGAATGGAAGGTAGATTGGAATGGAAAGGAATGTGGAATGTAATGCAATGCAATGAAATGTGGAATAGAATGCAATGTAATGTGGAATGGAAGGGAATGGAATGGAATGGAAAGTGGAATGAAATGTGGATTGGAACTTGGAATGGAATGGAATGGAATGGAATGGAATGTGGAATGGGATTTGGAATGGTAAGTGGAATGGAATTGGTAGGAACGGAATGGAATGTGAAATGGAATGTGGAATGCAAAGTGGAATGGAATGGAATGTTGAACGCAATGTTGAATTGAACGTGGAATGGAAAGGAATTGAACGTGGAACGGAAAGTTTAATGGATTGGAATGGAATTTGGAATGGAATAGAATGGAAAGTGAAATTGAATGTGGAATGCAATGGAATGGAAGGAGGAATGGAATGTGGAATGGAATGGAATGGAATGTGGCATGAAATGGAATGGAATGTGGAATCGAATGGAGTGGAATGGAATGGAATGTGGAATGCAATGGAATGGAATGGAAAGGCATGTGGAATGGAACTTTGAATGGAATGGAATGTGGAATGGAATGTGGAATGGAATGGAATGGAAAGTGGAATGGAATGAAACGGAAGGTGGAATGGAATGGAATGGAATGGAATGTGAAATGCAATGGAATGGAATGGAATGGAATGGAATGGAATGGAATGAAGAATGCAATGGAATGGAATGGGGAATGGAATGTGGAATGCAAAGAGGAATGCAACAGAACAGGCCATGGAATGTGTAATGGAAAGTGCAATTGAATGGAATCGAATATGGAATGCAATGTGGAATTGATGGGAATGGAATGTGGAATCAAAAGGAATGGAATATTGAATGCAATGCAATGGAGTGGAATGGAAGGCAATGGAATGTGGAATGGAATTCAACGGAAAGTGAAATGGAAATAGATTTTAATGTGGAATGGAATGGAATTGAATGTGGAATGGAACGTGGAATGGAATGTATTGGAATGTGAAATTGAATGTGGAATGGAATGGAATGTGGAATGGAATGGAATGCAACGCAATGTGGAATACAATGGAAAGGAGTGGAATAGAACGTGGAATGGAATGGCATGTGGAATGGAATGTGGAATGGAACGTGGAATGGAATGTGGAATCGAATGGAATGGAATGTAGAATGGAATGTGGAATGGAACGTGGAATGGAATGGAAAGGAATGGAATGGAATGGAATGCGGAATGCAATGGAATGTGGAATGGAATGGAATGGAATGCAATGTGGAGTGGAATTTGGAATGGAACGTGGAATGGAATGGAATGGATTGGAATGTGAAATCGAATGGAATGTAATGTGGAAAGGAATGGTATGGAATGGAATGTGGGATGAAAATGAATGGAATGGAATGGAAAGTGGAAGGGAATGGAAAGTGGAATGGAGTGGAATGGACAGTGGAATGCAATGGAAAGGAATGGAATGTGAAATGGAATGGAATGGACTAAGGAATGGATTGGAAAGGAATGGAATATGAAATGGAATGGAAACGATTGTGGAAAGGAATTGTATGGAAAGGAATGTGGAATGGAAATGAATGGAATGGAATTTGAAAGTGGAATGGTATTGAATGTGGAATGGAATTGAATGGAATGTGGAGTGCAATGGAATGGAATGTGGAATGGAATGGAATGGAAAGCGAATGGAATGGAATGTGGAATGGAATGCAGTGGAATGTGGAATGTAATGGAATGGAAGGTGGAATGCAATGGAATGGATTGGAATGGAATGTTGAACGGAATATGGAATGGAATGGAATGGAATATGGAATGGAATGGATTGGAATGTGGAATGGAATGGAATGGAATGTGGAATGGAATGGAATGTAGTAGAATGGAATGTGGAAAGGAATGGAATGGAATGGAATATAAAATCGAATGGAAATTGGAATGGAAGGGAATGGAAAGTGGAATGTAATGGAACGTGGAATGGAGTGGATTTGAACGTGGAATGGAATATGGAATGGAATGGAATGGAATGAAGAATGGAATGAGGAATGGAACATTTAATGGAATGGAAAGGAATATGGAATAGATCGTGGAATGGAATGTGGAAAGTTTCATGGAATGGAATGCAATGGAATGTGGAATGGAATGGAACGTGGAAAATAATGGAATGTAATGTGGAATGGAATGGAATGGAACATGCAGTGGAATAGTATGGAAAGTGGAATGGAGTGGGATGGAACGTTGAATGGAATGTGGAATGGAATGTAAGGAGTGGAACGTAAAGTGGAATGGAATGGAATGTGGAATGGAATGCAATGGAATGTGCAATTGAATGGAATTTAATGTGGAATGGAATGGAATGGAACGTGGAATGGAATGGAATGGAATGGAATGGAATGGAATGTGGAATGGAATATGGAATGAATTAGAAGCGAATGGAAGTTGAATTGTAATGGAAAGGAATGTGGGATGGAATGGAATGTAATGAAATGTGGAAGAGAATGGAAAGGAATGTAGAATGGGAGGGAATGGAATGGAATGAAATGTGGAATGGAATGGAAAGGAATATGGAATCTAACGTGGAAAGCAATGGAGTGGTATGTGGAATGGAACGTGGAGTGGAATGGAATGGAAAGTGGAATAGAATGCAATGCAACATGTAATTGAATGAGGAATGGAACGGTATAGAATGGAATGGAATGTGCAATGGAACGTGTAATGGAATGGATAGGAATGGAATGGAATGTGGAGTGGATTGTGGAATGGAACGTGGAATGCAATGGAATGGAATGTGGAATAGAATGTGGAATAGAATGGAATGGAATCGAATGGAATGGAATGTGGAATTCAATGGAATGCAATGTGGAATAGAATGGAATGTGGAACGGAATGTAATGGAGTGCGGAAGGGAATGTGGAATGGAATGTGGAATGGAATGTGGAATGGAATGGAATGGAATCTGGAATGGAATAAGAAATGGAAAGTGGAATGGTATGGAATGGAACGGAACGTGGAATGGAATGGAACGAAAAGTGGAATGTAATGGAATGTGGAATGGTGATCAATGGAAATTGGAATTGAATGTGGAATGGAATGGAATGTATTGTGGAATGGAATGAGTAATGGAACGTTTAATGGAATGTAATGCAACATGGAATAGAACGTGGAATGCAACGTGGAATGGAACGTGGAATGGATCGTGGAATTGAATGGAATGGAACGTGCAATGGAATGGAATGTGGAATGGAATGGAACGTGGAATGGAATGGACTATAAAGTGGATTGGAAGAGTATAGAAAATGGAATGGAGTACGATGGAACGTGGAATGGAATGTGGATTGGAATGGAACGGATTGGAATGCAAAGTGGAATGGAATGGTACCTGGAAAGGAATGGAATTGAATGTGTAATGGAATGTGGAATGTAATGGAATGGAATGTGGAAAGGAATGTGGAATGGAATGGAATGTGAAATGGAAATAGAATGGAACGTGGAATTGAATGAAATGGAATGTGGAATGGAATGGAATGGAATGTGAAATAGAATGTGGAATGGAATGGAATGGATTGTGGAAAGGAATGTGGAATGCAATGGAATGTAATATGGAATGGAATTCAGTGGAATGTCAAGTGGAATGGACTGGAATGAAATGTGGAATGCAATGGAATGGAATGGAATGGAAAGTGGAATGGAATGGAAAGGAATATGGAATTGAATGTGGAAAGGAATGGCCTGGTATGTGGAATGGAATGGAAAGGAATGTGGAAAGGAAAGCGGAACAGAATGGAATGGAATGTGGAATGGAATGGAATGGAATGAGGAACGGAATGTGGAATGGAATGTGGAATGGAATGGAATGGAATGTGTAATGGAATAAGGAATGGAACGTGGAATGGAGTGGAATGGAATGTGTAATGGAATGTGGAATGGAAAGGATTGGAATGTGGAATGGAAAGGAATGGAATGTGGAATGTAAAGTGGAATGGAATGGAGTGGAATGTGGAATGTAATGGAATGGAATGTGGAATGGAATTTGGAATGGAATGGAATGGAACGTGGAATGGAATGAGCAATGGAACGTGGAATGGAATGGAATGCAATGAGGAATGGAATGAAATGGATTGGAATATGGAATGGAATGGAAGGGAATTTACAGTGTTTTGGATTGGAAGTGAAAGGAAAGTAGAATGGAATGGAAGGTAATGTGGAATGGAACAGAATGGAATGGAATGGAAAGTGTAATGGAATGGAATGGAATGGAATGGAATGGAATGCGGAATGGAATGTGGAATGGAATGAGGAATGGAATGGAACGTGTAATGGAATTGATTGGAATGTGGAATGGAATATGGAATGCAGTTGAATGGAATGTGGAATGGAAAGTGGAACATAATGTAATGTAGAATGGAAGGGAATGGAATGTGGAATGTGGAATTGAATGGAATGGAATGTGGAATGGAATCTGGAATGGAATATGGAATGGAATGGAATGGAATGAGGAATGGAATCTGTAATAGAATGTGGAATGGAACGTGGAAAGGAATGGAACGTGTAAAGGAATGGAATGTGGAATGCAATGGAATGGAATGTAAAGGAATATGGAATTGAATGTGGAATGGAATGTGGTATGGAATGAAATGGAGTGTGGAATCGAATGTGGAATGGAAGGGAATGGAATGTGGAATGGAATGGAATGGAACGTGGAATGCAACCTGGAATGGAAGGTGGAATGGAATGGAATGTGGAATGGAATGGAATGGAATGGAATGTGGAATGGAATGTGGAATGGAATGTAATGGAAAGTGGAATTGAATGATGAATGGGATGGACTGGATGTGTAATAGAATGTGGAATGCAACGGAATGGAGAGCGGAATGGAATGTGGAATGAAATGGAATGGAACGTGAAATTGAATGTGGATTGGAATATAATGGAATGTGGACAGGTATATTGAATGGAACGAAGAATGGAATGGAATGGAAAGTGGAATGGAAAGGAATGGAATTTGGAATCGAATGTGGAACGAAATGGAATGAAATATGGAATGGAATGGAATGTGGGATGGAGTGGAATGGAATGTGGAAAGGAACATGGAATGGAATGTGGAGTGAAAAGTGGAATTGAAAGCGGAATGGAACGGAATGGAAAGAAGAATTGAATGTGGAATGGAATGTGGAATGTAACGTAGAATGGAACGTGGAATTGAATGGAATATAATGGGGAATGGAATGGAACGGAATGTGGAAAGGAATGCAGTGGAATATGAAATGGAATGTGGAACAGAAGGTGAAATGGAATGTGGAATGGAATGTTGAACGGAATGTGAAAAGGAATGTGGAATGGAATATGGAATGGATTGGAATACAATGTGGAATGCAATGTGGAATGGAATTTAAAGGAATGTGGAATGAAACGTGGAATGGAATGTGGAATGCTATGTGGAATGGAATGGAATGTGGAATGGAATGTGGATTGGTAAGTGGAATGGAATGGAATGTGGAATGGAATGTGGAATGGAATGTGGAACTGAATATAAAGTAACGTGGAATGGAAGATGTAACGGAATGTGGAATGGAAAGTGGAATGGAATGGAAAGGAAAGTGGAATGGAACATGTAATGAAACATGGAATGGAATGGAATGTGGAATGTAATGTGAAATGCAGGGTGGAATGGAATGTTGAATGGAATGGAAAGGAATGTGGAATGGAATGTGGAATGCAATGTGGAATGGAATGTGGAAGGGAACAAGGAATAGAATCGAGTGGAATGTGGAATGGGATGTAGAATAGAATGTGGAATGTAATGTGGAATGGAATGGAATGGAATGTGGAATGGAATGTGGAAAGGAAAGGAATGGAATGTGGAATGGAATAGATTGGTATGTTTAAAGGAATGTGTCATGGAATGCAATGGAATGTTGAATGCAAAGGAATGGAATGTGGAATAAAATGTGGAATGAAATGTGGAATGGAAATGAATGGAATTTGGAAAGGAATGTGGAGTAGAGAGTGGAATCGAGTGTGGAATGGAACGGAATGGATAGTGGAATGGAATCTGGAATGGAATTGTGGAATGGAACTTGAAATGGAATGGAATGGAATTTGGAGTGGAACGTGGAATGCAATGGAATGGAACATGAAATGGAAAGTGGAAAGTAACGTGGAATGGAAAGGAATGGAACGTGGAATGGAATGTGGAAACAATTATAATGTGGAACGGAATGGAAGGGAATATGGAATGGAATGCAATGGAATGTGGAATGGAATGGAATTGAAAATGGAATGGAATGGAAAGTAATGTGGAATGCAATGTCGAATGGAATGCGAAATAAAAGGTGGAATGAAATGTGGAATGGAACAGAATGAATGGAAAATGGAATGGAATGGAATGGAACGTGGAATAGATCATGGAATGGAAAGTGGAATGGAATGTTGAATGGAATGGAATGGAATGTGGAATCGAATGTGGAATGGAAGGAGGAAAAGAATGAGAAATGGATTGTGAAATGGATTGGAATAGAAAGTGGAATGGAAAGAGGAATGGAATGCAGTGGAATGGGGAATGGAATGTGGAAAGGAATGGAATGGAATGTGGAATGGAATGTGGCATGGAAAGTGGAATGCAAGGGACTGGAATGTAGAACAGAATGTGGAATGGAATGGAATGGAACTTGGAATGGAAAATTAAATGGAAACTGGAAAGGAACGTGGAATGCAATATGGAATGGAATGGAATGGGATTGAATGTGGAATGGAATGGAATGGAATGTGTAATGGAATGTGAAATGGAATGTGGAATGCAATGTTGAATGGAATGGAATGGAATGTGGAATGGAATGTGGAATGGAATGTGGAAGGGAACGTGGGATGGAATGGAATGTAAGTGGAATAGAATGTGGAATAGAATGTAGAAAAGAATGTGGAATGGAATGGAATATGGAATGGAATGTGGAATAGAATGTGGAATGGAATGTGGAATGGAATGAAATGTGGAATTGAAGGGAAGGGAATGTGGAATGGAATGGGTTTGAATGTGGAAAGGGATGTGGAAGGGAATACAATGCAATGTGCAATAGAACGGAATGGAATGTGGAATAGAATGTCGAATGGAATGTGAAAAGGAATGGAACGGATTGTGGAATGCAATGTGGAATGCAGTGTGGAATGGAATGTGGAATGCAACGGAATGGAAAGTGGAATGGAATGTGGAATGGAATGTGGAATGGAATGTGGAATGGAATGTGGAATGGAAAGTGGAATGGATTTGAATGGAACGTTAAATGGAATGGAATGGAATATGGAATGGAACGTGGAATGGAATGGAATGGAACATGGAATGGAACGTGAAATGGAACGTGGAATGGAATGGAATTGAACGTGGAATGGAATGTGGAATGGAATTTCAAAAGGACTGGAACGTGGAAACAACGGAGTGGAAAGTGGAAGGGAAGGGAATGAAAGGTGAAATGGAATGTGGATTGGAATGTATAACGGAACGGAATGGAAAGTGGAATGGAATGGAAGGGAACGTGGAATGAAATGTGGAATGGAACTTGGAAATGAATGTCGGATGGAATGTTATTCAATGTTGAATGCAATGGAATGGAATGTGGAATGGAATGTGGAATGGAATGGAACAGAATGTGGAATGGAATGTGAAATGGAATGCAGAAAGGAATGTGGAATGGAATGGAATGGAATGTGACATGGAATGTGGAATGGAATGGAATGTGTAATGGAATGTGAAATGGATTGTGGAATGGAATGTGGAATGGAATATGGAATGGTGTGCAATGGAATATGGAAGTGGATGGAATGGAAGGTGGAATGGAATGTGGAATAGAATGGAATTGAATGTCAAATGTAATGGAATGTATTGTGTAATGGAATGGAAAGGAATGTGTAATCGAATGGGGAAAGGAATGTGGAATGGAACATGGAAAGGAATGGAATGGAAGATGGAATGGAACGAGGAATGGTATGGAATGGAACGTGGAATGAAACATTGAATGAAACGTGTAATGGAACGTGGAATATAATGTTGAATGAAAGACAAAATGTAATGTGCAATGGAACGTGGAATGCAACATATAGCGGAATGGAATACAACGTGGAATGGAAAGTGAAATCGAATGTGGAATAGAACATGGAATGGAATGTGGAATGGAACATAATGGATTGTGGAATGGAATGTGGAATGGAATTGAATGGAATATGTAACGGAATGTGGAATGCAATGGAATGAAATGTGGAATGGAATGTGGACTGGAATTGAAAGGAATGTGGAATGGAATGGAATGTGGAATGGAATGTGGACTGGAATGCATTGTAATGTGGAATGTATTGTGGAATTGAATGGAATGGAATGAAATGTGGAATGGAATGTGGAATGTAAAGTGGACAGGAATACAATGGAAAGTGGAATGGAATGTGGAATGGGGTACAATGGAATGTGGAATGGAATGTGGACAGGAATGCATTGGAATGTGGAACGGAATGTGAAATGGAATGGAATGGAATGGAATGTGGAAAGTAATGCGGAATGGAATGGGATGGAATGTGGAATGTAATGTGGAAAGGAAAGTGGAATGGAATGGAATGGAATTTGGAATGTAATGTTGTGGGTTGCGGAATGGAATGTGGAATGGAATGGAATGGAATGGAATGTGGAATGGAATGTGGAATGGAATGTGGAAAGGAATGTGGAATGGAACGGAATGGAATATGGAATGCAATGTGGAATGGAGTGTGGAATGGAATGTGGAATGGACGGAATGGAACGTGGAATGTAATGTGGAATGGAATGAAACATGGAACGTGAAATGCAATGGAATTGACTGTGTTATTGAACGTGGAATGAAATGGAATGGGATTTGGATTGGAAAGTGGAATGGAACGTGGAATGGAACGTGGAATGGAAAGGAATGGAACGTTAAATGGAATGTGGAATGGAATTTGGAAAGGAATGGAATGGAATGTGGAATGGAATGGAATGGAATGGAATGTGGAACGGAATGGAATGGTTTGTGGAATAGAATGGAATGGAATGTGGAATGAAATATGGAATTGATTGTGCAATTGTATATGGAATGGAATGGAATGGAATGTGTTATGGATTGGAATGGAAAGTGGAATGGAACAGAATGGAATAGGATGTGGACTGGAATGGAAAGGAATGGAAGTGAATGTGGATTGGAATGGAATTGAATGGAATGTGGAGTGGCATGTGCGATGAAACGGAAAGGAATGTGGAATGGAATTGAATGGAATGTGCAATGCAACGTGAAAAGGGAAGGAATTGAAAGGGGAATTCAACGTGGAATGGAATGGAATGGGAAGTGGAATGGAACGTGGAATGGAGAATGGAACGGAATGGAATGGAATGTGGAATGGAATGTGGAATGCAATGTGAAAAGGAATGGAATGCAATGTGGAATGGAATGTGGAATGGAATGGAATGGAATGTGGCGTGGAATGTACAATGTAATGGAATGGAATGTGGAATGGAATGGAATGGAATTTTGAATGGAAGGTGGAATGGAATTGAATGCAATCTGGGAAGGAATTTTGAATGGAAGATGGAATGGAATATGGAATGGAATGTGGAATGGTACGGAAGTAATGTGGAAATGTATGTATAATGGAAAGTGGAAAGGAATGTGGAACGGAATTCAATGGTACGTGGAATGGTATGTGGAATGCAACGTGAAATGGAATGTTTAATCGAATTGAATGGAATGTGTAATGGAATGGAATGTGTAATGGAATGGAATGGAATGTGGATTGGAATGGAATGTAGAATGGAATGTGGAATGCAATGTGGAATGTAATGTGGAAAGGAATGAGGAATGGAAAGAGGAAAGTAACGTAGAATGGAACGTGGAAAGGAATGTGCAATGGAATAGAAAGGAATGTGGAATAGACAGGCATGGAATATGGAATGGAATGGAATGGAATGTGGAATGGAATGTGGATTGGAATGGAATGGAAAGAAAAGTGGAATGGAAAGTAATGTAATGTAAATTGGAATGGAAAGTCATCGAATGTAATGTGGAATTGAAGTTGGAGTGGAATGGAATGGAATCTGGAGAGGACTGTGGAAAGGAATGTGGAATGGATTGGGTAATGGAGTAGAATGGAATGTGGAATGGAATGGAATGGAATGCAATGGAATGGAATATCGAATGGAAGGTGGAATTGAATGGAATGGAATGTGGAATGGAGTGTGTAGTGGAATGGAATGGAATGTGGAATTGAAAGGAATGATATGTGGAATGGAATAGAATGGAATGTGGAAGGGAATGTTGAATGGAATGGAATGGAACGTGAAATGGAAGGTGGAATGGAATGGAAAGGAATGTGGAATGGAATGTAGAATGGAATGTGGAATGGAATGGAACGGAAAGGAATGCGAAATGGAAAGTGGAATGGATTGTGAAATGGAAAATAGAATGGAATGTGGAATGGAATAAAATGGAACGTGGAATGGAAAGTGGAATGGAATGTGGAATGGAATGGAATGGAATGTGGAATGGAATGTGGAATGGAATGGAATGCTGAATGGAATGGAATGGAACGTGAAATGGAATGTGGAATGGAATGGAAAGGAATGTAGAATGGAATGTAGAATGGAATGTGGAATGGAATGGAATGTAAAGGAATGCGAAATGGAATGTGGAAAGGAAAGTGAAATGGAACATGGAATGGAATGTGGAATGGATTAAAATGGAACGTGAAATGGAACGTGGAATGGAACGTGGATTGGAATGGAATGGAATGTGGAATGGAATGTGGAATGAAATGGAATGGAATGTGGAATGGAAAGTGGAAAGGAACGTGGAATGCAATGGAATGGAATGTGGAATAGAATGGAATGGAATGTGGAATGGAATGTGCAAAGGATTGTGGAATGGAATATCGATGGGAATGCAATGGTATGTCAAATTGAATGTGGAATGGAATGTGAAAAGGAAAGTGGAAACAAATATCGAATGGAATGGAATGGAACATGGAAAAGAATGGAAAAGAACGTGGAATGGAATGTGGAATGGAAAGTGGAAAGGAACGTGGAATGGAATGGGATGGAATGTGGAATGGAATGTGGAATGGAATGTGGAATGGAATGTGGAATGGAATGGAATGTGGAATGGAATGGAATGTGGAATGGAATATGGAATGCAACGTGGAATGGAACGTGGAATGTAATGGAATGGAACGAGGAATGGAACTTGGAATTGTAGGTGGAATGGAACGTGGAATGGAATGAGGAATGGAATGGAAAGGAATGTGGAATGGAATGTGGAAACGAATGTGAAACACAATGTGGAAGGGAATGGAATGGAATGTGGAACGGAACTTGGAATTCAATGTAGCGGAACGAGGAATGCAATGAACAGTGGAATGCAACATGGAATAGAACGTGGAATGGAATGTGGAATGGAATGTGGAATGAAATCTGAAATGTAACAGAATGGAATGTGGAGGGGAATGTGGAAAGGAATGTGTAATGGAATGGAATGTAATGTGGAATGCAATGTAGTGGTTTGTGGAACAGAATGTGGAATGGAATGGAGTGGAATGTTGAATGGAATGTGGAAAGGAGTGTGGAATGGAAGGGAATGGAATGTGCAATGGAATGTGGACTAGAATGTGGAATGGAACGAAATGGATTCTGGAAAGGAAAGTAGAATGGAGTTTGTAATTGAATGTGGAATGGACGGAATGGAGCAATGAATGGAATGTGGAATGGAATGTAGCATGGAACGTGAAATGGAATGCAATTGACTGTAGAATTGAACGTGGAAACAAATGGAATGGGAAGTGGAAGGGTACGTGGGATGTAACGTGGAATGGAAAGGAATCTAACGCTAAATGTAATGTGGAATGGAATGCGGAAATAAATGGAATGGAAAGTGGAATGTAACGTGAAATGGAATGAGGAATGGAATGGCATGAAAGGTGGAAAGGAATGTGGAATTGAATCTGGAATGAACGTAGAATCGAACGGAATGGAATGTGAAATGGAATGTGGACTGGAATGGAATGGAATGTGGAATGGAGTGGAAAGGGATGTGGAAAGGAATATGGAACGGAACGTGGAAAACAATGTGGAATGGAATTTGGAAAGGAATGTGGAATGGAACGGAATGGAATGTGAAATGGAATGGAATGGAATTTGGAATGAAATGTAGAATGGAAAGGAATGGAATCTGGAATGGAATGTGGAAACGAACGTGGAATGTTACGGAATGGAATGTGGAATGGAATGTGGATTGGAGTGTTGAATGGAATGTGGAATGGAATGTGGAATGGAATGCGGAAAGTAATGTGGAAAGGAATGTGGAATGTAATGGAATAGAATGTGGAATGGAATGTGGAATGCAATGTGGAATGGATTGTGGGATGGAATGTGGAATGGAATTGAATGGACTGCGGAATGGAATGGAATGGTATGTGGAAACGAATGTGGAATGGAATGTGGAATGGAATGTGGAATGAATGTGGAATGGAACGGAATGGAATGTGAAATGTAATGTGGAAAGGAATGTGGAATGGAATGTTGAAAGGAAACTGGACTGGAATGGAATGGAATGTGGAATGGAAAGTGGAATGATATTGAATGGAATTTGGAATAGAAAGTTGAATGGAACGTGGAATGGAATGTGGAATGGAATGAAATGGAATGTGGAATGGAGTGAGAAATGTCATGTAATGTGGAATGGAAATGAATGGAAAGTGGAACGGAATGTAGAATGGAATGTGGAAAGGAATGGAATGGAATGTGGAAGGGAATCCCGAATGGAATGTGCAATGGAATGGAATGTGGAATGCAAAGGAATTGAATGTGGAATGGAATGGAATGGAACGTGGAATGGAATGGAATGGAACTTGGAATCTAGTGGAATGGAACGTGGAATGAAATGGGATGGAATGTGGAATGGGATGGAATTGAAACTGGAATGTAATGGAATGAAATGTGTAATGGAATGGAATGGCATGGAATGTTGAATGGAATGGCATTGAATGTGGAATGGAATGGAATGAAATGTGGAGTGGAGTGGAATGGAGTGTGGAATGGAATGTGGAATGGAATGGTATGGAATGTGGAATGGAATGGAATTTGGAAAGGAATGGAATGGAATACGGAATGGAATTTGGAATGGAATGCAATGGAATGTGGAATGGAATAGAATGGAAATTTGAGTGGAATTTGGAATGGAATGGAATGGAATGGAATGGAATGGGGAATGGAAAGGAAAGGAATGAGAAATGGAATGGAATGGAATGTGGATTCGAAAGTGGAATGGAACGGAATGGAACGTAGACTGGAACGTGGAATGGAACGTGGAATTGAACGTGAAATGGAATGTGGAATGTAATGGAATGGAATGGAATGTGGAATGTAATGTGGAACGGATTGGAATTGAATGGAATTGAATGAGGAATGGAATGTGGAATGGAATGGAATGGAATGTGGAATGGATTGTGGAATGGAATGCAATGGAATGTCGAATGGAATATGAAATGGAATGGAGTGGAATGTGGAATGGAACGTGGAATGGATCATGGAATGGAACATGGAATGTAAGGTGGAATGGAAAGTGGAAATGAAAGCAATGCAAAGTGGAATGAAATGGAATTTAAAGTGGAAAGGATTGGAATGGAATGTACAATGGAATTGAATGGAATGTGGAATGGAATGTGGAATGGAATGGAATGGAATTTGTAATGTAATGTGGAATGGAATGGAATGGAATGTGGAATGGATTGGAATGAAAAGTAGAATGGAATGAAATATAAATTGGAATGGAATTTGGAATGGAATGGAATGGAATGTGCAAAGCAATGTGGAAAAGAATGGAATGGAATGAGGAATGCAGTGGAATGGAATGGAATGAAATGTGGAATGGAATGGAATGGAATGGAACGGAATGTGGAATGGAATGGAATGGAATGGAACGTGGAATAGAATAGAAAGGAATGTGGAATGGAATGGAATGGAATGTGGATTGAAATGTGGAATGCAATGGAATGCAATGTGGAATGGAAAGAGGAATGCAGTGGAATGCAAAGTCGAATGAAATGCAATGCACCATGGAATGTAATGGAATGTGAAATGCAATGGAATGGAATGGAATGGATGTTGGAATACAATGGAATAGTATGTGGAATGGAATGTGGAATGCAATGGAATGGAATGTGGAATGGAATGGAATGGAATGTGAAATGCAATGGAATGGAAGGTGGAATATAATGGAATAGTATGTGGAATGGAATGTGGAATGCAATGGAATGGAATGTGGAGTGGAATAGAATGGAATGTGAAATGCAATGGAATGGAATGGAATGGAAGGTGGAATACAATGGAATAGTATGTGGAATGGAATGTGGAATGCAATGGAATGGAAGGTGGGGTGGAATGGAATGGAATGTAGAATGGAATGTGGAATGGAAAGTGGAATGGAATGCAAAGGAATTGAATGGAATGTGAAATGGAATGGAATGGAATGTGGAAGGAAATGGAATTCAATGGAGTTTGAAATTGATTGGAAAGCAATTTGGAATGGAATGGAATAGAAAGTAGAATGGAGTGCAATGGAATATGGAATGGAATGGAATGGAATACGAAATTCAAAGTGGAATGTTATAGAAAGGAATGTGGAAAGCAATGGATTGTGCAGTGCAATACGGAAAGGAATGGAATGGAATGTGGAACGGAATGGGGAAGGGAATGGAATGGAATGTGCAATGGAATGGAATGGAATGGAATCTGGAATGTAATGGCGTGGAAAGAACGGAATGTGTAATGGAATGGAATGGAAGGGAATTTGGAATGGAATTTGGAATTGAATGGAATGGAATGTGGAATGGAATCAAATGGAATGTGGAAATCAATGGAACGGAATTTGGAAGGCAATGAATTGGAATGTGGGAAGCAATGTGGAATGGAATGGAATGGGATGTGTAATGGATAGTGGAATGGAATGGAATTTTGAACGGAATGGATTGGAATGGAACACAATGGGGAATGGAATGAAATGGAATGCAATGTGGAATGGAATGGAACGGAATGTGGAATGGAAAGGAATGGAATGTGGAATGAAAAGTGGATTGCATTGGAATGGAATGTGAAATGGAATAGAAAGGAAAGTGGCATGGAATGTGGAATGGAATGGAAATCACTGTAGTGGAATGCGGAATGTAATGGAATATAATGGAATGTGAAATGGAAAGAGAATGGAATGTTTAATAAAACGGAATGGAATGTGGAATGGAATGGAATCAAATGAGGAATGCAATGGAACTGAACGTGGAAAGGAAACTGGAATGGAATGGAATGTGGAATGGAATGGAATGGAAAGAGGAATGGAATGGTACAGATTGTGGAAAGGAATAGAATGGAATGGAATGTGGAATTCAATGGAATGGAATTGAATGTGGGATGGAATAGAATGGAATGTGGAATGGAATGGAAAGGAATGTGGAATGGAATGGAATGGACTATGGAATGAAGCGTGGAATGGAAAGGAATTGAATGGAATGTGGAATGGAATGCAATGGAATGGAATGTGGAATAGAATGGAAGGTAATAGAATATGGAATGGACTGGAATGGAAGGGAATGTGGAATGGCATGGAATGGAATGTGGAATGGGACGTGGAATGGAATGGAAAGTAACGTGGAATGGAAAGGAGTGGAATGTGAAATGCAATGTGGAATGGAATTGAATGGAAGGTGGAATGGAATGGAATGGAATGTGAGATGGAATGAAATGGAACGTGAAATATAATTTAATGGAACTTGGAATGATATGGAATGGAATGTGGAATGGAATGGAATACGCAATGGAAGGGAATGGAATGTGGAATGGAATGGAATGCAATGTGCAATGGAATGAAATGGACTGTTGAAAGGAATGGAATGGAACGTGGAAAGGAACGTGGAATTTAACGTGGAATGGAACGTGAAATGGAACGTGCAATGGAACACGGAATGGAATGGAATGGAATGTGGAATGTAATGTGGAATGGAACGGAATGGAATGGAATGGAAGGGAATGGAGTTGGAAATTGAGTGGAATGGAAATTGGAATGGAATGAAAACGAATGTGGAATGGAATGGAATGGAATGTGGAATATATTGTGGACTGGAATGCAGTGGTATGTAGAAAGGAATATGAAATTGAATGGAATGGAACGTGGAATGGAACGTGTAATGGATTGTGGAATGGAATGTGGAAAGGAATGCAATGCAACCTGAATGAAATGGAATTCAAACTGGAATGGAATATAATGGAATCTGCAATGGAATGGAATAGAATGTGGAAAGGAATGTGGAATGGAATGGAATAGAATTTGGAATGGAATGCAGAATGGAATGGAATGGAATTTGGAATGGAAAGTGGAATGGAAAGGAATGGAATGTGCAAGGAAAAGTGGAAAGGAATGGCTTGGAATGCGGAATGGAATGTGTAAGGGAATGGAATGGAATGTGTAAGGGAATGGAATGGAATGTGGAATGCAGTGGAATGGAATGGAATGTGGAATGGAATGGAATGGAATGTGGAAACCAATAGATTGTAATGTGGGACGCAATGTAGAATTGAATAGAACTTAATGTGGAATGGAATGTCGAATGTAAAGGAATGGATCGGAATGTGGAAAGTAATGGAATGGAATGGAACCTGAAATGGAAATAGAATGGAATGTTTAATGGAACAGAATGGAATTTGGAATGGAGTGGAATGGAATGGAATGAAATGTGGAAGGGAATGTCGAATGGAATGGAATGTGAAATGGAATGGCAAGGAATGTGGATTATAATCGAATGGAATGAGGAATGGAATTGAATGGAATGTGGAATGGAATGTGGAAATGAATGTGGAATGAAATGGAATGGAATGTGGAATGGAATGGAATCTAAAGGAATGTGGAATGGAGTGGAATAGTATTTGGAATGGATTGGAATGGAAAGTGGAATGGAATGCAATCTAATGGAATGTGTAATGGAAATGAATGCAATGGGGAATGGAGTGGAATGTGGAATGGAAGGGAATAGAATATGGAATGCAATGGAATTGACTGTGGAATGGAATTTGGAAAGGAGGGGAATGGAATATGGAATGAAATGGAATGAAATGTGGAATGGAATGTGGAATGAAGGGAGTGGAATGTGAAATGGAAGCGAATGCAATGTGAAATGGAATGGAATCGAACGCAGAATGGAATGTCGAATGGAATTAGGAATGGAAAGTGGAAAGGAAAGTGGAAAGGAACGTCGAATGGAACGTGGAATGGAAAGTGGAATGGAATGTGGAATGGAATGAAATGAAATGTGGAATGGAAGGGAATGCAATGGAATAGAATGGTATGAGAAATGGAAAGGAATGGAATGTGGATTAGAAAGGAATGGAATGTGGAAAGGAATGCAATGAAATGTGAAATGGAATGTGGAACAGAATGAGGAATGGAATGGAATGGAATGAGGCATGGAATGGAATGGAAAGTGGAATTGTATGGAATCGAATGGAATGTGGAATGGAATGAAATGGAATGGGGAATGGAATCGAATGTGGAAGGGAATGTAATGTGGAATGGAATGGAATGTATTCTGCAAAGGAATGTAATGGAATGTGGAATTTTACGGATTGGAATGTAATGTGTAATGGAATGGAATGAATTGCGGAATTGAACGGAATGGAAAGGAATGTGGAAAGGAAGGTAATGGAAACGAATGGAATGGAATGTGGAATGGAATGCAATGGAATGTGGAAAGGAACAGAATGGAATGTGGAATGGAATGGAATGGAAATAAATGTGGAATGGAATGGAATGGAAAGAATGGAATATGGAATGGAATGGAAGGGAATGTGGAATGGAATGCAATGGAGTTTGGAATGGAATGGAATGGAAAGTGGAATGGAATGGAATGGAATGGAATGTGGAATGGAAGGGAATGGAATGGAATGGAATGGAATGTGGAATGGAATTTAATGAAATATGAAATGGAATGGAATGGAATGTGGAAAGGAATGGAATGGAATCGATGTGGAAAGGAATGGAATGAAATGTGTAATGGAATGTGTAATGGAAAAGAATGGAATGTGGAATGGAAGGTGGAATTATATAGAATGCATTGTGGAAGAGAATGTGGAATGGAATGGAATGGAAGGTGGAATGGAACGTGGAATGGAACTTGGAATGGAATATGGAATGGAATGAGGAATAGAATGGAATGGAATATGGAATGGAATGGAATGTATGCGGCATTGAACGTGGAATGGAATGGAATTGAAAGCAATGGAATGTCGAATGGAATGTGGAGTGGAATGGAATGGAATGTGGAATGGAATTGAATGGAGTGGAATGTGCAAAGGATTGGAATGGAATGAGGGATGGAATGTGGAATGGAATTTGGAATGGAATGGGGTGGAATGTGGAATGGAATGTGGAATGGAATGGACTGTAGAGTGTAATGGAACGGAATGGAATTTGGAATGGAATGAAATGGAATGGAATGGCATGTGGAACGGAATGTGGAAAGGAATGGAATGGAATGTGGAATGGAATGGAATACGTAATGGAATAGAATGGAATGTGGAATGGAATGGAATGGAGTGGAATGTTGAATGGAATGTGGAATGGAACGTGGTATGGAATGGAGTGGAATGTGGAATGGAATGTGGAATGGAAAGGAATAGAACGGAGAATGGAATGGAATGTGGAATGCCACTGAATGGAATACAATGTGGAAAGGAATGGATTGGAATATGGAATGGAATGTGGAATAGAATGTGGAATCGAATGTGGAATTTAACGTGGAATGTGATGTATAAAACATCGCGGAATGTAACGTGGAATGTAACGTGGAATGGAATGTGGAATGGAAAGTGCAATGGAATGGAATGGATTGTGGAAAGAAATGGAATAGAATGTGGACTGGAATTCAGTGTAATGGAGTGGAACATGCAATGGAATGGAATGGAATGGAATGTGGAATGGAATTCAATAGAACTTGGAATGGAATGGAATGGAATGTGGAATGGAATGGAAAGGAATATAGAATGGAAATTGGAATGGAAAGGACTGGAATGGAATGGATTGTGGAGTGAAATTGACTGGAATGGAATGTGGAATGGAATCGAATGGAAACGAACGCAATGGAAAGTGGATTGGAATGCAATGGAATGTGGAATGGAATGAAAAGGAATGTGCAATGGAATGTGGAATGGAAAGGAATGAAAAGTGTAATGGAATGTGGAATGGAAGTTGGAATTGAATGTGGAACGGAATGGAATGGAATGTCGTATGGAATGGAATTGAATGTGGACTGGAAAGGAATGGAATGGAAGGGAACTTGAAATTGAATGGAATGGAATGTGGAATGTAATTGAAAGGAATTTGGAATGGAATGGAATGGAAGGTGGAATGGAATTGAATGGAATGAAATGAGGAATGGAATGGAATGGAAAAGAATGCAATGGAATGTGGAGTGGAATTCAATATAATGCGGATTAGAAAGGAATGGAATGTGCAATGGAATGGAATGGAATGGAATGCCGATTGGAGTGGAATGGAAAGGAATGGAATGTGGAATGGAATGGAAGGGAATGTGGAATGGAATGTGGAATGGAATGGAATGGAATGTTTAATGGAAAGGAATGGAATGTGGAATGTAATGGAAAGAAAAATGAAATGGAATGGAATGGTGTGGAATGTGGAATGGAATGCAATGGAACGGAAAGTGGAAAGGAATTTAATGGAATAGAATGGAATTTAATGGAATGTGGAATGGAATGCAACGCAATGTGCAATCGGATGTGGAATGGTATGGAAGGGAAAGCGGAATGATATGGAATGGAATGGGCAACAGAATGTGGAATGGAATGGAATGCAAAGTGGAAGGCAATGTGAATTAGAGTTGAATGTAGAGGAATGGAATGTGGAATGCAATGGAATGGAATGTGGAATGAAATGTGGAATGTAGTGGAATGGAATGCAATGGAATGTTGGATGGAATATAATGGAATGTGGAATGGAAAGAAATGGAAGGTGTAATTGAAAGGAATGTAATGTAAGTTGAAATAGAATGAATGGAAAGTGGAATGGAATGGAATGGAAAGTGGAATGTGGAATGGAATGGAATGAAATGTAGAATTAAATGAGGAATGGAATGTTCAATGGAATGTGGAATGGAATATAGTTGAATGTGGAATGGAACGTGGAATGGAATGGAAAGGAATGAAAATGAAAGTGGAATGTAATGGAAAGGAATGGAATGTGGAATGGAATGGAATGGAATGGAATGGAATGCAAAGGAATGGAATGCAGAATGGAATGGAATGGAATGGAAGAGAATGGAATGGAATGCAGAATAGAATGGAATGGAATGCGGAATGGAATGGAATGGAATGTGGAATGGAATGGAATGGAATGTGGAATGGAATGCAATTGAATACGGAATGGAATGGAAGGGAATGTGGAAGTGAACGTGAATTGCAATTCAATGAAATGCGGAATGGAAATTGAAATGTAATGGAATGGAATTTGGAAAGGAATGTGGAATCGAAAGTGGAATGGAAAGGCATGCAATGTAGAATAGAATGTAGAAAGTAATGTGCAATGGAAAGGAATGCAATGTGGAATGCAATGGAAGGGAGTGTGCAATGGAATTGAATGGAATGTGGAATGGAATGTGGAATGGAAAGGAATGGAATGTGGAATTGAATGGAATGGAATGTGGACTGGAATGGAATGGAATGGAATGTGGAATGGAATGTGGAATGGAAAGGAATGGAAGGTGGAATGGATTGTGGAATGGAATTTGGAATGGAATGTGGAATGGAATGGAAAGGAAAGTATAATGGAATTGAATACAATGTGAAATGGAATGGAAAGGAGTTGAATGTGGAATAGAATGCAACGGATTGTGGTATGGAATGCAAAGGAATATGGAATGGAATGGAATGGAATGTGCAATGGAATGGAATGGAGTCTAATATGGAATGGAATGGAATGGAATATGGAATGGAATGTGGAATGGAATGTGGAAAGGAAAGAATTGGAATATGAATGGAATGTGGAATGGAATGGAGTGGAATGTGGAATGATATGGAATAGAGTAGAAGGTGGAATGGAAATTGGAAAGGAAAGAAGGGGAATGTGAATGGAATGTGGAATGGAATGGAGTGGAATGTGGAATGGTATGGGATGGAGTAGAAGGTGGAATGGAACGGAATGGAAAGGAATGGAATGTCGAATCGAATGGAATTGAATGGAATGTGGAAACGAGTGGAATGGAATGTGGAATGGAATGGAATGGAATGTGGAATGGAATGGAATGTGGAATGGAATGGAATGGAAAGTAATGTGGAATGGATTGTGCAATGGATTGGAATGGAATGGGAAATGGAGTGTGAAATGGATTGGAAATGAATGGAATGGAATGTGGAATGGAATGGAATGGAATGCAATGCGGAATGGATTGGAAAGAAATGGAATGGAATGGAATGCGGAATGGAATGGAACGGAATGCCATGTGTAATGGATTGGAGTAGAATGGAATGGAATGGAATGCGGAATGGAAAGGAATAGAATGTGTAATGGAATGGAATGGAATGGAATGGATTGGAATGGAATGTGGTATGGAATGGTATGCGGAATGAAATGTGGAATGGAATGGAATGGAAAGTGGAATAATGTGGAACGGAATGCAATGGAATGGAATTTGGAATGGAATGGAATGGAAGGGAATATTAAACGAAATGCAATGTGGAATGGAATGGAATGCAGCATGGAACAGAATGGAAGGGAATGTGGAATTGAATGGAATGGAATGAAGTGTGGAATGGAATGGAATGGAATGCAATGTGGAATGGAGTGTGATGGAATGTGAAATTGAAAGCAATGGAATGCACAAAGGAATGGTATGGAATGTGCAATGGAATGTGGAATGGAATAGAATGCAATGGATTGAATGTGGAATAGAATGGATTGGAATATGGAATGAATTGCAAAGTGGACTGGAATGGAACTGAATGTTAACAGATTGGAATGGAATGGAATATGGAATGGAATGTAATTGAAAGTGGAATGGAATTTAGAATTGAATGAAAAGGAATGGAATGGAATGTGGAATGGAATGGAATCGAATGTGGAATGGAATGTAATGTTTAGTGGAATTCAATGGAATGTGGAATGGAATATGGAATGGAATGGAATGGAATGGAATGTGCAATTCAATGGAAAGGATCGTGGAATGGAACGTCAAATGGAACATGGAAAGGAATGTGGAATGGAATGGAATGGAGCATTCAATGGAACGTGGAATCGAACGTAGAATGGAATGGAGTGGAATGGAATGGAATGTGGAATGGAATGGAATGGAATGTTGACTGGAAAGGAATGTAATGTGGAATGGAATTTGGAATTTAATGAAATGGAATGGAATGGAATGTGGAATGGAATGGAAAGTTGAATGGAATGGAATAGAATGTGGAACGCAAGGGAATTGAATGTGGAATTCAATGGAAAGGATAGTGGAATGGAACGTGAAATGGAACATGGAAAAGAAAGTGGAATGCAATGGAAAGGATCGTGGAATGGAACGTGAAATGGAACATGGAATGGAACGTGGAATGCAATGGAATGGAACATGGATTGGAAAGTGGAATGGAACTTACAATGGATTGGGATGGAAGGGAATGGAATGGAATGGAATGTGGAACCGAGTGGAATGGAATGTTGAGTGGAATGGAATGTTGAGTGGAATGGAATTTGGAATTTAATGGAATGGAATGAAATGGAATGTGGAATGGAATGGAAGGTGGAATGGAATGGAATGCATCATGGAATGGAATGAAATGGAATATGGAATGGAATGGAATGGAATGTGGAATGGAGAGGAATGGAAATTTTAATGGTATGAGGAATTGAGTGGAATGTGAATTGGAATGGAATGGAATGTGGAATGGAATGGAATAGAATGTGGAATGGAATGGAATGGAATGTGGAATGGAATGGAATGGAATGCGGAATGGAATGCAATGGAAAGTGGAATGGAATGTGGAATGGATTGGAATGGAATGTGGAATGGAACGTGGAATGGAATGGAATGGAATGTGGAATGCAGTTGGAATGCATTGGAATGGACTGGAAATTAATGTGGAATGCATTGTGAAAAGGATTGGAATGGAATGAGGAATGGAGGGTGAAATGGAATGAAATTCAATGGAAAGGAATGTGGAATGGAATGGAATTGAAAGCAGAATGGAATGGAATGGAATGCAATGTGTAATGGATTGGAACGGAAAGGAATGCAATGGAATGCGGAATTGAAAGGAATGGAAGGCAATGTGGAATGGATTGGAAAAGAATGAAATGGAATGGAATGCGGAATGTAATGGAATAGAATGTTGAATGGAATGGAATGGAATGTGAAATGGACTGGAATGGAATGGAATGGAATAGAACGTGGAATGGAATGGAATGTGGTATGAAATATGGAATTGAGTGGAATGGAAAGTGGAATGGAATGTGGAACGTAATAGATTGGAATGGAATTTCGAATGGAATGGAATGGAATGGAAGGCAATAGGGAATGGAATGGAATGTGGAATGGAATGGAATGCAATGTGGAATGGAATGGAATGGAATGTGGAATGGAACAGAATGGAATGTGGAGTGGAATGGAATGGAATATGGAATGGAATGGAATGGAATGTGTAATGGATTTGATGGGAATGTGAAATGGAATGGAATGGAATGTGGAATGCAATGTGGGATGAACTGGAAATGAATGTGGAATTCAATGTGGAATGGAATGTAATGGAGTGGAATGTAATATGGAATGGAATGGAATGGAAATGGGAATGAAATGTGGGATGGAATGGAAGGCAATGCAATGGGGAATGGCATGCAAAGGAATGCAGAATGAAAGGGAATGCAATACGGATTGGAATGGAATTGAATGTTTAACAGAATAGAATGGAAAGTGCAATGGAATGGAATGGAACGTGGAATGGAATGTGGAACATAATGGAATGTAAAGTGGAATGGAATGTGGAATGGAATGGAATGGAATGTGGAATTTAAAGTGCAACAGAATGAAATGTAATGTGGGATGGAATGGAATGGAATATGGAATGGAATGCAATGGAATGTAGAACGAAATATAATTGAATGTGGAATGGAATGGAATGGAATGTGGAATTCAGTGTAAAGGATCGTGGAATGGAAAGTGCAATGGAACGTGGAATGGAATAGAAAGGAACATGGAATGGAACATGGAATGGAATGCAGAATGGAAAGGAATGGAATGGAATGGAATGGCAGGTGGAACGGAACGGAATGCAATATTTAATTGAATAGAATGGAATGTGGAATGGCAGGGAAAGGAATGTGGAATGGAATGGAATGGAAAGTGGAATGGAATTCGTAATGGAAAGTGGAAAGGGATGTGGAAGGTAATGGAATGGAATGTGGAATGGAAAGGAATGGGATGTAGAATGGAAAGTAACGGGAAATGGAAAGGAATGGAATGTGCATTGGAATGTAATGAAATGTGGATTGTAATGGAATGTAATTGAATGGAATATGAAATGGAATGTAATGGAAAGGAAAGTGGAAAGGTATGTTGAATGGAATGGAATGGAATGTGGAATGGAGTGTGGAATGGAATCGAATGGAATGTGGAAAGGAATGTGGAGTGGAATGAAATGGAAAGTGGAATGGAATGTAATGGAATGTGGAATGAAATGTGGGATAGAATAGAATGGAAAGCGGAATGGAATGTGGAATGGAAAGGAATGGAATGGAATAGAAGTGGGAATGGAATGGAATGCAACGTGAAATGTAATGGAATAGAATGTGGAACGGAATGGAATGGAATGTGGAATTCAATGGAAAGGATCGTGGAATGGAACGCGGAATGGAACATAGAACAGAACGTGGAATGGAATGGAATGGAACATGGAATGGAAAGTGGAATGGAACGTAGAATGGAATGGAATGGAATGGAATGGAATGTGGAACGGAATGTAATGGAATGCTGAGTGGAATGGAATGGAATGGGAATGGAATGGAATGCCATTTGGAATGTATTGGAACAGAATGGAATGGAATGGAATGCAGAATGGAATGGAATAAAATGTGGAATGGAATGGAATGGAATGGAATGGAACGTGGAATGGAATGGATTGTGGCATGAAATGTGGAAGGGAATGGAATGGAAAGTGGAATGGAATGTGGAACGGAATGGAATGGAATGGAATTTGGAATGGAATGCAATGGAAAGGAAGGGAATATGAAATGGAATTTGGAACGGAATTGAATGACATGGAATTTGGAATGGAAAGGAATGTAATGGAAGGGAATACGGAATGGATTGCAATGTGGAATGAAAAGGAATTCGATGTGGAATGGAATGGATTGGAACGAAGTGTTAAATGGAATGGAACGGAATGCAATGTGGAATAAAGTGGAATGGAATGTAGAATTGAATGCAATGGAATGTGCAAAGAAATGGAAGGGAATGTGGAATGGAACGTGCAATGGAATGGAATGGAATGGAATGGAATGGAATGTGGAATGGAATGGAATGGAATATGGAATGGAATGGAATATGGAATGGAATGGAATGTGGACTGGAATGGAATTGAATGTTTAACAGAATGGAATGGAATGTGGAATGGAATGTAACTGAATGTAGAATGGAATTTAGAATTGAAAAGAAAGGAATGGAATGGAATGTGGAATGGAATGGAATGGAATGTCGAAAGGAATGGAATGGAATGTGAAATGGAATTTGGATTTGAAAGGAAAGGAATGGAACCCAAAGTGGAATGGAATGGAATCTGTAATGGAAAGCAATGGAAAGTGGAATGGAATGGAATGGAATGTGAAATGGAATGGAAAGGAATGTGGAATTGAATGTAATGGAAAGTGCAATGGAATGGAATAGAATGGAATGGAAATTGTAATGAAATGGAATGGAATGCAATGTGGAATGGAATTCACTGGAATATGTAAAGGAAAAGAATGCAGTGGAATGTGTAATGGTAATGAATGAAATGCAATGTGGAATGGAATGCAATGCAATATGCAAAGGAATGGAATGTGGAATGCAATGGAATTGAATGCAATTTGGTATGAAATGGAATGGAAAGTGGAATGGAATGGGGAATGGAATGGAATGGAATGTTGAATGGAATGGAAAGGAATGTGGAATGGAATTGGGATTTGAATGGAAAGGAAAGGAATGCAATATGGAACGAAATGCAATGTGCAATGGAATGGAATGTGGAATGGAAAGGAATGCAATGTGGAATAGAATGTAATGGAATGTGGAATGGATTGTGCAGTGGAATGGAATGGAATGCAATGGAATATTGAAGGAATGTAATGGAATGCAATGTGGAATGGAATGGAATGGAAAAAGGAAAGGAATGGAATGGAATGGAATTTGGAGTGGAATGGAATGGAATGCAATGTGGAATGGAATGCAATGGAATGTGGAATGGAATGGAATGCAATGTGGAATGGAACGCAATGGAATGCAATGTGGAATGGAATGGAATGGAATTTAAAGGAATGCAATGGGAAGTGGAATGTAATGGAATGTTTAATGAAATGGAATGTGGAATGGAATGGAAAGGAATGAGGAATGGAATGTAATGGAGTGTGTAATGGAATGTGGAATGGAATGGAATGGCATGGTATGGAATGGGATGTGGAATGGAATGGAATGTAATACAATGTGGAATGGAAAGGATTGGATTTTGGAATAGAATGGAATGGTATGGGGAATGGAATGGAATGGAGTGCAATGTGGAATGGAATGGATTGGAATCTTATGTGGAAAGAAACGGAATGGAATGTGGAATGGAATGCAATGTGGAATGGAATAGAATGGAAATCAATGTGGAATGGAATGGAATGGAATATGGAATGGAATGAAATGCAATGTGGAATGGAATGGAATGCAATGGAATGGAATATGGAATTGAATGGAATGGAATATGTAATGGAATGTGGAATGGAATGGAATGCAGTATGGAATTGAATGGAATTGAATGTGGAAAGGAATGGAATGGAATATGGATAGGAATGGAATGGAATGGAATGTGCAATGGAATAGAATGTAAAGTGGAATGGAATGGAATGGAATATTGAATGCAATGGAACAGAATGGAATTTGGAATGGAATGGAATTCAATGTGGAATGGAATCTAATGGAATTTGGAATTCAATGGAAAGGATTCTGGAATGCAACGTGGAATGCAACGTGGAATGAAACGTGGAATGGAATTGAATGGAACGTGGAATTAACGCAGAATGGAATGTGGAAAGGAATTGAAAGGAATGGATTGGAACGGAATATGGAATGGAATGGAATGTGGAGTGAAATGGAATGGAATGAGGATTGGAATTAAATGGAATGGAATGGAATGGAATGTGAAATGGAATGGAATGTGTAATGGAATAGAATGGAATGTGAAATGGAATGGAATGCAATATGGAATGCAATGGGATGGAATGTGGAATGGAAGGGAATGGAATGTGGAATGGAATGGAATGTGGAATGGAATGGAATGGAATGTGGAATGCAATGGAGTGGAATTGAATGGAATGGAATGGAATGTTTAATGGAATGGAATGTGGAATGGAATTGAATGGAATGTGGAATGGATTGTGGAATGGTTCGGAATGGAATATGGAATGGAATTTGAAATGGAAAAGAATGGAATGGAACGGAATTGATTGTGGAATGGAAAGGAATGGAATGTGGAATGGAAGGGAAATGAATGCAATCTGCAATGGAATGGAACGGGAAATGGAATGTAATGGAATGCGGAATGGAATGGAATGGAAGGTGGAATGTAATGGAATGGAAAGTGGAGTGAAATGTGGAATAGATTGGTACGGAAAGTGGAATGGAATATGGAATGGAAAGGAATGGAATGTGTAATTGAATTTAATGGAAAAGAATGGAATGGAATCTGGAATGGAATGGAAAGAAATGTGGAATGGAATGGAACGCGGAATGGAATGCAATGCAATGTGGAATGGAATGGAATGGAAAGTGGATTGGAATGGAATGGAATGTGGAATGGAATTGAATGGAATGTTGAATGGAATGTGGAATGGAATGGAATGTGTGTGGAATTCAATGGAATGTGGAATGGAATATGCAATGGAATCGAATGGAATGCAATAGAAGGTGGAATGGAATGCAATCGAAAGTGGAATGGAAAGGAATGGAATGTGGGACGGAATGAAAGGGAATCTGGAATTCAATGGAACGGACCGTGGAATGCAACATGGAATGGAACATGGAACGGAACTTAGAATGTTATGGAATGGAACATGGAATGGAACATAGAATGGAAAGTAGAATGGAATGGAATGGAATGGAAAGTAATGGAATGGAATTGAATGGAATGTGGAGCGGAATGGAATGGAATGCTGAGTGGAATGGAATGGAATGTGGAATGGAATTTGGAATTGAATGGAAAGGAATGGAATGGAAAGGAATGTGGACTGAAATTGAATGGAGAATGGAATGGAATGCAATGTGGAATGGAATGGAAAGGAATTTGGAATGGATTGGAATGGAATGCGGAATGGAAAGAATGGAAAGTGAATGGAATGTGGAATGGAATGGAATGTGGATTGGAATGGAATGGAATGTACAATGGAATGGAATAGAATGCGGAATGGAATGGAAAGGAAAGTGGAAAGGAATGCAATGGAAGGTTGAAAAGAATGTGGAATGGATTGGAATTGAATGTGGAAGGCAATGTGGAATGGAATAAAATGGAATGTGGAATGGAGTTGCAATGGATTGAAATGGAATGGAATGTAATGTGGAATGGACTGTGCAATGGTTTGGAATGGAAAGGTGAATGGAGTGAGAAATGGAATGGAATGTGGAATGGAATGGAATTGAAAGTGGAATGGAATGGAATAGAATGCAATGTGGAATAGACTGGAACGGAATGGAATGGAATGGAATGGATTGCAGAATGGAATGGAATGGAATGCAAGGTTGAATGGATTGGAAGACAATGGAATGGAATGGAATGCGGAATGCAATGGAATAGAATGTGGAATGGAATGGAATGGAATGTGAAATGAAATGGAATGGAATGAAATGGAAAGTGGAATTGAATGGAATGTGGAATGAAATGTGGAATGAAAAGGAATGCAAAGTGGAATGGAATGGAATGGAATTTGGAATGGAATGGAATGGAATGGAACTGATTATGGAATCGAATGTAATGTCGAATGGGATGGAATGCAATTTGAAATGGAATGGAATGGAATGGAATGTGGAATGGAGCGGAATGGAATGTGGATGGAATGGAATTCAATGTGGAATGGAATGGATTGCAATGTGGAATGGAATGTAATGCAAAGTTGAATTCAATGGATTGGAATGTGGAATGGAATGGAATTTAATGTGGAGTGGAATGGACTGGAATGTGGAAAAGAATGTGGAATTGAATTGAATGGAATGGAATGGAATGTGGAACGGAATGGAAGGGAATTTGGAATGGAATGGAATTGAATGTGGAATGGAATCGAATTGAATGGAATGAAATGTGTAATAGAAGACATTGGAATGTGCAATGGAATGTGAAATGGAATGTCAGGGAATGTGGATTGGAATGTGGAATGGAATGGAATGAAATGTGGAATGGAATGTAGAATGGAATGGAAATGAATGTGGAACGGAATGTGGAATGGAGTGGAATGGAATGTGTAATGGAATGGAATGGAATGGAATATGGAACGGAATGTAATGGAATGTGGAATGGAATCGAATGGGATGTGGAATGAAGTGGAATGGAATGCAATGTGGAATGTAATGGAATGCTATGCCATGTGGAACGGAATGGAATGCAATGTGGAATGGAAAGCAATGGAATGTGGAATGGAATGGAAAGATATGTGGAATGGAATGTGGTATGCAATGGAATACAATGGAATAGAATGTGGAATGGAATGGAATGGAATGGAATTTAAATGGAATGTGGAATGGCATGGTTTTCAGTCTGGAATTGATTGGAATGGAATGTGGAATGGAATGGAATCGAATGGAATTTAATCTGCAATGGAATAGAATACAAAGTTGCATGGAATGGAATGGAATGTGGAATGGAATGGAATAGAATGAAATGTGGAATGGAATGGAATGGAATGGAATGCAATGTGGAATGGAATAGAATGGAATGTGGAATGCAATGCATTGGAACGTGGAATGGAACGGAATGGAAAGTGGAATCGAATGGAATGGAAAATGGAATGGAATTTGGAATGGAATGCAATGGAATGGAAAAGAATGTGGAATAGAATGGAATATAATGTGGAATGGAGAGAAATGGAATGAGGAGTGGAATGGAATGGAATATGGTAAGTAACGGAATGGAGCGGAATGTGGAATTGAATGGAATTGAAAGTGGAATGGAATTTAATGGAATGTGGTGTGGAATATATTGGAATGTGGAATGGAATTTGATATGAATATAAAGGAATGGAATGGAATGTGGAACGTAATGTAAAGTGGAATGGAATGGAATACAAAATGGAATGGAATGGAACGTGGAACAGAATGGAAAGTGGAACGGAAAGGATTGGAATGTGGACTGGAATGGAATGCAATTTGGAATGGAATGGAATGGAATGTGAAATGGAATGTTTAATAGAATGCGAAATGAATCTAGAATGGAATGTGGAATTGAATGAAATGGAACGTGGAATGTAATGGAATGAAACGTGGAATGGAATGAAATGGGATGTGTAATGGATGGTGGGATGGTATGTGGAATGGAATGTGCAATGGAATGCGAAATGGAACGTGGAATGGAATGGAATTGAAAGTGTAATGGAATTTGGAATAGGTCGTGGAAAGGAAAGTGGAACGGAATGGATTGTGGAATTGAATGTGCCATGGAACTGAATGGAATGTGTAATGGAATGGAATGGAATATGGAATGGAAAGGAATGGAAGGTGGAAAGGAATGGAATGGTAAGGAATATAGAATAGAATGAAATGGAATGGAATGGAATGTGGAATGACATGGAATGGATTGTGAAATGCAATGGAATAGAATGTGGAATGGAATGGCATGGAATGGAATTTGGAAAGGATGGGAATGGAATGCAATGGAATGGGGAATGGAATGGAATGGAATGCGGAATGGAATGGAATGGAAGGGAATGGAATGGGTAATCCAATGGAATGGAATGTGGCATGGAAAGCAATGGAATGTGGAATGGAATGGAATGGAATGTGGAATGGAATGGAATTGAATGGAATAGAATAGAATTTTGAAAGGAATGGAATGGAATGGAATGGAATGCAAAGGAATGGAATGGAATGCAATGAGTAATGGAATGGAATTTGGAATGGAATGGAATTGAATGGAATAGAATGGAATTTGGAATGGAATGGAATGGAATTCGGAATTAATGGAATGGAATGCAATGAGGAATGGAATGGAATGGAATGTGGAATGGAATGCAATGGAATGGAATGGAATGTGGAATTGAATGGAATGGAAAGTGGAATGGATTGGAAAGGAATGTGGAGTGAAATGGAATGGAACGTGGAATGGAATGGAACATAGAACGGAAAGCAATAGAATGTGGAATTGAATGGAATGGAATGTGGAACGGAATGGAAAGTGGAATGGAAAGGAATGGAATGTGGATTGGAATGCGATGGAATGTGAAATGGAATGGAATGGAATGGAATGTGTAATGGAAGGTGGACTGGAATGTGAAATGGAATGTAGAATGGAATGTGGAATTGAATGAAATGGACCCTGGAATGGATTGGAATGGAACGGGGAATGGAATGAAATGGGACGTGGAATGGAAGGTGGAATGGAATGTACAAAGTAAGGCGGAATGGAACGTGGTATGGAATGGAATTGAACGTGTAATGGATCGTGGAAAGAAATGGAATGGAACGTTTAAAGGAATGTGGAATTAGTCATGGAATGCAACGTGGAATGGATCGTGGAATGGAATGGAATGGAACGTGTAATGGAATGTGGAATTAATCGTGGAATGCAACGTGGAATGGAATGGAATGGAATGCGGAATTGAATGTGGAAAGGAATGGAATGGAATGTGGAATGGTAAGTGAAATGGGATAGAATGGAATCTGGAATGGAATGTGGATTGGAATGCAGTGGAATGTGGGATGGAATGGAATGGAAAGTGGAATGGAATGTGGATAGGAATGCAGTGGAATTTGGAATGGAATGTGGAATGGAATGAAATGTGGAAAGAAATGTGGAATCAAAAGTGTAATGGAATGGAATGGAACGTGGAATGTAATGTGGAATGGAATAGAACGGTATGTGGAATGGATTGTGGAATGGAAAGTGGAATGGAATTTGTAAGGGAATGGAATGGAATGGAATGTGGAGTGTAACGTGGAATGGAATTTGGAATGCAATGCAATGGAATGTGGAATGGAATGTGGAATGGAATTGAATGCGGAATGGAATGTGGAATGAAATGGAAAGGAATGGAATGTGGAATGAAATGGAAAGGAATGGAATGGAATGTGGAATTGAATGGAATGGAATGTGGAATGGAAGGAAATGGAATGTGGAATGAAATGGAATGGAACGTGACATGGAATGAGGAATGGAATTCGGAAAGGAATGGAATGGAAGGGAAAGTGAAATTGACTGGAATGGAGTGTGGAATGGAATGGAGTGGAATGTGGAATGGAATAGAATGGAACATGGAATGGAAAGTGGAAAGGAATGTGGAAGGTAGTGGAATAGAATCTGGAATGGAATGGAACACAGAACGGAAAGGAATAGAATGTGGAATGGAATGGAAAGGAATGTGGAACGCAATGGAATTTGGGATGGAAAGGAACGGAGTGTGGATTGGTAGGCGATGGAATGTGAAATGGAATGGAATGGAATGGAATGTGTAATGGAATGTGGAATGGAATGTAGAATGGAATGCGGAATTAAATGAAATGGAACGTGGAATGGAAAGGAATGGAACGTGGAATGGAATGAAATGGAACGTGGAATAGAAGGTGAAATTGGACGTGGAATGGAACCTGGAATGGAACGTGGAATGGAATGTGCAAAGGAAAGTGGAATGGAATGCGGAATGGAATGGAATAGAACATGTAATGGAATGTGGAATTAGTTGTGGAATGGAATGTGGAATGGAATGGAATGGAATGCGGAATTTAATGTGGAATGGAATGCAATGGAATGTGCAATGGATAGTGAAATGGGATAGAATGGAATGTGGAATGGATTGTGGATTGGAATAGAGTGGAATGTGGAATGGAATGGAATGGAAAGTGGAATGGAATGTGGACAGGAATGCAAGGGAACTTGGAAAGGAATGTGGAATGGAATGGAATGTGGAATGGAATGTGAAATCAAAGGTGGAATGGAATGGAGTGGAACGTGGAATGTAATGTGGAATGGAATGGAACGGTATGTGGAATGGATTGTGGAATGGAAAGTGGAATGGAAATTGCAAGAGAATGGAATGGTATGGAATGTGGAGTGCAACGTGGAATGGAAAATGGAATGCAATATAATGGAATGTGGAGTGGAATGTGGAATGGAATGGAATGTGGAATGGAATGTGGAATGAAATGGAATGGAATGTGGAATGGAATGTGGAATGGAATGGAATGCGGAATGGAATGTGGAATGGAATGTGGAATGAAATGGAATGGAATGTGGAATGGAATGTGGAATGAAATGGAATGGAATGTGGAATAGAATGTGGAATGAAATATGGAATGGAATGGAATGGAATTTGGAATGGAACGTGGAATGGAACTTGGAATGGAACGTGGAAAGGAACGTGGAATGGAATGTGGAATGGGACATGGAATGGAATGTGGAATGGAATATGGAATGGAATGGAAGATGGAAAGGAACGTGGAATGGAATGGAATGCAACGTGGAATGGAAACGGGAATACAATGCGGAATGGAATTTGGAATGGAACGTGGAAATAAATGGAATGGAGCGTGGAATGGAATGGAATGGAACGTGGAATGGAATGCGGTATGGAATTTGGAACGGAACGTTAAATGAAATGTGGAATGGAAAGTGGAATGGAAAGGAAAGGAATGTGTAATGTAATTGAGTGGAATTTGGAATGGAATGGAAAGGAATGGAAAGTGGAATGGAACGGATTGGGATGGTACGGGATGTGGAATGGAATGGAATGGAACGTGAAATGGAACGTGGAATGGAAAGTGCAATGGAATGTTTAAAGGAATGTGGAATGCAATGTGGAATGGATTGGAATGGAATGAGGAATGGAATGGAAAGGAATGGAATGTGGAATGGAAAGGAATGGAATGTGGAATGGAATGGAATGGGATGGAATGTAGAATAGAATTAAATGGAACGGAATGGAATGTGGAATGAAATGGAATGGATTTTAGAATGGAATGGAATGGAATGTGGAATGGAATGGAATTGAATGTGGAATGGAATGGAACGTGGAATGGAATGGAATTTAAAGTGGAATGAAACGTAATGTCGAATGGAACTTTGAATGACACGTGAAATGGAACGTGAAATGGAACGTGGAATGGAATAAAATGGAATGTACAATGGAATGGAATGCAATGGAATGGAATGCAGAATGGAATTGAAAGAATGTGGAATGGAAAGGAATGGAATGTGGAATGGAAAGTTGAAAGGAATGGAATGGAATTTCACGTGGAATTGAAGATGCAATGGAATGGAATGGAATGTGGGATGGAATGAGGAATGCAATGTGGAATGGATTGTGGAATGGAATGGAATAGAATGTGGAATGGAATGGAATGGAATTGAACGTGGAATGGAAGGTGGAATTGAATGGAATGGAATGTGGAATAGAATGTGAAATGGAATGGAATGGAATGTGGAATTGAATGGAATGGAACGTGGAATGGAATGGAATGAAATTTGGAATTGAATGGAATGGAATATGGAATGTAATTGATTGGAATATGGAATGGACTGGAATGGAATTGAATGGAATGTGGAATGGAATGGAATGGAATGGAATGGAATGGAATGGAATGGAATGTGGAAAGGAATGATGGAATTGAATGGAATGCTATGGAATGTCGAATGGAATGGAATGTAATATAATGTGGAATTGAAGCTGAAGTGGAAGGGAAAGGAATGTGGAAAGGAATGTGGAAAGGAGTGGAGTGGAATGTGGAATTGAAGGTGGAATGGAATGGAATGGAACGTGGAATGGAATGGAATGGAACGTGGAATGCAATGGAATGGAACGTGGAATGGAATGTGGAATGGAACATTGGAATGGAATGGAATGGAATGTGGAATGGAATGTGGAATAGAGCGAGGAAGGAAATGGAATGGATTGTGGAATGGAATGTGCAATGGAAAGGAATGGTATGTGGAATGGAATGGAGAATAGGATGTGGAATAGAATGGAATGGAATGTGGAATGGAAAGTGGATTCGAATGGAATGGAATGTGGAAAGGAATGGAGTGGAATGTGGAATCGAATGTGGACTGGAATAGCAATGGGATGTGGCAAGGAATATGGACTGAAATGGAATGTAATGTGGAAGAGAATGTGGAATGGAAAGTGGAATGGAATATGGAATGGAATGGAATATAATGTGGAGTGGAATGTGGAAAGGAATGCAATGTGGAATGGAACGTGGAGAGAAAAGTGGAATGGAAAGTGGAATGGAAAGTGCAATACAATGTGGAATGGAATAGAATGGAATGTGGGATTGAATGGAATGGAATGGAATGGAATGGAATGGAATGTGGAATGGAAAGTGGAATGAAATGTGAAATGGAATGTGTAATGGATTGTTGAAAAGGAATGGAATTGAATGTGGAATGGAATGTGTAATGGAATGGAATAAGACGTGGAATGGAATGTGAAGTGGAATGTGGAATGGAACGTGGAATGGAATGTGGAATGCAATGTGGAATGGAACGTGGAATGGAACGTGAAACGGAAAGGAATGGAACATGGAATGGAACGTGGAATGGAATGTGGAATGCAACGTGGAATTGAACGTGGAATGGAATGTGGAACAGAAAGTTATGGAATTTGGAATGTAATGGAATGGAATGTGGAATGGAATTTAATGGAATGCAGAATAGAATGTGGAATGGAACGGAATGGAATGTGGAATGGAACGGAATGGAATGTGGAATGGAATGGGAAGGAATGTGGAATGGAATATGGAAAGGAATGCGGAATGGTACGGAATGGAATGTGGAATGAAATCTGGAATGGAGTGTGGAATGGATTGTGGAAAGGAACGGAATGGAATGTGGAACGGAATGTGGAATGTAATGTGGAATGGAATTGAATGGAATTGTAAATGGAATGGAATGGAATGGAATGGAAGAGTGTGGAATGGAATGTAATTGAACAGAATGGAATGGAATGGAACGGAATGGAATGTGAAATGGAACGTGGAATGGAACGTGGAATGGCATGAAGCGGAATGTGGAACGGAATGGAGTGCAACGTGGAACGGAATTGAATGGAACATGGAATCGAACGTGGAAAGGCAAGTGGTATAGAATGTGAAATGGAATGTGGAATGGAATGTGGAATGAAATGTGGAAAGAATGGAAAGGAATGTGCAAAGAATATGGAATGAAATGTGGAATGGAACGCAATGGAATGTGGAATGGAATGTGGAATGGAATTTGGAATGGAAAGTGGAATCGAATGGAATTGATAGTGGAATGGAAGGTGGAATGGAAAGTGGAATGGAAAGTGGAATGGAATGGAATGGAACGTGGAATAGAATGTGTAATGGAATTTAAAAGAATGTGGAATGGTATGTAGAATGAAATGTGGAATGAAATGGAAAGGAATATGAAATGGAATGTGGAATGGAATGTGAAATGGAACGTGGAATGGAATGTGGACTGGAATGAAATGGAACATGAAACGGAACCTGGACTGGAATGTGGAATGTAGTGGAATGGAATGTGGAATGGAATGTTGAATGGAAGGGAATGGAATGTGGAATGGAATGTGTAATAGAATGGAATGGAATGTGCAAAGGAATGTGGAATGGATTGTGGAAGGGAATGCAATGGTATGTCAAAAGGAATGTGGATTGTATTGCGAAATGGAAGGTGGAAAGAAATGTCGAATGGAATGGAATGGAACGTGGAATGGATCGTGGAGTGGAACGTGGAATGGAACGTGTAATGGAATGGAATGGAATATGGCATGGAATGTGGAAGGAATGTGCAATGGAATGGAACGGAATGGAATTGAATCTGGAATGGAATGTGGAGTGGAACGTGGAATGGATCGTGGAATGGAATGGAATAGAACGTGGAATGAAACATGGAATGGTACGTGGAATGGAACGTGGAATGGAATGAGGAATGGAATGGATAGGGATGTGGAATGGAATGTGGAATTGAATGTGAAATGCAACGTGGAATGCAAAGGAATGGAATGCGAAACGGAACGTGGAATTTTGTGGAATGGAAAGTGGAATGGAAGGTGGAATGGAATGGAAAGGAACGTAGAATGGAATGTGGAATGGAATGGAATGGAATGTGCAACGGAATGGGGAATGGAATGAGGAATGGAATGTGAAATGGCATTGAACAGAATGTGGAAAGGAATGTGGAAAGGAATGTGGAATGGAATGGAATGGAATGTGGAATGGAACTTGGAAAGGAATGTGGAATGGAATGTGGAATGGAACGGAATGGAATTTGGAATGGAATGAGGAATGGAGTGTAGAATGGAATGTGGAATGGACGGAATGGAACGTGGAATTGAATGTGGAATGGAATGTAGCACAGAAAGCGAAATGGAATGGAATTGACTGTGGAATTGAACGTGGAATGAAATGGAATGGGACGTGGAATGGAACGTGGATTGGAAAGTGGAATGGAAAGGAATGGAACGTTAAATGGAATGTCTAATGGAATGTGGAAAGGAATGGAATGGAATGTGGATTAGAATGTGGAATGGAATGTGGAATGGAAAGGAATGGAATGTGAAATGGAATGTGGAATGGAATGGAACGGAATGTTGAAAGGAATGGAATGGAATGTGGAATGGAATGTGGAACAGAGTGTGGAATGGAATGTGGAATGGAATGTGGAACGGAATGTGAAAAGGAATGTGGAATGGAATGTGGAAAGGAATGTGCAATGGAACGGAATGGAATGTGAAATTCAATGGAATGGAATGTGTTTTGGAATGTGGAATGGAATGGAATGGAATGTGAAATGGAAAGTGGAAAGGAATGTGGAAATGTAAGGAATGGAATGTGGAATGGAAGGTGTAATGGAGTGTGGATTAGAATGTGGAATGGAATGTGGAATGCAGTGCAGTAAGGAAGGTGGAAAGGAATGTGGAATGGAAATGAATTGAATGTGGAATGGAATGTGGAATGGGGTGTGGAATGGAATGTGGAATGGAACGGAATGGAATGTGGAATGGAGTGGTAAATGGAATGTGGAATGGAACTGAATGGAATGTGGACTGGAATGTGGAATGGAGTGTGGAATGGAATGTGTAATGGAACGGAATGAAATGTGAAATGGAGTGTGGAACGGAATGTGTAATGGAATGTCAAATGAAATGCAACGGAATGTGGAATTGAACGTGGAATGGAATGGAATGGAAAGTGGAATGATATGTGGGATGCAATGTGGAATGCATTGTGGAATGGAATGTGGAATGGAATATGGAATGGAACGCAATGGAATGTGGAAAGGAATGTGGAATGGAACGAGGAACGGCATGAAATTGAACGTGGAATGGAATGGAATGGAACGTGGAATGGAATGGAATGGAACGTGGAATGGAACGTGGAATGTAATGTGGAATGGAATGTGGAATGGAATGGAATGGAATGTGGAATGGAATGTGGAATGGAATGGAAAGGAATGTGGAGTGGAATGTAGAATGGAGTGTGAAATGGGATGGAATGGAATAGAATGTGAAATGGAATGTGAAATGGAATGTGTAACGGAACGTGGAATGGAATGTGGAATGGAATGAGATGGAACGTGGAATGGAACATGGAATGGAATGTGGAATCGAATGGAATGGAATATGGAATGGAATGTGGAATGGAATGGAATGGAATGTGAAATCCATTCCATTCCACATTTCATTCCATTCCATTCCAAGCTCCATTCCACATACCAGTCCACTTTCTATTCCACATTCCATTCCATTCTATTCTTTCCACATTCCATTTCACATTCCTTTCCATTCCATTCCACATTCCATTCTACGTTCCATTCCACTTTCCTTTCCATTCCATTCCATGTTCCATTCCACATTCCATTCCATTCCATTCCACTTTCCTTTCCTCATTCCATTCCACATTCCATTTCACATTCCATTCCATTCCATTCTACAATCCATTCCATTCCATTCCACATTCCATTCCACGTTCCATTTCTGGTTGCATTCCAGTCCAGTCCACATTCCATTCCACAACCCGTAGCATTCCATTCAGGATTCCATTCCAATCCAATCCACTTTCCATTCCACATTCCATACCATTCTATTCCACATTCAATTCCTCATTCCATTCCACAATCCATTCCTTACCATTGCACATTCCTTTGCACATTACATTACATTCCACTACAGGTTCCATTCCGCTTTCCATTCCACATTCCATTCCACATTCCATTCCATTCCATTCTGGGTTCCATTCCACGTTCCATTCCACATTCAATTCCACATTCCATTCCATTCCATTCCACGTTCCACTCCACATTCCATTTCACATTCCATTCCGCATTACATTCCACAATCCGTATCATGTTCCATTCCATTCAAATCCACTTTCCATTCCACGTTCCATTCCTTTTAATTTCATGTTCCATTCCACTTTCCATTCCATTCCATTCAATTCCACTTTCCATTCCATTCCATTCTGCATTCCATTCTATTACATTCCACTTTCCATTCCATTCCATTGCACATTCCATTCCATTCCATTGCACATTCCATTCCATTCCATTCCATTCCTGTCCACTCCACATTCCATACAATTCCACTGCATTGAACATTGCATTCTTTCCATTACACATTCCAGTTCTTTCCATTCCACATTCCATTCCATTCCATTCCACATTCCATTCCATTCCATTCCACATTCCATTCCACATCCTAGGCCACGTTCCATTCCACGATCCATTCCACGATTCAGTCCACGTTCCATTTGATGTTTCATTCCATTTCATTCCACATTCCATTCCATTCCATTCCATCTTACATTCCAAATTCCAGTCCCTTCCATTCCACATTCCTTTCCACATTCCATTCCATTCCATTCCCCTTCCATTCCACATTCCATTCTATTCCATTCCACATTCCATTCAATTCCATTCCACAATCCATTCCACATTCCATTCCGTTCTATTCCACATTCCATTCCAGTCAATTCTAACTTCAATTCCTCATTCCATTCCATTCCATTCCATTCCATATTCCGTTCCATTCCACATTCCATTCAACATTTCATTCCGCATTCCATTCCCCATTCCAGTCCCTTAAATTCCACATTCCATTCCACATTCCACGTCTCAATCCATTCCACATTTCTTTACATTGAATTCCACATACCATTCCACATTCCATTCAACATTCCATTGCATATTACATTTCATTCCACATTCCATTCCGTTCTATTCCATTGTATTCGAAATTCCATTCCATTCCATTCCACATTCCATTCCACATTCCATTCCATTCCTTTCCACATTCCATTCCATTCCACATTTCATTCCATTCAATTTCACGTTCCATTCCATTCCATTCCATTCCCCATTCAATTCCATATTCCATTCAATTCCATTCCATTCCAAATTCTTTTCTATTCCATTCCGCATTCCTTTTTACATTCCATTCCATTGCATTCCACATTAGATTCCACATTCCATTCCATTCCATTCGACTTTCCATTCCACTTTCCATTCCATTCCACTTCACATTCCATTCTATTCCATTCTACATTCCATTCCACATCCCATTCCAAGTTTAATTCCACTTTCTATTCCACTTTCCATTCCATTTTCTATTCCTCGTTCCACTCCCTTTCATTCCACATTCCATTCCACATTCCATTCCATTCCATTCTACATTGCATTCCACTTTTCATTCCATTCCATTCCACTTTCATTCCACTTACCATTCCACATTCCATGCCACTTTCCATTGCACATTCCATTCAGTTCTATTCCACATTCCATTCCGTATACCATTCCACATTCCATTCCACATTCCCTTCCGTTCCATTCGACATTCCATTCCACATTCCATTTCACTTTCCATTACATTCCATTACTCATACCATTACACATTAATTTCCATTCCTTTCCACATTCCATTACATTCCATTCTGTTAAAACCCACTCCACCTTGCATTCCATTCCACTCGATTCCGCATTCCATTCAACGCCATTCCATTCCAGTCCATTCCACATTGCATTCCATTCCATTCCATTCCACATTCAATTCCATTCCATTACACATTCCATTCCATTCCATTTCACATTCCATTAAAAGTTTCATTCCAATCCATTCCACAATCCATTCAACATTCCATTCCATTCTATTCCAATTCGTTCCAAAATCCATTCCACATTCCATTCCATTCCATTCCACATTCCATTCCATTCAATTCCACATTCCATTTCATTCCATTCCATTCCACATTCCATTCCATTCAATTCCACATTCCATTCCATTCCATTACATATTGCATTCCATTCCTTTCCACATTCCATTCTACATTCCATTCCGTTCCATTCCGCATTCCATTCCATTCCAATCTACATTCCATTCATTCCCTTCCATCCCTCCTTCCATTCCATTTCATTCAGCATTCCATTCCATTCCAGCATTCCATTTCGCTTTCCATTCCATTCCATTCCACATTCCATTCCATTCCATTCCACATTCCATTCCATCCCATTCCATTCCATTCCATCCCATTCCATTGCATTCGGCATTTGATCCCATTCCATTCCAAATTTCATTCCATTCCACTGAACATTCCATTCCATTCCATTCCACTTTCGATTCCACATTCCATTCCACAATCCATTCAATTCCACATTCCATTCGATTCCACATTCAATTCCAGATTTCATTCCATTCCATTCCACATTCCATTCTACATTCCATTCCATTCCATTCCACATTCCATTCCATTCATTTCACATTCCATTCCATTCCACATTCCATTCCACTTTGCATTCAATTCCACTCCAAATTCCATTCTACATTCCCTTCCATTCCATTCCGCATTCCATTCCTTTCCATTACACCTTCCATTCCATTTCACTCGGCATTCCATTCCATTCTAGCATTCTATTCAAAGTTCCATTTCACATTCCTTTCCAGGTTCCATTCCACATTCCATTCGATTCCATTCCACGTTCCATTCCAAATTCCATTCCGTTCCATTGCACATTCCATTCCATTCCATTCCACGTTCCATTCCATATTCCATTCCATTCTATCCCACATTCCATTCCAGATTACATTCCACATTTCATTCCATTCAATTCCAGTCCATATTCCATTTCATTCCATTCCATTCCACATTCCATTCCATTCCACTCTGCATTCCATTCCTTTCCACATTCCAATCCATTATACATTCCATTCCATTCCATTCCACTCCATTCCACAATCCATTCCAATCCACATTCCATTCCCCATTCCACTACTTTCCAATCCGCATTCCATTCCACATTCCATTCCATTCGTTTCCATTCCACATTCCATTCCATTCCATTCCACATTCCATTCAACTCCATTCCACATTCCATTCCGCCTTCCATTCCATTCAATTCCACGTTGCCTTCAACATTCCATTGCATTCCACTCCTCGTTCTATTCCATTACACATTACATTCCATTCAATTCAACATTCCATTGCCTTCCATTCCACGTTCCATTCCATTTCCATTCCATTCCATTTCACATTCCATTCTATTCCACATTCCATTCCACATTCCTTCCATTCCGTTCCACATAACATTCCATTCCATTCCATTCCATTCCACGTTCCATTCCAGATTCCATTCCATTCATTTCCACATTCCTTTAAATTCCATTCCATGTTCGATTCCATTCCATTCCACATTTCATTAAATTCCATTCCACGTAACATTCCATTCCATTTAAAATCAATTCGATTCCATTCCATTCCACATTCCATACCATTCCAGTCCACGTTCCATTCCATTCCTTGCCACATTCAACTCCATTCCATTCCACATTCCATTCCATTCCATTCCAATTTCCACATTCCATCCCACTTTCCATTTCGCGTTCCATTCCAGTACATTCCACGTTCCATTCCAAGTTCCATTCTATTCCATTCCATTTTCCATACCACAGTCCATTCCATTTGATTTCACGTTCCGTTTCACTTACCATTCCATTCCGATGGAAACCACATTCCATTCAAATCCATTTCACATTCCATTCCAGTCGACATTACATTCCATTCCACATTTTATTCCATTCCACATTCCATTCCAATCCGTTCCATTCCACATTCCATTCCATTCCATTCCCCATGACATACCATTCCTTTCCAAGTTCCTATCCATTCCATTCTACCTTCCATTCCACTGCACATACCATTCCATTCCATTCCACTCCATATTCTATTCCTTTCCACGCTCCATTCCATTCAATTCCAATCCACATTCCATTCCATTCCATTCCACATTCCTTTCCATTCCATTCCACTTTCCATTCCACGTTCAATTCCACGTTCCATTCCACGATCCATTACGTTCCATTCCACGTTCCATTTCACGTTCCATTCCATTAAATTCCACGTTACATCCCACTTTCTGTTCCATGTTACGTTCCATTACATTCCGCATTCCATTGTACTTTCCATTCTACGTTCCATTCCATTCAACTCCACCTTCCTTTCTACGTTCCATTCTACATTCCATTCCATTCCACTCCACATTCCATTGCACATTCCAATCCATTCCATTCCACATTCCATTGCACATTCCAATCCATTACATTCCACATTCCACTCCATTCCATTCCACATTCCACTGCATTCCATTCCCCCTTCTGTTCCATTGCATTCCACATTCAATTGCTCGTTCCATTACATTCCATTCCACATTCCCTTCTACATTCTATTCCATTCTATTCCACTTTTCATTCCACATTCCATTTCATTCCACATTCCATTCCCTTCCATTCCACATTACATTCCACGTTCCGTTGCAATCTCTTACATAATCCATTTCACATTCCATTCCATTCCGTTCAACATTGTATTCCACATTCCTTTCCTTCCATTCCACATTCCATTCTGTTCCACATTCCATTGCATTCCTTTCCACATTCCATTCCATTCCACTCCACATTCCATTCCTTTCCATTCCACTCCACATACCGTTGCATTTCATTCTGCATTGAATTCCCCTCCTTTCCACATTCCGTTCCACATTCCATTCCGTTCCATACCATTCCACATTCCATTCCATTCCATTCCATTCCATTTCCATTCGATTCCACTTTCCATTCCACATTGCATTCCAATCCATTAAACATTCCATTCTACATTCCATTCCATTCCATTCCACATTCCATTCTACATTCCATTCCATTTTATTACACATTCCATTCCATTCCATTACACATTGCATTCCATTCCTTTCCACATTCCATTCTACATTCCATTTCATTCCATTCCGCATTCCATTCCATTCCATTCTACATTCCATTCCATTCCTTTCCGTTCCACCTTTCATTCCATTTCATTCGGCATTCCATTCCATTCCAGCATTCCATTTCGCGTTCCATTCCATTCCATTCAACATTCCATTCCATTCCATTCCAAATTCCATTCCATTCCATTCCACATTCCATTCCATTCCATTCCATTCCATTCCATTCGTCATTTCATCCCATTCCATTCCAAATTCCTTTCCATTCCACTGCACATTCCATTCCATTCCATTCTATTTCACAATCCGTTCCACATTCCGTTTCATTACACTTTCGATTCCACATTCCATTCCACAATCCATTCGATTCCACATTCCATTCGATTCCACATTCCATTCCACATTGCATTCCATTCCATTCCAGATTCCATTCTACTTTCCATTCCATTCCATTCCACATTCCATTTCATTCATTCCACATACCATTCCAGATTAAATTACACAGTCCATTCCACATTGCATTCCATTCCACGTTCCATTCCTCATTCCATTCCACATTCCATTCCATTCCACGTTCCATTCCACATTCCATTCAACATTCCATTCAACATTCCATTCCACGTTGCATTCCAATTTCCACTCCACATTCAATTTCATTCCATTCCATATTGGAATCCATTCCTTTCCAATCCTTTGCAGGTTCCATTCCTCATTGCATTCCATTCAATTCCACTTTGAATTCCACATTCCATTCCATTGCATTCCACTTTCCATTCCACATTCCATTGAACATTCCATTCCATTCCATTCCACATTCGATACGACATTCCATTCCATTCTATTTCACATTCCATTCCACTGCATTCTTTTGCATTCCATTCCACATTCCAATCCCTTCCATTCCACATTCCATTCCATTCAACATTCCATTCCATTCCATTCCACCTTCCATTCCACATTCCTCTCTACATTCCTTTCCGTTCCATTCCACATTCCATTCCACATTCCATTCCATTCAATTCCAGTCCATATTCCATTGCATTCCATTCCATTCCACATTCCATTCCATTCCACTATGCATTCCATTCCATTCCACATTCCATTCCATTATACATTCCATTCCATTCCGTTCCACTCCATTCCATTCCATTCCAATTTTCACATTCCTTCCCGCTTTCCATTTCACGTTCCTTTCCACGTTCCATTCCAAGTTCCATTCCATTCCATTCCATGTTCCATGCCACATTCCATTACATTTGATTTCACGTTCCGTTTCACTTACCATTCCATTCCGATCCCATCCACATTTCATTCAAATCCATCCCACATTCCATTCCAGTCGACATTCCATTTCATTCCACATTTTATTCCATTCCACATTCCATTCCAATCCGTTCCATTCCACATTCCATTCCATTCCATTCCCCATGACATACCATTCCATTCCATGTTCCTATCCATTCCATTCCACCTTCCATTCCATTCCATTCCACGTTCCATTCCATTCCATTTCTCCTTCCATTCCATTCCACTCTACTTTCATTCAATTCCATTCCACGCTTCATTCCACATTCCATTCCATTTAATTCCAGGGTGCATTCCATTCCATTCCACATTCCAATCCATTCCATTCCACATTCCATTCCACTGCACATTCCATTCCATTCCATTACACTCCATATTCTATTCTATTCCACGTTCCATTCCATTCAATTGCATTCCACGTTGCATTCCATTCCATTCCACATTCCATTCCATTCCATTCCACTTTCCGTTCCATGTTCAATTCCACGTTCCATTCCACAATCCATTCCATTCCATTCCACGTTCCATTCCACGTTCCATTCCACGTTCCATTTCACTTTCCATTCCATTAAATTCCACGTTACATTCCACTTTCTGTTCCATGTTACATTCCATTGCATTCCACGTTCCATTGTACTTTCCATTCTATGTTCCATTCCATTCTATTCCACCTTCCTTTCCACGTTACATTCCACATTCCATTCCATTCCACTCCACATTCCATTGCACATTCCATTCCATTCTATTCCACATTCCATTGTACATTCCAATCCATTACATTCCACATTCCACTCCATTCCATTCCACATTATGTTCCATTCCATTGCTCGTTCCATTACATTCCATTCCAGATTCCCTTCTACATTGCGTTTCATTCCATTCCACCTTCGATTCCACATTCCAAGCATTCCATTCCACATTCCATTCCCTTCCATTCCACATTACATTCCACATTCCATTGCATTCCATTACATAATCCATTTCACATTCCATTACATTCCATTCCACATTGTATTCCACATTCCTTTCCTTTCCATTCCACATTCCATCCCATTCCACATTCCATTCCACATTCCATTGCATTCCTTTCCACATTCCATTCCACATTCCATTCCATTCCAATCCACATTCCATTCCATTCCACTCCACATTCCATTCCATTTCATTCTGCATTCAATTCCACTCCTTTCCAAATTAAGTTCCACATTCCATTCCATTCCATTCCACTCCACATTCCATTGCACATTCCATTCCATTCTATTCCACATTCCATTGCACATTCCAATCCATTACATTCCACATTCCACTCCATTCCATTCCACATTATGTTCCATTCCATTCCACATTCCATTGCTCGTTCCATTACATTCAATTCCACATTCCCTTCTACATTGTGTTTCATTCCATTCCACCTTCGATTCCACATTCCATTGCATTCCATTCCACATTCCATTCCCTTCCATTCCACATTACATTCCACATTCCATTGCATTCCATTACATAATCCATTTCACATTCCATTCCATTCCAATCCACATTGTATTCCACATTCCTTTCCTTTCCATTCCACATTCCATCCCATTCCACACTCCATTCCACAATCCATTGCATTCCTTTCCACATTCCATTCCACATTCCATTCCATTCCAATCCACATTCCATTCCATTCCATTCCACTCCACATTCCATTCCATTTCATTCTGCATTCAATTCCACTCCTTTCCAAATTAAATTCCACATTCCATTCCATTCCATTCCATTCCACGTTCCATTCCATTCAATTCCATTTCCATTCAATTCCACATTCCATTCCACATTGCATTACAATCCATTCCTCATTCCATTCTACATTCCATTCCATTGCATTTCACATTCCATTCCATTCCATTACACATTGCATTCCATTCCTTTCCAAATTCCATTCTACATTCCATTCCATTCCATTAGGCATTCCATTCCTTTGCATTCTACATTCCATTCCATTCCATTCTGTTCCACATTCCATTCCATTTCATTCAGCATTCCGTTCCATTCCAGCCTTCCTTTTCGCATTCTATTCCATTCCATTGAACATTCCATTCCATTCCATTCTACATTCCATTCCATTCCATTCCATTCTACATTCCATTCCATTCCATTCCACATTCCATTCCATTCCATTCCACAATCCATTCCATTCCATTCCATTCTATTCCATTCCGCATTTCCTCCCATTCCATTCAAAATTCCATTCCGTTCCACTGCACGTTCCATTCCATTCCATTCCACAATCAATTCCACATTCAATTCCATTCCACATTCCATTCTACATTCCATTCCATTCCATTCCACATTCCATTCCACTCATTCCACATTCCATTCCATTCCACATTCCATTCCACGTTACATTCAATTCCACTCCAAATTCCATTCTACATTCCATTCCATTCTAGCATTCCATTCAAATTTTGATTTCACATTCCGTTGCAGGTTCCTTTCCACATTCCATTCCATTCCATTCCACATTCCATTCTATTCCATTCCACTCCTTTTCAGGTCCCATTCCTCATTGCATTCCATTCAATTCCACATTGAATTCCACATTCCATTCCATTTCATTCCACTTTCCATTCCACATTCCATTCCATTCCATTCCACATTCGATACGACATTCCATTCCATTCTATTTCACATTCCATTCCACTGCATTCCATTGCATTCCATTCCACATTCCAACCCATTCCATTCCACATTCCATTCCATTCCATTCCATTCCACCTTCCATTCCACATTCCTCTCTACATTCTCTTCCGTTCCATTCCACATTGCATTCCACATTCCATTCCATTCAATTCCAGTCCATATTCCATTTCATTCCATTCCTTTCCAGATTCCATTCCATTCCACTTTGCATTCCATTCCATTCCACATTCCATTCCATTATACATTCCATTCCATTCCATTCCACTCCATTCCACAATCCATTCCAATCCACATTCCATTCCACATTCCACTACTTTCAACTCCACATTCCATTCTACATTGCATTCCTTTCCTTTCCATTCCACATTCCATTCCATTCCATTCCACATTCCATTCAACTCCAGTCCACATTCCATTCCACATTCCATTCCATTCCATTCCACATTCCATTCAACTCCAGTCCACATTCCATTCCACATTCCATTCCATTCAATTCCACGTTGCCTTCAACATTCCATTCCATTCCCCTCCATTTTTTTCGCCATTACACATTCCATTCCATTCAACTCAACATTCCATTGCATTCCATTCCACGTTCCATTCCACGTTCCATTCCATTCCATTTCATATTCCTTTCCATGCCACATTCCATTCTACATTCCATTCCATTCTATTCCACATTCCATTCCATTCATTCCACATTCCATTCCATTCCACATTCCATTCCACGTTGCATTCAGTTCATCTCCAAATTCCATTCTACATTCCATTCCATTCCATTCCGCATTCCATTCCTTTCCATTGCAATTTCCATTCCATTTCGCTTGGCATTCCATTCCATTCTAGCATTCCATTCAAAGTCCCATTTCACATTCCTTTCCAGGTTCCATTCCACATTCCATTCCATTGCATTCCACTTTCCATTCCACATTCCATTCCATTCCATTCCACATTCCATTCCATTCCATTCCACATTACATTCCAGATTACATTCCACTGTCCATTCCACATTGCAATCCTTTCCACATTCCATTCCATTCAATTCCACGTTGCCTTCAACATTCCATTCCATTCCACTCCATTTTCTATTTCATTACTCATTCCATTCAATTCAATTCCACATTCCATTGCATTCCATTCCACGTTCCATTCCACGTTCCATTCCATTCCATTTCATATTCCATTCCATTCCACATTCCATTCTACATTCCATTACATTCTATTCCACATTCCATTCCATTCATTCCACATTCCATTCCATTCCACATTCAATTCCACGTTGCATTCAATTCCTCTCCAAATTCCATCCTACATTCCATTCCTTTCCATTCCGCATTCCATTCCTTTCCATTGCAACTTCCATTCCATTTCGCTTGGCATTCCATTCCATTCTAGCATTCCATTGAAAGTTCCATTTCACATTCCGTTGCAGGTTCCTTTCCACATTCCATTCCATTCCATTCCACTTTCCATTCCACATTCCATTCCATTCCATTCCACATTCCATTCCATTACATTCCGTATTCCATTCCATTCCATTCCTCGTTCCATTCCATTCCATTTCACATTCCATTCCAGATTACATTCGACTGTCCATTCCACATTGCAATCCATTCTACCTTCCATTCCACAATCCATTCCATTCCACGTTCAATTGCACATTCCATTCAACATTCCATTCCACGTTCCATTGCAATTTCCATTCCACATTCAATTTCATTTCATTCTACATTCCATTCTATTCCATTCCACTCCTTTTCAGTTTCCATTCCTCATTGCATTCCATTCAATTCCACTTTGAATTCCACATTCCATTCCACTGCATTCCACTTTCCATTCCACATTCCATTCCATTCCATTCCACATTCGATACAACATTCCATTCCATTCTATTTCACATTCCATTCCACTGCATTCCAATCCATTCCATTCCACATTCCAATCCATTCCATTCCACATTCAATTCCATTCCACATTCCCTTCCATTCCATTCCATTCCACCTTCCATTCCACATTCCTCTCTACATTCTCTTCCGTTCAATTCCACATTGCATTCCACATTCCATTCCATTCAATTCCAGTCTATATTCCATTTCATTCCATTCCTTTCCACGTTCCATTCCATTCCACTTTGCATTCCATTCCATTCCACATTCCATTCCATTATACATTCCATTCCATTGCATTCCACTCCATTCCACAATCCATTCCAATCCACATTCCATTCCACATTCCACTATTTTCAACTCCACATTCCATTCCACATTGCATTCCATTCCTTTCCATTCCACATTCCATTCCATTCCATTCCACAATCCACTCAACTCCAGTCCACATTCCATTCCACATTCCATTCAATTCAATTCCACGTTGCCTTCAACATTCCATTCTATTCCACTCCATTTTCTACTCCATTACACATTCCAATCCATTTAATTCCACACTCCATTGCATTCCATTCCACGTTCCCTTCCACGTTCCATTCCATTTCACATTCCATTCCATTCCGCATTCCATTCCACATTCCTTTCCATTCCATTCCATTCCATTCCATTCCACGTTCCATTCCAGATTCCATTCCGTTCAATTCCACATTCCTTTCCATTCCATTCGATGTTCGATTCCATTCCATTCCACATTCCATTACATTCCGTTTCATATTACATTCCATTCCATTCAAAATTAATTCGATTCCATTCCATTCCACATTCCAGTCCATTCCAGTCCACACTGCATTCCATTCCTAGCCACATTCAACTCCATTCCATTCCAAATTCCGTTCCATTCCATTCCAATTTCCACATTCCATCCCTCTTTCCATTTCGCGTTCCATTCCTCGTTCCATTCCAAATTCCATTCCATTCCATTCAATGTTCCATACCACATTCCATTCCATTTGATTTCACTTTCCGTTTCACTTACCATTCCATTCCGATCCAATCCACATTCCACTCAAATCCATTCCACATTCCATTCCAGTCGAGATTCCATTCCATTCCACATTTTATTCCATTGCACATTCCATTCCAATTCGTTCCATTCCACATTCAATTCCATTCCATTCCTCATGACAAACCATTCCATTCCACGTTCCTATCCATTCCATTCCGCTTCCATTCCATTCCATTCTACTTTCGATTCAATTCCATTCCATATTCCTTTCCACATTCCATCCCATTTAATTCCAATCTGCATTCCATTCCATTCCATATTCCAATCCAGTCCATTCCACATTCCATTCCACTGCACATTTCATTCCATTCCATTCCACTCCAAATTCTATTCCATTGCACGTTCCATTCCATTCAATTCCATTCCACACTCCATTCCGTTCCATTCCACATTCCATTCCATTCCATTCTGCATTCCATTCCTTTCCATTGCAACTTCCATTCCATTTCGCTTGGCATTCCATTCCATTCTAGCATTCCATTCAAAGTCCCATTTCACATTCCGTTGCAGGTTCCATTCCACATTCCATTCCATTCCATTCCACTTTCCATTCCACATTCCATTCCATGTTCCATTCTACGTTCCATTCCATTCCATCCCGCGTTCCATTCCACGTTCCATTCCTTTAAATTCCACGTTACATTCCACTTTCTGTTCCCTGTTACATTCCATTACATTCCACGTTCCATTGTAGTTTCCATTCTACGTGCCATTCCATTCTATTCCACCTTCCTTTCTACGTTCCATTCCACATTCCATTCCATTCCACTCCACATTGCATTGCACATTCCATTCCACATTCCATTCCACATTCCACTCCATTCCATTCCACATTCCGTTGCATTCCATTCCACATGCCATTGCTCGTTCCATTACATTCCTTTCCACGTTCAATTTCACATTCCATTACACATTCCATTCCATTCCATTCCACATTCAATCCCATTCCATTCCATTCCACGTTAGATTCCACTTTCCATTCCAGATTCCATTAAACTTTCCATTCCACGTTACGTTCCAGTCCATTCCACATTCCGTTCCACATTCCAATCCAATGCATTGCACTTTCCATGCCACATTCCATTCCACGTTCCATTCCTTTCCTTTCCACATTCCATTCCACTTTCCACTGCATTCCATACCTCTTTCCATTCCCCTTTCCATTCCACTCCATTTCACAATCCTTTTCTCATTCCATTGCACCTTCCATTCCACATTCCATTCCACATTCCATTCCATTCCATTCGACCTTCTATTCCACTTTCCATTCCATGGTCTATTCCACGTTCCATTCCATTCCATTCCATATTCCATTCATTCTGTTCCATTCCACATTTCTTTTCACCTTTCATTTCACATTCCTTTCGTCATTGCATTACACATTCATTTCCATTCTATTCCACGTTCAATTCCATTCCATTCCACATTCCATTGCATTCCATTCCACATTCCATTCCATTCCATTCCACATTTCTTTCCACCTTTCATTTCGTATTCCTTTCGACATTGCATTACACATTCATTTCAATTCTATTCCACGTTCAATTCCATTCAATTCCTCATTCCATTGCACTCCATTCCACATTCCAATCCATTCCATTCCACATTACAATCCTTTCCAAATTCCATTCCACATTCCATTCCACGTTCCATTCCTTTCCATTCCACCTTCCATTCCAATTTCCATTTCATTTTCCATTCCATTCCATTCCACGTTCCGCTCCAAATTCCACTCCGTTCCATTTCACGTTCCATTCCACAATTCCATTACAAATTCCATTCCACTTTGCATTCCGTTCCATTACACATTCGATTCCGCTCTCCACTCCACATTCCATTCCAAATTCCATTCGTTTCCATTCCACATTCCATTCCACAATTCATTCCACATTCCATTCCGTTCCATTCAACATTCCATTTCATTCCATGCCACATTCCTTTAAAAATTCAAATCCATTCCGTTCCACATTCCATTCCTTTCCATTCCACATTCCATTCCACATTCCATTCCATTCAACTCCACATTACGTTACACATTCTATTCCACAATCCATTCCATTATATTCCATGTTCCCTTCGACATTCCATTTCACATTGCATTCCACATTCCATTCCACATTCCTTTCCATTCCATTCAACATTCCATTCCACCCTACATTTCACATAACATTCCACATTCCATTCCATTCCTTTCCAAGTTTCATTCCATGTTCCATTCCAGTTTCCATTCCATTCCATTCCACTGTCCATTCCACATTCCATTCCATCTTCCATTCCACATTACTTTATATTCCATTCCAAATTCCATTCCACATTCCATTCCTCATTCCATTCCATTCCACATACCATTCCACATTCCATTCCTCATTGCATTCCACATTCCTTTCCATTCCACTCCACAATGCATTCCACATTATATTCCATTCCATTCCACATTCCATTCCACATTCCATTCCACATTCCATTTCATCTTCCATTCCACATTCCATTTCACCTTCCGTTCCACATTCCATTTCACATTCCACTCCAATCCATTCCCCGTTCCATTCCATTCCATTCCACATTCCATTCCACATTCCATTCCCTTCCATTCCACATTCCATTCTATTCCTTTCCACTTTCCAATCCTTTCGACTTTCCATTCCACATTCCATTCCACGTACCATTCCACGTTCCATTCCATGTTCCATTCCACATTCCAATCCATGTTCCATTCCATTCCATTCCACATTCCATCAGACATTCCATTGCTTTCCATTTAACATTCCATTCCAATCCATTCCACTTTCCATTCCACATTCCTCTCCACATTCCATTCCACATTCCATTCCATTCTATTCCACATTCAATTCCACATTGTTTTCCACATTCCATTCCGTTCAATTCCAGATTCAATTCCACACTGCTTTCCACATTCCATTCCACTTTCTGCTCCATTCCTTTCCACATTACTTTCCACAGTCTATTCCACATTTCATTCCGTTTCATTCCACATTGCATTGTATTCCCTTCCACATTCCTTTCCACATTGAAATAAATTCCATTCAACAATCAATTACATTCCATTCCACATTCCATTCCACATTCTCTTCCACATTCCATTACACATAGCTTTCCCTTCCACATTCCATTGTACATTCTATTCCACACTCTATTCCACATTCCATTCCATTCCATTCCATGTTCCCTTCCACATTCCATTCCACATTCCATTGCACATTCCATTCCATTCCATTCAACATTACATTCCACATTCCATTTCGCAGTCCATTACGCATTCCATTCCATTTCGTTCCACAATCAGTTCCATTACATTCCATTCCACGTTCCATTGCACGTTGCCTTAAGTTTTCCATTCCACATCCCATTCCATTCCATTCACATTCCATTCCACATTCTAATCCATTGCATTCCACTTTCCATGCCACATTCCATTCCACATTCCATTCCATTCCATTCCACATTCCATTCCACATTCCATTCCCCATTTCACTGAATTCCATTCCACTTTCCATTCCACATTCCATTCCACTCCATTGTGCAATCCATTTCAAATTCCATTCCACGTTCTATTCCACGTTAAATTCCATTCCATTCCATGTTCCATTCATTCTGTTCCATTCCACATTTCATTCCACCTTCCATTTCACATTTCATTAGACATTCCATTACACATTCCTTTCCATCCCATTCCACGTTCAATTCCATTCCATTACACATTTCATTCCTTTCCATTCCACATTCTGTTCCATTCCATTCCACATTTCAATCGTTTCCACATTCCATTCTACATTCCATTCCACATTCCTTTCCATTCAAATCCACCTTCCATTCCACATTCGATTCAATTCCATTCCACATTCCATTGTATTCCATTAAACATTCCATTAAATTCCATTCCACTTTCCATTCCACATCACATTCCCTTCTATCCCGCATTCCATTCCATTCCATTCCACGTTCTATAACACGTTCCATTCAACGTTCAATTGCATGTTCTGTTGCACATTCCATTCCGTTCCATTCCTTGTTTCATTGCAGTCTATTCCTTCTTCCATGCCATTCCATTCGTTATTCCATTCTATTCCATTCCACATTAAATTCCACATTCCATTCTACATTCCATTCCATTGCATTCCACATTCCATTCCACGATCCATTCCATTCCACATTCCACTTCACATTCCATTCCACTCCACGTTCCATTCCATAATCCACTCCATATTCCACTCCATTCTATTTCACATTCCATTTCTTTCCATTCCATTCCACATTCCATTCCACATTGCAATCTGTGATCCATTCCATTAAACATTCCATTCCACATTCCATTCCATTCCATTTCACTTTCCATTCCACATTCCATTCCAAACCGTTCTACATTCCATTCCATTCCACTCCATTCCATATTCCATTCCACATTCCATTCCAAACCGTTCTACATTCCATTCCATTCCACTCCATTCCATATTCCTTTCCACATTCCATTCCATTCCTTTACACATAGCATTCTTTCCATTCCACATTCCATTCCATTCCATTTCACATTCCATTCCACGTTGCATTCCATTCCTTTCCATTGCATTGCACATTCCATTGCACATTACATTACATTCAATTCCACTTTCGATTCCAATCCATTCCACATTGAATTCCATTCCATTCCACATTCCATACCTTTACGTTATGCATTCCATTCCATTCCACATTCCATACCTTTCTGTTATGAATTCTATTCCATTCCATATTCCATTCCATTCCATTCCTTTCCATTCAACTCTAAATTCCATTCTATATTCAATTCCATTCCATTCCATATTCCATTCCATTCCATTAAACATTCAATTCCATTCCAGTCCACATTCCATTTCATTTCATGTTCCATTCAATTCTATTCCACATTCCATTCCTTTACATTCCATTTCATTCCACATTCCATTCCACATTCCATTCCATTCCATTCCACATTCCATTCCATTCCATTCCACATTCCATTCCACATTCCATTCCACATTCCATTTAACATTCCATTTCATTCCATTCCACATTTCATTCCATTCCATATTCCATTCCTTTCCATTCCATTCTACTCCACATTCCATTCCATTCCATTCCACTTTCCATTGCGCGACCTAGTCCACGTTCCATTCCATTCCATTGCATGTTCCACTCATTCTGTTCCATTCCACATTTCATTCCACCTTTCATTTCGCATTCCATTCGACATTGCATTACACATTACTTTCCATTCCATTCCACGTTCAATTCCATTCCATTCCACATTCCATTGCATTCCATTCCACATTCCATTCCATTCCATTCCACATTACAATCCTTTCCACATTCCATTCCGCATTCCATTCCACGTTCCATTCCTTTCCATTTCACGTTACATTCCATTTTCATTTCCAGTCCATTCCATTCCATTCTGCGTTCCGCTGCAAATTCCATTCCATTCCATTTCACGTTCCATTCCACAATTCCATTACAAATTCCATTCCACTTTCCATTCTGTTCCATTCCACATTCTATTCCACTCTCCACTCCACATTGCATTACAAATTCCATTCCTTTCCATTCCACATTCCATTCAACATTTCATTCCACATTCCATTCCATTCCAATCAACATTCCATTGCATTCCATGCCACATTCCTTTAAACATTCCAAGCCATTCCGTTCCACATTCCATTCCTTTCCATACCACATTCCATTCCACATTCCATTCCATTCCATTCCACATTACATTCCACATTATATTCCACATCCCATTCCACATTCCATTCCATTCTTTTCCATGTTCCCTTCCACATTCCATGCCACATTGCATTCCACATTCCCTTCCACATTCCTTTCCTTTCCATTCAACATACCATTCCACCCTACATTTCACATTACATTCCACATTCCATTCCATTCCATTCCATGATTCATTCCACGTTCCGTTCCACGTTCCATTGCATTCCATTCTACTTTCCATTCCACATTCCATTGCATCTTCCATTCCTCATTACTTTATTTTCCATTCCACATTCAATTCCACATTTCGTTATATTCCACATACCATTCCACATTCCAACCCACATTGCATTCCACATTCCTTTCCATTCCATTCCACCTTCCATTCCACATTCCATTCCACCTTCCTTTCCATTCCATTCCACATTCCATTCCACATTATATTACATTCCATTCCACATTCCATTCCACATTCCATCCCATTCCATTCCACATTCTTTTCCTTTCCATTCCACTTTCCATTCCAGTTTACAATCCATTCTATTCTTCGTTCTATTCCACATTGCATTCCACATTCAATTCCACATTCCTTTCCGCATTGCATTCCACATTCCATTTCATTCCATTCCACAATGCAGTCCATTCCACTCCACATTTCATTTAGCATTCCATTCCAAATTCCATTTCACATTCCCTTCCATTCAATTCCCCATTCCATTCCATTCCATTCCAATTTCCATTCCACTTTCCATTCCATACCATTCCATATTCCATTCCATTCCATTCCACATTCCATTCCGTTCCATTCCACATTCCATTCCATTCCATTCCACATTCAATTCCATTTCATTCCACAATCCATTCAACGTTCCAATCTACCTTCCATTCCAAGGTCCATTCAATTAAATTCCACGTTCGATTTCTCATTACATTCCATTCCTTACCTCTTTCTTTCCACATTCCATTCCACATTCCATTTCATTCCATTCCACATTCCATTCTACTCCACTCCACATTCCATAAGACATTCAATTCCATTACACTCCACTTTCCATTCCACGTTCCATTCCACGTTCCATTCCACATTCCAATCCAAATTCCATTTCACATTCCTTTCCACATTCCACTACATTCCATTCCACGTTCCATTCCACGTTCCTTTCCACATTCCAATCCAAATTCCATTTCACATTCCTTTCCACATTCCACTACATTCCATTCCACTTTACATTCCACGTTCCATTCCACAATCCATTCCACATTCCATTTCATTTCATCCCACATTCCATTCCACGTTGCATTCCATTCCATTCCGCTTTCAATTTCCCATTCTATTCTATTACTTTTGACAATGTATTCCACAATCCATTCCACATTCCATTTCACATTCCATTCCGTTCCATTACACATTCCATTCCACATTCTATTCCACATTCCTTTCCACATTTCATTCCGTTCCATTCCATATTCCGTTCCACATTACATTCCGCATTCCATTCCACATTCGATTCCACATTCCTTTCCACATTCCCAAAATTCCATTCCACATTCCATACCATTCATTTCCACATTACATTCCACTTTCAATGCAATGTTCTATTGCATGTTCCATTCAATATCATTTCACTTTCCATTCCGCATTCCATTCCATTCTATTTCCTTTCAACATTCCATTCCCCATTCCATTCCACATTGCATTCCGTTTCATTCCACATTCCATTCCACATTCCGTTCCACATTCCATTCCAATCAATTCCACATTACATTGCCTTCCATTCCACATTCCATTCCACATTCCTTTCCATTACATTCCATATTTCATTCCACATTCCATTCCATTCCATTCCACGTTCCATTCCATTCCATTCCACGTTTCCTTCGACGTTCCACTCCACGTTCCATTCCACATTCCATTCCAAATTCCATTCCATAATCCTTTCCACATTCTGTTCCTTTCCCTGCAACATTCAATTCCACATTCCATTCCATTCCATAACACGTTCCATTCCACATTCCGTTCCAAATTCCATTTCAAACTCCATTTCACATTCTATTCCATTCCTTTACACATTCCATTCCACACTCCATTCCAAATTCCTTTCCAGAATCCATTCCACGTTGCTTTCCGTTGAATTCCACTTTCCATTCCGCACTCCATTCCAAATTCCATTCCATATTGCATTCCACGTTCCATTCCGTTCCATTCCACATTCCATTCCACACTCCATTCCACATTCCATTCCACATTCCATTCCGTTCCATTCTACATTCCAATCCACGATCCATTCCACAGTCCATTCCACATTCCTTTCCACATTCCATTCCACATTCCTTTCCATTTCATTCCACATACCGTTAAACATTACATTGCATTCCATTTCACATTCCATTCCGTTAAATTCCAGATTCCTTTCCACATTCCAGTCCACATTCCATTCCACATTCCGTTCAACATTCCGTTCCACATTCCATTGCATTGCGTTCCATTCCACATTCCATTCCACATTCCATTCAACATTCCATTCCACATTCCATTTCACCTTCCGTTCCACATTCCAATTCACCTTCCGTTCCACATTCCATTTCACCTTCCGTTCCACATTCCATTTCACATTCCACTCCATTCCATTCCCCATTCCATTCCATTCCACCTTCCATTACCTTCTGTTCTACATTCCATTCCACATTTCATTCCCTAATCGATTCCACATTAATTTCCATTCCATTCCACAATCAATTCCATTCCATTCGACATTCAATTCCATTCCATTCTACATGCCATTCCACCTTCCATTCCAATCAGTTCCATAATCCATTCCTCACCATTCCATATCCCATTCCGCATTCCATACCACAATCCATTTCGCATTCCATTCCTCATTCCATTCCATTCCATTCCACATTCCATTCCGCATGCCATTCCATTCCATTCCACATTCCTTTCCGCATTCCATTTCACATTCCATTCCCTTCCATTCCAAATTCCATTAGACACTCCATTCCATTGCATTCAACATTGCATTCCATTCCATCCAAAATTCCATTCCACGTTCCATTCCACATTTCATTCCACGTTCCATTCCATTCCATTCCACCTTCCATTACATTCCGTTCCACATTCCAATCCACATTCTATTTCACATTCCATTCCCTTCCATTCTACATTCCATTCCATATTCCATTTCAAATTATTTTACTTTCCATTCCACATTTCATTCAATTCCATTCCATTCCAAATTCAATTCCATTCCATAGCACATTCCATTCCATTCCATACCACATTTCATTCCATTCCATAGCACATTCTGTTCCACATTCCATTCCATTCCATTCCACATTCCGTTCTGCATTCCATTCCATTTGTTTTCACTTTCCATTTCATTACACTGCACATTCCTTCCACATTCTATTTAATTCCATTTCACATTCCATTCCATTCCATTCCATTCCACATTCCCTTCCCTTCCATTCCATTCCTTTCTCTTTCGTTTGATTCCATTGAATTCCACATTCCATTCCATTGCATTCCATTCTACCTTCCATTCATTCCATTCCATTCCACAATCCATTCCACTCCACCTTCCATTGCATTCCATTCCACATTGCATTCCATTCCATTCCACGTTCCATTTCACGTTACTTTCCGCCTTCCATTCCACGTTCCATTCCACTCTCCTTTCCACTTTCCATTCCACTTTGCATTCCAATTTCCATTCTACTTTCCATTCCACATTGCATTACTTTCCACATTCCATTCCACATTCCATTCCACGTTCCATTCCACGTTCCGTTCCACTTTCCTTACCACGTTGCATTCCACTTTCCATTCCATTCCATTCCACAATACATTCCACATTCCATTCCATATTGCATTCCAATGAATTCCGTCATGCATTTGATTCCATTTCACATTCCATTCCAAATTAAATTCCATTGAATTCCCTTCATTGGCACTTTACATTCCATTCCATTCCACATTCCCTTCCATTCCATTCCAGTCCATTCTACATTCCATTCCATTCCATTCCACATTCCATTCCATTCCATATTACATTCCATGGTCGAGTGCACGTTCCATTCCACGTTCCTTTGCGTTGTCCATTCCACATTCCATTCCACGATCCATTCCACGTTCCATTCCATTCCATTTCACTTTCAATTCCAAATTCCATTGCATTCCATTCCACATTCCATTTCATTCCACTTCATTCCATTGGATTCCATTCTATTCCACTTTTCATTCCATTCCACATTCCATTCCAAATTCCATTCAAATCCTTTCTACATTCCATTCCACATTCCATTCCACGTGCCATTCCACGATCCATTCCACATTCCTTTCCACGTTGCATTGCATGTTCTATTCCATGTTTCATTCCATGGCATTCCACATTCCATTCCACATTCCATTCCACTCCATTCCACATTCCATTCCAAGTTCCATTCCATTTTGCATTCCAGGTTCCATTCCATTCCTTTAAAATCAATTCCACATTCCATTACACGTTCCATTCCAGGATCCATTACACGTTCCTTTCTACTTTCCATTACACGTTTCATTCCATGTTCCATTCCATTCCATTCCGCATTCCATTCCACATTCCATTCCACTTTGCATTCGACGTTCCATTCCATTCCATTCCACATTGCATTCCACACTGCATTCCATTGCATTCCACATTCCTTTCCACGTTCCATTCCACTCCTTTACAATCCATTCCACATTCCAATCCATTCCTTTCCACTTTCCATTCCACATTTCCCTCCGTTCCATTCCACATTCCATTCCATTTCTTTCCACATTCCACTGCCTTCCATTCCACATTCCATTCCACATTGCATTCCATATTCCATTACAAATTCCATTCCAAATCCATTCCATTCCATTTCACCTTCTATCTCATTGCTTTCTATTCCACATTCCATTACACTCCATTCCAGAGTTCATTCTGTCCCATTCCATTCAACATTTCAGTCCATTCCATTCCATTCCACTTTCCATTCCATCTTCCATTCTCCGTTCCACTCCAAGTTCCATTCCATTACATTCCACATTCCATTCCATTCCATTCCAAATGGCATTCCACTCCTTTCCACATTCCATTCCATTTCATTCCACATTCCATTAAACATTCCATACCATTCCATTCCACGTTCCATTCCACATTCCTTCCACATCCCATTCCACATCCCTTCCACATCCCATTCCACATCCCACATCCATTCCACGTTCTATTCCACCTTCCATTCCAATTTCCATCCCATTCCATTCCACATTCCATTACCCATTCCATTCCATATCACTCCAAATTCCATTCCACGTTGCATTCTCTTCCATTCGACATTCCATTCCATTCTATTGAGCACCCCAATCCATTCCATTGCACATTCCATTCCACATTCCACTCCATTCCATTCCACATTCCATTCCACATTCCATTCCACATTCCATTCAATTCCAATCAAAATTCCATTCCATTCCTTTACACATTCCATTCCACATTCCATTACATTCCTTTCAACATCCTTTCCATTCCATTCCATTCCACATTCCATTGCATTCAATTCCTCATTCCTTTCCATTCCATTTCACTTTCTATTCCATTCCATTTCAAAATTCCATTCCATATTCCAATCCACGGTCCATTCCACGTTCCATTCCACGTTCCTTCCCACTTTCCATTCCTCGTTCCATTCCAGGATCCATTCCATTCCATTCCACATTCCATTCCAAATTCCATTCCATTCCACCTTACATTCCACATTCCATTCCACATTGCATTCCATTCCATTCCACATTCCTTTCCACTTTCCCTTCCATTCCATCGCACATTACATTGCATTCCATTCCACATTCCATTCCATTGCATTCCACATTCCATTCCACATTCGGTTCCATTCCATTCCACATTCCTTTCCATTCCATTCCACATTCCATTCCACATTCGGTTCCATTCCATTCCACATTACATTGCATTCCATTCTATTCCACATTCCTTTCGATTCCATTCCATTCCTTTCCACATTCCATTCCATATTCCATTCAAATTACGTTACAATCCATTCCACTTTTCATTCAATTCCATTCCATTCCACATTCAATTCCATTCCTTTCCACTTTCCATTCCATTCCATTCAATTCCTTGCCATTCCACATTGCATTCCTCATTCCATTCCATATTCCACTCCACATTCCTTTGCATTCCATTTCACATTCCATTCCGTACATTTTCACCTTCCATTCCATTCCATACCACATTCCATTCCATTCCTTTTCACATTCCCTTCCATTCCATTCCACATTCCATTCCACATTCCATTCCATTCCATTTCACAATACATTGAATTCCATTCCATTCAACATTCCTTTCCATTCCATTCCTCATTCCATTCCACATTCTCTTCATTCCCTTCCGTTCCATTCCATTACATTCCTCATTCGATTCCAGATTACATTCCACATTCCATTCCATTCCATTTCACATTCCTTTCCATTCCATTTCACATTCCATTGCATTCCAATCCTCTTTCCATTCCACAATCTATTCTACTCCATTACTCATTCCATTCAATTCCATTGCATTCCATTCCATTCCACATTCCATTCCATTCCACGCCACATTCCATTCCACATTCCAATCCACTTTCCATGATATTCCATTCCAATCCACATTCCATTCCAATACATTCTTCTTTGCATTCCATTCCATACCAGATTCCATTCCACATTCCACTCCATATTGCATTCCACTCCGTTCAAATTTGCATTCGATTCCATTCCAAATTGCATGTCAAATTCCACTCCATTCCATTCCCTTCCAGGCCACATTCCTTTCCATTCCATTCCACATTCCCTTCCATTCCATTCCTTTCCATTCCATGTTCCATTCCACCTTCCATTCCATGGACGATTCCATGTTCCATTCCACTTTCCTTTCCACTTTCCATTCCACGTTCCATTCCACGATACATTGCACTTTTCTTTCCATTGCACTCAACACTCCATTCCAAATTCCATTCCATTTCATTCCATGTTCCATTCCACATTCCATTCCATTCCATTCCACATTCAATTCCATTGCATCCCACATTCCATTCCATTCCATTCCAGTCCATTCCACAGCATTCCATTCCACTCCATTCTATTCCACTTTACATTCCATTCCACATTCTATTCCACATTCCATTCCACGATCCATTCAACGTTCCTTTCCATGATGCAGTCCACATTCTGTTCCATGTTCAATTCCATTCCATTCCACATTCCATTCCACATTCCATTCCACTCCATTCCACATTCCATTCCACTTTCCATTTCACTTTCCATTCCATGTTCCATTCCATTCCATTCAAATCCGTTTCACATTCCGTTTCACATTCCATTCCATTCCACGTTCAATTGTGTTCCATTCCACTTTGCATTCCATTCCATTCCCCATTCCCTTCCATTCCATTCTGCATTCCATTCCTTTGCATTCCGCATTCTGTTCCACATTGCATTCCATTCCATTCCACATTCCATTCTACGGTCCTTTCCACGTTCTATTCCACGTTCCTTTCAACTTTCCATTCCACGTTCAATTCCACGATCTGTTCCGCGATCCATTCCATTCCATTCCACATTCCATTCCACATTCCATTCCTTTTCACGTTCCATTCCACATTCCATTCCATTCCATTCCACATTTCATTCTTTTCCATTCCACATTTCATTCCATTCCATTTCACATTCAATTCCATTCCATTCCACTTTCCATTCCACACTATATTCCACTCCATTGCACATTCCATTCAATGCCACTGCAATCCATTTTATTCCGCAATCCATTCCACTCCATTCCACATTGCATTCTATTCCTTTTCACATTCCTTTCCATTAAATTCCACATTCCATTCCATTCCTTTTCACATTCCATTCAATTGCATTCCACATTCCATTCAACTTTCCATTCCCCTCCTTTGCACATTCCATTCCACTCCAATCCATTCCTCATTCCTTTCCATTCCTTTCCACATTCCATTCTGCATTCCCTTTCATTCCATTCCACTCCATTCCATTCCATTCTATTGCATTCGACATTCTATTCCATTGCATTCCATTCCACTTTCCGTTACATTCCACATTCCATTCCATTACATTCTATTCCATTCCACATTCCATTCCATTCCATTCCACATTCCATTCCATTCCAATCATTCCACATTCCATTCCATTCCATACCATTTTCCATACCACATTCCATTCTTTCCATTCCAAATTATATTCTACATTCCATTCCATTCCATTCCACATTCCATTCAATTCCATTTCACGTTCCATTCCATAGCATTCCACATTCCATTCTTTGCATTCCACACTCTTTCCACATTCCATTCCATTCCATTCCACATTGCAATCCATTCCATTCCACATTCCATTCCACATTCCTCTTCGTTCCATCTCATATTCCAATCCGCACTCCATTCCACATTCCATTCCATTCCATTACACTTTCCACTCCATTTCATTCCACATTCCATTACACATTTCACTCCATTCCTTTCCACATTCCATTCCATATTCCATTCCACATTCCATTCCATTCCATTCCATTCCACATTGCTCTCAATTCTGTTCCATTCTGCATTCAATTCCATTCCATTCCTCATTCTATTCCATTCCATTTCAAATTTCATTCCATCCCACATTGCATTGCATTTTGCATTCCATTCAATTCCATTCCACATTCCATTCCATTATATTACATTCCACATTCCATTCCATGTTCCATTCGACGTTCCAATCCACATTCCATTGCATTCCATTCCACGCTCCATTCCACTTTCCATTAAACATTCCATTCCAATCCATTCCACATTACCTATAACATTCCCTTCCATTCCATTCCGTTCCACATTCCACTCCATTCCATTCCACATTCCGTTCCACATTCCATGCCACCTTCCATTCCATATTCCATTCCATTCTATTCCAACTTACACTTCATTCCATTCCATTACACATTCCATTCAATTCCATTTCAAATTTCATTCCATTCCATTCAATTCCATTCCTTATTCCATTCCATTCCATTCCACATTCCATTCCAGTCTATTCCATTCCACATTCCATTCCATTCCATTCCACATTGCATTCCACGTTCCTTTCCACTTTTCATTCCACGTTACATTCCATTCCATTCCACATTCCATTCCATTCCATTCCATTCCACATTCCATTACACATTCCCTTCCGTTACACTCCACCTTCCATTCCTTTCCTTTCCATTGCATTCCACATTCCATTCCATTTCATTCAATTCCATAGAACATTCCATTTCACTCAACATTCCATTCTATTCCATTCCACTTTCCATTTTGTTCATTTCCATTCCATTCCATTCCACATTGCTTTCCATTCCATATCATTCCACAATCCATTCCACTCCATTCCACTTTCCATTCCATTCCATTCCACTTTCCATTTCAGTTTCCTTTCCATTCCATTTCACATTCTGTTCCTTTCCATTCCAAATTGCATTGAATTCCATTCCACATTCCATTCTACATTCCATTCAAATCCATTTCAGATTACATTTCACATTGAATTTCATTCCATTCCACTTTGAATTTCATTCAATTCCACATTCCATTCCATTCCATTCCACCTTCCATTCCATATCATTCCTTATTCCATTCCATTCCATTCCACATTCCATTCCAATCCATTCCATTACATTCCGCATTCCATTTCACATTCCTTTATATTCCACATTCCATTCAACATTCAATTCCATTCCGTTTCACATTACATTCCATTTCTTTCCACTTTCCATTTCTTTCCATTCCACATTCCATTTCTTTCCATTCCATTCCATTCCGCATTCCATTCCATTCCATTCGTTTGCATTCCATTCCATTCCATTCCATTCCATTCCACATTCCATTCCATTACATTCCATATTCAAGTCCACATTACTTTCTCTTCCACATTCCACTCCACATTCCATTCCATTCCACTTTCTACTACACTTTCCATTGAGTTCCATTCCACGTTGTTGTCCATGTTCCATTCCACTTTCCATTCCACATTCCCTTCCACGTTCCATTCCATTTAATTCCACATTCCCTTCCACATACCATTCCACTCCATTCCACATTCCATTCCACATTCTATTCCACGTTACATTTCACATTCCATTCCATTCCTAACCACATTCCATTCCACTTTCCATTCTATTCCATTAAGCATTCCATTCAACATTCCGTCCATTGCATTCCATATTCCATTCCACTTTCCATTCCATTACATTCCACATTCCACTCCACTCCATCTCACTTTGCATTCCACATTCCACTCCATTGTATTCTACATTCCATATCAGTCCTTTCCACATTCCACTCCATTCCATTCCATATTCCATTCCACATTCCATTCCACATTCCATTCCACATTGCATTCCATTCCATTCCATATTCCATGCCATTCTATTCAATTCCACATTCCATTCCATTCCACATTCCATTCCATTCCATTCCATTCCACGCTCCATTCCACAATCCATTCCACATTCCATTCCAATCCATTCCACATTCCATTCCACATTCAATTCCATTCCATTCCTTTCCACATTCCACAGCACTACATTCCACTTTCCATTCCACATTGCATTCCAAATTCCAATTCTAATTCCATTCCACATTCCATTCCATTCCACCTTCCAGTTCATTCCATTCCATTCCACATTCCATTCCATTCCATTTCAAATTCGCTTCCTACCCATTACAAATTCAATTGCATTCCATACAATTCCATTCCACTTTCCGTACCATTCCATTCCACTTTCCTCTCCATTCCATTCCATTTCACCTTCCATAGCATTCCATTTCAAATCCCATTTCATTCCATTCCACATTCCACTACGTTCCATTCCGCATTCCATTCTACATTCCATTCCACATTCCAGTCCACATTCAATTCCAAACCATTCGATCTTCCAATTCATTCCGTTCAGGTCAACTTTCCATTCCAATCCATTTTACATTCCATTCCATTCCATTCTTCGTTACATTCCACATTCCATTGCATTCCATTCCACATGCCATTCCATTCCATTCCGCATTCCATTCCATTCCATTTAACATTGCATTCCACATTACATTCCATTCGATTCCACATTTCATTCTACATTCCATTCCATTCCGTTCTACATTCCATTCCACATTCCGTTCCATTCCATTCCACATTACGTTCCATTCCATTCCACATTCCGTTCGATTACATTCCATTCCATTGCACATTCCATTCCACGGTCCTTTCTATGTTCCTTTCCACGTTCCTGTGCACTTTCCATTTCACGTTCCATTCCACGATCCATTCCACGTTCCATTCCATTCCATTCCAGATTCCATTCCACATTCCATTCCATTTCATTCCACGTTCCATTCCTTATCCTCTCCCATATCATTCCACATTGCATTCCATTCCATTCCATATTCCATTCCATTCCATTCCACATTCCTTTCCATTCCATTCCACATTCTATTGCATTTCATTGCTCAATCAATTCCACAATACATTCCACAATCCATTCCGTTATATTCCACATTCCATTGCACATTCCATTCCACATTCCATTACAAATTCCATTCGATTCCATTTCACTTTCCATTCCATTCCATTCAATTCCATTCCACATTGAATTGCATTGCATTCTCCTATCCATTTCATTCCATTGCACATTCAATTCCACATATCATTCCACATTCCATTCCATCCCATTCCACATTCCATTCAATTCCTTTCCATTCAATTAAACATTGCATTCAATTCCATTCCACATTCTTTTCTACATTCCATTATAAATTCCATTCCACTCCTTTCCACATTCCATTCCATTCCATTCCTTTCAATCCCATAATTCCACTCCAGTCAATTCCATTCCAGTTCACATTGCATCCCATTCCATTCTACATTCCACTCTATTACTTTCCACATTCAATTGCATTCCATTCCACATTCCATTCCATTCCACATTCCATTCCATTCCGTTAAATTACATTCAATTCCTTTCCATTCCACATTCCATTCCATTCCATTCCATTCCATTCCATTCCATTCCATTCCTCAATCTATTCCATTCCATTGAACATTCCATTCCATTTCATTCCATTCCATTCCATTCCATTTCATTCCATTCCTTTCCATTCCACATTCCATTCCATTCCATTTCACATTTCATTCCATTCCATTCCACATTCTCTTCCACATTCCATTCCAATCCACTCCACCTTCCACTTCATTCCATTCCAGTCCACATTCCATTCAATTCCATTCCACATTCCAATCCACATTCTATTCCCTTTCATTCAACATTCCATTCCACATTACATTCCACGTTCCATTCCACGTTCCATTCCACGTTCCATTCCTGTCTCAATTCCATTGCATTCCACTTTCCATTCCACATTCCATTCCATTCCATTCCACATTTTATTCCACATTCCATTCCACATTCCATTCTACATTCCAATCCACATTCCATTCCACATTCCATTCTACATTCCAATCCACATTCCATTCAACTGCATTCTACTTTCCCCTCCATTCCATTCCATTCCACCTTCTATTCCATTCCTTTTCACATCCCATTCCATTCCATTCCACATTCCATTCCACATTGGATTACATTCCATTTCAAATTTCATTCCATTCCATTCCATTCCATTTGAAATTGCATTCCTGATTCCATTCCATTCCATTTCACATTCCATTCCATTCCATTCCACATTCAATTCCACATTCCATTCTATTCCAGTCCACTTTCTATTCCATTCCTTTCCATATTCCATTCCAAATTCAATTCCATTCCATTCCACATTCCATTCGATTCCATTCCATTCCAATTCACATTCCATTCCATGGTAAAATCCACGTTCCATTCCACTTTCTTTTCCACTTTCCATTCCACGTTGCATTCCATTCCATTCCACAAGCCATTCCACATTCCATTCCATTCCATTCCACTTTCCATTCCTCATTCTATTCCATTCCATTCCATGTTACTTTCCATTCCATTCCACATTCCATTCCATTCCTTTTCACATTTCATTAAATTCCATTCCACATTCCATTCCATTCCATTCCACATTCTATTCCATTGCATTCTATATTCCATTCCACATTCCATTCCGTGGAACATTAAACATTCCATTCCACGTTACTTTCCACTTTCCATTCCACGTTCCATTCCACGTTCCATTCCATTCCATTCGACATGCCATTGAACTTTCCATTCCATTCCATTCCACATTCCATTCCTTATTGTATTCCATTCCATTCCACATTCAATTCCATTCCATTCCAAATCCCATTCTGTTCAATTCCACATTCCATTCCATTCCATGTACGATTGCATTCCTTTTAAAATTCCATTCCATTCCATTCCACATTCCATTCCATTCCATTCCATTTCACATTCCTTTCTGTTCCATTCCATATTCCATTCCACATTCCTTTCCATTCCATTCCACATTCCATTCCATTCCATTCCATTCCACATTCAATTCAATTCCATTCCACATTCCACTCCGTTTCATTCCTCGTTCCATTCTTCTTTCAGTTCCATTCCATGTCACATTCCATTTCTTTCTATTCCACATTCCATTCCATTCAATTACACATTCCATTCCGTTCCTTTTCACATTCTCTTCCATTCCATTCCACTTTACATTCCACATTACATTGCATTGCATTGTGTTCCACATTCCATTCCATTCCATTCCACATTCCATTCCATTACATTCCATTCCACATTCCTTTCTATTCTTTTCCACATTTCATTCTGAATTCCCTTCCATTCCTTTCCATTCCATTCCACTCCATTCCACATGCCATTCCAATCCATACCAAATTCCATACCACACCATATTCCATTGCACATTCCATTCCATTCCACATTCAATTAGATTCTATTCCACTTTCCATTCCACTTTCCATTCCATTTCATTCAACATTCCATTCCAAATTCCATTCCATTCCATTCCACATTCCATTTCATTACTTTCCACATTCCATTCCATTCCATTCCATTCCATTTCACATTCCATTCCATTCAATTCCTTTCCATTTCCCATTCCATTCCATTACTTTCAACCTTGCATTCCATTCCATGTCACATTGAATTCCTTTCCATTCCACCTTCCATTCCACATTCGATTGCACTTTCCCCTCCACGTTCCATTCCATTCCATTACATGTCCCTTTCCATGTTCCACTCCTGTGCATTCCACATTGGATTCCATTCCTTTCCACATTCCATTCCACCTTCCATTCCAATTTCCATTCCTTTGCATTCCACATTCCATTCCACATTCCATTCCTTTCCATTCCATTCCATTCCACATTTCATTCCATTCCATTTCATTACAGGTTCCATTCCGTTTCATTCCTCAATCCATAGCATTACGTTCCACATTCCATTCTATGCCATTCCGCATTGCACTCTTCCATTCCATTCCATTCCACACTCCATTCCACTTTCCATTGCATTCCACATTCCATTCAATTCCATTCTGCATTCCATTCCACATTGCATTCCACATTCCATTCCATTCCATTCCACATTCCATTCGACATTCCATTCCATATTCCATTCAACATTCCATTCCACATTCCCTTCAACATTCCATTCCACATTGCATTCCATTCAATTCCACATACCATTCCAAATTTCATTCCATTCCATTCCACATTCCATTCCATTCCATTCCACATACCATTCCAAATTTCATTCCATTCCATTCCACATTCCATTCCGTTCCACTCTATTCCAAATTCTATTCTGTTCCATTCCACATTCCATTTCACTATCCATTCCATTCCATTCCACATTCGAATCCTTTACATTCCACTCTCCATTCCATTCCATTCCACATTGCATTCCATTACATTCCACGTTCCATTCCACATTACATTCCTCTTTCCCCTCCACGTTCCTTTGCTTTCAATTACATCTTCCATTCCATGTTCCATTCCACATTACATTCAATTCCATTTCACATTCCATTCCTTTCCATTCCACTTTGTATTCCAATCCATTACATTACATTACATTCCTTTCCAGATTCCATTCCATTCCATTACTTTCCACGTTCCATTCTTTGCATTCCACATTAAATTCCATTCCTTTCCACATTCCATTCCACTTTCTATTCCACATTCAATTCCTTTCCATTCCACATTCCATTCCTCATTCCATTCCTTTCCATTGCATTCTGTTTCACATTCCATTCCATTCCCATCCATTACAATTTCCATTCCATTCCATTCCTTATTGCAGTGCATTCCATTCTGCATTCCATTCTATTCGTTTTCATTCCATTCCATTGCACATTCCATTCCACATTCCATTCCATTACACTTTCATTTCCATTCCATTCCACATTCCATTCCGCATTCCCTTCCATTCCATTTCATTCAATTCCATTCCATTTCATTCCATATTCAATTCCATTCCATTCCGTTGCACATTCCATTACCTTTCATTGCATATTCCATTCCTTTCTATTCCACATTCCATTCCATTCCATTCCACATTCCATTCCATTCTGTTCCATGGCACTTCATGTTGCAATCCACATTCCATTCCATTCCATTTTATTCCATATTCCATTCCACATTCCATTCCATTCCGTTCCACTTTCCCTTTCACTCCATTCCACATTCAATTCCAAATTGCGTTCCATTTCATTCCACATTCCATTCCATTCCATTCAATACCATTACATTCCTTTCCACGTTCCATTCCATTACATTCCATTCAGCATTCCATTCCATTCCATTCCATATTCCATTCCATTTTATTCCAAATTCCATTCATATCCATTCCACTTTCCATTCCATTCCATTCCACATTCCATCCCACATTCCCATCCATTCCATTGCACATTCCACTCCTTTACATTCCATTCCATTCCACATTCCATTCCATTCCATACCATTTCACTTTCCATTTTATTCCATTCACCCTTCCATTGCATTCCATTCCACTTTCCTTCCCTTTCGTTTCCATTCCATTCGATTCCACGTTCCAATAGATTCAATCCCATTCTGCAATCCATTCCATTCAATTCCTCATTACTTTCCATTCCATTCCTCATTACTTTCCATTCCACTTTCCATTCCTTTCCATTCTAATTCCATTGAATTCCATTCAACATTCCATTCAATTTCATTTCACGTTCCATTCCATTCCAGTCCACATTCAATTCCTTTGCATTCCACATTCCATTCCATTCCATTCCACATTCCATTCCACGTTCCTTTCCACATTCCATTCTTCATTCCTTTCCAAATTCCAATCCACTGCATTCCACTTTCCACTCCATTCCATTCCATTCCACCTTCCATTCCATTCCATTTCACATCCAATTCCATTCCAATCCACATTCCATTCCATTTCGATTCCCATTCCATTCCATTCCACAGTCCATTCCATTCCATTCCATTTCACATTCCTTTCCATTCCATTCCACATTCCTTTCCATTCCATTCCATTTCACATTGCATTCCACATTGCATTCCATTCTTTTTCATATTCCATTCCATTCCATTCCACATTCCATTCCACATTGCATTACATTCCATTCCATGTTCCATTGCATTCTTTTCACATTCCTTTTAATTTCATTCCACATTCCTTTCCACATTCCATTCCATTCCATTCCACATTTCGTTGAATTCCATTACATTCAACATTCCATTCCACTCCATTACAATTTCCAATCCGCATTCCCTTCCATTCCATTCCATTCCATTCCATTGCATTCAACATTCCACTCGATACCATTCTATTCCACTTATCAATCCATTTATTCTATTCCATTCCACAATTCATTCCATTCCGTTCCACATTCCAATCCATCCCATACCACATTCCATTCCACATTCCATTCCATTCCATTCCACTTTCCATTCAACATTCCATTCCATTAATTTCCACATTCCACTCCATTCCAGTCCACATTCAATTCCAATACATTCCACATTCCATTCTATTACATTCCACATTCCATTCCATTCCATACCACATTCCATTCAATTCCATTCTACATTCCATTACATTCCATTTCACATTCCATTTCATTCCATTCTAGTCCACATTCCATTCCATTCCAGTCCACAATATATTCCACATTCCATTCAATTCCATTGCGCTTTTCATTCCATTCCATTCTATTCCATTCCATTCCACATTCCATTCTATTCCATTCCACATTCCATTCCATATCATTCCACATTCCAACCACATCATTCCACATTCCATTCCACATTCCATTCCATTTCATATGCCATTCCATTCCATTTCATTCCACACTCCTCTCCATTGCATTCCATATTCCATTCCACATTCCACTCTATTCCATTCCACACTCCTCTCCATTACATTCCATATTGCATTCCACATTCCACTTTATTCCATTCCACATTCGATTCCACATTCGATTCCACATTCCATTAGAGATTGCATTCCACATTACACTCCAGTGCATTCCATTCCTCATTCCATTGCATTCAATTACACATTCCATTACATTCCATTTCAAATTGTCTTTCCTTCCATTCCATCCCATTCCACATTCCGTTGCATTCCCTTTCTCATTACTTTCCAATCCATTCTACGTTCCATTCCATTCCGTTCCATGTTCCATTCCACATTCCATTCCACTTTCCATTCCTTTCCATTCCACATCCCATTCTATTCCATTCCACATTCCATTCCACATTCTATTCGATTCCATTCCACTTTCCATTCCACATTCCATTCCATTACGTTCCTTATTCACCTCCATCAATTTCCATTGCATATTCCATTACATTCTATACCATTTCGATTTAAAATTCCAATGCGTTGCATTCCATTCTATTCCACATTCCATTCCAAATTCCATTCCATTCAATTCCACATTTCATTCCACAATCCAATCAATTCCATTAAACATTCCATTCCATTGCATTCCATATTCCATACCACATTCCATTCCTCATTCCAATGAATTCCATTCGACTTTCCATTCCATTCCACATTCCATTCCACATCCCATTCCTCATTCCCTTCCATTCCTTTCCACATTCCATTCCATTCCACATTCCAGTCTACATTCCATTCCACATTCTATCCCTTTCCATTCCATTCCATTCCATTCTACATTCCATTCCATTCCATTCCACGTTCCTTTGTACATTACATTCCACATTCCAATCCATTCCATTGCATTCCATTCCATTCCATTCAACATTCCTTTCCATTCCATTCCATTCCATTCCACATTACCTTCCATTCCATTCCACTTTCCATTCCCTTCCATTCCACATTCCGTTCCACATTCCATTCCACTTTCAAATACACTTTCCATTCCACGTTCCATTCCACATTCCTTTCCATTCCGTTCCATATTCGGTTCCACATTAAATTCCATTTCATTTCACATTCCATTCCATTCCATTACACATTACATTCTAATCCATAAAATTCCACATTCCATTACATTCCTTTGCAGATTCCATTCAATTCCATTCCACATTCCATTCCACAATCTATTCATTTCCATTCCACAATCAATTCCATTGCATTCCATATTCCATACCACATTCCATTCCACATTCCAATGAATTCCATTCCACGTTCCATTCCATTCTAAATTCCATTGCACACTCCATTCCTCATTCCCTTCCATTCCTTTCCACATTCCATTCCTTTCCACGTTCCATTCCACATTCCATTTCACATTCCATCCCATTCCATTCCATTCCTTTCCATTCTACATTCCATTCCATTCCATTCCACGTTCCTTTCCACATTACATTCCACATTCCAATCCATTGCATTTCATTCCATTCCATTCCATTCCACATTCCGTTCCATTCCATTCCATTCCATTCCACATTACCTTCCATTGCATTCCACTTTCCCTTCCGTTCCATTCCACCTTCCCTTCCACATTCCATTCCACGTTCAAATACACTTTCCATTCCATGTTCCGTTCCACATTCCATTCCATTCCGTTCCACATTCAGTTCCACATTCCATTCCATTTCTTTTCACATTCCATTCCATTCCATTACACATTACATTCCAATCCATATAATTCCACATTCCATTACATTCCTTTGCAGATGCCATTCCATTCCATTCCACATTACATTCCATTCCACATTCAATTCCATTCCCCATTCCATTTCATTCCATTCCACATTCTATTCGACTCCATTCAATTCCACTTTCCATTCCTTTCCATTCCGCATTCCATTCCATTCCATTCCGTTCCACATTCTGTTCCACATTCCATTCCACATTTAATTGCATACCGTTCCACATTCCATTCCTTTCCATTTCTCATACCATTCTATTCCATTGCATTCCCTTCCATTACACATTTCATTGCATTCCATTCCACATTCCATTCCACGTTCCATTCCACGTTCCATTCCACGTTCCTTTCCACTTTCCATTCCTCTTTCCCTTCGACATTCCATTCCACATTCGATTCCATTCCATTTCACATTGCATTCCCTTCCTTTTCACATTCCATTCCGTTTATTCCACATTCCATTCCACATTTCATTCCATTTCATTCCATATTCCATTTCCTTCCTTTCCACATTCCATTCCACACTCCATTCCATTCCATTACATATTCTATTCCCTTCCATTCCACATTCCATTCCATTCCCCATTGTATTCCATTCCATTACACATTCCATTAGATTGCATTCCATTCCACTTTCCATTCCAATCCATTTCAAATACAATTCCATTCCATTCCACATTCCATTAGATTCCATTCCATTCCACATTCCATTCCTTTGAATTCTACATTCATTTCCACATTCCATTCCACATTCCTTTCAACTCCATTTCACATTCCATTCGATTCTAATCCACATTCCTTTCCAATCCATTTCACATTCCATTGCATTCCTCATTCTCTTCCACATTTCATTCCATTCCATTCGACATTCCATTCCATTACATTCCACATTCCATTCCATTAAATTAAACATTCCATTCTATTTCCATTTCATATTCGATTCCATTCCATTCCTTTCCACATTCCGATCCATTCCTTTCCATTAGACAATCCATTCCACATTCCGTTCTATTCCATTCTACATTACATCCCACATTCCAATCTATTGCTTTTCACATTCCATTCCATTGCATTCCACATTTCATTCCACTCCCTTCCAGATTCCATTCCGCATTCCAAGCCATTCCTTTCCACATTGCATTGCACATTCCATTCAGTTGCATTCCACTTTCCATTCCAATTTCCATTCCATTCAATTCCGTTCCGCATTCCATTCCAAAGTATATTCCATTCCATTCCACATTCCTTTCCACATTGTATTCCATTCCATTGCACTTTCCATTGTACTCCATTCCACTTTGAATTCCATTTCATTCCAGGTTGCATTGCATTCCTTTCCACGTTCCATTCCACCTTTCATTCCACGTTCCATTTCACGATCCATTACACGTTCTATTCCACATTCCATTCCAATCCATTTCATATTCCATTCTACATACCGTTGAATTCCAGTCCACAATCCATTCCACATTCCATTCCATTCCATTCCACATTCCATTCCATTCCATTCGACTTTCCATTCCACTCCATTTCAAACTCCATTCCTTTCCATTCCATTCCATTCCATTCCATTCCAAATTACATTCCACATTACATTCCTTTACATTCCACATTCTATTGCATGTTCCATTTCACGTTCCAATCTAGGTTAAATTCCACGTTCCTTTCCACATTCCATTCCATTCCATTCAACAGTCCATTTCATTCCATTCCACATTCCATTCCATTCCATTCCACATTCCATTCCCTTCCATTGCATATTCCATTCCATTCCACATTCCATTCCTTTTCATTCCAAGTTCCATTCCATTCCATTTCACGTTCAATTCCATTCCATCTCACATTCAATTCCATTCCATTCCACGTTCCATTCCATTCCATTCCACATTCCATTTCACATTCCATTCCTTTCCATTCCACGTTCCTTTCCATTCCGTTCCACGTCCCATTCCACATTCCATTCCATGCCATTCCACATTCCATTCCATTCCAGTCCATTCCATATTCAATTACCTTCCATTCTATTCCACATTCCACTCCATTGCATTCCATTCCACATTCCATTCAATTCCTTTCCATTCCAAGTTCCATTCCATAGTCCATTCCATTCAATTCCACATTCCATTCCATTCCATTCCACATTCCATTCTATTCCATCCCAGATTCCATTCCATTCCATTGAATTCCACATTCCATTTCATTCTATTCCTTTCCACATTCCATTCCATTCCATTCCACATTCCATTCCTTTCCATTCCACTTTCTCTTCCATTCCATTCCACATTCCTTTCCACGTTCCATTCCATTCCATTCCACATTTCATTCCATTCCATTTCACATTCCATTCCATTCTATAAAACATTCAATTCTATTTGCATTTCACGTTCCATTATATTCCATTACATTCCACATTCCACTCCAGTGCTTTCCATTCCTTTCCACATTCCATCTCACTTTCCTTTCTATTCCATTTCACATTCCATTCCAATCCAATCCACTTTCCATTACACATTCCATTCCTTCCATTTCACATTCCATTCCATTCCATTCCACATTTCTTTCCATTCAATTCCATTCCGCATTCCATTCCATTCCAGTCCATTCCGTTCCACATTCCATTCCATTCCACATTCCATTTAACATCCCATTCCATTCCATTCCACATCGCTTCCCAAATTCCTATCCATTGCTTTCCAAATTCCATTCCATTGTTTTCCACATTCCATTTCATTCCATTCCAAATTCCATTCCATTCAATTCCTTATTCCATTCTAAATTCCCTTCCATTCCATTCCATTACACATTCCCTTCCATTCTACTCAGTTCCATTCCACATTCCATTCCTTTCCATTACATTGCACATTCTATTCCATTCCCTTCCACATTCCGTTCCACCTTCCATTCCATTCCTTTCCATATTGCACTGGGAAATCCATTCCATTTCACATTCCATTCCATAACATTCCACTTTGCATTCCGTATTCCATTCCATTCCATTCCACATTCCATTGCACTCCTTTGTACTTTCTATTCCATTCCATTCCAAATTGCTTTCAAATCAATTTCACCCTCCATTGAATTCCATTTCCTTCCACATTCCATTCCATTCCATTCCACATTCCATTCAATCCCTTTCCATTCCATTTCAGTTTGCATTCCACATTCCATTCTACATTCCATTCAATTCCACTCCACATTACATTCCATTCCATTCCACATACTATTCCAATGTATTCCACCTTGAATTCCATTCCTTTCCATTGCATTTCACATTCCGTTACATTCCATTACCTTCGATGTTGCATTGCATTTCATTCCACATTCCATTCCACTCCATTCCGCTTTCCATTCCACGTTGCATTCCATGGCATTCCACATTCCAATCCACATTCCATTCCATTCCATTCCACATTCCATTCCATTCTATTCCACGTTCCATTCCATTCCATTCCATTCCAAATTCCATTCCATTCCATTCCATTCCATTCCACTTTTCATTCCATTCCATTCAATTTCATTCCTCATTCCATTCCATTCCCTTCCACATTCCATTCCATTCTTTTCCACGTTACATTGCACATTCCATTCCATTCCATTCCACATTCCATTCCAATTTCTATTCCATTCCATTCCACATTGCATTCCAATCCATTCCACATTCCATTCCATTCCAAGCCACATTCCATTCCAAATTCCATTCCATTCAATTCCACATTCCATTCCACGTTCCATTCAATTCCATTGCACATTCCATTCCATTCTTTTCCACTTTGAATTCCATTTCATTACACGTTGCATTGCTTTCGTTTCCACTTTCCATTCCAGCTTCCATTCCACGTTCAATTCCACAATCCATTCAAAGTTCCATTCGACGTTTGATTCCATTCCATTTCATTTTCCATTCGACATTCCATTGCATTCCATTCCACAATCCATTCCACATTCCATTCCATTCCATTCCACATTCCGTTCCTCATTCCATTCCTTTCAATTCCATTCGGTTTTACATTATATTCCACATTCCATTCAATTCCATTCCACATTCCATTGCACGTTCCATTTCACGTTCCATTCCACGTTCAATTCCACGTTCTAATCTACGTTCCATTCCGTTCCATTCCATTCCATTCCTCATTCCTTTCCTTTCTGTTCCCCATTCCATTCCATTCCTTTGCAAATTCCACTAAAAATTCAAATCTATTCCATTCTACATTCCATTCCTTTCCATTCCAAATTCCATTCCAGGTTCCATTCCATTCCATTCCACATTCCATTCCATTCCACATTCCATTCCACACTACATTCCACTTCACTCCACATTCCATTCCATTCCATTCCACATTCAATGCCATTGCATTTCACATTCAATTCACATTCCATGCCATTCCATTCCATTCCACGTTTCGTTCCATTGCATTCTAGTTTTAAATCCATTCCATTCCACATTCCATTCCATTTCATTCCGTGTTCCTTTCCACTCCTTTCCACGTTCCATTCCATTCCATTCCACATTCCATTCCTTTGTATTCCACATTCCATTCCATTCCACATTCCATTCCATTCCACATTCCATTCGAGATTCCATTCCACATTCCATTCCATTCCATTCTACATTCCATTGTACATTCCATTCCACTTTCCATTTCTTTCCATTCCACATTACATGACATTCCACACTCCATTCCACATTGCATTCCACATTCCTTTCCATTCCATTCCACATTCCATTCCACGTTCCATTCAATGTTCTATTCTAAATTCCATTCAATATCATTCCACTTTCCATTCCGCATTCCATTCCATTCCAGTACAGTTTCCTTTCAACATTCCATTCCACATTCCATTCCACATTTCATTTCACTTTCCTTTCTGTTCCATTCCACATTCATTCCACATTCCATTACACATTCCATTCCACATTCCATTCAACATACCATTCCATTCCGCATTCCATTGAATTCCATTCCACATTCCATTCCACAATCCATTCCACATTCCATTCCACATTCCATTCCACACTCCATTCCACATTCCATTCCACATTCTATTCCATTACATGCCACATTGCTTTCCACATTTCTTTCCACATTCCATTCCACATTTCATTCGACACCCCAATCCACATTCCATTCCACATTCCATTCCTTTCCATTCCACATTTCATTCCAAATTCCATTCAATTCCATTTCACATTCCATTCCATTCTATTCCACATTCCTTTCCAAATTCCATTCCACATTCTGTTCCACGTTCCGTTCCATATTCCTTTCCGCATCCCTTTCCATTCCATTTCACATTCCATTCCATTCCATTCCACATTCCATTCCTCATTCCTTTCCACATTCCATGCCATTCCATTCCACATTCCGTTTCACATTCCATTCCACATTCCATTCAACGTTCCATTCCTTTCCATTCCACGTTCCATTCCACGTTCCCTTCCACTTCCAATTCCATTTAATTCCACTTACAATTCCACTGTCAATTGCATTCCATTTCACTTTCCATGCTACATTCCATTCCACATTCCATTCCATGTTCCTTTCCGTCCATTCCACATTCCATTACAAACTCCATTCTACTTTCCATTCCAGATTCCATTTCTTTCCATTCCACATTCCATTGCACAATCCATTCCGTTCCATTCCACATTCCTTTCTACAATCCATTCAACATTCCATTCCATTCCATTCCACATTCCATTCCACAAACCACTACAGTCCATTCCACATTCCATTCCATTCCATTACACATTCCTTTCCACATTCCACTCCACATTCCATTCCATTCCATTACACATTCCTTTCCACATTCCATTCCACATTCCATTCCATTCCATTCCACATTCCATCCCACGTTCTATTCCATGTTCCATACCACGTTTCATTCCATTCCACTTTCCAGTACATTCAATTCCAACTTCCGTTCCACATTCCATTCCATTCCCTTCCACATTGCGTTTTACATTCCTTTCCACATTCCATTCCACATTCCTTTCAATTCCATTCCTCATTCCATTCCTCATTCCATTCCACCTACAATTCCACGTTCCATTCCACGTTCCATTCCGTTACATTCCACGTTCCATTCCACTTTCCAGTCCACATTCAATTCAACAATCCATTCCATTCCATTCCATTCCATTCCACATTCCATTCTGCATTCCTTTCCATTCCATTCCACGTTCCTTTCCACTTTCCATTCCACGTTCCATTCCACGTTCCATTCCATTCTATTCCACGTTCCATTCCATTCCATTCGACATTTGTTTCCACTTTCCATTTCACATTCCATTCCACATTCAATTTAACACACCATTGCATTCCCTTCAACATTCCTTTCCACTTCCCTTTGCACATCCCTTTCCACATTCCATTCCATTCCAATCCACCTTCCTTTGCACATTCCATTCCACATTCCATTCCATTCCATTCCATTCCCCATTCCATTCCACATTCCATTACATTCCATTCCACAATCCATTCCACGTTCCATTCCATATTCCATTTTATTCCATTCCACATTCCATTCTATGTTCCATTTCACATTCCATTCCACAATCTATTGCACATTACATTCCACATTCCATTCCATTCCACATTCCATTCTACATTCTATTCCACATTCTATTCCACATTCATTACATTGCATCCCATGTTCCCTTCCACATTCCATTCCACGTTCCATTCCACATTCCATTCCATTCAACATTCCATTCCACATTCCATTTCACATTCCATTACACATTCCATTCCATTCCATTCCACATTCAATCGCATTCCATTCCATTCCACATTACATTCCACGTTCCATTCCAGATTCCATTAAACTTCCCATTCCACATTGCATTCCATTCCATTCCACATTCCGTTCCACATTCCAATCCATTGCATTCCACTTTCCATGCCACATTCCATTCCACAATCCATTCCATTCCTTTCCTTTCCACATTCCATTCCCCATTCCACTGCATTCCATACCTCTTTCAATTCCACTTTAAATTCCACTCCATTTCACATTAATTTTCTCATTCCATTCCACCTTCCATTCCACATTCCATTCCACAATCCATTCCATTCCATTCGACATTCCATTCCCCTTTCCATTCCACGATGTATTCCACGTTCCATTCCATTCCATTCCACATTCCATTCATTCTGTTCCATTCCACATTTCATTCCACCTTTCATTTCGCATTCCTTTCGACATTGCATTACACATTCATTTCCATTCTATTCCACGTTCAATTCCATTCCATTCCACATTCCATTGCTTTCCATTCCACATTCCATTCCATTCCATTCCACATCACAATCCTTTCCAAATTCCATTCCAGATTCCTTTCCAGGTTCCATTCCTTTCCATTCCACCTTCCATTCCACTTTCCGTTTCATGTTCCATTCCATTCCATTCCACGTTCTGCTCCAAATTCCATTCCATTCCATTTCAGTTTCCATTCCACAATTCCATTTCAAATTCCAATCCACTTTGTATTCTGTTCCATTCCACATTCTATTCCACTCTCCACTCCACATTCCAATCCAATTTCCATTCCTTTCCATTCCATATTCCATTCCACATTTCATTCCACATTCCATTCCGTTCCATTCAACATTCCATTGCATTCCATGCCACATTCCTTTAAAAATTCCAATCCATTCCGATCCACATTCCATTCCTTTCCATTCCACATTCCATTCCACATTCCATTCCATTCCATTCCACATTACATTACACATTCTATTCCACATCCCATTCCACATTCCATTCCACATTCCATTCCCTTCCATTCCACATTATATTCCACATTCTATTCCACATCCCATTCCACATTCCATTCCATTCTATTCCATGTTCCCTTTGACATTCCATTCCACATTGCATTCCACATTCAATTCCACATTCCTTTCCATTCCATTCAACATTCCATTCCACCCTACATTTCACATAACATTCCACATTCCATTCCATCCCATTCCACGTTTCATTCCATGTTTCATTCCATGTTCCATTCCACTTTCCATTCCCTTCCATTCCACTATCCATTCCACATTCCATTCCATCTTCCATTCCACATTACTTTATATTCCATTCCACATTCCATTCCACATTCCACTCCACATTCCATTCCATTCCACATACCATTCCACATTCCATTCCACATTGCATTCCGCATTCCTTTCCATTCCATTCCACATTGCATTCCACATTATATTCCATTCCATTCCACATTCCATTCCACATTCCATTACATCTTCAGTTCCACATTCTATTTCACCTTCCGTTCCACATTCCATTTCACTTTCCACTCCATTCCATTTCCCATTCCATTCCAATGCATTCCACATTCCATTCCACATTCCATTCCCTTCCATTCCACATTCCATTCTCTTCCATTCCACTTTCCAATCCTTTCGCCATTCCATTCCACATTCCATTCTACGTTCCATTCCATTCCATTCCACGTTCCATTCCACGTTCCATTCCATGTTCCATTCCATTCCATTCCACATTCAATCCGTCATTCCATTCCTTTCCATTTAACATTCGATTCCAATCCATTCCAGTTTCCATTCCACATTCCTCTCCACATTCCATTCCACGTTCCATTCCACATTCCATTCCGTTCTATTCCACATTCAATTCCACATTGCTTTCCACATTGCATTCCGTTTTATTCCACATTCAATTCCACACCGCTTTCCACATTCCATTCCACATTCTGTTCCTTTCCTTTCCACATTCCATTCCACAGTCCATTCCCCATTTCATTCCGTTTCATTCCACATTGCATTGTTTTCCCTTCCACATTCCTTTCCACATTCAAATCCATTCCATTCCACAATCAATTACATTCCATTCCACATTCCATTCCACATTCCCTTCCACATTCCATTACATATTCCTTTCCATTCCACATTCCATTCTACCTTGTATTCCACATTCTATTCCACATTTAATTCCATTCCATTCCATGTTCCCTTCCACATTCCATTGCACCTCCCTTTCCATTCCTTTCAACATTACATTCCACATTCCATTTCACAGTCCATTACACATTCCGTTCCATTCCATTCCACAATCAATTCCATTCCATTCCATTCCATGTTGCCTTAAGGTTTCCATTCCACATCCCATTCCATTCCATTCACATTCCGTTCCACAATCTAATCCATTGCATTCCACTTTCCATGCCACATTCCATTCCACATTCCATTCCATTCCATTCCTCATTCCATTCCACATTCCATTCCCCATTTCAGTGCATTCCATTCCAGTTTCCATTCCACATTCCATTCCACTCCATTGTGCAATTCATTTCAAATTCCATTCCACCTTCTATTCCACGTTTCATTACAGATTCCATTCCATTCCATTCCAGATTCCATTCCATTCCATACGACATTCCATTCCGCGTTCAATTCCATGTTGTATTCCACGTTCCATTCCATTCCATTCCATGTTCCATTCATTCTGTTCCATTCCACTTTTCATTCCACCTTCCATTTCACATTTCATTAGACTTTCCATTACACATTCCTTTCCATTCCATTCCAAGTTCAATTCCATGCCACATTCAATTCCATTCCATTACACATTTAATTCCATTCCATTCCACATTCTGTTCCATTCCATTCCACATTTCAATCGTTTCCACATTCCATTCTACATTCCATTACACGTTCCATTCGATTCCATTCCACGTTCCTTTCCACTTAACATTCCATGTTCCATTCCATTCCATTCCACGTTCTGCTCCAAATTACATTCCATTCCATCTCACCTTCCATTCCACAATTCCATTACAAATTACATTCCGCTTTCCATTCCGTTCCATTCCACATTCAATTCCACTCTCCACTTCACATTCCATTCCAAATTCAATTCCATTCCATTCCATATTCCATTACACATTCCGTTCTGTTCCATTCCACTTTTCTTTGCATTCCCTTCCACATTCCTTTCCACATTCCGATCCATTCCGTTCCACATTACATTCCACATTCCATTCCACATTCCAATCCATTCCGTTCAACATTCCATTCCCTTCCATTCCACATTCCATTCCACATTCCATTTCATTCCATTCCACATTCCATTCCACATTCTATTTCACATCCCATTCCACATTCCATTCCTTTCTATTCCGTGTTCCCTTCTACAATTCATTCCACATTCCATTCCACATTCCTTTCCATTCCGTTCGTCATTTCATTCCACGTTACATTTCACTTTCCCTTCCACATTCCATTCCATTCCATTCCATGTTCCACTCCATGTTCAATTCCACGTTCCATTTCATTCCAATACACTTTGCATTCCAAATTCCATTCCATCTTCCATTTCACATTTCTTTATATTCCATTCCACATTCCATTCCACATTCCATTCTGCATTCCATTCCATTCCACGTACCATTCCACTTTTCATTTCACATTCCATTCCACATTCCTTTCTGTTCCTTTCCACATTCCATTTAACATTATATTCCATTCCATTCCACATTCCATTCCACATTCCATCCCATTTCATTCCACACTCTTTTCCATTCCAATCCACTTTCCATTCCACATTCCTATCCATTGTATTCTTCATTCTATTCCACATTCCATTCCACAATCCGTTCCATTCCATTGCACCTTCCATTCCATATTCCATTCCATTCCATTCCACGTTCCATTCCATGTTCCATTCCACATTCCATTCCACAATCCATTCCATTCCATTCAAGGATCCATTCCACGTTCCATTCCACATTCCATTCCAGATTCCATTCTACATTCCATTGCACGATCCGTTCCAACCATTCCACGTTCCATTCCACTTTCCATTCCATTCCAATCCACGTCCCATTCCACAATCCATTGTGCTTTCCTTTCCACGTTCCATTCCACATACCATTCCACGTTCCATTCCACTTTCCATTGCATAACAGTCTATATTCCGTTCCACATTCCACTCCATTCCTTTCCATGTTCCCTTCCATATTCCATTCCACATTCCATTCCACATTCCATTCCATTCCATTGCACATTCTTTTCCACGTTCCATTCCATTCCATTCCACATTGAATTCCACATTCCATTCCATTCTATTCCACGTTCCATTCCACTATCCATTCCACATTCCATTACACGTTCCATTCCATTCCATTCCACGTTACATTATGCATTCCATTGCACATTCCATTCCAAGTTCCATTCCTCCTTCCATTCCACGTCCCACTGCATTCCATTCCATGTTCAATTCCGTTCCATCACACGTCCCATTTCATTCAATTCCAGATTCCATTCTACATTCCATTTCACTTTCCATTCCGCTTTCCATTTCACATTCCATTCGATTCCATTCCACATTCCATTCCATTCCAATCCACTATCAATTGCTTTCCATTCCCCGTTCCATTCCTATCCACCTTCCATTACATTCCAATACACATTCCATTCCATTCCACATTCCATTCCACATTCCATTCCAAGTTCCATTCCATTCCATTCCACATTCCTTTCTATTGCATTCCATTCTTCATTCCATTCCATTCCATCCCATTCCATTCCATATTCCACTCCTTTCAATTCCATTCTGCATTCCATTAATTTCCATTCCACATGCCACTCCATTCCATTCAACATTCCCTTCATTTCCATTCCATTCCACATTCCATAGCATTCCATTCCACATTCCATAGCATTCCATTCCACATTCCATTCCATTCCATTCCACATTCCATTCAATTCCATTCCATTCCATTACAAATTCCATTACGAGCTTCATTCCTTTCCAATCCACATTCCCTTCCGTTCCATTCCGCGTTCCATTCCACGTTCCATTCCACGTTCCATTTCACGTTCCATTCCATTCCATTCAACATTCCATTCCTCTTTCAATTCCATTCCATTCCACATTTCACACAGTTAAATTCCTTTGCATTCCTCATTTCATTACATTCCATTCCACATTCCATTGCACATTCCAATCCATTCTATTTCACATTGCATTCCACATTCCAATCCACATTCCAAAGCATTCCACTTGTCATTACACATTCCATTCCATTCCATCACGCATTGCATTCCACATTCCATTCCTGTACTTTCCACATTCCATTCCATTCCATTCCGCTTTCCATTCCACATTCCATTGCATTCCATTCCACTTTCCATTCCACATTCCACTGCATTCAATTACACATTCCATTCCACATTCCACTGAATTCCATTCCACATTGCATTCCACATTCCATTCCATTTCTTTCCTTTCCACATTTCATTCCATTCAGTTCCAATCCACATTCCATTCCATTCCATTCCACATTCCATTGAATTCCATTCCACATTGCATTCCATTCCATTCCATTCCACTGTCCATTCCATTCCATTCCTTTCCATATTCCATTGCTTTCCATTCCACATTGCATTGCATTCCATTTCATTCCACCTTCCATTCCACATTCCATTCCTTTCAACATTCCATTCTACATTCCACTCCACATTCCATTCCATTCCATTCCACATTCCATTCCACTTTCCATTCCATTTCTTTCCATTCCACTTTGCATTCAATTCCATTCAATTCCACATTCCATTCCATTCCATTCCATATTCCATTCCACTTTCCATTCCATATTCTATTCCATTCTGTTCTACGTTCCATTCAATTTAATTCCATTTCATATTACATTCCATTCCATTCCACATTCCATTCCATTCCATTCCATTCCACATTCCATTCCACATTCCAATCCGCGTTCCATTCCTTTCCACATACCTTTCTTTTCCATTCCATATTCATTTCCACATTCCATTCCAATTCATTTCTCATTCCATTGCATTTCACTCCATTCCACATTCAAATCCACAGTCAATTCCGTTCCATTCCACATTCCATTCCATTCCCTTCCACATTGCATTCCAATCCATTCCACATTCCAGTGCATTCCATTCCTCATTCCACTCAATTCCATTCAACATTCCATTCCATTCCATTCCATTCCACATTCCTTTCCATTCAATTCCGTTAAACATTCAATTCCACATTCCATTCCATTCCACATTAATTTCCATTCAAATCCACCTTCCATTCCACATTCGATTCCATTCCATTCCATATTCCATTGAATTCCATTGAACAATCCATTAAATTCCATTCCACTTTCCATTCCACATCACATTCTCTTCTATCCCGCATTCCATTCCATTCCATTCCAATTCTACTCCACGTTTTGTTCAACGTTCAATTGCATGTTCCGTTGCACGTTCCATTCCATTCCATTCCTTGTTTCATTGCAGTCTATTCCATCTTCCATGCCATTCCATTCGTTGTTCCATTACATTCCATTCCACATTAAATTCCACATTCTATTCTAGAATCCATTCCATTGTATTCCACATTCCATTCCACGATCCATTCCATTCCACATTCCACTCCACATTCCATTCTATTCCATGTTCCATTCCATATTCCACTCCATTCTATTTCACATTCCATTCCATTCCATTCCATATTCCATTCCATTCCATTCTTTTCCATTCCACATTCCATTCCACATTCCAATCTGCTATCCATTCCATTCCACATTCCATTCCATTCCATTCCGCATTCCATTCCACATTCCATTCCAAACCTTTCCACATTCCATTCCTTTCCACTCCATTCCATAATCCATTCCACATTCCATTCCATTCCTTTACACATAGCATTCTTTCCATTCCACATTCCATTCCATTCCATTCCATTCCACATTCCATTCCCCGTTGCATTCCATTCCTTTCCATTCCATTGCACATTCCATTGCACATTTCATTACATGCAATTCCGCTTTCCATTCCATTCCATTCCGCATTCCATTCCATTCCATTCCACATTCCTTACCTTTCCGTTATGCATTCTATTCCAATCCACATTCCATTCCATTCCTCTCCATTCAACTCTAAATTCCATTCCACATTCAATTCCATTCCATTCCACATTCCATTCCATTCCATTAAACATTCAATTCCATTCAACTCCACATTCCATTTCATTTCATATTCCATTCAATTCCATTCCACATTCCATTCCTTTCCATTCCATTGCATTCCACATTCCAATCCACATTCCATTACATTCCATTCCACATTAGATTCCATTCCATTCCACATTCCATTCCACCTTCCATTCCACACTCCATTTAACATTCCATTCCATTCCATTCCACATTTCATTCCATTCCATATTCCATTTCATTCCTTTCCATTCTTTTCCACATTCCATTCCATTCCATTCCACTTTCCATTCCACGACCTATTCCACGTTCCATTCCATTGCATTCCATGTTCCATTCATTCTGTTCCATTCCACATTTCATTCCGTCTTTCATTTCGCATTCCATTCGACATTGCATTACACATTACTTTCCATTCCATTCCACGTTCAATTCCATTGAATTCCACATTCCATTGCATTCCATTCCACTTTCCATTCCATTCCATTCCACATTACAATCCTTTCCACATTCCATTCCGCATTCCATTCCACTTTCCATTCCTTTCCTTTCCAAGTTACATTCCACTTTCCATTTCATGTTCCATTCCATTCCATTCCGCGTTCCGCTGCAAATTCCATTCCATTCCATTGCACGTTCTATTCCACAATTCAATTACAAATTCCATTCCACTTTCCATTCCATTCCATTCCAGATTGGATTCCACTCTCCACTCCACATTCCATTCCAAATTCCATTCCTTTCCATTCCACATTCCATTCCACATTTCTTTCCACATTCCATTCCGTTCCACTCAACATTCCATTGCATTCCATGAAACTTTCCTTTAAACATCCATGCCATTCTATTCCACATTCCGTTCCTTTCCATACCACATTCCTTTCCACATTCCATTCCATTACATTTCACATTACATTCCACATTCTATTCCACAACCCATTCCACATTCCATTCCATTCTATTCCATGTTCCCTTCCACATTCCATTCAACATTGCATTCCACATTCCATACCACATTCCTTTCCATTCCATTCAACATACCATTCCACCCTACATATCACATTACATTCCACATTCCATTCCATTCCATTCCATTCCACATTTCATTCCACGTTCCGTTCACTGTTCCATTCCATTCCATTCCACTTTCAATTCCACATTCCATTCCATCTTCCATTCCGCATTACATTATATTCCGTTCCACATTCCATTCCACATTCCATTACATTCCACATACCATTCCACATTCCAATCCACTTTGCATTCCACATTCCTTTCCATTCCATTCCACATTGCATTCCACTTTATATTCTATTCCATTCCACATTCCATTCCACATTCCATCCCATTGCATTCCACATTCTTTTCCATTCCAATCCACTTTCCATTCCAGTTTCCAATTCATTCTATTCTTGGTTCTATTCCACATTCCATTCCACATTGAATTCCACATTCTGTTCCGAATTGCATTCCACATTCCATTCCATTCCATTCCGCAATGCATTCCATTCCACTCCACATTCCATTTAGCATTCCATTCCACATTCCACTTCACATTCGATTCCATTCAATTCCCCATTCCATTCCATTCCATTCAAATTTCCTTTCCACTTTCCATTCCATACCATTCCATATTCCATTCCATTCCATTCCACATTCCATTCCGTTCCATTCCACATTCCATTCCATTCCATTCCACATTCAATTCCATTTCATTCCACATTCCATTCAACGTTCCAATCTACCTTCCATTCCAAGGTCTATTCATTTAAATTCCACGTTCCATTCCTCATTCCATTCCTTTCCATTCCACTTTTCTTTCCACATTCCGTTCCACATTCCATTCCATTCCATTCCACATTCTATTCCACTCCACTCCACATTACATAAGACGTTCAATTCCATTCAATTCCACGTTCCATTCCACGTTCCATTCCACGTTCTATTCCACATTCCAATCCAAATTATATTTCACATTCCTTTCCACTTTCCTCTACATTCCATTCCACTTTACATTCCACGTTCCATTCCACAATCCATTCCACATTCCATTTCATTTCATCCCACATTCCATTCCACGTTGCATTCCTTTCCATTCCGCTTTGAATTCCACATTCTATTCTATTACTTTTGACAAAGTATTCCACAGTCCATTCCACATTCCATTTCACATTCCATTCCGTTCCATTACACATTCCATTCCAAACTCTATTCCACATTCCTTTCCACATTCCATTGCGTTCCATTCCATATTCCGTTCCACATTACATTCCGCATTCCATTCCACATTCGATTCCACATTCCTTTCCACATTCCCAAAATTCCATTCCACATTCCATACCATTCCTTTCCACATTACATTCCACTTTCAATGCAATGTTCTTTTGCATGTTCCATTCAATATCATTTCACTTTCCATTCCGCATTGCATTCCATTCCATTCTATTTCCTTTCAACATTCCATTCCCCATTCCATTCCACATTGCATTCCGTTTCATTCCACATTCCATTCCACATTCCATTCCACATTCCATTCCAATCAATTCCACATTACATTGCATTCCATTCCACATTCCATTCCACATTCCTTCCATTACATTCTATATTTCATTCCACATTCTATTCCACATTCCATTCCACATTCCATTCCATTCCATTCCACGTTCCATTCCATTCCATTCCACGTTTCCTTCGACGTTCCACTCCACGTTCCATTCCACATTCCATTCCAATTTCCATTCCACAATCCTTTCCACATTCTGTTCCATTCCCTGCAACATTCAATTCCATATTCCATTCCATTCCATACCACGTTCCATTCCACATTCCGTTCCAAATTCCATTCCAAACTCCATTTCACATTCTATTCCATTCCTTTACACATTCCATTCCACACTCCATTCCACATTCCTTTCCAGAATCCATTCCACGTTGCTTTCCGTTGCATTCCACTTTCCATTACGCACTCCATTCCACATTCCATTCCACATTGCATTCCACGTTCCATTCCGTTCCATTCCACATTCCATTCCACACTCCATTCCACATTCCATTCCACATTCCATTCCGTTCCATTCCACATTCCAATCCACGATCCATTCCACGGTCCATTCCAAATCCCTTTCCGTTCTATTCCACAGTCCATTCCATTCCATTCTGCATTTCTTTCCACATTCCATTCCGCATTCCATTCTACATTCCATTCCACATTACATTCCACAATCCATTCCACATCCCATTTCACATTTCATTCCGTTCCATTCCACATACCTTTCCACATTCCATTCCGCATTCCTTTCCATTTCATACCACATACCGTTAAACATTGCATTGCATTCCATTTCACATTCCATTCCGTTAAATTCCAGATTCCTTTCTACATTCCAGTCCACATTCCATTCCACATTCCGTTCAACATTCAGTTCCACATTCCATTGCATTCCATTCCATTCCACATTCCATTCCGTTCCATTCCACATTCCATTCCACATTCCATTCCACATTCCATTTCACCTTCCGTTCCACATTCCATTTCACCTTCCGTTCCACATTTCATTTCACCTTCCGTTCCACATTCCATTTCACATTTCACTCCATTCCATTCCCCATTCCATTCCATTCCACCTTCCATTACCTTCTGTTCTACGTTCCATTCCACATTTCATTCCCTAATCGATTCCACATTAGTTCCCATTCCATTCCACAATCAATTCCATTCCTTTCGACATTCAATTCCTTTCCATTCTACATGCCATTCCACCTTCCATTCCAATCAATTCCATAATCCATTCCTCACCATTCCGTATCCCATTCCGCATTCCATACCACAATCCATTTCACATTCCATTCCACATTCCATTCCATTCCATTCCACATTCCATTCCGCATGCCATTCCATTCCATTCCACATTCCTTTCCGCATTCCATTTCACATTCCATTCCACATTCCATTCCTTTCCATTCCAAATTCCATTAGACACTCCATTCCATTGCATTCAACATTGCATTCCATTCCATCCGAAATTCCATTCCACGTTCCATTCCACATTTCATTCCATGTTCCATTCCATTCCTTTCAACGTTAAATTACATTCCATTCCACATTCCAATCCACATTCCATTTCACATTCCATTCCCTTCCATTCCACATTCCATTCCATTCTTTTCCTCTTTCCAATCCTTTAGACATTCCATTGCACATTTCATTCCACGTTCCATTCTATTCCATTCCACATTCCATTCCATGTTCCCTTCCATTCCATTCCACATTCCATCCCACATTCCATTCCTTTCCATTTAACGTTCCATTCCTATCCATTCCACTTTCCATTCCTCATTCCACTCCACATTCCATTCCACGTTCCATTCCACATTCCATTCTGTTCTTTTCCACATTCAATTCCACACTGCTTTCCACATTCCATTCCACATTCAGTTCCATTCCGCTCCACATTCCATTCCACAGTCTATTCCACACTTCATTCCGTTCCATTCCACATTGCATTGTCTTCCCTTCCACATTCCTTTCCACATTCATATCCATTCCATTCCACAGTCAATTACATTCCATTCCACATTTCATTCCACATTCTCTTCCACATTCCATTACACATTCCTTTCCATTCCACATTCCATTCTACATTCTCTTCCACATTGTATTCCCCATTCCATTCCATTCCATTTCATGTTCCCTTCCACATTCCATTACACATTCCTTTGCACATTCCATTCCATTCCATTCAACATTGTGTTCCACATTCCACTACACATTCCATTATACATTCCATTCCATTCCATTCCACAATCAATTCCATTACATTCCATTCCACTTTCTATTCCACATTCCATTACCCATTCCACTGCATTCCATTCCACTTTCCATTCCACATTCCATTCCACTCCATTGTACAATCCATTTCACATTCCATTCCACCTTCTATTCCTCGTTTCATTCCACATTCCATTCCATTCCATTCCAGATTCCATTCCATTCCATACGACATTCCATTCCACGTTCCATTCCACGTTCTATTCCACGTTCCATTCCATTCCATTCCATGTTCCATTCATTCTGTTCCATTCCACTTTTCATTCCACCTTCCACTTCGCATTTCATTCGACATTCCATTACACATTCCTTTCCATTCCATTCCACGTTCAATTCCATACCATTACATATTTCATTCCATTCCACTCCACGTTCTGTTCCATTCCATTCCACATTTCAATCGTTTCCACATTCCATTCTACTCTCCATTCCACGTTCCATTCGTTTCCATTCCATGTTTCATTCCACTTTCCATTCCATGTTCCATTCCATTCCATTGCACGTTCTGCTGCAAATTACATTCCATTCCATTTCACCTTCCATTCCACAATTCCATTACAAAGTACATTCCACTTTCCATTCCATTCCATTCCACACTCGATTCCACTCTCCACTTCACATTCCAATCCAAATTGCATACTGTTCCTTTCCATTTTCCATTACACATTCCATTCTGTTCCATTCCACTTTCCATTGCATTCCATTCCACATTCCTTTCCACATTCCAATCAATTCCGTTCCACATTCCATTCCACATTCCATTTCATTCCATTCCAGATTACATTCCACATTCTATTCCACATCCCCTTCCACATTCCTTTCCGTTCTATTCCCTGTTCCCTTCCACATTCCATTCCACATTCCATTCCACATTCCATTCCACATTGCTTTCCATTCCATTCATCATTCCATTCCACATTACATTTTACTTTCCCTTCCACATTCCATTAAATTCAATTTAACGTTCCATTCCACGTTCAATTCCACGTTCCATTTCATTCCATTCCACTTTCCATTCCACATTCCATTCCATCTTCCATTCCACATTTCTTTATATTCCATTCCACATTCCATTCCACATTCCATTCAACATTCCATTCCATTCCACATACCATTCCTCCTTCCATTCCACATTCCTTTCCATTCCATTCCACATTATATTCCATTCCATTCCACATTCCATTCCACATTACATCCCATTCCATTCCACATTCTTTTGCATTCCAATCAACTTTCCATTACACATTCCTATCCATTGTATTCCTCATTCTATTCCACATTCCATTCCACAATACATTCCATTTCATTGCACATTCCATTCCACATTCCATTCCATTCCTTTCCCCGTTCCATTCTATGTTCCATTCCACATTCCATTCCACTTTCCATTCCATTCCATTCAAGGATCTTTTCCACGTTCCATTACCTATTCCATTCCAGATTCCATTCCACGTTCCATTGCACGTTCCATTCCTACCATTCCACTTTACATTCCACCTTCCATTCCATTCCAATCCACTTCCCATTCCACAATCCATTGCAGTTTCTCTTCCACGTTCCATTCCACATTCCATTGCACGTTCCATTCCACTTTCCATTCCATACCAATCCATACTCCATTCCAAATTCCACTCCATTCCAGTCCACATTGCCTTCCAAATTCCATTCCCAATTCCATTTCATTCCATTGCACATTCCTTTCCATATTCTATTCCATTCCTTTCCACATTCAATTCCACATTCCATTCCATTCTATTCCACTTTCCATTCCACGACCCATTCCACATTCCATTCCACGTTCCATTCCATTCCATTCCACGTTCCATTCCGCATTCCATTGCACATTCCATTCCACATTGCTTTCCACTTTCCATTCCATTCCATTCAAGGATACATGCCACGTTCCATTCCACATTCAATTCCAGATTCCATTCCATGTTCCATTGCACGTTCCATTCCTACCATTCCACTTTCTATTCCACCTTCCGTTCCATTCCAATCCACGTCCCATTCCACAATCCATTGCACTTTCCCTTCCACGTTCAATTCCACATTCCATTGCACGTTCCATTCCACTTTCCATTCCATACCAATCCATATTCCATTCCAAATTCCACTCCATTCCAGTCCACGTTGCATTTCAAATTCCATTCCACATTCCATTCCATTCCTTTGCACATTCCTTTCCACATTCCATTCCATTCCATACAACATTCAGTTCCACATTCCATTCCATTCTATTCCACTTTCCATTCCACGATCCATTCCACATTCCATTACACGTTCCATTCCATTCCATTCCACTTTCCATTCCTCCTTCCATTCCACGTCCCATTGCATTCCTTTCCATGTTCCATTCCATTCCATCCCACGATACATTTCATTCAATTCCACATTCCAATCTACATTCCATTTCACATTCCATTCCGCTTTCCATTTCACATTTAATTCCATTCCATTCCATTCCAAATTCCATTCCATTCCATTCCACATTCGATTCCACTTTCCATTCCATTTCATTCCACATTTCATTGATCATTGCATTCCGTTCCATTCCACATTCCATTTATTTCCATTATATTCCATTCCATTCCATAATCCATTCCATTCCATTCCACATTCCATTCCAATCCATCCAACATTGCATTCCATTCCATTCCGCATTCGATACCATTCCATTCCGTTCGAATCCCTTCCACATTGCACGCCATTCCATTCCATTCCACTCCACATTCCATTCCATTAAATTCCGTTCCAATCCATTCCGCAATACATTCCATTTCCTTCCATTCCACTTTCATTTCCATTAAATTCCACATTCCATTCAATTCCATTACTTTCCATTCCATATTCCATTCTATTCCATTAAACATTCCATTCTGCATTCCCTTCCATTTCATTCCGCATTCCATTACATTCTATTTCTCATTCCATTCAATTTCATTCCATTCCTTTCCATTCCATTCCACATTGCACTCCATTCCATTCCATTCCACATTCCATTCCATTCCATTCCATACCATTCCATTCCATTCCATGTTCCATTCCACATTCCATTCCACGTTCCCTTCCACGTTCCATTTGACGTTCCATTCCACTCCTTTCCACTCCGTTCCATTCCGCGTTCCATTACATTCCATTCTGCATTGCATTCCACATTCCGTTTCACGTTACATTCCACATTCCATTTCGCATTCCATTCGATTCCATTCCTTTCCATTCCACATTATATTCCATTCCAAACCACATTCCATTCCATTCCATTCCATATTCCGTTCCATTCCACTTCCCATTCCATTCCACTTCCCATTCCATTCCATTCCACTTTCCATTACATTCGATTCCACATTCCATTCCACTTTCCATTCCTTACCATCCCACATTCCATTCCACATTGCATTCCACAATTCATTCCATTCCAATCCACATTCCATTCCATTCCATTCCACACTCCGTTACAAATTCCATTCCATTCCATTCCACATTCCATTCCACGATCCTCTCCATTCCACATTTCATTCCACATTCCATTCCATTCCATTCCACATTCCTTTGCACATTCTTTTGTATTCCAGTCCACATTTAATTCCATTCCGTTCCATTCCACATTCAATTCCAGATTCCATTACATTCAATACTATTGCATTCCACATTCCATTCCATTCCACATTGCATTCCATTCCATTCCTTTCCACATTGCATTCCATTTCATTCCATTCCATTCCATACCATTCCACATTCCGTTCCATTCCATTCCACTTTCCATTCCATTCCATTTTACGTTCCATTCCACGATCCATTCAATGTTCCTTTCCACATTCCATTCCATTCCAATATATTCCATTCCACACTCCATTGCACATTACATTCCATTGCATTCCACATTATTTTCCAGGTTCCATTCTACATTCCATTCCACGTTCCATTCCATGTTCCGTTCCATTCCATTCCACATTCCATTGCACAGTCCATACCATTCCATTCCACTTTCTATTCCACATTCCGTTCCACGTTCTATTCCATTCCACGTTCCATTCCTCTTTCCATTCCACATTTTATTCCACATTCCTTTCCATTCAATTCCATTCCACATTCCATTCCACATTCCTTTCCCTTCCATTCCACAGTCCATTCCATTCCATTCCACATTCCATTCCACATTCTATTCGACTTTCCATTCCAAACCATTCCACATTCCATTCAAAGATGCATTCCACATTCCATTCCACATTCCATTCAACGTTAAATTCCATTACATTCCACGTTCCATTCCCTGTTCCATTCTATTCCATTCCACGTTCCATTCTACATTTCTATCCTTTGCATTCCACGTTCAATACCACTTTGAATTCCACATTCCATTCCTTTCCATTCCAAATTCCATTCCATTCCAATCCACATTCCATTCCACTTTCCATTCCATTCCATTCCACATTGCATTCCACATTCCTTTGCACATTCCATTCCATTCAAATGCATATTCCATTCTACATTCCATTGTATTCCATTCGACATTCCATTCCACATTCCATTCCACTTTCCATTCCACATTCCGTTCCATTCCATTCCACTTTCCATTCCATTCAGTTTCACATTCCATTCCTTTCCATTCCACATTCCATTCAATTCTGTTGCACGTTACATTCCATGTTCCATTCCACGTACCTTTGCATTCCATTCAAATTTCCATTCCATTCCATTCCACATTCCATTTCACAGTCCATTCCACATTCCTGTTCACATTCCTTTCCACTTACCTTTCCGTTCCATTCCACGATCCATTCCATTCCTTTACACCTTCCATTTCTTTCCATTCAACATTCCATTCCAAATTCCATTTCAGAATAAATTCCATTTCACATTCCGTTCCCCATTCCATTCCATTCCATTCACATTCCATTCCATTCCATTCCACATTCCATTCCACATTCCATTACTTTCCAATCCACGTTCTGTTACATTCCATTTCATTCCAATCCACATTCTATTCCATTCCATTCCATTCCACATTCCATTCCATTCCATTCCACAATCCATTCCATTGCATTCCCCATTCCATTCCACACTCCATTCCATTCCACATTCCATTCCATTGCATTCCATTCCTGTCCACATTCTATTCCATTCCATTCCATTCAACTTTCCATTCCATTCCATTCCGCATTCAAATCCATTCAATTGCAAATTCCATTCCATTCCATTGAACATTCTATTCCATTCAATTGCACATTCCTTCCCATTCCATTCCACATTCAATTCCATTCCATTCAATTCCATGTTCCATTCGATTCCATACCACTTTCCAGTCCATTCCATTCCACATTCCTTTCCACATTCCTTTACACTTTCTATTCCACATTGCATTCTGCATTCCATTCCCTTCCTTTGCACACTCCATTCCATTCCATTATTCAATCCATTCCACGTTCAATTGCACGTTCAATTACTCGTTTCATTCCACGTTCCAGTCCATTTTCCATTCCATTCCATTCCACATTCCATCCCATATTCCATTCCATTCCATTCCATATTCCATACCATTCCATTCCTTTCCATTCCACACTCCGTTCCATTGCATTCCACGTTCCATTACACGTTTCATTCCATTAAATTCCACGTTCCATTCCATTCCATTCCACTTTCCTTTTCATTCCATTCCACATTCCATTCCACATTCCATTTCACATTCAATTCCACATTCCATTTCACAATCCATTCCACATTCCATTCTACATTCCATTCCACATTACATTTCACATTCCACATTCCATTCCATTTCACATTCCATTTCATTTCACATTCCATTCCATTAACTTTTACATTCCGTTCCACATTCCATTCCATACTGTTCCACATTCTTTTCTGCTGCGTTCCACATTCCATTACTTTCCATTCCATTCCACATTCCGTTCCATTCTATTCCATTCCACATTCCATTCCACATTCCATCAAATTCTATTAAACATTATATTCTACATTCCATTCCATTCCACATTCCATTCCATTCCACATTCTATTGCATTACATTCCACATTACATTCCATTTCTTTCAAAATTCCATTCCACTCCATTCCATTCCATTCCACATTCCATTCCATTTCATTCCCTTCCAGATTCCATTCCACATTCCTTCCCTTTCCATTCCACATTCTATTCCACATTGTGTTCCATTCCATTCCACATTCCATTCCATTCTATTCTGTTCCATACTATTCCATTCCCCTTTCCATTCCATTCCACATTCCATTCCAGATTCCTTTCCACATCCCATTCAACGTTCCATTGCATTATATTCCACGTTCCATTCCCCTTTGCATTCCACATTCCATTCCACTTTCCATTCCAAACCATTCCACGTTCCATTCAAAGTTCCATTCCACATTCCATTCTAAGTTAAATTCCATTACATCCCACGTTACATTCCCCATTCCATTCTATTCCGTTCCACGTTCCATTCTACATTTCTATCCTTTGCATTAGACGTTCAATACCACTTTCAATTCCACATTCCATTCCTTTCCATTGCACATTCCGTTCCATTCCAATCCACATTCCATTCCACTTTCCATTCCATTCCATTCCACGTTGCATTCCACATTGCATTCCACATTCCTTTGCAGATTCCTTTCCATTCAATTGCATATTCCATTCTATATTCCATTGCATTCCATTCAATATTCAATTCCACATTCCATTCTACTTTCCATTCCACATTCTGTTCCATTCCATTCCACATTCCATTCCATTCAATTCCACATTCCATTCCATTCCATTCCATTCCATTTTCCACTCAATTCCATTGCACGTTACATTCCATGTTCCATTCCACGTAACTTTGCATTCCATTCCACGTTCCATTCCATTCCATTCCACATTCCATTTCACATTCCATTCCACATTCCTTTTCACATTCCATTCCACTTACCTTTCCGTTCCATTCCACGATCCAATCCGTTCCATTACACGTTCCATTTCATTCCATCAACTTTCCATTCCACATTCTATTTCACATCAAATTCCATTTCGCATTCCATTCCACATTCCATTCCATTCCATTCACATTCCATTCCATTGAATACCACATTCCATTACATTCCACATTCTATTTCACTTTCCATTACATTCCATTCCTCTCCACGTTCCATTCCATTAAATTCCACATTCCATTCCACATTCGATTTCACATTCCATTGCACATTCCATTCCACATTTCTTTCCACAATCCATTCCATTCCATTCCACATGCAATTCCATGCCATTCCACATTCCATTCCATTGCATTCCATGTACCATTCCATTCAATTCCACGTTCCATTGCATTGTATTCCACATTCCATTCCATATTCCATTCCACATTCCATTCCTCATTCCATTCCCTTCCATTCCACTTTCCATTCCATTCCTTTCCACGTTCCATTTCATTCAATTGCACATTCTATTCCATTCCTCTTTCCTTTCCACATTTCATTCCACATTACTTTCCGCATTCCATTCTCTTCCATTCCACATTTCATTCCATTCCTTTCCACGTTCCATTCCATTCTATTCCACATTCCATTCCATTCTATTCCACTTTCCATTCCACGATCCATTCCACATTCCATTACACGTTCCATTCCATTCCATTCCACGTTCCATTTCGCATTCCATTGCACATTCCATTCCACGTTCCATTCCCATTCCATTCCACGTCCCATTGCATTCCTTTCCATGTCCCATTCCGTTCCATCCCACGTTCTATTTCATTCAATTCCACATTCCAATCTACATTCCATTTCACATTCCATTCCGCTTTCAATTTCACGTTTCATTCCACTCCCTTCCATTCCAAATTCCATTCAATTCCATTCCACATTCGATTCCACTTTCCATTCCATTTCATTCCACATTTCATTTATCATTCCATTCCATTCCATTCCACATTCCATTTATTTCCATTCCATTCCATTCAATTCCACAATCCATTCCATTCCATTCCATTCCACATTCCATTCCAATCCATCCAACATTGCATTCCATTCCATTCCGCATTCCTTTCCATTCCATTCCGCATTCCATTCCATTCCATTCCGCATTCGATACCATTCCATTCCGTTCGAATCCCTTCCACATTGCACGCCATTCCATTCCATTCCACATTCCATTCCATTCAATTCCGTTCCAATCCATTCCGCAATACATTCCATTCCCTTCCATTCCTCTTTCATTTCCATTAAATTCCACATTCCATTCCATTCCATTCCTTTCCAGTCCAGATTCCATTCTATTCCATTAAACATTCCATTCTGCATTCCCTTCCATTCCATTCCGCATTTCATTACATTCTATTCCGCATTCCATTCAATTTCATTCCATTCCTTTCCATTCCATTCCACATTGCACTCCATTCCATTCCATTCCACATTCCATTCCATTCCATTCCATACCATTCCATTCCATTCCATTTCATTTTCCTTTCCATGTTCCATTCCACATTCCATTCCACGGTCCCTTCCACGTTCCATTTGACGTTCCATTCCACTCCTTTCCACTCTGTTCCATTCCGCGTTCCATTACATTCCATTCTGCATTGCATTCCACATTCCGTTTCACGTTACATTCCACATTCCATTTCGCATTCCATTCGATTCCATTCCTTTCCATTCCACATTATATTCCATTCCAAACCACATTCCATTCCATTCCATTCCATATTCCGTTCCATTCCACTTCCCATTCCATTCCACTTCCCATTCCATTCCATTCCACATTCCATTCCATTCCATTCTTTTCCATTCAATATTCCATTCCATTCCATTCAACATTCCATTCCATTCCATTCTGCATTCCATTCCATTCCGTTCCGCATTCCATTACATTCTATTCTGCCTTCCATTCCATTTCATTCCATTCCTTTCCATTCCATTCCACATTGCACTCCATTCCATTCCATTCCACATTCCATTCCATTTCATTTCATTTTCCATTCCATGTTCCATTCCACATTCCATTCCACATTCCCTTCCACGTTCAATTTGACTTTCCATTCCACTCCTTTGCACTCCATTCCATTCCACGTTCCATTACATTCAATTCCACATTGCATTCCACATTCCATTTCACGTTACATTCCACATTCCGTTTCGCATTCCATTCCATTCCATTCCTTTCCATTCCACATTATATTCCCTTCAAAACCATATTCCATTCCAATCCATTCCACGTTAAATTCCATTCCATATTCCATTCCATTCCACTTTCCATTACATTCCATTCTATATTCCATACAATTAAATTCCATTCCATTCCACATTCCTTTCCATTCCACATTCCATTACATTCGATTCCACATTCCATTCCACTTTCCATTCCATACAATCCCACATTCCATTCCACATTCCATTCCACATTTCATCAAATTCCAATCCACATTCCATTCCATTCCATTCCACACTCCATTCCAAATTCCATTCCATTCCATTCCACTTTCCATTCCACGCTACACTCTATTCCACATTTCATTCCACATTCCATTCCATTCCATTCCATTCCACATTCCTTTGCACATTCAATTCTGTTCCATTCCACCTTCAATTCCATTCCGTCCCATTCCACATTCCATTCCACATTCAATTCCAGATTCCATTCCATTGCATTCCATTGCATTCCACATTCCATTCCATTCCACATTGCATTCCATTCCATTCCTTTCCACATTGCATTCCATTTCATTCCATTCCATTTCATTCCATTCGACATTCCATTCCATTCCACGTTGTAATCCACGTGCCGTTCCATTCCATTCCACATTCCATTGCACATTCCATTCCATTCCATTCCACATTGTATTCCACATTCCTTTCCTTGTTCTATTCCATTCCACCTTCCATTCCACATTCCATTCCACATTGCATTCCACATTCCATTCCATTCAATTTCATTCCACATTCCATTCCACATTCCATTCCACATTCCATTCCATTCCGTTCCAACTTCCGTTCCATTCCATTCCACATTCCATTCCCCGTTCCATTCCATTGCATTCCACTTTCCATTTCACATTCCATTCCATTTCATTCCACCTTCCATTCCATTCCATTCCATGTTCCTTTGCATGTTCCATTCTACGTTCCTTTCCATTCCATTCCAATTTCCCTTCCACTTTCTATTACTTTCCATATTGCTTTCCACATTCTATTCCACATTCCATTACACATTCCATTGCATTCCATTCCACATTCCATTACATTCCACTTTCCATTCCATTTCTTTCCACATTCCATTCCATTCCACTTTCCATTCCACATTCCATTCCATTCCTTTCCACCTCCCATTCCACGTTCCATTGCATTCCATTCCACATTCCGTTCCACGTACAATTCCATTCCATTCCACCTTCCATTCAACATTGCATTCTATTCAATTCCACGTTCCATGCCACATTTCATTCCACATTCCATTCCATTCCATTCCATATTGCCTAAAACATTCCATTCCATTCCACATTCCATTCCACGTTCCATTTCATGCCATTCCACTTTCTATTTCACGTTCCATTGCATTCCATTCCGTCTTCCATTCCACGTTCCATTCCACGTTCAAATCCATTCCTTTCTACGTTCCATTGCACGTTCCCCTACAGATTTCATTCCACATTCCATTAACTTTCCATTCCACTTTCCATTATTTTCCATTCCACATTGCTTTCCACATTGCATTCTATGCAGTCAACATTCTGTTACAGATTCTATTGCATTCCCTTTAAAAATTCCATTCCATTATATTCCACATTCCATTCTTCATTCCATTCCATTCCATTCCATTTTACATTCCATTCCACATTCCATTCCATCCACGTTCCATTCCGCGTTCCATACCAAATTCAATTATACATTCCATTACACTTTCCATTCCATTTCATTCCGTTCCATTCCACATTCCATTCCAGATTCTTTTCAATTGCTTTCCACATTCCATTCCACTTTCCATTCCACATTCCATTCCACATTCCTTACCATTCCATTCCATTCCATTCCTTTCCATTCCACATTCTATTCGAAACTCCACTCCATTCCATTACACATTCCATTCCACATTCCATTGCATTCCATTCCTCATTTTATTCCTTTCCGTTACATATTACTTTCCTTTCCAGTCCACTTTAGATTCCACATTCCATTACACGTCCCATTCCTCATTCCATTCAATGTTCCAATCCACTTTCCATTGCATTCCATTCAACGTTCCATTCTACGTTCCATTCCACATTCCATTCCACATTCCATTCTACTTTCCATTACATACCATACCGCGTTCAATTCCACTTTTCATTCTACATTCCATTCCATGTTCCTTTCCACACTCCATTCCACTCCATTCCACACTCCATTCCATTCCATATTCCACTCCATTCCGTTCCGCATTCCATTCCAAATTCCATTCCATTCCATTCCACTTTCTATTCCATTCCATTCCTCGTTCCATTCCACATACTGTTCCACATTCCATTATATTCCAATCCACATTCAGTTTCATATTCCATTCCATTTCATTCCACATTCCATTCCGCATTCCATTCCATTCCATTCCACATTCTATTACACATTCCATTCCATCCCATTCAACATTCCATTCCACATTCCGTTACATTCCACTCCACATTCCATTCCATTCCACTCCACATTCCATTCCATTCCACTCCACATTCCATTCCATTCCACTCCACATTCCATTCCATTCCATTCCACATTCCATTCCATTCCACATTCCATTCCAGGTTCTATTCCAGGTTCCATTCCATTCCATTCCACATTCGATTCCACACTCCATTTCATTCCATACCGCATTCCATTCCACATTCAATTCCATATTCCATTCCATTCCATTCCATTGCATTCCACATTATATTCCATTGCACATTACATTCCACATTACATTACAGATTCCATTCCACATTCCATTCCATTCCATTCCACATTCCATTCCATATTCCATTCCACGTTCCATTCCATTCAATTCCACATTCAACATTCCATTACCTTCCATTCCACATTACATTACATTCCACTTTCCATTCCACATTCCATTACACATTCCATTCCATTCCATTCCATATTCCATTCCACATTCCATTCCACATTCCAATCAATTCCATTCCACTTTCCATTCCATTCCACATTCCTTTACGCATTCCATTCCATTCCATTCCATTCCACATTCCATTCCATTCCACTCCATTCTGTACCATTCCACATTACCTTCCATTCCATTCCACTTTCCATTCACTTCTATTCCAAAACACTGGAAATTCCATTACATTCCATTCCACATTCCAATCCATTCCATTCCATTCCACATTGCAATCCATTCCATTCCACGTTCCATTTAACACTCCATTGCATTCCATTCCACATTACATTTCAGTCCACATTCCATATTCCACTCCACATTCCATTCCCCTATCCAATCCACTTTGCATTCCACGTTCCATTCCATTACATTCTCCGTTACATTCCACGTTCCATTCCACATTCCATACCACGTTCCATTGCACTTTCCATTGCACGTTCCATTCCACGTTCCATTGCATTCCATTCCACGTTGCATTCCACTTTCCATTCCATTGTATTCCACGTTCCTATCCATTCAATTCCATTCCATTCCATTCCTCATTTAATTCCATTCCATTCCACGTTCAATTCCACATTCCATTCCATTCCACATTCCATTCCACTCCATTCCACATTCCATTGCCCATTCCATTCCATTTAATTCCATACCATATTCCATTCCATTCCATTCCAAATAACATTCCATTCCACATTCCATTCCATATTGCATTCCATTCCTTTCCACAATCCATTCCACTTTCCATTCCACATTCCATTCCATTCCAGAAGGCATTCCATTGCATTCCATTCCACATTCCATTCCATTCCATTCCATATTCCACATTCTATTCCACTTTCGATTTCACATTTCTTTCCACGTTCCATTCCACGTTCCGTTCCATTCCATTCCACGTTCCTTTCCACGTTCCTTTCCATTCCATTACACGTTCCTTTCCATGTTCCATTCCATTGCATTCCACATTCCATTCCGTTCCATTCCACATTCCATTCCATTCTACTTTCCATTCCACATTCCATTCCATTCTACTTTCCATTCCACATTCCTTTCAATTCTATTCCACTTTCCGTTCCGTTCCATTAAACATTCCATCCCATTCCAATCCACGTTCCATTTCATTCCATTCCAGACTCCATTCCATTCCATTCCACATTCCTCATACCATTCCACGTATAATTCCACTTTCCATTCCACGTTCTTTTCCATTCCATTCAATGTTCCATTCCATGTTCCATTCCACATTGCATTACTTTCTATTCCACATTCCCTACCATTAAATTCCACATACCATTCCATGCCTTTCCAGTTTCTATTCCACATTCCATTCCATTCCAATCCACATTCCGTTCCATTTCATTCGCTTCCAGTCCACATTCCATTCCATTTAATTCCATTCCACATTCCATTCCTTTCCATTCCATATTCAATTCCATTCTATTCCACTTTCCGTTCAATTCCATTCCAAATATGATTCCATTCCATTCCTTTCCACATTCCATACCATTCCATTCCACATTCCATTCCATGCCATTCCACTTTCCATTCCATTGCATCCCACGTTCCATTCAACGTTCCATTCCACTTTCCATTCCACCTTTTTTTCATTACATTACACTTTCCACTGCACGTTCCATTCCATTTTCCATTCCATGATACACTGCATTCCATTCTGTGTTACTTTCCACCTTCCATTGCACTTTCCATTCCGTTTCATTTCACCTTCCTTTCCACTTTCCATTCCACATTCCATTCCATTCCACTCCGCATTTTATTCCTTTCCATTCCACATTCCATTACTCATTCCATTCCACTCCCTTCCACTTTGCATTCCACATAGCATTCCATTCCATTGCACATTCAATTCCATTACATTCCACATTCCATTCCGTTCCATTCCATTAAATAACAATCTAAATTCCATTCCTTTCCATTCCAATTTCCAATCCATTCCATTCTATTCCACATTGCATTCCATTCCATTCAAACTTCCATTTCACATTCCATTGCATTCCATTCCACATTCCATTCCATTCCACATTCCACATTCCTTTCCACATTCCATTACACTGTCCAATCCACTTTCCATTCCACGTTCCATTTCATTCCATTCCACGTTACATTCAACGTTGCATTCTAGATTCCATTCCAAATTCCATTCTATTTCATTCTACATTCCATTCCAATCAATTCAACTTTCCATTGCACATTCCCTTCCATTCCACATTCCATTCCAGTTTCCATTCCATTTCACATTCCATTCCACGTTCCATTACATTCCACATTGCATTCCACATTCATTCCATTCTATTCCACATTCCGTTCCACATTCCATTACACATTCCATTCCATTACACTCCATTCCATTCCACTTTCCATTCTATTCCTTTGCATTCCATTCCACATTCCATTCCATTTCTTTCCACATTACTTTCCATTCCACTCCACATTGCATTCCCTTCCACATTCCATTCCACATTCCATTCCACATTGCATTCCCTTCCATTCCATTACACATTGCATTCCAGATTCCATTCCCCTTTCCATTCCACATTCCATTCCATTCCATTCCTCATTGCATTCCGTATTCCATTCCATTCCTATCCATTCAATTACATTCCAGTCCACATTCCATTGCATTCCACATTCCATTTCATTCCATTCTACATTCGATTCCACTCCATCCCATTCCATTTTTTTCCACATTACATTCCACAATCCACCCCACATTCCATTCCATTCCATTCCACGTTCCATTCCACATTCCATTCCACATTCCATTCCGTTCCATTCCATTCCATTCCACTTTACACTCCACATTCCATTCCACATTCCATTGAATTCCATTCCACATTACATTCCACTCCATTCCACTCCATTGCATTCCACATTCCTGTCCATTCGATTGCATTCCACATTCCATTCCCTTCCATTCCACATTCCATTCCCTTCCATTCCACATTCCATTGTATTTCCATTTCACATTCCATTCTATTTCCGTTTCACATTCCATTCCATTCCACATTCCATTCCATTCCATTTCACATTCCACTCCACATTCAATTTGATTCCATTCCACTTTGCACTTCTTTCCGTTCCATTCCATTTCACATTCCATTCCACGTTCCATTCCTCTCCATTCCACTTTCCATACTATTACATTCCACATTCCATTCCACTTTCCATTCCATTCTATTAAACTTTCTTTTCCACATTCTATTCCATTCCATTCCATTCCATTCCATTCCACATTCCATTCCACTTTCCATTCCATTCTTTTAAACTTTCCTTTCCACATTCTATTCCATTCCATTCCATTCCATTCCACATTCTATTCCATTCCACATTCCATTCCATTCAATTCCACATACCATTCCATTCCATTCAATTCCACATTCCATTCCACATTCCGTTACACATTCCATTCCATTGCATTCCACATTCATTCCATTCTTTTCCACGTTCCATTCCATTCCATTCCACTTTCCATTCCATTGCATTCCACGTTCCATTCCACATTCCATTCCACGTTGCATTCCACATTCCATTCCACGTTCCTTTCCTCAGTCTATTCCAAGTTCAATTACATTCCACGTTCCATTCCACATTCCATTCCACGTTCCATTCCACATTCCCTTCCTCGTTCCTTTCCTAATTCTATTCCACGTTCCATTCCATTCCATTCCACATGCCATAACTCATTCCATTCCACGTTCCATTCCTTTGCATTCCAGGTTCGATTCCACTTTCCTTTCCACGTTCTATTGCATGTTCCATTCAACGTTCCATTGCATTCCATTCCACGTTCCATTGCTCATCCATTCCACGTTCCATTCCTTTCCATTCCACTTTCTATTCCACATTCCATTCCATTGCATTCCACATTCCACTCCACTCCATTAAACTTTCCATTTCGCGTTCCAATCCTTTCCATTCCACATTCCAATCCTTTCTATTCCACATTCCATTACACGTTCCATTCCTCTCCATTCCTCTTTCCGTTCCTTATTCCATCACACATTCCATTATATTCCATTCAACATTCCATTCCACATTCCGTTCCTCGTTCCATTCCATTCCATTCCACATTGCATTCCAATCTTTTAGACATTCCTTTCCAAATTCCTTTCCATTCCATTCCACATACCATGCCATTCCTTTCCACATTGAATTCCATATTCCATTCCATTCCATTCCACTATCCATTCCATTCCATTCCATTGCATTCCGCATTCCATTCCAGTCCATTCCATTGCATTCCACATTCCATTCCATTCCATTCCACATTCTATTCAACATTTCATTCCATTCCATTCCACATTCCATTTCATTAAATTCCACATTCCTTTCTATTTCCATTTCACATTCCATTCTATTTCCATTTCACATTCCATTCCATTCCACATTCCATTCCATTACATTCCGCATTCCATTCCACATTAAATTCCATTCCTTTCCAGGTTCCATTCCATTCCACTTTGCATTCCGTTCCGTGTCGTTCCATTCCACATTCAATGCCACGTTCCATCCTTCTCCATTCCACATTCTATACTATTCCATTCCACTTTCCAGTCCATTCCTTTCCACGATCCTTTCCATTCCACCTTCCATTCCATTGCACGTTCCATTCCATTCAATTCCACGATCCATTCCACGTTCCATTCCACGTTCCATTACACCTTCTGTTCCATGTTGCATTCCATTCCATTAAACGTTCCATTACTCATTCCTTTCCACATTCCATTCCATTCCACATTCCATTCCAAGTTCCATTCCACGCCATTCCAAGTTCCATTACATTGCAATTTCCATTGCATTCCATTCCACGTTCCATTCCTTTCCATTCCACTTTCCATTTCTTATTCCATTCCAGATTAAATTCCATTCCATTCCACATTCCATTCTACATTCCATTCCACATTCCATTACATTCCATTCCACATTCCATTCCATTCCACATTTCATTCCATTCCGTTCCACATTCCATTACATTCGATTCCATTCCATTCTATTCCACATTCTATTCCACATTCCATTCCATTACATTCCACGTTCCATTCCACAATCCACTCCGCATTCCATTACATTCGTATCCATTCGATTAAACGTTCCATTCCACTTTCCTTTCCATTCTATACCATTCCATTCCTCTTTCAATTACACATTACGTTGCATTCCATTCCATTCCACATTCCATTTCATTCCATTCCACATTAAATTCCATTCAATTCCATATTCCATTCTATTCCATTCCACATTCCACTCCATTGCATTCCACATTCCATTCCATTCCATTCCACATTGCATTCCCTTCCATGCCACATTCCATTCTATTCCATTGCATTCCACATTCGATTCTGTTCCATTCCAGATTCCATTCCGTTCCATTCCATATTCCATTACACATTCCATTCCATTCTATTCCACATTCCATTCCACATTCCATTCCTCATTCCATTCTCTTCCATCCCATTCCATTCCACGTTCCATTCCACATTCCATTCCACATAAAATTCCATTCCATTCCATTCCACATTACATTCAACATTCCATTCCATTCCATTCCACCTTCCATTCCATTGCATTCCACATTCCGTTCCACTTCATACTATTCGACATTCCATTTCCTTCCATTCCACATTTCATTCCATTCCATTTCACATTCCTTTCCACATTCCACTCCATTTAATTACACGTTCCATTCAACATTCCATTCCATTCCATTCCACATTCCATTCCATTGCATTCCACATTCCGTTCCACTTCATACCATTCGACATTCCATTCCCTTCCATTCCACATTTCATTCCTTTCTATTTCACTTTCCTTTCCACATTCCACTCCATTTAATTACACGTTCCATTCAACATTCCATTCCATTCCATTCCACATTCCATTCCATTCCATATCCCAATCTATTTGAATTTCACTTTCCATTCTGTTTCCATTTCACATGCCATTTAATTCCATTCCACATTCAATTCCATTCCATTCCACATTCCATTCCATTCCATTCCATTCCGCATTCAATTCCGTTCGATTCCACATTCCATTCGACATTCCATTCTATTCCATTCCCATTGTATTCCATTCCACATTTCTTTCCATTCCACCTTCCATTCCACATTGACTTCCACTGCATTCCGCATTCCATTCCATTCTGTATTCCATTCCATTCCGTTCCACATTCCATTCCATTCTATATTCCATTCCATTCCATTCCACCTTCCATTCCACATTTCATTCCACATTCCATTCCGTTCTAACCTATTCCATTCCACGTACCATTCCACATTCCATTCCACATTCCATTCCGTTCGATTCCATTCTATTACAAGATCTATTCCACATTCCATTTCACTTTCCATTCCATTCCATTCCATATTGCATTCCTTTCCGTTCCCTTGCATTCCGAATTCGTTTCCATTCTCTTCCACATTTCATTCCATTGCATTCCATTCCACATTCCTTTGCATTCCATTCCACCTTCCATTCCATGCCAATTCATTCAATATTCCATTCCACATTCCATTCCATTCCATTCCAAATTGCATTCCATTCTATTCCACATTCCATTCCATTCCATTGCATTCCAAATTCCATTCCACATTCCATTCCACATTGCATTGCATTCCATTCCACGTACCATTCCACATTCCATAGCATTCCATTCCACATTCCATTCCATTCCATTCCACATTCCATTCTATTTCCATTTCACATTCCATTCTACTTCCATTTTAAATTCCATTCCATTCCACATTCCATTCCACATTCCATTCCATTACATTCCACATTCCATTCCACATTCAATTCCACTCCTTTCCACATTCCATTCCATTCCACTTTACGTTCCATTCCTTCCATTCCATTCCACATTACATTCCATGTTCCATGCCACTCCATTCCACTTTCCATAGTATTTCACTCCATGTTCCATTCCTTTCCATTCCACATTACATTCCATTATATTCCACGATCCATTCCATTCCACGTTCCAATCCATTCCATTCCACGATACATTCCACGTTACATTCCACGTTCTATTACATCTTCCTTTCGATTCCTTTAAATGTTCCATTCCTCATTCCATTTTTCATTCCATTCCATTCCATTCCATATTCCATTCCACGTTCAAATCCACTCCATTCCACGTTCCATTTCATTCCAGTTTCCATTCCCTTCCATTCCACTTTCCATTCCATTATATATTCCATTGCATTCCATTCCATTCCATTCCACATAGCGTTTTACTACATTCCATTCCACTCCACATTCCATTCCATTCCATTCCACATTCCATTCCATTCCATTCCACATTCCATTCCATTCCATTCCATATTCCATTCCACATTCCATTCCAATCCATTCCATGCTGCATTCAGTTCCATTCCACTTTCAAATTCCATTCCATTCGTTTCCATTCCACATTCCATTCCGTACAATTCCTTTCCACATTCCTTTCCATTCCATTTCATATTATGTAATTTTCCATTCCATTCCTTAGTCCATTCCATTCCATTTCACATTCCATTCCTTTCGATTGGATTCCGCAGTCCATTGCATTCCATTCCAGATTCCATTCCATTCCACTTTCCATTCCATTCCATTCATTTCCATCGCACATTCCATTCCATACCTTTCCTTTCCACATTCCATTCCATTCCGTTCCATTCCACGTTCCATTCTTAATTCCACTCCACATCGCATTCCATTGAATTCCATTCCAAATTCCATTCCATTCCATTCCTTTCCATTCCCTTCCACGTTCCATTCTACATTCCATTCCACATTCCATTCCATTCCATTCCAAATTCCATTTCACGTTCCATTCGACGTTCCATTCCATTCCACATTCCATTCCAGTCCATTCCGTTGTATTACACATTGCTTTCCATTCCATTCCATTCCATATTCCATTCCACATTCCATTCCACATTCCATTCTATTCCATTCCACATTCCATTCCATTCCACATTCTATTTCACATTCCAATACATTCCATTCCACGTTCCATTCCACATTGAATTCCATTCCATTCCACATTAAATTCTATAACTTTCCACATTAAATTCTATTTCCATTTCACTTTCCGTTGAATTCCATTCCACATTCCAGTGCATTCCATTCCACATTCCATTCCATTCCATTGCATTGCATTCAATATTCCATTCCATTTGATTCCACGTGGCATTCCCATCCATTGCATTGCATTCATTATTCCATTCCATTTTATTCCACATGCCATTCCCATCCATTCCACATTGCATTCCAGATTCGATTCCATTCAATTCCACTTTCCATTCCACATTCCATGGCATGTTCCGTTGCATTCTACTTTGCATTCCAAATTCCATTCCCCATTCCATTCCATTCCATTCTACATTCCATTCCATTCCATTGCATTTCACATTCAATTCCATTCAATTCCATTCCACATTCCGTTTCATTCCATTCCACTTTCCGTTCCATTCCATTCCACATTCCATTCCATATTCCATTCCATTCCATTCAAAGTTTCATTCCACACTCCATTCCATTCCATTCCATTCCATTCCATTGCATTCTGAATTCCATTCCGTTCCATTCCATTCCACATTCCATTCCATTTCATGCCACATTCCATTCCATTCCATTCCACTTTCCATTCCTCATTCCATTCCATTGCATTCCACATTCCATTTCACTTTCCATTCTATTCCATTCCAAATTCCATTCCAATCTATTAAACTTTCCATTCCACGTTCAATTCCTTTCCATTCCACGTTCAATTCCACATTGCTTTCAACATTCCATGCCATTCCTCTTTCCATTCCACATTCCATTCCATATTCCACTCTGTTCCTACCTATTCCATTCCACTTACCATTACACATTCCATTCCACGTTCCATTCTGTTCCATTCCCTTCCATTCAAAGTTCCAATCCATATTCCATTCAACTTTCCATTCCATTCCATTCCCTTCCATTCCAAATTCCATTCTATTCTCTTCCACATTTCATTCCATTGCATTCCATTCCACATTCCTTTCCATTCCATTCCACCTTCCATTCCATTCCACTCCGCATCCCATTCCATTCCATTACATTCCAAATTCCATTCCCCATTCCATTCCCTTCCATTCCACATTCCATTCCATTCCATTCCACATTCCATTACAATCCATTCCCTTCCATTCCACTTTCAATTCCATTCTATTGCACATTTCATTCCATTCCATGCCATTCCACTTCCTTTCCATTCCATTCCACCTTCCATTCAATTCCACATTCCATTCCATTCCATTCCCTTCCATTCCACATTCCCTTCCATTCTATTGCCCATTTCATTCCATTCCATGTCTTTCCACTTCCTTTCCATTCCATTCCACCTTCCATTCCATTCCAATCCATTCTATATTCCATTCCTCATTCCATTCCATGCCATTCCACATTCCACTCCATTCCATTTCACATTCCATTCCATTCCATTCCACATTCCATTCCAGTCCTTTCCATTCCACATTCGTTTCCATTCCATTCCACATTCCATTCATTTCCATTCCACTTTCCATTCCACATTCCATTCTATTCTATTCCATTCAACGTTACTTTCCAGATTCCATTCCACTTTCAATTCTGTTCCATTCCTTTCCATTCCACATTCCGTTCCATTCCAATCCACATTCCATTCCACTTTCCATTCCATTCCATTCCACATTGCATTCCACATTCCTTTGCACATTCCATTCCATTCAAATGCATATTCCATTCTACATTCCATTGTATTCCATTCGACGTTCCATTCCACATTCCATTCCACTTTCCATTCCACATTCCGTTCCTTTCCATTCCACTTTCCATTCCATTCAATGTAACATTCCATTCCTTTCCATTCCACATTCCGTTCCATTCCAATCCACATTCCATTCCACTTTCCATTCCATTCCATTCCACATTGCATTCCACATTCCTTTGCACATTCCATTCCATTCAAATGCATATTCCATTCTACATTCCATTGTATTCCATTCGACGTTCCATTCCACATTCCATTCCACTTTCCATTCCACATTCCGTTCCTTTCCATTCCACTTTCCATTCCATTCAATTTCACATTCCATTCCTTTCCATTCCACATTCCATTCAATTCTGTTGCACGTTACATTCCATGTTCCATTCCACGTACCTTTGCATTCCATTCAAATTTCCATTCCATTCCATTCCACTTTCCATTTCACAGTCCCTTCCACATTCCTGTTCACATTCCTTTCCACTTACCTTTCCGTTCCATTCCACGATCCATTCCATTCCATTTCACGTTCCATTTCTTTCCATTCAACATTCCATTCCAAATTCCATTTCAGAATAAATTCCATTTCACATTCCGTTCCACATTCCATTCCATTCCATTCACATTCCATTCCATTCCATTCTACATTCCATTCCACATTCCATTACTTTCCAATCCACATTCCATTACTTTCCAATCCACGTTCTGTTACATTCCATTTCATTCCAATCCACATTCTATTCCATTCCATTCCATTCCACATTCCATTCCATTCCATTCCACAATCCATTCCATTGCATTCCCCATTCCATTCCACACTCCATTCCATTCCACATTCCATTCCATTGCATTCCATTCCTGTCCACATTCTATTCCATTCCATTCCATTCAACTTTCCATTCCATTCCATTCCGCATTCAAATCCATTCAATTGCAAATTCCATTCCATTCCATTGAACAGTCTATTCCATTCAATTGCACATTCCTTCCCATTCCATTCCACATTCAATTCCATTCCATTCAATTCCATGTTCCATTCGATTCCATACCACTTTCCAGTCCATTCCATTCCACATTCCTTTCCACATTCCTTTACACTTTCTATTCCACATTGCATTCCACATTCCATTCCCTTCCTTTGCACACTCCATTCCATTCCATTATTCAATCCATTCCACGTTCAATTGCACGTTCAATTACTCGTTTCATTCCACGTTCCAGTCCATTTTCCATTCCATTCCATTCCACATTCCATCCCATATTCCATTCCATTCCATTCCATATTCCATACCATTCCATTCCTTTCCATTCCACACTCCGTTCCATTGCATTCCACGTTCCATTACACGTTGCATTCCATTAAATTCCACGTTCCATTCCATTCCATTCCACTTTCCTTTTCATTCCATTCCACATTCCATTTCACATTCAATTCCACATTCCATTTCACAATCCATTCCACATTCCATTCCACATTACATTTCACATTCCACATTCCATTCCATATCACATTCCATTTCATTTCACATTCCATTCCATTACCTTCTACATTCCGTTCCACATTCCATTCCATACTGTACCACATTCTATTCCGCTCCGTTCCACATTCCATTACTTTCCATTCCATTCCACATTCCGTTCCATTCTATTCCATTCCACATTCCATCAAATTCTATTAAACATTATATTCTACATTCCATTCCATTCCACTTTCCATTCCATTCCACATTCTATTGCATTACATTCCACATTACTTTCCATTTCTTTCAAAATTCCATTCCACTCCATTCCATTCCATTCCACATTCCATTCCATTTCCATTCCATTCCAGATTCCATTCCACATTCCATCCCTTTCCATTCCACATTCTATTCCACATTGTGTTCCATTCCATTCAACATTCCATTCCATTCTATTCTGTTCCATTCCATTCCATTCCCCTTTCCATTCCATTCCACATTCCATTCCAGATTCCTTTCCACAACCCATTCAACGTTCCATTGCGTTACATTCCACGTTCCATTCCCCTTTGCATTCCACATTCCATTCCACTTTCCATTCCAAACCATACCACGTTCCATTCAAAGTTCCATTCCACATTCCATTCAAAGTTAAATTCCGTTACATCACACGTTACATTCCCCATTCCATTCTATTCCGTTCCACGTTCCATTCGACATTTCTATCCTTTGCATTAGACTTTCAATACCACTTTCAATTCCACATTTCATTCCTTTCCATTCCACATTCCGTTCCATTCCAGTCCACATTCCATTCCACTTTCCATTCCATTCCATTCCACGTTGCATTCCACATTGCATTCCACATTCCTTTGCACATTCCATTCCATTCAATTGCATATTCCATTCTATATTCCATTGCATTCCATTCAACATTCAATTCCACATTCCATTCTACTTTCGATTCCACATTCTGTTCCATTCCATTCCACATTCCATTCCATTCAATTCCACATTCCTTTCCATTCCATTCCACTTTCCATTCAATTCCATTGCACTTTACATTCCATGTTCCATTCCACGTACCTTTGCATTCCATTCCACGTTCCATTCCATTCCATTCCACATTCCATTTCACATTCCATTCCACATTCCTTTTCACATTCCATTCCACTTACCTTTCCGTTCCATTCCACGATCCATTCCGATCCATTACATGTTCCATTTCATTCCATTCAACTTTCCATTCCACATTCTATTTCACATTAAATTCCATTTCACATTCCATTCAACATTCCATTCCATTCCATTCACATTCCATTCCATTGAATACCACATTCCATTACATTCCACGTTCTATTTCACTTTCCATTACATTCCATTCCTCTCCACATTCCATTCCATTAAATTCCACATTCCATTCCACATTCGATTTCACATTCCATTGCACATTCCATACCACATTTCTTTCCACAATCCATTCCATTCCATTCCACATGCAATTCCATGCCATTCCACATTCCATTCCATTGCATTCCACGTACCATTCCATTCAATTCCACGTTCTATTGCATTGTATTCCACATTACATTCCATATTCCATTCCACATTCCATTCCTCATTCCATTCCCTTCCATTCCACTTTCCATTCCATTCCTTTCCACGTTCCATTTCATTCAATTGCACATTCCATTCCATTCCTCTTTCCTTTCCACATTCCATTCCACATTACTTTCCACATTCCATTCCCTTCCATTCCACATTTCATTCCATTCCTTTCCACGTTCCATTCCATTCTATTCCACATTCCATTCCATCCCATTCCGCATTCCATTCCATTCCATTCCATATTCCATTCCACGTTCCATTCCCTTCCATTCCAATTTCCATTCCATTCCATTCCACTTTCAATTTCATTCCATTCCACAATCCATTTCACATTCCATTTAACATTACATTCCACATTCCGTTATACATACCATTCCACCTTCCATTCCACGTTCTTTTCCACGATCCATTCCATTCCTTTCCACATTCCTTTCCATTCAATTCCATTCCACATTCCATTCCATTCTATTCAACGTTCCATTCCATTCCATTCCACCTTCATTTCCATTCCATTCCAGAATCCATTCCACATTCCATTCCACATTCCATTCCGCATTCCAGTCCGTTGCATTCCACAATCCCTTCCATTACCTTCCATGTTCTATTCAATTCCATTCCACGTTCCATTAAATTCTATTCTACTTTCCTTTCCACATTACATTCCCTTCCATTCCACATTCATTTCCATTCCATTCCATGTTCCATTCCATTCCATTCCACATTCCATTCCATTCCCTTCCAATCCACAATCCATTCCATTTCATTCCACTTTCCATTCCACGTTCCATTTCATTTCATTCCATGTCCTATTCCATTCCATTCCACGTTCCATTTCATTCCATTCCACAATCCATTCCACATTCCATTTAACATTGCATCCCACATTCCTTTCCACATTCCATTCCACATTCCATTCCACATTCTATTCCATGATCCATTCCATACCATTCCACATTCCATTACACTCCATTCCATTCCACTTTACATTCCATTCCATTCCACATTCCACTCCATAGCATTCCACGTTCCTTTACATTCCATTCCACATTTCATTCCATATTCCATTACACATTCCATTCTGCATTCCAGTCCCTTGCATTCCACACTCCATTCCCTTCCATTCCACTTTCTATTCAGTTATATTCCACGTTCCATTCAGTTCCATTCCACGTTCCATTAAATTCCATTCCACGTTCCATTCCATATTCTGTTCCATTCCATTGCACCTTCCATTCCACATTCCTTTCCATTCCACTCCACATTCAATTTCACATTCCATTCCATTCCATTCCACATTACATTCCACCTTCCAGACCATTGCATTCCACATTTCATTCCACATTCCTTTCCTTTCCATTCCACATTCCATTACACGTTCCTTTCCATTCCATTACACGTTCCATTCCATTTTCCATTCCACGTTCCATTCCACATTCCAATCCACATTCCATTTCACATTCCATTCCATTCCATTTCACGTTCCATTCCACATTCAACCCCATTCCATTCCTCATTCCACTCCATATTCCATTCCACAATCCATTCCACATTGCATTCCATTGCATGCCACATTCCATTCCACGTTCCATTCCATTCCATTCCATGTTTGATTCCACATTCAATTCCATTATATTTGACATTCTTTTCCACATTCCATTGCACATTCCATTTCATATTTCAATCCATTCCATTTCACGTTCCTTTCCACGTTGCACTCCTTTCCATTCGACAGTCTATTCCACATTCCATTCAACATTCCATTCCTTTCCATTCCACATTCCTTTCCACATTCCATTCAGCATTCCATTCCACATTACATTCCACCCTCCATTAAAGATACCATTCCACATTCCATTCCGTTCCATTCCACATTCCTTTCCACATTCCATTCCACATTCCATTCCATTCCATTCCACCTTCCATCCACATTCCATTGAATTCAATTTCACATTCCATTCCTTTCCATTCCAGATTCCTTTCCACATTCCATTCCACATTGCGTTCCACATTCCATTCCACATTGCATTCCAATCCATTCCACATTCCATTTCACATTCCATTCCACTTTCCTTTCTACGTTCCTTTCCAAGTTCCATTCAACAATATTCCACGTTCCATTCCCCATTACATTGCATACCATTCTACTTTCCTTTGCACATTCCATTCCACATTCCATTCCATTCCATTCCACATTCCGTTTCACGTTCCTTTCCATTCCACTCCACGTTCCATACCACATTCCATTCCACGTTCTATTCCACTTCGTAATCCAAATTCCATTTCGCATTCCATTACATTCCATTTCACATTGCATTCCACATTCCACTCCATTCCATTTCACTTTCCATTCCACATTGTATTCCACTATCCATTCCACATTCCATTCTATTCCATCCCATATTCCCTTCTACACTCCATTCCATTACATTCCAAGTTCGATTTCACATTCCGTTCCATTTTATTTGACATACTATTCCACCTTCCATTGCACATTCCATTTCACATTCCATTCCGTTCCAATACACATTCAATTCCACACTCCATTCCACATTCCATTCCACTTTCCATTCTGTTCCATTCCATATTCCATTCCACGATCCATTCCCCATTACATTCCCCATTCCATTCCACATTCCATTAAATTCCATTCCACCTTCCACTCCATTCCATTCGACATTCCATTCCACGTTCCATTCAATGTTCTATTCCAAATTCCATGCAATATCATTCCACGTTGCATTCCTCTTTCCATTCCATTCCATTCTAGTTTCCTTTCAACATTCCATTCCGCATTCCATTCCACATTACTTTTCACATTCCATTCCTTTCCATTCCACTTTCATTCAACATTCCATTTCCCATTCCTTTCCACATTCCATTCCACATACCATTCCATTCCACTCCATATTCCATTAAATTCCTTTCCACATTCCAATCCACACTCCAATCCACATTTCATTGCACATTTCATTCCATTCCATTCCACATTCCTTTCCACATTCCATTCCACTTTCCATTCCTCATTCCATTCCATTCCATTCCACATTCCATTACACATTCTATTCCATTCAATTTCTCATTACATTCCAAATTCCATTCCACATTGCATCCCATTCCATTACATATTCCATTACACAATCTTTCCATTCCATTCCAAATTCCATTCCTTTCCATTGTATTCCACATTCCATTCCATTCCATTGAATTTCACATCCCATCCCATTCCATTCAACATTCCATTGCATTCCATTCCATTCCACATTCCATTCCTCTTTACATTCCACATTCCATTCCACGTTCCATTCCACGTTCCATTCCATGTTTCTTTCCATTCCATTCAACCTTCCATTCCACGTTCCTATCCATTCAATTCCACGTTCTGTTCACCTTTCATTCCATTATATTCCACTTTGCAATTCACTTTCCATTCCACATTGCATTTCACTTTCCATTCCACATTCCATTCCACATTCCTTTCCATTCCATTCCACGTTCCATTCCACTTTCCATCCCACGTAACATTCCATATTCCATTCCATGTTCCATTCCATTGCATTCCACGTTGCATTCCACGTTGCTTCCCACATTCCATTCCACATTCCATTTCATTCCATTCCACATTCCATTCCACATCCCATTCCACATTCCATACCTTTCCATTCCTCGTTCCTTTCCGCGTTACATTCCACGTTCCATTCCACAATCCATTCCATTCCACATTTCTTTCCACATTCCATTTCACATTCTATTCCACATTCCATTTCACATACCATTGCATTCCCTTCCACATTCCATTCCACGTTCCTTTGCACATTCTCCTCCATTCCATTGCACATTCCATTCCACATTCCATTCCGTTCCATTCCACAATCCATTCAATTCTCCATTCCACTTTCCATTTTTTTCCATTCCACGTTCCTTTTCACATTCCACTCCACATTCCATTTCATATTTCTTTCCATTCCATTACATTCCGCATTCCATTCTACATTCCCTTCCACATTGCTTCCCATTCCATTCCACATTCCATTCCACATTACATTCCATTCCATTCTACTTTCCATTCTACAACATTCCACATTCCATTCCACTTTCCATTCCATTGCATTCCACATTCCATTCCATATTCCATTCCATTCCATTCCACATACAATTCCAATCCATTCCACAAACCATTCCGCAGAATTCCATATTCCGTTCCACATTACATTAAATTCCTTTCACATTCCATTCCATTCCACCTTTCATTCCACGTTCCTTTCAACGTTCTATTCCAAGTTCCATTCAATATCGTGCCATGTTTCATTCTGCATTCCATTCCATTCCATTCCACTTCCTTTCAACATTCCATTCTCCATTCCATTCCACTTTACATACCGTTCCATTCCACATTCCGTTCCACATTCCATTCGACATTCCATTCCGTTCCATTCCACATTCCTTTCCATATTCCATTCCATTCCATTCCACTTTCAATTACACATTCTATTGCATTTCACTTGACATTCCATTACACATTCCATTACACACTCCATTTCACATTGCATTCCGTTCCATTACACATTCCATTCCACATTCCATTCCACATTCCATTCCACATTCTATTCCACATTACATTCCGTTCCATTCCACATTCCATTTCACACTCCATTCCACATTGCATTACGTTCAATTCCACATTCCTTTCCACACTCCAATCCACATTCCATTCCATATTCCATTCCGTTCCATTACACATTCCTTTCCACCTTCCTAACCGCATTGCATTCCACATTCCATTCTACATTCCAATGCACACTCCATTCCACCTTCCATTCCACATTCCATTCCTTACCATTCCACATTCCTTTCCACTTTGAATTTCACATTCCATTCCGTTCCATTCCACATTCCAATACATATTCCTTTTCATTGCATTTCACATTCCATTCTGTTCCATTGCACATTACTTTCCACATTCCATTCCACATTCCGTTCCACATTCCAGTGCACATTCCATTCCATTCTATTCCACACTCCATTCCATTCCATTCCACGTTCCATTCCCTTCTATTGCGTTCCACATTTCATTACATTCCATTCTGCATTCCATTCCATTCCATTCCATTGCATTGAACGTTCCATTCCAATCCAATTCAGATTACATTTCATTCCATTCCACCTTCCGTTCCATTCCATTTCTTTCCACATTCCATAGCATTGCATTCCATTCCACATTCCATTAATTTCCCTCCTCCATTCCATTCCATTCCATTCCGCATTCCTTTCCATTGCATTCCACACTCCATTCCATATCACTTTCCATTCCATTGCACATTGTATTCCGCATTCCATTCCACGTTCCATTCCATGTTCCATTCTTCGTTCCATTCCACATTCCATTACATATTCCATTCCATTCCTTTCCACATTACATACAATTCCATTGCATTGTGTTCCACTTTCCATTCCATTCCAATCCACATTCAGTTCCACATTCCTTTCCATTCTATTTCACATTCCATTCCACATTCCATTCCATTCCATTCCACATTCCATTCGATTCCACTATCCATTATATTCCACATTCCCTTCCATTCCTTTACATTCAAATCCTAATTCCATTCAAAATTCCATTCAATTCCATTCCACATTCCATTCCATTCCATTCCACATTCCTTTCCTTTCCATTCCACATTCTATTCCGTTCCATTTCACATTCCATTCCATATTCCATTCCACATTCCACTCGATTGCACTCCACATTCTATTCCACATTCCATTCCATTGCCTTCCTCATTCAATTCCACATTTCATTCCATTCTATTCAACATTCCATTCTATTCCATTCCACATTCCATTCCATTGTATTGCATTCCGCATTTCATTCCATTCCATTTGGCATTCCATTCCATTCCATTCCATTCCATTCCACATTCCATTCCAATCCAATCCACTTTCCATTTCATTCCATCCCACATTCCATTCCATTGCATTCCTTTCCACATTCCATAGCATTGCATTCCATTCCACATTCCATTAATTTCCTTTCTGCATTCCATTCCTTTCCATTCAGCATTCCATTCCATTGCATTCCACATTCCATTCCACATCACTTTCCTTTCCATTCCACATTCCATTCCGCATTCCATTCCACGTTCCATTCCACATTCCCTTCTCCGTTCCATTCCATATTCCATTACATATTCCATTCCATTCCTTTCCACATTACATACAATTCCATTGCATTCTATTCCACTTTCCATTCCATTCCAATCCACATTCCATTCCATAATCTATTCCATTCTATTTCACATTCCATTCCATTGCATTCGACATTCCATTCCATTCAATTCCACATTCCATTCCATTCCAATCCACATGCCATTCCATTTCAATTATTCCACATTCCATTCGATTATATTCCACATTGCATTCCATTCCATTCTGTTCTACTTTCAGTTCAATTCCATTCCACTTTCAATTCCATTCCATTTCACATTCAATTCCATTCCATTCCATGTTCCATTCCATTCCATTCCACGTTCCATTCCATTGCATTCCACGTTCCATTCCATTCGACATTCCATTCTAACCCATTCCATTCCATGATACATTGCATTCCATTCCACATTCCATTCCATTGCATTCCACGTTCCTTTCCATTCCATTCCACGTTCCATTCCAATCCATTCCAATCCATTCCACATTCCCTTCCATTCCACATTGCATTCCATTCCATTTCATTCAACACTCCATTACATTGCATTCCATTCCAGATTCCATTCCGTTCCATGTTCCTTTCCATTCCATTACACGTTCCATTCCATTACACATTCCATTCCATTACACATTCCCTTCCATTCAGTTCCACATTCCATTCCAATCCACATTCCATTGCATTCCACAATCCATTAAATTCCTTTCCATTCCACATTCCCTTCCTCTTTCCACTGCATTCCTTACCTCATTCCATTCCATTCCATTCCACGTGCCATTCCTTTCCATTCCATGTTCCATTCCGCATTCCATTCCATATTCCATTCCACGTTCTAGTCCATGTACCATTCCACTTTCCATTACGTATTCCATTCCATTTCATTTCACATTCCATTACACATTCCACTCCATTCCATTCCACTTTCTATTCCACATTCCATTCCAATCTACTCCACACTAAATTCCACATTCCATTCAATTCCATTCTGCATTCCATTCCACATTCCATTCCATTAATTTCCATTCCATTCCCTTAAATTCCATTCCACATTCCATTCCATTCCACATTCCATTCCTCATTCCATTCCATTCCATTTCACATTGCATTCAACATTCCTTTCCACATTGCATTCCATTCAATTCCAGATTACATTCCCCATTCCTTTCAATTCAATTCTACATTCCATTGCCCATTCAATTTCACATTCCATTCCACATTCCATTCCATTCCATTCCACTTTCCATTCCACAATCCATTCCACATTCCATTCCATTCTATTCCACATTGCATTCCCCATTCCATTACACATTCCATTCCACATTCCATTCCATTCCACATTACATTCCACATTCCATTCCATTCTATTCCACATTCCATTCCCCATTCCATTAAACATTGCATTCCACATTCCATTACATTCCACATTCCATTCCACAATCCATTCCACAATCCATTCCATTCCATTCCACGTTCCATTCCACATTGCATTCCACATTCCATTCCATTCTATTCCACATCCCACTCCACATTAAATTCCACATTCCATTACACATTCCCTTCCTTTCCATTCCACATTCCATTCCACTCCATATTCTATTCCATTCCATTCCGCATTCGATTCCAGTTCCCATTCCATTCCATTCCACATTCCATTCCATTCCCTACCACATTTCATTTAACTTTCCATTCTGCGTTCCATTCGACTTTCCATTGCACGTTTCATTCCATTCCTTTCCACTTTCCATTCCACATTGCATTCCATTCCATTCCACTTTCCATTCAACATTCCATTCCACATTCTTTTGCACATTCCCTTCCATTCCTTTCGTGTTCCATACCATTCCACTACATTCTATTCCACATTCTATTTCCGAATTCCATTCCTTTCTATACCACAATACATTCCATTCCATTCCACATTCCATTCCATTCTATTCCACATTGTATTACTTTCCATTCCACATTTGATTCCAAATTCCATTAAATGTTACATTCCACATTCCATACCACATTCCATTCCACATTCCACTTGAAGTTCCATTCCATTCCATTCCTCGTTCCATTATGTTCCATTCCTCATTGCATTCTACTTTCCTTTCCACATTCCATTCCACATTCCATTCCACGTCCCATTCCATTCCATTCCATGTTTCATTCCAAGTTGCATGCCATTGCATTCCACATTCCATTCCACATTTCCTGCTAAATTCCATTCCATGGTCCGTTCCACGTTTCATTCCATTCAATTCCACGTTCCGTTCCACATTCTATTACATTCCATTCTCCGTTCCACTCCACAATCCATTGCACATTCCATTCCGCTTTCCATTCCACATTTCATTCCACATTCAATTCCACGTTCCATTCCACGTTCCATTCCGTTCCATTTCAAGTTCCATTCCACATTCCATTGCATATTACATTCCACGTCGCATTCCACATTGCCTTCCAATTTCCATTCCACTTTACATTGAAATTTCCATTCCATGTTCCATTCCATTCTATTCCACTTTCAATTCCACATTAGACTGCATTCCACTCTACATTCCATTCAACATTCCATTTCACATTCCATTCCACAATCCATATCATTCCATTCCACATTCCATTCAACATTCCATTCCATTCCATTATACATACAATTCTATATTCAATTCCATTCCATTCCATACCATATTCCATTCCACATTCCATTCAATTCCTTGCCACATTCCATTTCATTCAATTCCACATTCAATTCCACATTCCATTCAACATTCCATTCCACATTCCATTCCATTCCACTTTCCATTTCACATTCCATTCCAGTTTCCATACCGTTCCATTCCTTTCCACATTCCATCCCATAAACCATTCGATTCCATTTCGCATTCGTTTCCACGTTCCATTCCACGTTCCATTAAATTCCTTTGCATTACATTCCACATTCCATTTTTTTCCATTCCACATTCCTTTCCACGTTCCATTTCACATTCCTTTGCACATCCCATTTCACGTTTCATTCTATTCCATTCCACATTCCATTTGTCATTCCATTCCACATTCCATTCCGTTCCATTCCTCATTCCACTCCACATTCCGTTCCATTCCATTCCACGTTCCATTCCGCGTTCCATTCCACATTCCATTCCACATTCCCTTCCGTTCCATTCCACATTCTATTCCACATTCCATTAAACATTCAATACCCTTCAATCCCACATTCCATTCAACATTGCATTCCATTCAATTCCATATTCCAGTCCACATTCCATTGCATTCCATTCCACATTACATTCCACATTCAATTCCACGTTCCATTCCACATTCCATTCCTTAACATTCCACGTTCCATTCCACATTCCATTTCACATTCCACTACGCATTCCATTTCTCATTCCATTGCATTCCCTTCCTCATTCCGTTCCCCTCCAATCCACGCTCCATTCCACTCCATTCCACTTTCCTTTCCATATCACAATCCATTCCATTCCATTCCACATTCCATTCCACATTCCCTTCCCTTCCATTCCACATTCCATTCCATTCAATTCCATACCATTCCAGATTCCATTCCATGTTCCTTTCCATTCCATTCCACATTCCATTCCTCGTTCCATTCCGCATTCCATTCCACATTCCATTCCACTTTCCAGTTGAAGTTCCATTCCATTACATGTTCCTCTCCTTTGCTTTCCACGTTCTATTTCATTCCATTCCACATTCCATTCCACATTCCATTTCACATTGCTTTCAACATTCCAATTCGCATTCCATTCCACTCCATTCCATTCCACATTCGGTTCCATTCCATTCCACGTTCAATTAGACATTCTATTCCACATTCCATTCCAATCCATTCCATATTTCATTCCACGTTCCATTCCACATTCTATTCCACATTCCAACACATTGCACATTCCATTCCATTCCATTCCATTGCATTCCACATTGCATTCCATTCCATTCCATTCCACATTGCATTCCATTCCATTACCTTCCATTCCTTATGCCATTCCATTCCATTCCTCATTCCATTCCATTCCACATTTTATTTCACATTCCATTCCATTCCATTCCACGTTCCCTTCCATTCCACTCCACGTTCCATTCCACGTTGAATTCCATTCCATTCCACATTACATTACGTACCATTCCACATTAAATTCTATTTCCATTTCAATTTCCATTCAATTCCGTTCCACCTTATATTGCATTCCATTCCACATTTCATTCCGTTCAATTCCATTCCATTCCACTTTCCATTCCACATTGTATTCTGCATCGTATTCCATTCCATTCCACATTCCATTCCATTAGATTCTATTCCATTGCATTCCACATTCCATTCCACTCCATTCCTTTCGATATTC